>NC_045640.1:37495609-38109181 GCF_009829145.1 Chiroxiphia lanceolata
ATGCTTTTCTCATCCACATGTGAGAACACACTTGAAGTTGTTTCTCCTCATTGCTAACGCACTCCATGCCTTAGTCTTTCTTCCCTGATTCACAGCTCCATGGTTTATCCATACTTACTATACAGGTATGTGTTACATACTGTCCTTTGTCCTCTTTGTTGTCCCAAACATTGCTTTTGCTCATCTCCCAGAGCCACATATTTTGGATAACCAGAGGATTGGCCTTGGTGAGTTTATAGCCCTCTGTTTCCAGTAGCCTCCTAAGTTTGTACCTTTAAGGTTCCTGCTGTAATTGTGTATCTATCCTCACCTACATTATGATCCGTGATACCATGGGGGCAGTTCATTCTACACATTGCTATTGCCAGTTAGTTGCTATTACCAGCCATCTCCTGCAAACCACAGATATAACTGTAGGCGTCTTGCCACACACCTCTATGAAGCTAAAGAGAAGCTAAGGTCACCAGTTTGTTTTCACTGCTGTAGGCCAAATTAAAACTCCAGAAAGGCCAAGACAAGTTTAAAGTCAGAGATGGCCTGAGACCAGTCTTGTTAATTCAATAGGCCTGTGGCCAGGTACAAACAATATTTACTGGGCTACAAGGACTCAAACACTTCTGAAAAATCATTTCTGAAACATCCATAGCTGTAAAAGAGGAAAATAGAAAGTGTTTTGTTGTGGGTTTTTTTTTTTACTTTCCATGATCTTGTCTTAGAGTTACATTAATAAACCCAGTTTTCACTTAATAATAGGGTTTGTAATAAATAGCAAAAAAGCCTTTCACATCAGAAAGTAACAGTACTTGTTGCTTGATTTTTGACCTTAGCAGAAATCTGATTTAAATTTTGTGGATATCTCAGTGAGGACTCTGTTTTTGTTGCCATGTTCCTGTTTTCAAGCATGCTGTATTTATTAAACCAGGTCCTTATTTAAGCTTGCAAAATACAAAGGGGAGAATTTCTTTTCCCAGATTTTCTGCATCATCCTTAATTTTTCTCTGTACTGTTTGCATTTTGAAGTGATAACTCCTATGATCTTACTTTTTAGTTGTTTTGTGGTTCGTACATTTTATCTGTTTCTACAAATGTGGTAACCACTGAAAATGCCAAGTTAAACAATAAATAAATATACTATTTTTCTAGTTCTAGGAGAAGAAGCCTAGGAGAAGTCCTTTGCAATTTATAGTGTTATGAGTAATTTTCCCTTTGGACTCTGTCTTACACATTCTAAACAATTACTGATGCTGGAAATTAAACAAAACTCTTTGGTGTAGATAATCAAGCAAGAAAGCCATACAAAGAAGTATTTCTTTACCTCCTTGAAATTTTTTTTCAGGGACAGTAAAATTTCTTTGTAATCTGACAATGGGAGATCTTACTAGATGAGGAAAGCAAGTGAATACTAATGTCCAATACTGGAATGTGTAATGGTGTGCAGTTTCTTTTGTATGATGAAGCTAATAAAAAGCAACTATACTCACTGAAATGGACTGAACCATTACCAAAATCAATACATAATTCTGCCTCTCAAATTGTACCATAGAATCAACACTTTGAAAACCTTTAAAAATCAAAGGAACGTTAGTTTCTAAATGGGTCCATTGACAGTTCAAACTACTATATATTAATTGGTTTTTTATTAAATAAATAGTGTACATAATAAAAGCAGTGGCAAGCAATATGTCTTCTTACACCTTTAGAAGACTCATCGTAAGATATAAAATTAGCTAGTGGAAAGGTGTGTTAGGTACTTGATTCTGGCTTTGTCCAATTAAATCAGAAATTGGTTCCATGTTTTTTTAGTCTCCTGTACAGAGTAACTAAATTACTATCATATCTCTCAATGGCTATGTCTCTTTAATTCTCTCTAGAGCATTCTGTCTCATGAAGCATATTTGTTAAAGAGTTACTCTGAAGAAAGCTGGTATATTTAAATGTAGGGTACTATCAGAAAAGTGTGGCTATAGCAATCACTCTGGTGTGGGCAATTTTGACCATAATATTGGCTATTTAACATAAACTTTTAACTCGATTCACCTTTTTAATTATTTTTTTTTAAAATAATTTAAATTTAAATCACAGGGTATTCAAAGTATGCAGCATTTTAAAGGCTTAGAGGGCTTTGCCTTTGTTCTTCTGGCCATGAAACCCAGTTGTTAACATAGCTTTTTTTCAAATTATGTTTTTGTTGTTCATTGCTTCTTTTAAAGGGTCAAATTAATCACTGAGCATAACCGTGAAAAGAGGAGATATTGTGTACATAGATAGAATTTTTTCTACGTAGATAGCATTCTTTGTTTAGTACCTCAAAGCTTGTTACTTTACTTTAGTAACGTAGATCACATTTGTTTTTCTTTAATAGCTTACATCTCTCTTTCAATTGTGTCTGCCCAGAATTTCTCATTTGGAATTTCTTCTTTATGAGAAGGCATCTTTTTTTCTAACATTTGATATATGAGAAAGATTTTTTTCTTCTACCTACTTTATCATCTTGCTGAAATATTAGGGCTGTTTCTCTCTTGTTGTATCAGGATGAAACTTGCTTTCTTGGTTTCTGTTATTTCTGGAGATAAATTTGTTTAATTCTGCAGACTTGTAGGCAATACTTTAAGTAGGAAGTGTTTTAGGTAAATGAAGCAATACTTTGGAAGAGCCTTTAAGGTCCGCTGAGAGAGCTGTATCTCTACATACATCTGTAAAGCTTCTGTATTTTTGGTTTTTTTTCCCAAGAATATAGGCTGTTTTCTGTGAAGGAGCAGGACTCAGAGTGGGAACAGTTCCAGGCATGGAGGAAGATATACAGCAATTGACAGGACTTTATTATATGGACTTTACAGTTATTATATGGACTTTACCATTATTATGTGGTTTCAGATATGTGTATTGCATTGTATCCACACTACACAGTGCACAGCCTGGGCAAGCCCGGGTTTGCCACGAGTTTTGCCTGCTCCCTGCTTCCCCGCTCCCCTCACTTGATAAGCTGAAGCAGCTGCAGAGAGGAGACAGTCACCATTTGCCCTTTCCTTCCTCGGTTCCTCCCACGTTCCTCCCCCTTTGCCTGCATCCCTACCCCGATTTGCTCCCCCGTTTGTCTGTCTCATGCTCCGCCCCATGCTCTAGCCTTTTCCCCACTTGAACTCATAAAACCCCGGGCACACCTCAATAAAGCATTCCATTTGCACCTCTACCCTGACTCCGGACTCGTCCGTGCTGTGTCACAGCCCCATCCCCCCTCGGACCGTGGCAGTTTTCAATATACCTATACCAAAATTTTCACTTCTACAAGTTCCACATCTGATATCAGAAGAATTTTCTGTGAATAACATTTTCTCCTCTGGGTGCCAGACACTGTGTGACCTTCACTGAAACTAATCTGCAGTGAAAGGGTTGTAAAAATGTAGAGAAGAAATGGGGGAATAACAGCTGTGTGGGAATTGGCTGCTGAGAGTAGAAATAAAACCTCGGTTACTAGTGGGAAATTGTGAGACATACCTTACTTTTATATTCAATGCCCTTAAATATGGAAAAACTTGATCAATAACTTTAAAGTGCTTATGGTATGGTGCCATTCGTGTAGTATTTGCAGGTAGGAAACAATTATTTTCTGTGTGGGAAGATACATGTTTTCCATCTTTCTTCTTAAGGCAGAAAGATTACAGGGAAATGAAGAAATCTTGCTTGGGTGGTAGATTTCATGCCTGTACACATGCTATACTGTGCATGACTTTTTGTGGTTGATTGAAATTGTTGTTTGAGAAGACCTTGGGGTTAGACATTGATTAATATTAATGTCAATAAATACATTTTAATTTTGAGATGAAAGTGCATGACACCTTACAGCATAAAAGGCCTACTGAAAATTACAAAATGTACAATGTATAATTAGACCCTTCTAGGCTTCTTTCAAGTTCCTAAATGTTCTGGAAAAATGGGATAGATATTATTCTGTATATGAGAGACCTGAAGTTATCCTAGAAGGCAGAGTAATAAAGTAACAGATTGCTGCTACCCTATGTATAGGGCTTCCTCTGTACATCTAAACCAGTGTGTGTGACTGTGTTTTCTCTCTCATAGGCTTGTTGTCACACATATTGGCTAAATAGGCTCTGCTGAAAGGAAGTCTAGATATCAAGGGAATGGTCGTATGGGGATATTTGTCTTTTTTGCTCTTCAGGTGGTTCAAGTAATTCCAGAACGTAGGTTCACATTACACCTTTAGAGAAGTGGCATTTCGGTTTCAGGTCAAGATTAGGGTCTTGGAAAAGCATTGCTTTTTACATTCATCCTGAAATATTTAATGACTATTTTTAGACAATTAACCCCACATGCTTGCAACAGTTTCCTCCATAGTAACCACCTTGATGTATGATAATTAATATTTAACATTTCAAGAAGGCATTTCTTGAGTTGTCTTGTCATTTAAATAATTAAATGTGCATAATTTTTATTTGGAATATTGTTGGGATTATTAATACTTGCATTAGGAAAAAATAGGTGGGGATTCAGAAAAAACAAAAGGATTGCAAGTTTCTTGTGCTCCATCTATATGCAAAATTGTGTCTCTACCTCCATATTGGACTGTAATTTTGATGACTAGTAATGGAAAAGAGGGGTCATAAAAGTTAAGAACAATCAAGATTTACTATTTTCTAATTCTAAGTGAACTTTTACAAGAAATCTTTCTACCAAGCAGAAAAAAAACTGTTTTCTGTCCTGATTTCTTAAGGAGAAGAAATTAAGCCTCCCTGACACTTTATGGGGTTGAGCAGGGATTACGTGGAATAGACAGAAGCCCATCAGCTAACCTCCTGCTCGGACCGTGAAGCTTCTAAATAAGAAAGTTAGCTATGAAGAAGTAGCCTCTGAAGGAGAATAGGATGGTGAGTGGAAGAAGCATGCACTATTATAGTCACTAAATTACTCTGGCCTTAGTCAAAAATGTAGTTTGGTAGTGGGTGAAACTACCGGGGCAGTGGTGCTGGAGCACTTCTGGGACATGTTGGTCCCTACACCCAGACAGTATGCTGGGAAAATCAACAGAAATACTTCAGTTTAATGAAACCAAAAGAAATTTTTAAATAAACTGAATGTCACTGACAAATTCAAATTCAACACCCAGTCCCGTGCCTAGCTAAGAAGATTTTATTAGGTCAGAAACTGACTTTTAAAGACAGGAAGAGTGCATGTAATGATTAAATCAAAAGCATTTTGGAGGAATTTTATATAGTAACTTGTACAGTATTTGACATTTGAAACCCTTGAAGTCTAAATGTAATACAAAACATATGTGTAGGTATTTTATATACCTTTCTTGGAATCAGCATTGTTCCATCAAGTAATACAGAGAAGAATAAGGGAAGGATGTCCTGTTTCTTTAGTCTGTAAACTGATTGCTGGGTGACCCACACCTTTGTAGAAAGAATGCTGTTGTGTTTTGCAGAATTTAGAAAAGTACAAGGTCCTTAGGTATAAGGATCCTCTTAAAGAAACCCCTCAAGTCATGCAATTAAAAGATGAATTTCAAAAAGGGACTTTTGTGTGAATGTAGTGATTTTTCTGAATGCTTTATAAAATTTTAAATATTTAATAGAAGTGGTAGGGAATGGATTTTAGTGGCAGGTCTTTTTGTTTGGTTTTGTATCATGTTTCAAATATTTTGAATGTGACATGTTTGTCAGTGGAAATGAAAAAGTCTTTATGGTCTTGATATTCATAAGAACCTGAAGCTTAAGGGCATTTCACATTTCATCCAAGAAGTTAGTTCTGTAATAGCCTCTTAGGCAGCAAGAGATCCTTATAATTAAAATGCATTTTCACACTGCTGCAAACTGAAAAGTATACCAACTATTACCAAAATTATATCTACTTTTTCTGGTTTGTACTGTCTGTCTGTAAGATGTGCAACCTTTTAGTCACTTCATGAAGTCTTACAGATTTTTTTGCACTTTTAAAGAAGATTTAATATTGCAGAGTAGCTGATGATGCCTTTTTCAATTCTGTTATCTGAATCATACAGAACTGGAAGCTCAACTATCATGAAGGTGATTTTCTTTTTTAAACAGTCTATGTTTCCCAAAATGTTATTCAGTTTACCTTGAAAATGGCTGTATTTTGATAAAAGGTTTGTGAATGAATACTGTTATTAACTGACTAAGGAGTTGTTAAGGTGTGTAATGGCTGGCTTCTCTGTCCTGGTCAGGAATAAAGTACAAGCACACCTTTCTTTGACTTTTGCATACTGAATTTCAATTCTGACACCTGTGACTAGAACTGTAACATTATTCCAACTCTGAATAGCCCTCACCATGGTGTACTAGCTGAGCTAGTATATACACAACTCACCCCCCCACCACCTCTGAGAGACTAGGCGTTATCTAAAAAGAGATTTCAATGAAGTAATGCTAGTGTGGTCTAAAAGAATCAAAGTAATATGCTGTAAATCTCACCTTTTGTCAAGATGACGTAGGGTTAAAAACTAACTTGATAGGGTGGCTGCTGTGCCCTTTTTATCACTGTTTCTCACAGATTTAATTTTTTAAAAACCAATTTCAGAAGGTAGTTAACTATTTTCTTAAAGGAACTTCATGAAAAATGTAATATAGGTATACAATGATGCACTGAAGAGAGAAGAATGGTGGAGATAAAGGGTCTTCAGGAGAAAAATAAATGGTGGTGAGAATTGATATGTGGCAGAGCTGCCTCAGCTCAGGAAAACTGGAGGGCTCTCTGCAGAGTGAGGGGGAGAATAGAGAGGTAGGTGAAATTAGGTCTGAGCGGGAGCATGCAGAGCAGCCAGAAAAGTTTCAACCCTGATATCTAAGTAGAATTGTCTTTATTTAACAATTCACAGTGAAAGATCTTAGCCTTTGTCTTTGTAATGCACATTCTATATACTCTTTGAATTTCCATACAAAATCACACTGATCCTGGAATCGCTGAGAGAGGTAATGAATGTGTAGCATGAAACAGCAATAAGTCAAAAGTCAGCAACAGTCAAGGCTTAAGGCTCAGCCATTCATCATTCAAGAGGAAATTTACAAGTCAACTCACTCAATATTATCAATGTAAAGGTAGCCTTTACTCAGTCTAGAATAGGGTGCCTCTGGGTTTGCCTAGTCATAACAACACAATTTTTGCTTTCCTTCTAAAGTCTGCCATACCAATGCCTTCACTGATCTTCATTTGAGGTGACAAGCATCAGTGTTACTTCAGGTCACTGTAGTTTAGATTTTGTGGATCTTTGAAAATCTGAGTCTCAAATCAGTCAACAATGTTTGACGTATGTTCATCCCTGCTGAAATCAAAATTGAGTTGACCTGATATGGACTGACTCTAAAGGAATAAGAAACATAAATGTTTGGAGCGAGACATAATTATTGCCAAAAAATGAATAGGAAATCCCACTTGTAATCCTATCGGTATGCATTTTTCTACAGCTGAATGTTAATGAAACAGCAAATATATTGATGTGGACTTTTGAGATAATTTTTGGGCCGGTGGTCGTTTTCCCATTATTACACATAGTTCATCAAATTAGTAAGACCAACATTTCACAACAACTGCAAATAGTTTAAATTACTCCGTGGTTTTCAAAGACACAGAATACATGATACTATCAATTCCAAAGATTCTGTTTATGAATGTCAGTAATTATTTAGTCTATTTTAAAAGTGAGACTGTCATTAAATAGAAAAAATACTGAAATATTTTAATTCTCTCACAACTAATTTAAATATCTAATCTCGAAACAGACAGTAAAAGTAAGAAGGGAAGTCTTGTTTGTAACATGGGAGATGAAAGAGAATAAATCCAAGCTTCCTGAATGAAAGGAAAAAAAGGGATTTAACTGACAGATATTGAAAAACCTATTTACATTGGATATCTTGGCACTAAATTTGCTCTTTTTTTGCACAGATGGGAGATTAATAAAATTGATATATACAAAACTATATAGGAAATTCAATTACAATAAACTATGGTTTCTTAAAGGCACGTTGAAACAATCCCAGATGGCAGATTTTGTCTATCTTTTAATAACAAGTAAAACGTAAGTGCAAAATTTTGAAAAGTTAAATTACCATTACTCATAGTGTGCAAATAAATTAAATTGGCATATTTTCTTTCTCACAAGACTCTGCTCTTGAAAAATCAGTGTGAATTTCTCAAGTACTTGATCTAAACAAAGGTGAGTAGAAAAGTTTAGATAATCAACTCCAAAGGTACTGTTTTCTGTTTTGAATATCAAAAGACTTTGAAGGATGTAAGTTTTGCTATATAGAGTAAGTTCTGCATTAAACTCCTTCAAAATGGAGATGAATTCATAATGTTAGTAGTAACTGTACACTGAGGTATCACGTGCAGATATAGCCAGGGTATGCTAAGACAGACAATTTACTGTTGATTCCCTTTCTAATAATGTCTGACTATATTGCCCTGTTTCCAGCAGACTCAGTAGACTATACTTGAGCTTAAAGTATTTTAAAGGTTGCCATTGCTGCAGGCAGAATTACTTTTATAACTGAAGTGGATGCTACTATAGAAGTTTAAGGACAGAATATGAAAATTTTAGTTATTTACTTACCCTGTCTCCCCACTTTAAATATATATATACTGTACAGATGTTTGATTTCCAGAATATTATCTCCACTTTCTTTTGACAAGTGCTTTTTTTTTTTTTCTTTCTTTTGCTCTGATTGAGAAGTAAGTAATTTATTTGTTTCTCAAAGATATTATTTGCAGTGCTTGGCTCCCAACAGTGAGTTGTTCTTTCTCTTTTTCAGACTCAGTTTTCAACTTTCAGTTTTTTCAGTAAAATTATCTACTGTATTTCAAAAGGTCATTCAACAGAGCTCATACTTTCTTAAAAACCGTATTACTCCTCAGATCAGGGTATACTAAAAATTTTATGTTTCCAGATGTACTGCGAGTTTTTATTAATAACTAATTACAATGGATAACTCTTCAACAAAGAAAATTTTTATAGAAAATGGAAGAGATAGTGGTCACCTAAAGACTGACAATTAAATGCTTTAAAACAGTGCTTTTGAGCTTTAAAATCAAATCACTACAGAATATTCTAATGTATTTAATGTATTATTCTTGTATAGCTAAATTTTTTACTTGCTTAGGATTTCACTTTCTCTGAGACCACACTACATATTTTGAATTGCCACTAGGTCTCTTTAAGGCTTTGAAAGTGCTCAGACTTAACCACAGAATCTTGTGTGTCAAGAACTATCATCTTTTAAATATAGACAAGAAAGAGTGCATCTTATTAGTCCTTTGAGTTGGCAACATTCAGTGTTTATTCTAGCTTCAGTATTGAAAAGAAGGAGTAGTTTTGCCTTAGAGATACACAAAACAGTTTAGATGCTAATTGTAGCCTGTATTACTTTCTTTCTGACAACTTTACCATAACAGATTTTTAAACTGAAACTGCTGAGGAATTACAGCAGTACAAAAAACCAAAACCCAACAACAACAAAACAGAAAAAACCAAACTAACAATCAAACAAACTACAGAGGTAATTTACTGAACAATTCTTTATCACAGAATAGTTACTTTTTGGTAACACAAAGGTATCATACTGTTCTGTATTTTTAGTGTAACATAACATCAACATCTGTTGGTTTGCAGAGAAAAACTTTTCTCCTGGTGTTTCACATTTACAAAGTTAATACATCAGAAGTCTGGGTAGGGTAGATCACATATCATGAGAGTTACTATAGAAATAGATAATCCTATTAAACTGAAGCTTTATAATAAGCAACAGGTTGCAGAAATTGAGCTGTTTTCTGCATAGTAAATGTATCCTAAAGAACATTTTCTCACTTCTAGAAATGTTGTTAAAAAATGCATACAAAAGATTTTTTGACTTAGAATGCACACATCTTACAAAATTATTGAAAATCACAGAAATATCAAACATTGTGCTTTGGTGCCCATTATTGTTCTCTAATGATATTTTGTCCTATCTAAACAATGTTAGACATGCAATACTTGAGACACAGAAAGTAACATAATGTATTTGTATTGTACACAAAAATTTGCTCTACTAAGTGGTCAGTCAATTGACTTCTGAATTTAAATGGATGGATGCCATATTACTCCATGCAGATTCGTACAATATTGCTTTACTTAAATAGGACTCCTTTATGGTTTCATTCTGGTGAGTTGAGGATAGGAGGAAAGTATGTATAGTGGACAAATCACTATCATTAGTGCGTTGCCCTGAAACATTGTAATCAGAGGCATTTGCAATAATTTTATTTCTATTTCATTCAAATTTTAGATTATACTTGTTTAAAGATTAGCTTTTAAGACATCACCCTTAAAAAGAAACAACACTGTTTAGTTTGAGCAATATTCCTGAGGCTGTCTTGAAATGCTTCTAGTTGCTGTGGCAATTGTACCTTTGCTGCTGGAAGCTCACTGCATGGTGCAGTTGTTAAATAACATTTTCTGAAATGTGTGTTTGCAATATTACTTAAGTAAGTTAAACATAAAAACAGAAGAAGCATTAATAGGAGGATTCCTTTTCTCATAATTAGGTGAGATGTAGTGTCTTGGAACCGTTTCTTCATAAAGCACTTTGAGAGAGGTTTCAGTGTTTAACAGGTCTGCAGTAGTACATTGTTCTTTAAGACTTTGCCTGTGTTTCTTTCTTTGTCTTTCATTTTTTTACCTAAGAGTATACCTTAAGCCCTAGAAACTGGAGATACACTGTATTTTCCCGTGCAAAGCCTGTGGGTTTTCTGGAGAAATAAGCAAGCACACTGGCTTATTCAGCTGACTGGTTTATACATGGTGAATTTTGCCCCTGAATCCATTTTTACCCAATAACGTACCAGGTTTTTTAGTTCTGTATTCTCTGCCTCACTCCCAGAACCAAGAATGTCACTCCCAAACTCTGAAGTTTCCTTTTTTTTTGCAAGAAATAGGCTATTATTTTATTGTTATAGCTGGGGCTATAGTGCACTAAAAATAGTTTTCTTGTAGCCTTATGAAATACTATGGATTATGTATAAGCAACAACAATACTGAGCCGCCTTGAGACACCCACTGAATGAAAAGCTAGTTTCAGTTTCACTATAAAGTGAACAGAAAATAGGAATTATTAAATTATGTTGTTTCTGATATGACTGCTAAGATTATATTTGTAATAGGCTGAACTCGTCAGTAATTTTCAGGCATGGAAAGGTCAAATGAAGTACGGTATGGTGCATAAATATATAGATGCTTCTTCCTACAGAACTGTCTGGTCTACTGCTCCAAGGAAATAGAGTAGGGCCACCGTTTAATTAGTGCCACTGCACGTTTAGTTCATGCAACCACTGTTGTGCTGCACGGAAAAAAAATCTGTCTCATTCTGCTCTCATTCAGAGGAAACTATGAATGCATAGAATTCAGAATTTTGTAATTCCACACCTGACCTAGTAAGTTCTATGAATATGAATTAAATTTTGTGTTGTGCTTAATTACTTCTGAAATGCATTCTGAGCTTCTGACAGTATAATGAAAATTATACTGTTTTCCTTTGGTATTAGATACAGAATTCAAACATCCCCAAAGTGACTAACACATTCTCATCCTCATACAAATATCAGCTAATCTATTTACTTATTTTGCTTGAAAAATGAGGAAGTGGTTTCTATTTAAAATTCCAGATACAATTTCAAATTATTCCTTGGTCACAAGTCTAATCAATCTCTATCTTAAAAGCTGTTAGTCATGTGAGCAAAGAGACAGATTTGCTATTTTCCTTAAAAATTTCCACTAAGCAAAAACTGTAGAAAGGATTGCCATTCCCTTAGAATTTCAATTTTAAAAAGAAAATATTTAATATCAGCAAATATGTAGCAAGTTGTCCAAGAAAGGAATTTTTAACGACTTGTATAAAGCTGAATACTTTAGCATATGTGCTGCATCAGAGCATTTTATGAACCTTTGAAAATGGAGGAAGAGGTATATCTTTTGAGATTAAAGAAAGAAGTAATAGAGGAATGTTTATGTGCACATATGCTTGTTTAAAAAAAAAAGCAGAATGACATCAAAAGAGCATGCAAAGATAACGCCTTTTTCTCCACATACTTAAAAATTTTGCTGTTGATTTGTAACATGAAAAAGGCAGAGGAAGGGGAAAAAAAGATTTTATATTCAAAGCCGTTTCAGACATTACTCTGTTTTTTTTTTCTTCTTGTCTCTCCCACCCCAGCTTCCTTTTTCTCTTTCTTCACCCCATCAACTTCAAGGTGTTTTAAATTTGGGTTGGAATCCCTAGCTAATGCTAGGGTTAAGAACCCTTTTAGCTATAAAGAGTTCTGTAAAACTGTATGAACTAGTAGTCACCTTAATGTCTCACATTTTATTTTGAGAACTACTGAATTTACCACTCAGTTAACAGCTTTAGATTGTACCAGTGTGCACCATCAATGACATGAAATATAACAAGTCCAAATGCTAGATTCTGAACCTGGGACAGAGTAACCCTGGTCATATAGAGTATAAACTGGGAATGGAGTGGCTGGAGAGCAGCCCTGTAGAGAAGGATCTGGGGGTGCTGATTAGCAGCAGGCTCCGTGTGAGGGCAAACTAGGACAAATCACATCCTGGGGAGCCTCTAGCACAGCACAACCAGCTGGTCAAAAGATGTGACTGTCCCACTGCGTTTAGCCTTGGGGCAGCTTCTCCTTGAGTGCTGTGTGCAGTTCTGGGCCCCACAGTTCGAGAAGGATGTGAAAGTCCTTTGATGCACCCAGAGGAGGCAATAGAGCTGGTGACAAGAGTAGAAGGCATGTCCGGTGAGGAGGGGCTAGGGACTCTGGATCTGTCTAGTTTGGAGAGAAGGAGGCTCAGAAGTGACCTCACTGATCTTTACAGCTTCCTGAGGAGAAGTGGCAAGGGAGGTGCTGAGCTTTTTTCCCTGGTTTCCAGTAGTGGGATATGTGGGAATGGTTCGAAGCTGTGCCAGGGAAGGTTTAGACTAGACATTTCTTTACCAAGAACAAACACTTCCTAGAGAACAGGCTTCCTAGAGAAATGGTTGATGCCCCAAGCCTGTCAGTGCTTAAGTGGTATTTGGACAACAACCTTAATAATTTTCTTTAACTTTTGATCAGCCCTGAAGTGCTCAGGCAGTTAGACTGATTGCAGATCTCTTCCAAATATTCTAGTCTAGTCTAGTCTAGTCCAGTTTAGACTATATTTGCACTTTTGAAAAGATGTATCATAATTGATGACAATAGGACCTAAAGTGTTAGATTGCAGGCTAGGTACTCATAAATGTGTATTGCAAAATATTTGAGAGATTACAGATAAAATATTCATAACAGATGCAAAATATACAAAATCAAATATGTCCACATAAAAAGTCAAGACAAATAATTCCAATGTAAGAATAAAATTTACCTGAAAATATCCAAATACTACACACTGTAATTTACTGAACTATTAAAGTGTTATGTGGAATAAAAATAGCTTGAATTTAATCTCATATGATCTTGACAGATCAGTCTGTAGTTCTTTTGACATCAGTGCCAGCTGGCTCCAGGACGGACTTCCTGCTGCTGGCCAAGGCCGAGCCAATTAGAAGTAATAGTAACACCTCTGTGATAGCATATTTAAGAACAAAAGATTGTTGTGCAGAAGAAATTCTAGCCAGGGAAGAACAGAGTGAGAACACGGGAATAACAACACAGACACCAAGGTCAGTGCAGAAGGAGGGGAGGAGGTGCTCCAGGCACCAGAGCTGTGGCCCCTGCGGACGGTGGTGAAGACCATGGTGGAGCAGCTGTACCCCTGCAGCCCATGGAGGACCATCAGGATGCAGAGACCCACCTGCAGCCCATGGAGCAGGTGGATGCATGGAAGAGGCTGTGACCCTGTGGGAGGCCCAGGATGGAGTGGGGTCCTGCCGGAGACCTGCAGCCCACGGAGAGGGAAGCCCACACTGAGGCAGGTTTTTCCCAGGTAGGACTTGTGGCCCCTGTGAGGGACCCACATCAGTACAGCTCATTCATGAAGGACTGCACCTCATGGAGGAGCAACCTACAGGACAGCAGTTTGGGAAGAACTGCTGCCCAAGTGATGGACTCACATTGGAGAGGTCCATCAAGGACTGTCTCCCATGGAAGGGATCCCATAAGAGCAGAGGAAGGACTCCTCTCTCTGAGCAGTGACAGAAACAACAACTGATCATAACCCCCATTCCCCATCCCCTTGCACTGCTGGGGGGGAGGAGGGAGAACATGGAAGGAAGGAGGGGTGGGGGGAAGGTGTTTTTAAGATTGTTTTATTTCTCATTCTTTGGCTCTTATCCTATTAGTAATAAATATAAGTACTATCCCCACTTTGAGTCTTGTTTTGCTCGTGAAGGTAATCAGTCACTGACCTCTCCCAGCTCTTATCTCATGAATTCTTAGCTGGTTTTTTCTCTCTCCTCTGTCCAGTTGCAGAAGGAGAGTGAGAGAGCAGCTTTAGTGGGTACCTGGTATCTGGCCAGGGTCAATTCACTAGTCTTTCTGGTGGTACAGGGATCAAACCCACAACCTTGGCATTATCAGCACCAACACTGTAACATTCAACCCTGTAACTCAACCCTTAGTTGAGGGTAAGATCTTGGGAGGGGACCCAAGTAGGCCAGCTGACCCAAACTGACCAAAGGGATATTCCAGACCATATGACGTCAGCTCAGATATAAAAGCTAAGGCACAGAGCAGGAGGGTGGGCATTCATTGTCTAATGGCTGCCTGCTGAGAAATCATCAGGTGTACCGAAGCCCTGCTTCTCAAGAGTGGCTGACCATTGCTGCTCATAGGAAGTAGAGAATAAAACCTGCTATTTCGCTTCTGCGCGTACAAGCTTCGCTTTGCTTTTTGCTTTAAATAGACTGACTTATCTCAACCCACTAGTTTTTTTTTTCCACCTAGCTCTCTCCACCGTCCCTCTGGGAAGGGGAGTGATAGAGCGGTTGGGTGGGCACCTGGCATCCAGCCAAGGTCAACCCACCAGAGTCCTTTTTGGTGCCCAACTTGGAGCTTGAACCCACAACCCTGAGATTAAGAGTCTCATACTCTACTGACTGAGCTAGCCAGGCTAGCCCACTACAATATCTGTTGGATATGACATAGTAATATCTTAAAAATCCTCATTCATTGGTATGTCACATTGATAACTTCTCCTTTACAACAGTTGCAAAGGGCATGCCGAGTAGTGCAAAGCTTGATATTTGTCTATATTTGCCTTTAGGCCACAGGTGTTACAGTTTTCTGACTTCAATCCTGGCAGATACCACACAAAAGCTGCTTTTTCATTTAGTGACTTGCTAGTGTTCTCTCAACTCATGACCAAAGCCTTTATAGAAGTATTTTACAAGTGTCCAACCTGAATTCCTGTAGACCTGTCTCATGGACTAGCTCTCAACAGGATAGTACTCAACTAGCCTGCTGCCAGCCCAGCTAAAATATTTCACTAGTCTTCAATGTTTAAGTATAATATTAGTTCTCCTCTCTTCTTTTAAATTTTTTATTATTTCTTGATTTCCTTTATTGTGGTTGTTTGCTTTGATTTTTTTTTTAATTTATTAACTGAATCTACCTCTATAGATAAAATAATTTGGTTTTTTTTTCATGGAAAGAATGTATAAACAATTTATGAAGACTGGTAGAAGTAGGAAATATTTAGGAAAATATACCTTTTCTTCATAAATGCAGAAGTCAGACTTTCTATGAAGCATTATCATTGAGAAGGTAACACTAATGTATTTCACATCACCTATCTTTACTATTCAGATTACTATAATTTCTAGAGAGGCTTAAATGATCTTGACTCCCCAAGCACAGCAACCTTATTTAACTTATTACTTTTAGGTTAGAATGCCCTAGTTGTGAGATCTATAGTCATATATAAGAAGAGAAAATGGTAATGTGTGAATTTTAGAAGACAGATTACATGCTTTTACCTTGTCAGGCACTTTGGATTAGAGCCTAGTAGGGCTTTGGGGACACAAGCCAAGGATTGCCAAATTTAACTTCAGAAAGTATCTGACTTGAGGGTAAAACCTGGATCTGTGAGTGAAAAGCCTAGGAGTTTTTTAATGTGTAACTGTACAAAGGATTAGACACTTCAGAATAAGGGTCAAACTACAATGAAAAAAAATAAAAGTACAGGTAGAGTGTATTGAAAGTTTATTTCAACTGGTTAGGATGTAAATGCTTGGATTTACAAAACATACAAGCAGCCATAAGAAAAGCACCTGGAATACAGGGTTTGTTTCATTTTGTGGAAAGCGGAACAAATTCACTGGGAACAGAAAATATAATCATTTGACTAAGGAATTCTATAGTCTCAATGCTCAACTATTCTATAGATTAGAGTCTCTCCTTGACTTCTTAGGAGATGTTATTGACTCCTTTCATGAAGAAGATAAAATGGGCCTTCCAGGTGAGCACTCTGAGATATTGGAGGATTCTTTCCACTCTTCCCACCGTGGGGACCAGATGGATGAATGCACTTATGAATATGTACATTAGGAAAGTGTGCTGCATTAAAGAAAAAATTGAGACCTATGCTGTTAATTGGTGCTGTGTAGACTGTGGTAAATTGGATTATGAGAAAATCTATAGGTATTATTGCTGACATTAAAAATAAACTGGAGGAATGTTGTGATTTCTAAACAGAAAGAGCTTGAAGATTGTCATAGACAGAGAAACAACCCCCCTTTTTCAAACAAAAATCTAAGTGATTTTGTAGCAAACATATAGGTTGGAAGAACTGTCTGATTCTCATGATTTGTGAAATGAATAGGTTACCAAATCTCAGACTTTTCTAAGTATAAAATATATGCCAAAAATACCCATTTGAAACTCATGGAAGTACAATGTGAATCACAGGGAACAAGGAGAAGGGTTATTCAGAGGAATCACGTGCTTGAAAGCGGCAATGATTAAATTAGTCTCCTGAATGTTGCTTTGTGTGCGTCAGTGTTGCATTGTGTGATACATTTTTGGATCCATGTAAGTGCCACCTACCTGCCAAATTGCAGTAGTGTTATGAAAAGAAGTAACATAGAAATGTACTCCCTGCATAACAAGCAAAATAATCTGCAGAACTAAGGCCCCTCTGGGGCAAATCTCTGTCTGATCACAATGGGATAAAGTGGAACGAGAGCATTCATGTTTTATGCAACATCTGTAAGAAAGGAAAGGGTTTTACCACCAAAAGAATGCCATCAAACGAAGCCTGAATTCTGTTTTCCCCGCTTTTAAAGATGGTATCCAAATTATAGTTGGAAAAGCTCTGTAGAATCAACATCAAAACGCCGAGGGGTCAGAACAGGCAGGAACTAACATCTTGTTAAATTAAAACCAAGCAAAATTCACAACTTTACAATACATTTATTAATGAATCACTTTTGGTGAAAGAAATGTCACTTTTATTTGATTTTTGTGTATTTTGAAAAGTGCTTTAACTGCAGCTCCACCAGTTCAAGAGCCTCTGCCGATTACTGTTATTAAAGAAGATTCCATTATTCATAATGGTAATTGTACGTTGCAATAGTACCTATGGTATTTAGGCATTTTCCAGTCCAGGAAAAACACATGCTTCTTGTCCAGAAAGCTTCTTAAGTAACAAAATAAACAGGCAGAACACTGTGAGATGAACAGGCGAGGAAAAAAGAGTAAGTGTAAGAAATATGGTAATAATTGCTCTCCCAGGCCCTTCCAGGGCTTTGTCATACTGTATTCTAAAAGGTGGAGGGATGGGGTGGGGGGGAAGAATGGAAAAGGGAAAGGAAAAGGAAAAGGAGAAAAAAAGGAAAAGGAAAAAAAAGAAAAGCCAAATGTCTCTCTTCTCTTTCCACAACAGCCAGCATCACTGATACTGATCATGCTAAAGAATAATTGCTAACAGGAATTGTATTCTTGTGGCTGATGAGTATTTTCAAGAATATTGTTCCAACAGTTTAGTTTAAAATAAATTTATTCCCATTTAATAAAAATGGGAATAAGATTTGAATATTTCATCTTCTGTTAGGAAGAAATTATGTTACTTTTGCATATTGTCATAAAGAGCTGAATGCATTGCCACTACATTTGGTGGACTAAGAAACCAGGAAAGCACTTGTGGCTCATTTTGATGTCTGATAAATATTTATAGGACAAGAGGGGAACAATAAACTGATTTTTATTTTTTTTTTTGTATTGTAATATGGAGAAGATTTGATATCTAATGCATGGTGCCTTTTAAGCTAAGTATGTAAAAGCCATGATAAAGTGATTCAAATCATCAGTAGACACCGCATTTCATGCTACTAGGTGTTAGAAGGGAATAAACTAGTTTGCTTCTGTTAGACTGAGCTGTCACATCAGTTCTCTTTGCTGTCTCATCAACAAGAAAGAGCTGTAAAATTTACTGATTTTCAAGGTGAACTTTCCTTCCCATCACCCCAAAGAGGGAAATCTGATTCACTGAGATTGAAATACTTGGTAATCTGATTATCATTTTTCCACAGGGTAATCCAATTCATTTTAAACAAATTTAATAGTTTCAATCTTCATTTTTTTCTTACATAGATCTATTTGGAAGTGCATGAAGTTTCAGAAGTTCATGAAGTTTAAGAAGTCACATTTAGAAGCTACATTATTTCTCTTCTGCCATTTCTTGACTATAAAGGCAGTCATGATTAAGTCCCAGAATCCCAGAATATACCAAGTTGGAAGGGACTCACAAGAATCATAGAGTCCAGCTCCTGGCTCTGCACAAGACCATCCCCAAAAGTCACACCATCTGCCTGAGAGTATTCCCTCCTGAGGAAGTTGTAGACTGCAATGAGGTCTTCCTTCAGTCTCCTGTTCTCCAGGCTGAACATACCAAGCAACCTCCGTCTCTCCTCATATGGCTTCCCCTCAAGGCACTTCACCATCTTGTTGCTCTCCTTTGGACACTCTTTAGGAGCTTAATATCTTTCTTATACTGCACACAATATTCAAGGTGAGGCCGCACCAGCGCAGAGCAGAGCAGGACAATCCCCTCCCTCGATCAGCTGGCAATACTTTGCCTGATGCCCCCAGGACACGGTTGTCCCTCCTGGCTGCCAGGTCACTGCTGACTCATATTCAACTGGCTGTTGACCAGAACCACCAGATCCCTTTCCATGGCACTGCTTTCCAGCATCTCATTCCTCAGTCTGTACTAACATCCAGTGTTGCCCCATCCCATGTGCAGAATCCAGCACTTGTTCACATTGTTGAACTTGATATGGTTGGTGATTCCCCAGTCCTCTATAGTTTTCTACAAAAAACCCATGATGAAAAAGCCTTACTTTCTGTACCTATAATTTGTTGAGCTCTCCATTATTGTTGCATTTAACAATTAATATGTTTGTGGCTAAATAGAAATGCAAGTTTTTACTACAATTCTCTGCTGACTGCTTCAGACTTAAAGGGCTTCAATCTACATATTTAGCTGATCTGCAAAATTACTTTGGGAAAAATACTGGTTTCTTTAAATAAAATACTTGAAAATTGTGCAAAGTCCCCTTTCAATTATATATAGTGATCAGATATCTACTATGGAATCAAAGATTTGATTTATTTTTTTATTTCAGTTCCTAATTACACTTAGATCTGATTATTTGCAAAATTCCCTTGCTTTACTGTGAATGCACAGCAAGCATATGTATGCATGTAGACATGGAGAAGGCCAGAGAAAAAATTACATCTTAAAAGGTAGAAAGTGAAAGGTACTAGAATGGAAAGAATATTCCAGGTGTTTTAATTACTGAATCTAATTTCGTGTTGCATTATTGTATCATTTTATAATCTCACAAGTGCATGTCATTTCAGCAGGGGAACAGCAAATAACAACAATGCAAATGGGACTTTGCCTGGGAACCTGCTGCTTCTGCTGTTTGGGCATTCTGCAGGAGAGCTGATCAGATTTTATATGTAAATTAAGGTTATTGAGGCAGAATTGTTCTGCAGTCATATGAGAAATAGCTGTGAATGAACTCAAAGGATTGACAGCTGGTGCTGAGGAGGTCTTTGTGTTGCCCACTTGTGTTGCTCACCTGTATGGGTGAAGGGCAGAATTACTGAGTTAAAAGTAAACCGTGGTTGTGCAGAACAACTGCAAGACTAGAGATGGGAAGAATTTATCTTGGAAAAAGACATGTAAAACAAGTCTCCTTAGAGAACAGTACCATTTAATATTAGCAGCTGGCAAGGAGTGAAGTAGTGTGAGTAGTGTAACGTGCTCCTTCACATATGTTGGAAAGGAAAGAAAGCAAAAGAAAGCAGGTTTCAACATTTGACTATAGCCAGGAGCTCTCAGAGAAGAAATCAAGGAATGGTTAATCCAGCCAAAGGAAACACAAAGAAAACTTATTTCCCCAAGGGGGATTCACAACCTAGAACACTGTTATAAATGTATGCACTGTTGCGAAAGAAAGCATGTTCCTTGCTGAAATTTTTTTGTTTGTTTTAGGTTGTTCCTTAGAAATTAAAAGCACGATAAACAGGGATTGAACTCGAAATATAAAATAAAAAAGTATACAAAAATTTAACTTGAAATGGAAGTCTGTTACAAATCCAGGGGTCTATTACAGTCAGGTGGGACTGTGACTGGAACAAGAAAATCACATTGAAATTAGAGAAAAAAAATAAACAATTCAAATGAAGATTGAGAGCTGTAAACACTTTGCTTTCTAGAAAAAGTGCTGTACCAGGCCAACAAGTTATTTCAAGATGTTTAGGGAAACTGTATGTCATACATGGATCACCCATAATCAGTACCCTGGACACTGAAACAGCCTCATGAATGTGTTCTGTTAGTTTAACTGTGATGGTCAAGAATAAACACTTACCAGAAAAATGGATTTACTATCTCACACCACCATCACTGCAAATAATTCTAATAACACTTCTGAGACTGTAAAAATATCAGTGTTACTTTACTATCCGTATTATGTGTTTGATAATTTGATAACAGATTTTTCTAAACTAGGTGCTATCCAGATGTTAACGTTGTTAATTTTGAAAATTTGTTGTTGGATTTTTTGTGTTTGGTGTTGTGGGGTTTTTTTAGTGTTCTAGCTAGTGCTAGGTGGAGTGTGAGAATACTAGTGAAATTTTTCATACAAAGTGGTAGATCTTAATTCATTAAATAAAAGGATTTATGGTTCTACTGGATGAACTAGAAAGAGGGACTTTAAAATTAATGATTTTAAGAAAAAAAACGAATGCTAGAGTTTCCCTTCTCTTCCATCTGTGTCCTCCTCACCATTGCCTCATGCAGTTCAAAATATTTTTGCAGATGATGATTCAAGGTTATAGGGTTTTTATATTATTTCTTTAAATATATGTTCTAAATTTGGAAGGAAACTTAATTTTAAAATTAAGATTTTTTTTAATTATGGTAGCATAACTTATCTTACTCTAGAGAAAAAGATTCTGTCCGTTCTTGTGATTAATTTTAAGACAGAATTCTTAGGTGGTCACTTAAACAAGACTTTCAGGTCAGTACTTTTTTTCTAGGCACAGATAATGCAATCAGGCATCCAGAAAATATGATCCTGGGGGCTTAATGTGCAAAACTGCAGAACACTTAGACATAAAGTTTTGTTAAATGTACTCTGAGCATATATCTGTGAGCTTTATACCCTGTTGAATTAGATTTAATTTATTTATCTCAAGTTAAAATATGCCTTAATCAATGTGATTTAAGGTGCATTTGAGGGTTCCCCAGAAGGTTATTTTTAATTCTTCATTTCTATTTTAATTCCTTTCCGTCTGTCATTTGGTAGCAAAGCACCTCTGCCTGAAGAATGAAAAGGACTAGCAATCAAACAGCAGATCCTTCATTACCTTAATTTATATTTATACATATATATACAATTTTGAGTGCATATAATTAATTTATATAGTTATATGAGCCAGTTAGTAGTTTCTCTTGAAAGCATAATGAGTTACAGAGGAGCTTAAAATACCTGAAATTCCATTGCAGTCATATTAATGTATAAGTTTCCAAGCACGTCTGGTCTAGTGCAGGAAGAAAACAAACAAATGCCAGAGAGAAAAAAAAAAGCAGGACACTTATCTCTAGAGAACAGATAATGCTAAGACACTATACAAAACTGCTTCTTCAAGGGAAAACAAAATGAATGCTAGCCTTGCAGCAGCTTCATGGGGCCACCCACCAAAGCAAAAGGAATGGGAACCCATGAAACCTTCTCTGACTTTCTTGCTTGTGTTTCAAGGAAAATAAACAGTGGTGGAATGGGAGTGGAATTGATTAGTTTTAAGATAAGCGAATCATTCTTCTAGAAGTATTTTCAAAACTTAGATTTTTTTTTTTTACTATCTTAGAAAAAGAGAAACACTAGAGAAAGAAATAACAACTTGCTGAAGTTGAACTGAAGACAAGAGAGAGCTGATTATCAGAGTAAAGATAAGACAAAAATCGACCAGAAGCCTAAATGCTGGGAATGACAATAATCTGCGAGAAATGAGGCAATAAAGAGAAAATTGAAAGGAGCTAGTTCTACATTTAGATGCAGAAAGACTAAATCTCAGACACCAGCAAGATTCAAGAGGTGATAGCTCAGATGCATAAGGACTGGAGTTCAAGCAAAAGTTTGGGACTTTACACAGGATATTTCAGTTGCAATGCTAGAAATCTGGGAGGCTCAAAATAGAGAGGAGAGGGAGACTATGAAAAATGAAAAGCAAGTTACAATACTGAAATCACACTAAACCAATGAGTAGGAAAAATTGACTCCAGTAGAGAAGGGGAGACACAAATACATTTTTTCCATTCCTGTGGTGAAACAAGCAGAAACCTTTTAAGATTAATGTGGTAGATCTTCTGTATCAAAACAATTAAAGCTCTTTTCATTTATAGTTCTTGATGGCTTTTTTTTTTTGAAAACTTCATAGATGAAAATTACTATTCTGTTTTGTGAGAAGGTGGTAATCAAGGACAGAATAAGCATTCTGTAGATAACATAAGCAGTCAAAGCCTACAAAGTTATATATAACTTCAGACAGCATTAATTTTCAGTGTAAAACATTTTGTAATGTACTCTGAGTTTAATTATGAATATTCATTTTTTTAATTCTTTTTTTGAATTAATTTTTTTTGCTTTTACTTTATTAATAGTATCAGCATTTAATATGCCATATGCAAAGATAATTAGAATAATAGCATGCATTAATATACATGGGTTGTCTTCATTTGCATGGATCATAAATGCTTTATAAAAATAGCAAGAACACGTAGGTCAAATTCTGTTTCAATAATTCAAGTCAATTTTACATCTGTTGGACTTGCTTGAGTTTCAAGTTATGACAGAGAATATATCTTGGCATAATCCACATGGGAATCAGTTCACAAATGAAGTGCATCCATCCCTAGAGTGAATATTTGCTAGTTTTAATAGCATACTGCAGCATTACACAAGAAAAGAATGAAGCTGTAAACTAACTACTGAATGACCAGGGTGTTTCCAATGCACAAAGGTTATACATCACAATACATCTCCCAGCTGAATGCCTTCTGACAGCTGGTTAGCATCAAAGTGCTGCACAGTGGTATTTGAAACAGTATGGTTCTCCTGGTGTAAGTAGAGCTAAAGCACCATGACATCCTCTCACAGATTGCATTTTAGGTAACCTGTATGACTTGAATTTCCAAATTTTCAAAATAAAAATTCTAGTGGGAATAAAACCTAGCTGTACACAATGTTCCAGGAGGAAATAGCACAAGTGAAATCAAAATGTTCATTACGTGCAACTTGCCCCTGTTCTAAAAGTTGTGATCTGATGTATTATTCAATTTTGACTCCAAAATAAGGAAAAAACACAAATATAAAATCTGTAAAATATTAAAGCCAGTGTTACCTGGTGTTTACTGCTCATTGGTGTTACAGATATTGCAAATAATGCAGAGCCTGTCACAGTCTGCATTCATCTCCTTCATGAGATAATTTCTTCAGAGTGAAATCCTCTAAGCATTGGTGGGCAAGCTTTTCTCTGATTGTGATTAACGCAAGGGAAAAACATAATTATCTTTTGAAATTTAAGTTTGTATGTTCACAGCTGAAAAGCGTGTAACACAAATTAACCCTCTCACACATAATACACACAGTTTCTGAATTTTCCTACACTCAGAGCTACATTTCACTATTACTTTCCATGTCCCTCTATGGCTGTCTTTCTTGAAGGCATTCTTGGGCTCAACATTCAATTTTAAGAAAATTATATGGACTTATTTTTAATAACTAGCACAAATTAAATTTCTCCATATCTTAAAGCCCTCCTTGTTCTTTCACAATTTTCAGCTGTTTAACCACTCTGAACTATATAAAAAAAGAAATTATTACTGACCCTAAGGGAAAGATAAAGCCATTCTGCAATCTTCTGTATAAGTGGTGCAATATTTTTTTTGATTGTAAGATTATTTGCTGTTTAATGCCTAATAAAAGGTAAAGCTGCAACAAGATAGTTCACTTCGAGGGGGATGTCACGACTTAACTGTAAGTGCTCAGCATCAGATTGGGTTTTTTTTATTGGCTTAGGTTTAGTTTTGAGTTTGTTTGTTTGCTTTTTTCTGCAAGGGACGGTTTTAAGTACAGGATTGAGGAATACTGGCACAACAACATTCAGGAAAAAAAAAAGGATTTAAACTTGACAGTAAAATTCTTAACATAGTATTCACAAGATAATGGGAAAAAAGTGAACAAAGGAGCCCCTGCAGCAAGAAATCTTCTGTAACAAATTTGGGCCTGCTCCGGCAGCATGTTCAGAATCTTTCGCTTGATAGATTTTTGGAGGTGGTTCCTCACCTCACACAGATGTCTTGCTACACATTGCAACAGTTAAGCACCTGAGAATTTGGATACTGTTTAACCACCAAATTCGTTGTAGGAAACTGATACTGAACAGCTGTGCACACAGAGAACCTGCAGCTGATTTGTGCCATTTGCAAGATGTATGATGTGCAAGTCAGGTGATCCCATTGCCTCCTACAAAGCAATAATAATTAAAAAAAAAAATAAATTGAGATTTACAGAGTTTCGCAAGACTTATGAACGTTACCAGAAAGTAATGTACCACTGCTGATCAGGGAGCACAGGGGTCTGCACGTACAAAACGTATCTTCTGGCATCCCCTAACATGAATGCTTGAATACAGACTTTCTGCTTAAAATCAAATAATAAACCAATTGATATGACCCAAACAAAGATCCAAAAAGTGACGCCAAAGCATTTTTTTTTTTAAAAAAGCAATAAATATGACTTTCTTGACATCAAATTATTTCTGAAATGTTTTGAATTCTAAAAGGCTTGAACAAAACCTTGTTCAAGCATCCATGCAGGGAAGTTTCAACTCACCTAGGCAGGCTTTTCTTTGCTTAAACAAATGTAATTCACACAATTCTTCAGATACTTGAGAAGAGTGAGCAGTGAGGAAAGAACTGGGAGTAGAGCACAATCAGACCAGCATGACTGTGCACTCAGTGTCTGTACAGACTGCATGGGGGACAAGTAGAGAAAAATTTAACCTTACAGATATATGTTTAATCTCATAACTAGATATATAAATGTATTTATGTTCACTATTCTCACTCTTAAGAAAAGGAACATACACCAAAGATCTGTTAATGAAGAATTAACAAAAAGGAATTTACAGAGTGTACAAAAGTAGGCATTACCTGTGACACAGAATTCAGGATGAGCTCAGGGTTAGCATAACAATCAGACTGATGTGTTATTTCAACTTCTTTTCCCCTTCAGCCTGTTATATTTATTTATTTCTGGGTAAGCCCAAAGTAGCTGAAAAGAGGCAAAATTGGAACATTTTCCTTTAGCTAAAAGAGGAATTTTCTTGGGAAAAGGTGTCTGACTCCAAATACCTTTTTACACTAGATGAGTTAGCACGTAATTAGAAAGTACCTTTGGGAGATACTGATTGCTTAAACTACTGTATGGGCTGTGTTTAATGTCTGAGGAAACACAGCATGTCTTATCATTAAAAAAAAGACTATTAAATTATGGATGAACATTCTAATGAAAATGTTGTAAGCTGTAGCAAGAAGGAGCACTAATAGTAAAACAAACAAACCAACCCAAAACCCCAAATAAACAAACAAAAAAACCCCCTCAAAGTAACAAAACATTAGAAATTACCCAAGAGCACTGTTAAAAACATGGAGATCATAGTGTGGTTGCAGTTGTCATCATCACAACTATATGCCTTCTAAAACAGTCCAGAAAAGCATGGAGATGCTGTTTGAGGAAAACCAAACAAGATTGCTAACTTTATTTTTAACAAATCAGTCTTAAAAATTAATGTGAGAGTGCAAAAAATAAGACATGACCAAAGAGCAGAGGATATAAACCTTAAAGAAAACTGTGGGAAACCGATCAAGCTGCTGAGCCTCCTCCTCCCCCCAGGCTCTGAAGTATTACACAGCAAGCAGTAATAATCAAATTACTCACAGGCACTTATGAGAAGTAGGCTGTCAAGTGTTCTTGCAACAGTCAAAATTAAAAACTTTTTTTCTCTGCTGTGGGCATGAAGGAAGACTGAGCATCTCTACTCTGAAATTCAGAAAGGAGCTTTCACCTTGAGGTTTATAAACTGTGCTGAGGGAATCCCTAGCTGTCTTAAACTGTTTATCCACTACCAACAAAGAAGATTGTGACTGAGAGTGTAGAAGTCCTGTCCATCTGCCCTCAACTCCTTGCCAATTATCTTTCCCAAATCTTGCACTCTGAATAAATACCTTGTTCCCTGTTAATCTGTTCATTACCAGGATTCAGGAATTACCGAAAACAAATCACTTTTGTCCTGAATAGAGTGAAATAAAGGTCATTATACTTGACCCTTCCTTGAGATATTACAGATGAATAAGGGATAGAGTGGATTTTTTAGTTTAAACCAAAATCGCGTTTAACCAACTTCCTTCAATTTGCTTGTGTTCAAAAAGAGAAATAACTAAAAAAATACCAAAAAGGTAATTCTACCCAAATGTAAAAGACAAAATACACACAAGACATAAAACATACATTGCACATAACTTATTTTTTTTCATGAGCTCCATTCATAATTAGTTGGGCCTTAGAAAATGCTTTCTACTTATTTTCGGCAATTGCGTGAGAACATCAGAGTTCTGTGGCATAGAAAAAGGTCTTTAACAGCCACTAACCCTTCCATTCTCCTTCTGCATCTATGCTATAGAAATTTCAAGAATCCCCAAAATAACCTTGATGTTCTTGGGGCTGAAAACACTGTCACAAAAGTGTCATATCTTAGAACCATTTATGTGTATAATTGTGACGCTTCTTTGTTTCACAGCTCCGATGTAGAAACAGAGAAGTGTATATTTATTGCATGAACAGAAGCAACTCAGGATCCTGCTCTGCTATTCCACAATATGTCTAATCTTCTAGCAAAGAGGAAGTGAGACAAAATGGGCAATAGGGTAATGAATTGCAGGGCCATGGATGTAACTGCCACATGGAAGTTTTTAAATACTTAACTGTGGATAGTAAACATAAACCCCTTGTATTTCTATATGAGAACTCTGTATGTGATGTCCCAACACTCATTTAGAAAAGTGTGTTAATAGAAATGTAAGAGATTTTTTTTAACTCACCAGGGGCCTATCCCTTCACCTGGTTTGAATTCTGTCTCTGCAGTAATATTCTTACCCTTTCCTTCTGTTCTGAGCAGAAGTTCACCATCTTTCTTTTTCTTTCACTAGAGATGTCCTTCCTTCTTTCCAGACCTATTCCAGCATTCTCCTAGGTAATTTAGTTTCTATTCTGTGCCTGTCAAAGGCATCTCAAACTCATGCATTACAGCTGTAGCTGTCTCATCCTCTGTAGGATCGATAATTTATTACGTTGCCTGTTTTCCAGCAGCTGCCTTACCTACATAAACCACCTGCTCATTTTAATCTTACTTCTCAGCAGCTCTTTGTAGCTATTGTTCTCTGCCTGTGCATGACCTAAGATGCTCAATTCCTAACATGTCCTACCTGCTGTGTCTGAGTTTGTCTTCCTTTCAGCATCTCTTCTTTCCAGGGAATAAAAAAGGACTTATTGGTCCAGGTTTTCCAGGCGGTCAGTAACTCAGCCAGACCAGCAGCCATGAAAAAGTCACATTCTATGAGTCAACCGTGTAATAAATGTGTGGGGTTTCATTTTTTTCTGCTGTCAGCTGTGCATCTCTTTTGCAGTACATTGTGAAAGTGCCACAGTTACGTCTGGGATTCACCATGTACAATCACAAAGTCATACCAAGCCAAATAATCAGCTCTACCAGAGGTCAGTATCAGGTATCTGAGGGAGGTAAAAGAGGAGGACAAGCTTGTAGCTATGGTTCCTGCCATACTGTTTCCAGCAATTTGCAGTTCATGAACTTCCTGATTTTATTTCTTTTAGTTTGGTTAATTGCATTAGAAACTTGGTAACCTACGAGTCTCTGTGGAACTGTGTGAATGTGGCAGTTATTATGAAATATCCATGTCAGCAAACAATTAACTCAGTTACTACTAAGCACAGCAAGTTGTACTTTTTCCTCCACTCTCTTAGTTGTGAACGCAGCCCATTTATGAGTTACCTGAGGCTACAACAGCCACATTTTGTCTTTGCAGATATGTTCAATAGCTTGTGATGTATTGTGCAAAACAGATAAAATGTTTTGAAGCAAGTGGTTTTGAAAAAAAAACCAAAACACACAGAACACAGTTATATAATTGAGGGGGTGGGAAAATAAAATAAAAAAATATGGGAAATATAGAGTTTGCTTAGATTGGACACTTCCATGCTAAACTATCGACACAAAAAATGTTTCAAACGTCATACAATACAGAAATAAGGAAAAAAACACATACATTATTTTAAAAGTCAGTAATATTGACTTCAGAATTTTAAAAAGTATTAGCCTAATAAAAGCTGAAAATGTCCGCTTAACAATTTTTCAGAAGAAAATGGGAAGTAGAGGTGATTAAAAAAGATCTAAATTTCATAAATCCCTCCCACTCGTCTGACTTTTTCTTCACGTCTACAATACCTACATTGTGGTAGATTAAACTTCATACTAAAAAAGTGACATTGCATTGCATACCTCTCAGCTTCAGGGTTTAAGAATACTCCCACAGTATTCATTTTTGTTCTGCTTAAATTCATGGTTTGCTGCCTTGGAAAACGAAGCTTCTTTAGAATTGCAATTTTAGGATAAAAAATTTGGCCAGAACGTTTTTCTATATATACTGGCACGCATCTAAATATGCACGCACACACATATAAACACAAATAAACATGATTGTAGACCTCAGCTACTCCCATTCTATACCAAACTTTCAGTACTGTCAGTTTGATCCTTCACATATCCAACCTCTGGCAAAAAGAATATTTTAAAGAAATGTACACATCTGTTTATCTGCCTTGGCTGATAAATGTTGGGGGGTAAAATATCACCAGGTGTAATTCCATTGAATCTAATATTTTAATGCTGCTCACACAATAGGGCCTCATATGCATTAAAGATATACAAGTGTATTATTTTTAGAAGGTTGTGAACATTTTTAATATTCTGAAAAACTCGGGGAGAAATAAAGGCAAATAGCAAGACAGGCGAGAGAGTGAAGGAACATCCAATTAAGGATGTCAAAAGGATTTAAATGCACTGCTTTCAACTGCTAGAACTACTTATGTATTTGGAAACCCTGGCTGAAAACTTGTCTACCCTCCTTTAAAAACCATCATTAAATGTCACTGCTTTCTTTGACTTCACTCAGAATACATCATGTTTTCTCTTCTGCTTAATGGAAATACATTTAAAGCTACTTTTAAAACACATTTTCTAGAAATTATCTTAACATAAGAAGCAAAAATTGACATCTAAAACCAAGTCTATATTTTTTTTCCCTCAGATAATTGTAGTAATTTTCCAGCTTTTTAAAGTTTACTGTTTAAAATGATGAACCTATTTTCAAAACATAGCTGACACTGTGAATAGTGAATAATGTGACACAGAATAATTTTAAACAGAATTGTAAAAGACTTTGATTGATTGACTGTTATATGGCTTCAATATGTTCTTGTGTGTACAATGTGTTAAAATAGTCCTTTAAATTCTTTGGATTTACAGGAACAAGACAAAATGAAACAGGCATATCAGCTCAACAATCTACTGTCTATACAGTGAATTAAATAGTGTGTACACTAGTAATTCATTCAGATACTATGAGATTTTTGTATTTTGATATTTCTTGTTTATCAGTCCACCAGGGGATAGATTTATAACTGATTGCAAGGTTAAAACCTTTAGATGAAAATGTGTAAGTATAGTGTAGCACCTAGGTAATGGAATATTTTAACACTGTGTGGTGGGTTGACCTTGGCTGAACGCCCAGTGCCCGCTAAGCCACTCTATCACTCCCCTTCCCAGCCTGACAGGGGAGAGAGAATAAGATGGAAAATGACTCATGGGTTGGCATAAGGCAGTTTACTAAAGTAAAAGTGAAAGTTTGTGCACACACAAGTGAAGTGGAAAATAACAAGAGTTATTCTCTATTTCCCATCACTATGTCTGGCTACTGCCCAGGAAGCAGTGCTTCAGCACGCATAGCAATTTCTCAGAAGGCAGACATCGTAAACAGTAAATGCCCCCCCTTCCTCATCCTTTCCTTAGTTTTTATACCTGAGCTGAAGTCATAAGGTATGGAATACCCCTTTGGTTAGTTTGGGTCAGCTAACCTGGTTGTGTCCCCTCCCAGGATCTTGCCTTTGGCTGGGGAGGGGTAAAAATGTTGAGAGACAGCACTGATGCTGTGCCAGCACTGCTCAGCAGTAGCCAAAACACTGGTGTGTTGTCAACACCTTTCTAGCAACCAATGCAAAGCACAACACTGTGAGAGCTGCTATGGGGAAATGAACTCTGTCTCAGCCAGACACTGGTAGTGCTTAAGGGAGACTATTTCATGCTTATTAAAAACATATCCTACAAGAGGTGAGGGAGTTTTTGTTTGTTTTTATTAGATGGTTGCTGTATTCTTCTACTGTAGGGGTTGAACAACTGGCCTGGTGGAAGGTGCCTCTCCTCATGACTGGAAGGCTGAAACTAGGTGATCTTTAAGGTTCCTTCCAACCCAAACCATTCTGTGATTCTATGGTTCTGTGATACTGTGACAACACATTTTAGGCAGAAATGATCAGGCTAGATCCTTGACATATAGTACACTCTTAGAGGGTTATAGACCTTCCAGGTTGAAAAGATTATGAAAACCATGTAGCACATCTTTCTTAACCGGACTACAATAATAAGCTTTAAGTATAAACAAATCTTTTCCATAAAAGAGTACCTAAAAGAATTTCGTTTGCTACAACTCTTGATTACATGTATCTGCTTACTTATCTCTGTGATTATGAACATTGGATATTGACTTAGGCTGGCTTGAAGATGCTAGTCGTAGCCATATTCTAGCTTTTGTTTGCTGAATCTTTACAGCTCTGCATTTTAGTTTCATTTACTTATGGCACTGTTCCACATCCTCCCTCAATATTTTAAAGTTTGAACAACTCACTGATTTATGGGTAAACTGAATGTCTTATTTTGGCAAAAGAGTTTGTCTTTGGGGATAGTCATCAGACTTTGAAAGGAATTTAGGGTCCAGGGGTCAATGGCAGTGAAATGAGATATCTTTTCACAGGATGTGAAAGTCCTCCACTCAATTAACAACAATTCAAATAAACAAAGGTTTAGGCAACAGAATTTAATAATCAGCTTGGAATTTTGCCAGGACTGTGACTAGTATGTCTGTGCCTGAATTCTTTATTTCTAGCAGCAAATAAGTTGAATCTTCATGTTCGATGTCTAAGCAAAAGACAGTAATTCTGGCTGCAGAACAGTGACAGTGAGTCAGAGCTAAATGAGAAGAGTTTATCTGCTGCTACTAGATCACCCCATGAGATAACAGTATTTCATCCAAGTATTGACCTGGTTTTATCCTATTTTATCAGTTTAGACAGGAAAGGTTATAAATCCAAAGCTTTCAGATAAAAATCGGATACCAAAGTAGGACTGCAAACTGTAGAGGTGCTAAGTCCATAAGGTTCTAACAGACAGATTTGTGACTGACAAGATAGGTTTATGAAGTGTGTAAGTTTAGTGTTGGTAAATAAGTAGTTAAGGAAAGGTCTTCTGCTGAATGGTTCTAGAAGCTTTGTATAACTTAATACAGTAGAAAGAGTAGGACAATGAGACCGATTTTTAGAAGATAAGGTCACCTTTTAAATTTTGCCCTTTGATTTAATATCAGCAAGATAAAGTAAAAAGGAGCAGAAATACTCTTTTTCTGTTTTCATCTGCGTGTATGATAATCACCGACCTAAAAAAACCCTACACAAACATATGCTGTAGGGAAAGCTTCAAGCAACCTCTGCAACACTATGCAAATTTCAGTAAAACATCTGTTAAGAAAGGCTCAGTTATGGAATTGATATGAGTGATATGATATTAATACTACTTTCATAATAACAAATTTATTTTTCGCCTTCTATTGAAGTGAAAGTCTGACAGGTTCTATGCGTTCATTGTCACAAGATTACTGAAGCCAGTGTTTTTAGTTCATTTTATTTGCTTGCTGTCCAACTGTGGCATGTGCTAACAATGCAGAACAGGATGTTCTTCATTGTCATTTAGAGCAGCACATTGATGGTACGTTGTAGGGATTTGACACATCACTTTCTTTTAAACTGTAGAATGTTTTCCTCAGAGTAATAAAAGGAATACTCAAAGCAATAAGGGGAAAATAATTTTTTAAACTATAGTGGTCTCTCATCTGTCATGTGCTGTACAAATTGAGGGTTTGGTTTGGTTTCTTATTCTAAATTAAGAATGAGAATCTTTGGAATACCTTGATATAGTCCTGGGACAATGGACTCTTCTGGGTACATACAACACTTGTACTTCAACTGCTTCATCAAAAGATTCAGAGACTGCTCTGTCACATCATTTTTGTTGGTTCTACATAGTAAAGCTGTAGCATAGTAAAGACTAGAGATATTAATTCAAGACAGATACTGTGCAACAAGATGCTAGACTTGTCAGGCATAAAAAATAGCCACTTACTCATGTCTTGTGTTACATTTGATAGCATTATCCATGCTAGAATAGCTTTACTTTAGAGCACTCCTATGACATTATTTCACCATCACAGTATGCTCTCCTTCCTTCACCATAACCCTTTATGTTTTCAACATAACCTGTTTTTGCCTTCTACTCTGTCACAAAACAGTAGTGTAGAATAAAGTAGTTCCTGTTTCACCCATTTGCTTAATTAGAAGCTCCTGATGAGATGTTTTTCATTCCCAAGTGAGTCATGTAGAGGCTGGGTACTGATTTTCTTGTACAGGTATAATCTGCAACTTCATAAAAGCTTTACAGAAGAATAGCAGGTATGTGTAAATTCCATCAAGGAGGATTTTTGTTCACTTACAAAAACGTACCACAATATCTACTATCATTACTCTTATATTCAAATACGGGTTTCAAACTCAGAATATGTACTTACTTTCAAATAAAAAACAAACAAACAAACAAACAAACAAAAACAAAACAAAAAACAAACAAACAAACAAACAAAACTATGTGGAGAAACTTTAAAAATTCTATAATTTAAGATGAATTTTATTTGCATACTTAAGTTATATTTTCTCTTCTGCCTTCAGACTTGGCTTCCTACAAACTCTGAGGCTGTATTTGTAATTAGAGCTGTGTTTATAAATACTTTGGTGATATAGAAGTGCCTAAGAGGATCCACTATACTATTATTTTCATGACACAGCCTAGCTATGAAGTTCATACTAGTTTTAACTAGAGAACTGCAGAATGTTTTTAATCTAAGTTCAAAATCTGGAATATTTTTTCAGATTATCAGGACTTAATAAGTGACTATTAAAACAAACAAATAAGCTAAAGGAAAGCTGACCAACACATTAAAACATTTGAGGACAAACACATTGTTTATACCAAATTGCCTCAATATCTTGTCTGGTCTAAGAAAGGCCAGCATTGTTATTAAGCAGTATTTCAGTTACATCAAGATGAAGAGGGTGAAATACAAAGTAGTCATCTGTGTGAATTGACACAGATAGGTGAGCAGAACAACCACAAAACCATGACTGAAATGCAAAGAATAAATTTATTTCAGTACCTCCAAAACTGGAGGATCCTAAAGAAACACCTAGCCAGCAGAGGCACACAAGTGGGAACACAGGCATCGTTAGGCTCAGTCCATGCCAGTGGGTGGTGGGCCTGTTGTTGGCACCCATTTATCAAGGCCTCATTCACATGTAGTTTACCACCACACTCTGATCTCCTTTTTATGATCTGTGAGCTTATATCTCTCTCCCAACAGTGAGCTCAAGCACATTCAGGAGAGTGCTTCTAAGTCTCTATAAACAGAAATTCTACTTCTCAAAACAGACAGAGGAAAACCAGCAGTAGGCATAATATATGGGGTTTCCCACACTTATTCTCCAGGCCTTGGCATTTCCAGCTGCAAGATCACTTAAGTGAATCTGGCCCCTCCTCACCAATCTTCCTCTTTTGACTCTTTCTACCCAACATTACGTAAATGATCCTTCTGTGAGAGTCTTTGATCAGTACAGTTCTGGCATACTTGGAATTAAAATAAGAAATTCTGTAAGCCAGGCAAGGAATCTGCATTTTGCTCCTCCTTCTTCCCCAAAAGTATGTACGGAGATGCCGAAAGACTAACAGGAGTTCTAGAGTATCTATGTGCTACTATAAGAAGGTAGGATGATTCCCTGCATGGAGAAGCTCAGGAGAGATTTCTCTCTGTCCTTGTGTCATTGCTAGAAATAAATCTGGAACTGGAAAGCAGAAGGAAAGACTGGAAATTGCAGGAGCCATCTGTCTCCCTTCTCCCATATCATGAGTTCTCCCCACACTCTTGCTGAGTACAACAGTCGTTTCTGAAGCCCTGCTGCACGTGTTGCAAGTTCAAGTTGAAGCAACAAGTTCTAGCTCATCATGAGGCTCTGTAGGTACAAACTCAAATTATAACATATATACAATGAAAAATATATGCAAAACTCCTTCACTGTGTTTTTATGATTACATTAAAAACAGCCTGGCGACACTCTCCACATTCCATACCTATTCCTCTCATTACAGATATTTTTCACCTCTTTCAAGATAAAACTAGGTCCTTGACTTTCCTCTAACAACACTCTTGAGGATTTCTGCCCTCCTGCTGCTGCATTACACAGCCTAAAGCAATTTCCTGAGCCTTGGTTACACTGAACTGCAGCTTTCACCAGCCTTTCTTCATGTGTTACAATACCCTTGCCAACTTGAAGACCTCTCTGAACTTACTCATTAGTGCTTTCAGCAAAGGCAAGGGAAGAGTTCTGCGAATGGAAGATGCCAGGAGGGTGGTGCTAGCAGTGGTGAGCTGTCACATCTCTCTCTGTGGGCACTACCGTTTAGTTTTCCACATCATACAAAGTTGCATTTAGATAGACAGCCTTTTCCTTTATCCTTTCACTTAATCATTGACATCTGTCATGTCCTTAAAAAAATACTTTCTTGAAGTCCTCCAGTCAAAATCTCAACCTTAGTTTTGCGTTAAAAATAGAACCTTATTAGTTGCCTACCTACACAAATTATTGCAGGCTACATTATTGCCAGAAAGTTAACATTATTGGTCTCTGTCCCTCTTTCTCTAACAGTTTTTACTATCTCTTTAACTTTTCATATATTTCTTCAAAAACTTTCAAATTGCCCCCTTTTTTTTCTTTTAAATTTAAGTAGGAATAATGTCCCTAAGAAACACAGTCTATTGATCTGGCATAAATGCCATTCCTTTCAATGTGTCCTACTGGCATTCCAGGGTCATACCATACCAAAACAACTAAAAGTTTTGAAACAGAATCTTAGGGTAAAAAAAGGAAAAAAAATAGACAGTGATTACAAAATTATAGGCTAACTTTGAGTGGATAAACAAATGTCCTTACAAAATATTTATGAAGCATTGTTTCATTTTCTAACTGTCAAAGATAATATTCCAATTAAAACTGGTTTCATTTTTTTTTACTGTCTATGAATTAACTCTGAATTCATTCCCATTTTCCAAAATGAAAGATTCAATAACAGAGATCTCCTCTCCCCCAAAAAAACATTTTGACTATGAGCAGAAAAAAATCTGCAACAGCTATTATTCTGGCTTTCAAATAATTCTCAAATAACAAAAAAGTAAAAAACAGAAGTAAATGGATAAATGACCAGTTTCCCTACTGGAGAAATATTATCTGGAAAAAATAGGTTAGACTAATTAGCTATTCCAGCCTATGTAAACTAAGTTACTGAAAACATATCTATAGAAATTCATTCAGAGAAACAATGGTTAAAAGCAAATAAAATAGTTTTTATGAGAGGCACACATAAGTGTGTACATTAAAGCCTTCTATTACATGTAGACATTGTGCTTGAGTCCTTCATCATCACCATACATAAGAGCATTTAACACCATCTGTTACTGAGGGCAAACGCTGAACACCTTGCCATTTCAAAATGAAGAACATTAGGTTATACTACCATTCTTCACTGTGTAGAAGTATAGATGTTTCCTACTTCAATAACATAAGCAGAGTACCCTCAGTTTTCAAAGTAGAATATGCTCAGTTTTCTATAGGCTCTCTGTAATCTCCCAAAAATAAAGTCTTAAACCACTGGAGGTTTTAATCATCTTACATATTTGATCTTTTTAATATGAAATTAAGCTATGATGATGAAGTAGCTTCCTGGTGGAGTCTGCATCTTCCAGCTGTGAGAGGATTATATACATGTCTTAAACTTCCTTCCATAAAGTCCATGTCTCCCCAAAAGAAATTTTCCCTAGTCTCCTGCTTTCAGGGAAAAAAGTATGGAGGTCTTACAGTTATTTTCACATAACCATCTTTTATTATGTTCATCCATATGCAAAAAAAAAGAAGCAATTTCACAACAGGAACTCAAATACTGGCAAGATGTTTCTCTAGTCTTTTACAAGATTACTCCCTCTTTTTTATGACTGTGGCTAAAATTCAGTTATAATAACTTCCTTTTTAAATGACGAATCAAGTAGCTAACATAACCCACTGTTCAAGCACATGAATAAATCAGATTATGTTAGATCTCACGTTACAACACTTGCTCCTACGTCCATCACCCTCACCCCAAGAGGACTATACACTAACTGTAAAAGATTTGTAATAACAAATGCTGTAACATTTAGTCAGTTTTCATGTTGGTTTTAATATTACATTCCAGTAATAACTACAGTTCTTGTGATATGTTCTGCACAAAAGCACTTGCCTGACTAAGAACTGTTCTGTACTACAAGCTGGCACTTGTAACACAGCATGTGTCCATTCCCAGCAGCCCTCCAATTGGCCCATAACAACAGTGGCCCACATAAAAAAATAACAAAGATTTATTTTCCCTTTCTTTTCTGAAGCACAGGCAGTACAGCAGTACCTAGGTAATATTTTATTCTCATTAGTGGATGCAGTGAAAGAAAAGGTTTAGTACTTTATTTACTTCTTATTTTTCATCTTTTGTCTTTCGAAAATATGGATTAAGTCCACTTGAATTCAGATATCTAGTTGCTATAACTACTTAGGAATTTAGTCAAGGTCCCTTCCATAGTGAACAGAAGTTGTGCACTGACACTCATTTGTTGCGTCTACGTGTTCCTAGCGATCCCTGGTTGGATCTCTCTGAGCTTAGATGTTGAACATGTGACTGGGACCCTGACCAGACCCTTATCTGGACTCTCTTTATTTTTAGAGAGATATAGTGAGTGAGTCATTGAATATAAAGCCCATACCTAAAGAAATATAGTGTGCTCTGAAACTGCCTGTCTTTTAGTGGTGAAAAAGGTTGATTAACATATTTATATATTTACAATGTCAACAAAAAAAGAACTGAATCCCACAGCATAATCTCTGTGAAGTCCTTCTAAACATCAATAGTAACACTATAATGGTGAATTATTGCTATTACTATTGAAATGTAAGAGTATACACCTAAGGAGTGAAGTTTTCACACAATTCTCCCATTCTCTCTTTTGGCTAAAAAGCACCAGGCTAATCAGATCAGTAAAATGTTGCAGCTTGTGTGTATTACAAGTCTAAATGAGAAAATCCCCACTATTATTTCTATATCAGCTTTTACTGCTGTAGGAAAAAGGAAAGGCAAGGATTTATACTGAGAAGATTTGAAACTGATCTTTATTTTTATCATGTCCAAACTTAACCTCAATTGTTTATTGCTGTTTATTGCTGTTATTGTAGCAAAATATACCACACTTCAAAGAACAAGTCCAGTGCTGGCTGTTTCCATTTTCTTGATGAAAACAAAGAAAGAGCATTTTTAGGGGAAGTTTAGAAGTAAATAGCAGAAGGAAGTACATAGAGAAAAGCAGGGCTCAGCTTTTTTCCACCTGTGAATCTCAGCATCCAGTGCGACTCTGCGGAGGGTGAAGACAGTAGAGCCCTGCAGGAAACAGCAGAACTCTCCATCTGTGACTCAGCAGCACAGGTTTGTTCAAAGAAGTTTCTTTCCTTTGCAAAGGAAGTGCCAGGAACAGGAATTCCTGCAGAGTGCTGGGAGCAGGAGTAACAAGAGTTAGAGGACCTGATGCTAAAATAAAGAGCCAATTTTAAATTTCAGACACATGGAAATTTGTTCATGATATCCTTCCTGAGCTGTCAGCATAATCAAATCCACAACCTTGGCATTATTAGCACTGTGCTCTAACTATCTAATTCTTACATACCAGCTAATTTCAACAACTCTCTTGCATCTGTCTTATAGGGTTAGCACCCATCCTGAGAGAAGTTAAATTTGCCTTCCCAGACTTTGAGAAGCTCCTGTGAGTGAGCAATGAGCCTGTAGTGGTTTGGACTTTGTTTTCCCCCAGAGGATAAGAAAAGTGGTAGACCCCAAGGGGTGGAAACCCCTGGAAGTTTTGAATTTCTGTCCAATGAGCGCTCCTGCAAAAAATGTAAACATACCACAACCAGACCGGAAGAGAAGAGTTGTAGTTGGAGGTTAGAAGAAGTGGCCATGTTGTGAAAGGCCACGAGGAAGGGGCTCTGAGCCCCTTGGGGCCTCTGAGGCCTCCCAGCCCCCGGCTGGGGGGACTGCAGAGACTTGGAACAGTGTTAGACTGGACTAAGTGTCTGTAGTTATGCTGGGAGATGTTTTCTCCATCGTGGGCAGTGGCCGTGGCAGTGGCCGGAGAAAGCAGCAGCTGGCACTGACCAGAGAAACGGTGGCAGAGAGCCAGAAGAGATAAGATGGAGCAACAAAGACATGCAGCACCAGAGAAGGGACTCCTGGAAGGAGACCTGAGGGAAGGAGAGTCAGCAGCTGAGTTCTACAGAGTTCTTGGGGGTAAGAACTGATACCAGACCCCCCAAAACTCCTTTGAGACCTCCTGGAAGGAGGAAGTTGATAGACTCTTACTTGAAAGAGCCTTGAAGTGCAACATGCTGAGAGGCTCGGACGTCCTGAGAGCTCAGCCAGGACAGAGTGTGGGAGGTTGGCCTTGAGGGCCCTCCCTTGCTGCAAGCTACAAAGAAGCTCGCAGCCTGAGACAGGGCACAGAGGCCCTGCAAGGAGCTTGAATCTCCTGAAGATACCAGACCGTCACGAAGACCCCCTGTGCTTCGTGATATGACGTGGTGATACGACCTTGTCTGGGGTGACGAAGCCCACGGAAGACCACTCGTTTGGAGAGACGAGTGGCCGAGGGGGATACCCCCCTCGTGTGTGCTGGCAGAGATCCAGCTATCAGCTGCTACAAGAAACAGAAGAGACAGAGAGAACCTGCTGCCTTAGAAGATGCTGCTGCTTAGTGACTGCTACTCTGAAGAAGCTGCTGCCCTGAGAGACTGGAAGGGATCTGTCCTTCTTTCCCTCCTGGACTTTTATTTGGAGGGGAGAAGAGATCTGATCCATTGTAAATACTTATGTCATGGTAGAGATAGTTGTAGTCGTGTGTATAATGTATTGTAGTATTTATTTGTATAGTCATTGTAATATATTCCCTTTCCCCATTCTGAGTCTGGTTGTGTTTTGTCTGGAAAAAAACCCATCCCACATTGGGTTGAGATGTGGGAGGGGGGATGGAGCTAGGGAATTGGAATTTGGGCTATCTCAAACCATGACAGAGCCTATGGGCTGGCCAGGTGTGGAGCGCTGGGCTGGAGTGGCCCTGCCCCTCCTAAATCTGCCTTCTTCACACTGATGTTGGGAATGTTCATTTGCTTTCCCTTCACCCCCAAGTGCCTCTGGAGGGTGTTATATTTCTCTGAGCACTCCAACCTCTCAGATCCTGCTTCTGGCTTCATAGGAGCGGCCTCCACTTCAAGCTGCTTGCAGGAGGCTGTCGTGGGATATGTTGCATTAAAAAGCACCTTTAAAATAAAACTTGCTATTTACTGTATTACTATAATTGCATCATTAAAGCTAAAGATTTCCAGGCCTGGGTACTACCCAACCAGGTTAACACATATGCGGACTGTAAGTACTGAGAAGATGTGGATTGCACCAGTACTGAGAAGCTAAAAGTATCCATCGAGTTCTGTGCATACTCTACCAGCCACGGGAAATGTTCCCTCTCTCCCTGATCACAGACTGCAAAACTCTGACAACATGTCAGGGCAGAAAATTACCAGTAACAAATAGTGCTTAAACACTCAACTAGTACCAATAACATCAGCAGTCAGATTAAATTCAGTTTGAGAAGAAGATGGAAGGATTTCCAAATTGCAGGAGGCTCTCATACAGAAAAGGATTTTCAAGAAGCCTACAATAACATGAGGAGAACACCACACTAGTTCATGTGTTCTTCAAGAAAAGTATAGGTTTAAAACCACATAAAAATACACCTTGAAAAACAGACATAAATGTTCAAAATTAAAAGAACTAAAAAGAATACACAATGAAGGGAAACCTAAGACAATTCAGTAAACCCAGTATTTCTGTTTGGAATTGAAATAGTATGTTGCCTTACAAGCTGAAAATGCTCATAACTTTATGTCAACTTGAAGTACACTAAAGTACTCTAGTCTTAGTTCTCTAAAAAAATATGTATCTTTGAAAGCCAGTCGAGATCACATCTGTGAACTTATGTTAAAGCTGTAAAGAGACAGATTTTAAAGTAAAAATTACTTCCCCTTCTTAATTCAGCTCTAAGTGTATTATACAACCACCAACTGCTATGTATCCTCCAAGTTATTTTTGTGTGTCAAATACAAATTGCTTTCTGCTCTCAGTGGGTTTTGGTTTTGAGGGAGATGGGAGGAGGAGAGAAGGAAGATTGTTCTTGGATTCTTTTATTAGTTCTTTCTGGAGAATTACTTTTTTTTAAAAAAATGCTCTCATTGACATAACACATTATGAAGCATTGTGCTGTGAAGTGTAACATCAGCTTGTATCAGTCACACTGCATTACTTAACATGCCTAGCCTAATGTGTCACTGCACAGTAACAGCAGAAACATCCTACATAGCTGAAAGGAGCAATAGATTGCACATAAAAATATTGTAAAATAATTTCTTTACCCAGATATACTGCTTCCATAAACATGTTCCCAATTATGAAAGGTAACACCACTTACATGCAGTTTCCCTAGGACAGCAGGAGGTTATCTGAAATACAAATGCCATAAGAAAATAGACCATCAATAAAATTCTAGCAAAAGGAAGCATGTCCTGTGGCTATTTCAGAACTATCTATGTTTTGAAAAGCAGCCCTTTACGGTTCATACAATCCTCAGTCAAATATACTGAGAAAAAGTTCTGCTTTCATGGATAACTTCACATGTTACTTTGAAAACCTTATTTTCATGTAGAAGGAAGCATGCTTTTTCTGTAAATCTCTAGATATAAGGAGACTATTTTTGAATTGACTAACCCTCTCTTCTACTCCTCTCGTCCTCAAAAGCTGAAATAGCATTTATTTTTAGTTACATTTTTACATCCTCACTCTAGAGCAAAGGATTTCTTTTAAAGCTTTTGTAGTTACATATTTTCAAATTACGAGTAATCATTGTCTAGGCAATCAAGCTTCAGTATTTTACCTGGGTATCATTATAAAGATAGTCAAGTTCATAGGTAAAACTCTACTTTTGAATGTCAATACAAGAGTTAACAAAATAAGTTTTTAAAACAAAGGTAAGTTACTGTCTTTTCTTTTAGCTCTGTGATGCTCTGATTTGAAGTTGGTTTCCTGATTAAAACTTCAGTGATAATCTATGACCTAAGGAATGAAATGCTGTCCAGAACTCTAAGTTAGAAACATCAGATCTTTAGGTAAGGGATAATTTTTCAAAGTGTCAATTGTGTCTTTCAATAAGAAAAAAAGTTGTTGGATTTCAAGGCTTATGTTTTATCATAAGTGAGGTCTAAACAATAATTTTTAGAATGTTTTTCAGTAGTCTAATTAAAGTATTGAGGCTTGTTTTATTTCTCTTTTCTGTTCAAGTTATTGTTTGGCTGTTGTTATTTAATAGTAGTCCTCTTATGTACATCTATTAATTTAAATTAGTAATGAGGGTTAAAAAAGATATATAGGTCCATTAAGTGATGCTGTGAATGAATGCCTTGTGTATCTTGAATAAAACAGGAACAACCTTAAAATAAAACAACAGGATTTGAAAGTTGATCAAGAGATGAAGGACAATAAGACCTTCTTTTCCAGTGCATGTGGCCCAGTACAGCATTTAAAGATTCATTCCTGCTCATAAGAGATTTAAACAGAAGTAAAATAGATGAGGCCTGAAGAATTTGTCCAATATCTAAGAAATTTCACAGTACAGTTATACTTCAGCTCTTAACACCAAGAAAATCTTTTCCATGATTTCAGAGAGCGATAAAACACACCAAAGAAAGCAGTGAAAAATGGCTAGATGGTCAATGCTATTTGTAGATTACAAGAGATCTCTAATATATTATTTTGCCTACTGACAAGTGATGTGGATATACATGTCACGTTATACATATGCTTCAAAACAAAAAGCATGTTTACTGTAAACACATGGCACTAATAATTCAGAGATTAATTGCCCCTATCTTTCACACTGCTCAATAACCCACACTTGCAACCATCTATGACGAGAGCAACACCTGAATTCACAAAGAGAACCTTGGTTTAGTTTTCATGCAGCCTTTAGTAGGAAGCTAAGAATTGCCTTTATTTCAGGGAAAAAAATAATTTGGTTTGGTTCAAAAGTATCAGAGGACAGTTTGACATAATTACTGATTCTGCCTGAGATTGTTTCTTCACAGGAAATAAAATGAAAAATGTCAATATAATAATTTTAAAACTGAATTTCTAAAACTCACTTTCTCTACCTCTTTACATAAAACCTTTTGCTAGCTCTTGCTGACAAATACCTATCTTTCTGCCTTTATTAGAGTTAAAATAGTTCTATTTTAATTTTTATGCGGAAAAACATCCTGTCAAGTTCATCCTCATGAAACCTTTATATTTTACTACTGCGAATTGTAATAATGCATGATGCATGAATATATAAAAATGCATCATTATGCACTGACAAACACATCCATCTATATAAAATGAATAGAGATAATTAAGCAGTGAAAAACACCAAAGACCGTTTAACAACTTGTAAATACCAAATTTATATATAGCATAATTTGCAAAGAAATATAACTTATGTTTTATGGATATATTATTTTATTTCACTAGAAACTAAAACTAATATTTTTTTAAGTGATCATTTCAAATGTGTGCCTCTTTAAGGTATTTTAAGGTGATAAAAATGGTATTTTTCAAACTTGATTCCATAGAAACATGTAGCTTAGTGAATAGCAGCTTTGCTGATCTTAACAGCACTCTTAGGATTTGGCTCTATGGCAGTAATTTAGCATCACTTACATGTATAAACATGTATGATCTTGAGCGTGTGCATCCTAGATGCTGGTTCTGAGAGCATGGGTGATGCTCTTGCTAAATATTTAGTAATTTATTTTTCCATTTTTCGTGGAAATAAAACTATGGTGGCAGCAACTGGAAATTTTAACTGGGGAATTCTTGATTAAAACAAGAATCGAGATTATGACTGGCTTGGAAATATAGTTTATCATTTCTTCTGGTATTTCAGTTGTCTCTATTCAAGTCACTACTGCTCCTGTAATTGGGTATTTCTACATGCACTAATTAGCAAAAGATCTCACTGCTGTTGCCAGCCCAAGCACGCAGTGTTGCAGGCTCACCTTCCGCGTGAGTGGAAGAGATATTAGGCTGTTTGTTAGTTTACCAGGGCAGCCTTGACATTGCTGTCACACACTCCAACATTTGATTATAATCAAAAGCAACTGTGTCTGTGTGTGCATGGCAACATCAGCTCGTACAGCTTGTAGCGTACAGATACTTTTCACTCTTCATTAAAAAATAAAAATTATTTTTATAAACTACGAACATGTTTTTCTCCATTTTGTTTGCAGTTAATTAGCTGTAGATAATAACCAGTCCCAGTGGGTAGAACAGGTACACCTAGGGTTTTACTTTGTCAGTTTTTCCAGAGCTTGAGATTAGTTCCTCTACAGAGGCAAAACACCACAAATGAACTATTTTATTTGAGAATTTATTTGACCTCTTTGCTAATTAGTGCATATGAAAATGTCAGTTTACCCAGGGGCAGCAGTAACCCAACTAACAGTTGCTGAATTACCAGAAAATGTTTCTATGTTTTTAGTCTGGTATTTCATTTTCTGTAAATTGTGTTTTAGTATAATTTTTATTACATTTTTACTCTTCACTCATTATTTCAGAATTAGTTGCTTGTTATATTCATTCCATCAGTAGTTCATAAAGAAAGTTATTCCAATCAATATGTCAACTATTGTGATCGTAAGGAACCATAAGGGTGGTCACTGAGAAGAGGACGATTTCTTTTATAAAGGAATACTCTGCTCTCCTGAAAATATGTTCTGTAGAAGTTTGACAGTCATTTCCCAGAAAATGAAGCAATTTTTCCTATTAAAAATTACCTAATGGAGGGATGATGCAGGCAGGGTCTTAAAAATATGTGAAATTTTAATGCCTATAAAAAATTTATGGTACTACAAAGCCTTTCTCATTTGTATTACAATAACTTTGCTCAGAAGAGTGAGAGTTCTACAGCATATTGCAGAATAAATAAAAGAATACTGCTACTGCACAACCACAAACAGGATGTTCCATTCTTTTCTACAAGGATTGGTGAAAAATATAAATAATGTTATTGAAAATTTTAAAATATTGTACTATAGCCTGCTGTATCTGTATTTGTAGCAGTTATTTTAGCATAAACATTACATTCAGGAAGTTTCATGCATCAGGGTGAAGAATGGAAAATACTGTGATAGAAACAACTATTGCAGCAGATTTTTAACCAGTGATGATGAAACTCTGCAATGACAGACAAGTGACTGTAGTGCTACTCTAGTACTTTTGTTCAAGGCCCATGAGGGATGCCTGAAATAGTCAATCATCACCTCAGGACAGAGAAATGCAGTAAATGTGACCTGTAAAAGTATTTTTTCAGTTATTTGCTATGAAAGAAGGAGAGAAATCCTTCTGAAAATAAAATATTAATTCAACATCATTACCATTTCATGGCATAACACACATCTCAGAGACATATGGCTTTTTCAGATATTCTCACATGCATTCATTCATTTTGTTCAATTGCATGGCAATTATTTGTTGCTGATTCCTTCCTCAAATCATTAACATTGATGCTGTTTAAATATCTGAGTCATATCTAATATTAATCTCACACATGAAAGCTAGACATTTTACTAGGAACTGCAAAGTTTGTGAGGGTTTTTTTGTCTGGTTTTTTTTTTCAATCTCATGTACAAAACTAATTTCTCTGCCTATACCTCTACATTCCCAAATCAGGTACTTCTTGTTTCAGCTCCTTTCTGTTGCTTGCCTAATGGTAAATGTTTTCTACTCAATTACAACACTGAATTCTATACCTTTTAAAAATGAGAATTTCAACGTCATTAGGAAATAAAAGAGAAAAGTTAGAAAAGTGAGGGTATGCACTGTTCAGGTTTTACATCAGAAAATAGATTAATAACATTTACCCAATTGTTATTCTAAATTTTATTCTTGAATAAATACTCTAATTAAAAATATACCTACATCAGAAGAAATATAAATTTTCCCAATTGATTTGATTTTCTCTTCTTTTTGACACCCATTAGCTCAGGTGACACACCACTACTATTTTGCAGGAGAACTTTCAGAAATTGTATGGATCCTTTATTTTGAGATTCCAATTAAATGTATTCTCTGAAATTTTTAAATTAAACCTGAATCATGGGAGAAAAGTATTGGCTCAGTATATTGTAGAAATAAGGCTTACTGGTGGCATTTCAAGAGAAGTTACCTTCTTTTGTTCCAGGGCATGTGCGAATACAGAATACAATCACTTCTTACCTGAACAAGTTTTAGACAAAAAAAAGGGGTTAAAGAGAATGACATGGCTAAAATAATATATGAAGTCAGACGTTTAGCTGAGTATGGTACATCTTCAGCTGAATGCTTTAATCCCATGAATCCCTCAACTGCCTTTCCTGGCACAGAAATGAGATAACCTTTTTTCAGATATCAGAAATCAGTTTATTGAATGCTCTGGTGGGTTTTTGTTTGGTTGGTTGTGGGGGGTTTTTTTGTTTGTTTTGTTTGTTTGTTTGTTTGTTTTAACATGTCCTTCCCACATGTCTAACCATGGGAAGAGAGAAACAGAAGTATATTGATTATAGGTATGATGTGCTCATAAGCCTCATGTTTTGTTTCGTTTTTTCTCTTCAGGGTGTTTTCCTAGCACTTCTCTATTATATTATATATGTGATTTAACTCTCTGAAATAAATACAAAATACAAAATACAAAATAAATACAAAAATACAAAAATTCTGTCAAAGCACAGACTGAAGTGTGTAAATAAAACCCAACACATTCCTTTCCTTTGAAACCTGATGTGCAATTGGCATGGAAAAGAAAACCATGACAGCGCACATCAAGGTACTTTTCTTTGACTCATGTGTATCAATTTCACACAGCCTCCTAAGCTGTTGGGGTTCTTTGTGTTTTTCCATGAATAAGTGCAACTCTAGAGATGACTGCTAGTAGTAAAAATTCAATTTATGGCACACTTTTAATGCAAGCAATAGCCATTAAAAAACACAAGGGAAGTGGAAGAATGTTCAATTGACATAACATCAAACTAAGACCCTTAGCAGAGCACACACTTGGATAACTGGATTTGCAAGGTTTATTGTCCTTGGCCGGGAATAGTGTACCAATATCAGCTCTAATAGTGGTAAAACAAGTGACAAAGAATAACAGAGAAAACGGTTGACTGCTACATGATTAACCTGCAGATTTTTAATACAGATGACAATTTATTATCTGCTGTGAAATATACAGATGCACTGTCAGGAATAAATGGAATAGCTAACAGCCTCACCACAGTACACCTCCCAAATACAAACTTTCAAAAGTAAGACCATGACAAGTGTGCTCAAGAAGTGTCAACAGGGTATTAATTCTCCCTAGAGTGTAACTTCCCACCATCCTGACACAAATGAATGTTTATCTATTATTTTACACATAGCTACCAAATGAAACTGTTCTCAATGAAAAGTAATTTTACATCAGACTGTATATCAGATTGCCAACAGATTTGAAAACAATAAGGGAGTTTTTGATATCTATTTTGAGCCTCTATGTAACAAGAATTTACCTAGTAGCTCTTGCATCAAGTGTGAATTTGTAGTTAAAATAAAGTCAATATGTTTAAACATCATTATGAATGAAACAGTAGAAAAATTTCAAGTGATGGAGAATCAATCATACTTATGCACAATATTTACAAATGGGTAATTACCATCACTAAAAATAACTTGGATATTTATAAGAATGTTTTACATAAAATCTCTCTGCATTTAGTTGATTGTTTCCAGTCATTGGAAGTTGAATGAGATGAACTTCTTAGCAAAAGAACTCCTCTATACCCGTAGAAAGAACACAAATGTGATTAAATTTTATTTCTCGTTCACTTTCCATTATGTTCAGCCAAGTTTAATACAATAGCCAGCAACTCCAGGCCTAATTGCAACAGTGATGATTACCTTACATTTTCTCCACTAGCATATGCTATTTTCTTGCTTCATACCACAATTGTGCTTATCATTCATTGTGTCATCTGAAAGGCAGTTGCAGGGGCATTTACTCTAATGAAATTATTTAATTCTCAAGCAGTGCTTCCATTATGTCAGCCTTCTTAACATGAGATAACTAGCTTTATGCAGGTCCACTTTCTATAGGGAAAAAGCAAAAAGTTAATTACTGACAATTACATGATGACTCTAACAAAAGGCTTCCACAGATGAATTTCGGTAAAAAATTTCTCTGTTCCAAGTGAGAAACAGAAAGCATGGAGGTACAAGTCTGAGTAAATGCAGAGTAATAACAGAAGTGTTATTTCTTACCCAAAATACAGGTTGCTTTGTGGTAGACTCCAGAAACAATAAAATCTTTACATTTAAGCAAACCATGAAACCACAAGTTTCAGGAAGATTCAGCTGTGGCATTGGCAAGATCAAACCTTCATACGTGTTCTAGCAATGTACTTTAATGCAGCCACAAGTAGGACAGTTTCTCTCACATCCTCATCCTTCCTTAGTGCCTACTGGTTGTGTCTAATCGTTGAGAAAGTTATGTATCTAAATAATATATTTTCATATGTCATTTTACTATGATTGCCAAAATTCAATTCATAATGCCCCACATGATTAGCAAATATTTTTATCATAGCTTATTTTGTAACACTCATTATCTAATTACCTATTATACAGAGTATGACCATTTAAAACCCCAGTTGTGATCATTTAAGATAATTTAAGTCTGAATAACTGTAACACAAACTAATCAGTTTTCTAGGGCACTTGGAAAACAAAAAAAAACCACAAAAGTTAGAAATATTGGGGGTTTTATCTTATTATGAAAAATTTAAGCAACTCATAATGAAAAATGACAGCTCTTTAGATTATATTATCCATATGCCAACAATTTTTATCTTTATATTTTTCAGTGAATCTGTGAATTTAGGAGTAAACCTTTCTTCTCTTAAAAAAACCTTCTCGAAATCAAATCTCTTGGAGAAATACATTTACTTCACTAAACTCCTGTAACAGAGAAAAACAATAATTTACAAAACATTTTATTGGAAACTCTTGAGCAGTGATTATTGCATTATTTTTGTATTTAAGTACATGATTCCTCAATACAAATTTTCAGTCAGTGACAGAAAAACAGACCTGTTCGCCTTCACTTTTAACTTCCCTGTCTAGTTCACAACAGAATAAGCATGAATCACCTGAGGCTTGGGAATTATGAATGGCCTACCTGCACAGAAAGCAGCATGATCTGGGCAGAAGCACCAGCAGCTAGCATTTCCAGGTTTTAAATCTATTCCTACAATAAATCCCTTTTATTTTCAGCTATTTTTCACAGAACAATGTTTCACAAACCTTTGTGAGAGTGCTTAGGGGTTTCAATGCATTAAGCAGTTGCAGCGCGGTATTCTCAGTTCTTGTGATTAACAGAATGAAAACCAGACTGACCACAGTATTGCAATCGCCAGATTTCCAACTGGGTGAATGTGGCATCATGTAAGGCAGGCACATATTAATAAGCTTCTTATTAACAATTTACAACTGTATTGTTAATGAGTTTTGGTTTGTGCTAATTAGATAATTTCGACAGTGAATGTTATCACATGGACTAACCACAATAAATTTTTTCTGTGTTTTAATTGACTTCAAAGATTTTTAATTAGACCAATGATATTATTTGAATGAGATGTATAAGATGTATTCCCCCAGAAGCCTGTTAAGTACAAAGATAAACATTTTCATACTTTTAAAAATTATTAGTAAATATTTTCTTTTTTAAAAATCATCATATAAGTTAACACAGCAGAGTAGGCTTTTCGTTTTTTACCCAGGGGGGTGGCTATGATAAAAAAAAAAAAAATGCTCTTTCAGGCATAGTTACTTTCATTGAGAATCAAAGTTTAACTTAGGATTATTACCTAGTCAAAATATATATTTCAAATCAGTTGGTTGCACCCCATGCTCATGACAGACTTAGATCTTATTATAAACTGTGAATTTATGTACTGAGAGGAAAAGACATTTAGTTTGTATCATGCATGGAGGGTAAGACAGAACCAGTTATTAAACTTAGAATTGCCTATTTTCTGGTGCATTGCCCTAATCATCAGATCATCCTTCTATGTTCAATTTTGGATAATAAAAAAAAGATATTATATGGATTTTTCAAGCTTCATTTCCAATGACTTGTCTGTAACAAGGGTGCAATTTTATTGAGTTTGTCTCTTAGGCAATATTCTTTATCTCAATTTATTTTGAAGTTGTTAGGTCTTCCATATGCAGTGAGTACTTTTTTTTTTAAACTGGTATAGATCAGTCAGAATCTCATCAGCAATGAAAGGACATATTCAGTTGTTCATGCTGTATTTCCTTTTTCTTTTCACAATCCAACCTGCTCTTTCAAATTCAAAAAAGACTTTGAATGGTGAGCAACAGCATTAGGTCCAAAATGAAATCTTCTGACAATTTTTGTCAAAGAACTGATTAAATGAAATACTTGTAGAAGGTGGATTATCAGTTTTGTTTGTAACACTGTTAAGTATTCACACATGCATAATCATGAAGTTTTATGGATGTAATGTCCTCCTAGACCTTTACTTTCAAAAATCAGTTGTGTGCAGTAGTTAAATCAATGTGTAGTAATACAAACACATACTGTCAAAACACAATGAGTACCACCTGTAATTAGATAGACATTATGGAAAACTGCAAGTGTGAACAGAATTGCTCCTTACCCATGTATCACAAATATTTCATGCAGTAAATTAAATTCTCCATAACTTCAGTGCTTATTCCAACTCCCAAATTCTTCAGAATATATAGTCAATCAGCAGTGATTGGGAGAAGCAATTTAATTATTGTCAACAAGTGTCACATTTGAAATTTTTCAGAGTGATTAAGTCAGCTTTTGAAATTCCCTTTCACATCAAGAATTTCCCTTCAGGGAAAAAAACACACATCTATTCTTTAATGATATATTGGAAGAGTCATGCAATTTCTCTAAGTGACACAGCTAAATGCTACAAACGTGCAGAGTGTGAAAAAATATTATCTGAAATGTCAGGTTGCACACACAGGTGTTTGAACTCATTTATACTGTTCTTCCATTTAACTTGGATAAAGCACATCTGGCAGTTAATATTTGGTGTGTGAAAGTCTTGCTGAGCCTCATCATAACCAAGTGCGTCCAATTTTCTCTCCCTACACTAAGTATGAAGTAACTGTACATCAAAACTTATCACAATTTTTTCAGCTCATGAGAGTTTATCCTTTTTCAACCACGGCTTTATACAGCAGAGTATACAGGTGTTTCAAAGTTATTGCAAGTACTGGAAGTAAGCATCTTTTCAAACCACGATATTCAGTTTTTCCTCCTATGGAACCACAGACAGCCCTTCAAACAGGTAAATACCTTCTAGAGACATACCTAACCCCATTTCTGTGGATCATGGGGGCAACACCATCCCTGTCCCATTCCAACCGACCTTTCAACCCATCCAGAAAGTAAAACCAGAAATTCCCTGAGACTGAAACAAGCATTTTGAGTAAAGAAAAATCTTTCAACACTGACCACAACAGGAACCACAGCTCCAAGAGCAAACACGATTCTCTTCCACACCAAATCCATCCCCTGTTTGTAAGAACTCTCAGGACAATGTTATCATGCTGATCTTTTATTTGAGATGTTAGGAGTATTTTTATTATTCACTGACAGCTCTTTTAATGTCTTTCTTCCCACCACTGTTTCCTCTCTTTCCTTCCTCTTCTCTTTTGCTGGATTACTACTGCTTCCATGAATATAAATGTATATACACAGAACAAATGAAACAAGAAGTCATAGAAAGTTAAACATTTGATTTCTGTAGCTTTTTGTAGCTTCAATCTGAGTATGATTTTCAGGCCTTATTTAGCATTTGTATTAGATCTGTTCCCTTAACAGCAAACCAGTGATTTTTTGGTTTTTTTTTTTTCAAGAAAAAGAATCAGAATTGAAACAAAATACTTTTATCATTACAAAAGATCTGATCATGTATATAGCTGAAGTGGGAAATCAGTTATATGCTTGAGACTTAATCCACTATGGTATTCCTTGTGATGTTGTCACAGCATAGAAGAACAGATAGATACTCCTCTTTGTCACAAAGCAGACTGACAAAAAATGAAAATAGTTAAGAGTTTTGATGAATATTTAGAACAAAACCTCATTCAGATTCCATTGCAAACTTGGAATTCATTCCAGTTTTTTCTAAGCGTTAAAATCAGACATTTTCCTTTTTCTCTTGTACTGTTTTGTGTTTTTTCTGTTTGCAATTAACTTTACTTCCTGTTCTTCTGGCCACTAGTGTTACTTTTTCTAAACATCCCATGGATCTTTTCTGATTTTATGCCTCTGTGTTTTAAAGTTTATTTTTACTCTGCGATTGAAGAATGCATAATGGTAAGTTGAGTCAATCAACGTGTTTTGGAACATAAAAAGAAATTATTTATGCCAAATGAAAAAGTTTAAAGTGCATTGTGCAAGAACATAAAAAATGTAAATATCTTCATAAAAGAAAGTGCTGGATAATCTGTGACGAGGTTTTTCATAAGCTTTTCTTCTTTAAAAAAATGGGAGAAAAAAAGTGCCAGTTTTTCTTACTATTTCAAAATCTCTACCTACCAACTGCTTTTAAGAGATTTCAAAAATCTACATACTACACAAATTTTATATGCAGTCATTGCGGTTTAACCCCTGTAGGCAGCTCATGACAACATGGCCACTTGTTCATTCCACTGCAGTGGGATGGGGGAAAGAACTGGAAGAGTAAAAGTGAGAAAACCTGTTGATTTAAGATGGTTTAAAAGGAAAGCAAAAGCCGCGCACTCAAGCAAAGCAAGAAATTCATTCACTAATTCCCATCAACATGCAGATGTTTAGCCATTTCCAGGAATTCAGGGCCCCAGCACATATCCTTCAGAAATAATAATATTATTGTGATACATAACGTGAATGAACTCAAAGTGATTCTTCAAAAAGGACTAGGATAAAATGTATAGAATTGTGTCTGCTTTGATAAGAAAGGAGGAAAGAATAAAGCATAGATTCATGTTTTCCTTCATACAATTTCACTTGGAATATAAGAAACTAGTCATTTTGCTTGCAATTAAGGGCAGAAGGGAATGTTGTTAATGTCAAAGTTGCTTAGATACATAGCCCTACTTAAATCAATATGAATTAAACTTCTAAAAACATTATTTCTAATCTGGGCCTATGGTCCTTGTACATCAGAATAATCAGGAGAGATTTAGTACTCATGGTTTTTTTCCCTGAAGGTTGAGCAAGAGCTGTGGTCAGCCAGCATTAGAATGACTCAAGATGAATGGATAAATAAGTTTCCCAGATTTGAGCTTCTATTGCAGACTGAGGCATTTGCACATAAGGACAACCCTTCTGTACTGATCAGTGATCCTCACCTATTCCAATGGCAACAGGCTTCCTGTGGGATTTATTGTTTTATAGCATTGCCATCTGTGCTGGTGTCATGTTGTGGATAGGTCTGAAAGCACAGATAGGAATTATGGTGACACTAATTTTTACAGGAAATATTGCCTGGCTAATAGCATTTGGCCATGCTCTCATTCTTCCACAGCTTTAGCTGCTCTGAAAATCAAGGAATATCCATCACAGTAATAAAAACTGACTTTATGGTATTCTCATAGACACTGATTTCTCTCAAAGATAGGAAAAGCAAGATCTGTCAAAGAAACAAAGGCTTTTCTTAATTGTCAGCTATTTTTAATTGGGATTTGGGGTGGGGCTTTTTGGTTTTTGTTTGTTTGTTTTTCTTGTTTTTACCTATTTATTATGTAATCCTTTTGGGACTGGGGGAGATGATGATGATGATGATAATAAGATAAGGTGATTTTGACATCTTACGTTGATAGAAAGTACAATTTCAAAATCACTTTGCATTCTTCCACAAAGTTTAAGTCTTTCTTTAATTAGTCATTTTGTCATTTAATGTTTTTGAATGAAATTGACTTCAACTGTAATGGCATTCCAGAGAGACATGGTGCTTCATTGTGATTTCCATCAATCAGTGTGCTTTGTGATATTTCCAATTTGATATATAAATGAAGATAGAGAAAAGAAAAGTAAAAGGAGAAAGAAAAGTAACACTGAAAAGAACAGAGCAGAATTCTTAGAGCAGAAAGTAAAACTGTAAAAAGTTAAGTTAGAACTTGAAAGAATCATAGAATCAACCAGGTTGGAAAAGACCTCCGAGATCATCAAGTCCAACCCTTGATCAAACACTGCTGTGGTTACTAGACCATGGCACTAAGTGCCACGTCCAGTCTCATCTTAAAAACCTCCAGGGATCCACGATTCCCTGGGCAGCCCATTCCAGTGTCTGATTACTCTCTCTGTAAAAAATTTTTTCCTAATATTCAACCTAAACCTCCCAGGGTAGAGCTTAAGATCATGCCCTCTTGTCCTACTGCTGGTTGTCTGGGAGAATAGGCCAACCCCCACCTGGCTACTACCTCCTTTCAGGTAGTTGTAGAGAGTGATGAGGTCTCCCCCAAGTCTCCTCCAGGCTAAGCAACCCCAGGTCCCTCAGCCTCTCCTTCACCAACCTAGTTACTCTCCTCTGGACCTACTCCACTTGGCCTTGTTGAACCTTGTCACGGGGTATCTGTCGTATTGTTAGGTTTTGGTCCGTAGAGAAAGAAGACACATGCACACAAAGAGAGATGAGACAAGGGTGTCTGCTGCCTCAGACCAGCAGGCAGCTTTATTGAGGTAGCTGGCCCTGACTTTCCCACACACATACTGAAAATATATTTTTACAAAAACATTCAGGAATTCACACCTGAACCCTGAAACAGTCAACAGCCTGTCCTTGTACTGCTTATCATCTTCTAGCTAACTCCCTAATACTTCAGGCTACTGTGTCCATGGGAACGTTTAAGTAGCCTCACTGTTCTCGTGAGAAAGGCTTTATACCATCTAATATTTCAAGCTCCTCAAGTTCCAGGGGCTCCAGGGGCTCCACGGACCTGCTGCTTCTCCCCACAGAACCTCATTCTATTGGAATCAGCCCAACTCTCCAGGTCCCTCTGCAGAGCTCTCTTGCCTTCCAGCTGATTGACACTCCCCCCCAACTTAGTGTTATCTGCAAGTTTGCTGATGGTGGACTCAATCCCCTCATCTAAATCATCAATAAAGATATTAAACAGAACTGGGTCCAACACTGATCCCTGGAGGACACCATTAGTGACCAGCCACCAACTGGATGCAGCACCGTTCACCACCACCCTCTGGGCCCGGCCCTCCAGCCAGTTCTTAACCCAGCAGAGGGTACCCCTGTCCAAGCCATGGGCTGCCAGCTTTTCCAGTAACATGCTACGGGAGACGGTGTCAAAGGCTTTGCTTAAGTCCAGAAGATTCCTGGAGAACTGAGGGGAAGCCAAAAGGACATAAAGGAATAGAGATCCTTAAAAAAGAAAAATTTAAAGTTATACATAAATCCTAGAGAAGCTAAGAATGGAAAGAATAAGTAATAGTGAAAACATCACCATAGAAAATCATGGTCCGGGTAGCACTTTATACTCACCAGACAGTTCACAACAGCAAGAATATCTAACAATTTTCTGTATTGTAAACACCGAATTTTCCTATTAGTGTGTTTGGTTTCGTTTTTTTTTAATCCACTCTGTCCTCAGAGTGTACCTTGTTATCCAAAAATCTGAAGACACTGAAGCAGGAGGAGAGCTTGGTAAAACACAGATGTTCTAGGGTTTTTAACTACTCCAAATGACTTTGAAATCACAGAACCACGACCGTGCTGAAGGCAAAGAGATGAAGCTTTCTTTGCTTCTGCAAAGCCATCTGCCATACCCCAGTCTGCGGAACCATTCCAGGTGGTGCACAACCTGGTTAATCCAGGCTCTGTCCAGTTGGATACACAAATGAGATGTTTATGCTAAGAGGGATTTTCAAGATTCTTTAGAGATAACCATTCAGCTGGCATGTTCTACCTCACTGCTGTTGCAGCAGAGGCCAAGGCCACCACAGCAGAGCCCAAGCAGTGGTGCTCAGGGTTGTATTCAATGGTACTTTAACACGGATTCAACTGCAGTTTGCAAGGTGAACCTATATTTTACAAATAAGAAGTATTAGAAATACCATTTCCATCTTCACCCAAGAGCTAGAAAAACTGTAGGAAGACTATTCTACTGGCTTGAAAGTTACCTCAAGTACTCAACAGTCAAACACAAAAAGCCCCCAAGACAATCTGTGATGGACATTCAAACAATCAGATTGCTGGTTGAAACATCAAGTGAGACAGAGGAAAGAAAAAGGGAAGTCTTCCACGGAAAAGTAGCTGAAACATGACTCTTAATCTTAGAACACAGTCACTATGATCAATATTATCTTCAATGAAAAATGTAGCCTGCTAATATGATGTGATTTGGAGTAGCTCTACGAGACAGTTGTCTATGTCAGGAAGTCTAATACTAATAACATATCACAAGAATAAATTATAGAGTGTTCTGAATTTTTATTATTTTATTATAGTGGAACAAAAATTGAGCTGTTCTTAGAACAATAAATACAGAATGCCAAGCAACATGTAAAATTAATGAAAGATGTGAAAAAAATAGGAAAGTAAATCAAAAGAGAAGCCTGAAGAAATCAGAAGGCAGAGAGGGGAAAAAAAATCATTATTCTCCAAGCAATTAGTCTCAGCTTTGATGTTGACAAATAGTATTTAGATCAGTATTTTTTTCTTTTCCTGTATACCATGACAGTGCATGAAAGTAACACTCATTTGGAGTTTTAGTACTTAGAAACACAAAATGAGTGACAATAAAATGGTTCTGAATAATAGTAGGCCCTTAAAAATGATTATGTTAATAATGGTAATAATTCAATAAGAGATTAATTGTTCTGAAAAAAAAGTCACCAAAATCCTTAAAGACTTTTGGATTTGAGTCTTTATAAGCTTTAGACTAATTTTGAGTGGCAGAACTATTTATGCCCAGTGTCAACTACTTTTTCAGAAATGAGCAGCTGGGTTGGAACCTGACTCTAGATCTTTTACACCCTTGAAAAAAACATTTTAGGAAAAAACAGATTTTAGGAGGCTTCAGACTGGTTGCATACCTCTTGGATCCTGGAGCACTGACAATATCTTTATGCACAGTGTGGAACCAACTCAGGTTTGATTTTAGATTTCCAGAGTTTGCTACTGAGTTTACAGATTGAGTGCAAAATTTACTACTGTTGTTCTCTTTCAAGTGATTTATAAGACTACCGGAGGCAGAATCTGGTTACAGTGTTAGATTAATCTCCTTGCTGATATCTAAAGGCCATATTGATTGGTAAGACTAACTGTAAATCTACCCAAATAAAATCTTGAGGAAATATATCACATACAATAAACTTTAAAACCTTTCAAGGCCACATCTTCAAATGAAAGTTTGCCCGCAAGAACATCAGACTTTATTGTCACTTTCTACTTCAACTATATTAAGTATTTACAACTCCTTTCCATCTTCCATCTTTTTTTTTGAGACTTCACATATAAAAAACCCCAAAGATATCTATTAGCATGCAGCAAGTAATAGCAAATTCAACCACTACCATTTTTCACTGTATTCCTTTTTGCAAATGTAATTGTTAACTTCCATACACAAGTTTTCAAATAAATAATGGCAAAGAGTCTGAAACCCTAACACACAATACTTTCATTTATGGAAGTAAAACACATTCTTGAGCAAACTGTGTTACTTCTAGCATTATGGCAGCATTGCTAAATGCCAAAAAACTATAAGGAATTGTACAAGAAAAGTTACAGCCAAACAATTTTTTCAGATACTGGACTGAACCTAAGTTTTAAGAGTCAATTTTTGCCTTTACTTAAATAGTGCCATTCTAAATTGAATCACAACATATCTTGGTTTTTGTGAACTCTAAAATGCATTGGACATAACTCTCAAATGCTGCCAACTGTACCAAACAGACTGCAATTTAGCACGCTTAGGTAGGCAGAAATTGTCTAAATTAGCTAGTACCAATATAGATTTTTTTCAATTAAGAGGCTAAAAATGACAACAAAATCTATTTTGTTACCCTATAGCAAGTTTCCATGTAAAATATTTACACAAATAAAAGTTAAAGACGTTATCACACAACTAATAAAAATCTGAACACAAATATTTGTTTAAAAATATACCTGAAAAAGATGAGCACAATTGCCATAATCTTGCAGTTAAATCAAACCATTTTACACTCATCTTCAATATCCCCTTCTTGCTGTATCCTTCCCTGTCTTTTTTTTTTTTTTTTGTCCTCCTTCTTTATATACACATGCTGACACTCAGGTTCAGGTAATATACAACATATTTTCCCATATCCTGAAAAGTTTTAAAACAATCATTAGGATAAACATAGTAGGATACTATTTGCTCCACAGATTACCTGTAGCAATTAGCTGATCTTTCATGATAGTTGGAGAGAAGAGCACTTTCATATGAAGATTGATTCCTATCCTGAAACTAGTGTCCGTAATAGGTAAGATTAATCACTTCTCTATTGCCTCTGAAATCAATAGCAAACTATTTTCCACATTCACCACCTTACTTTCTAGCCAGAAAAAGTGAATCCTGCCTGCACTCTCCAACTCAAATACTTTATTAAAAAATATCTAGATTAGAGTATTTAAATCCCAACTCAATATTTATAATTAAATAATACTCATTATTTAAAATTGTAAACTCTTAGACATGGTCATATAGGAATCTTTACAGAAATATTAAAAGGTGTATTTCAGAATTTTTGTGGTCTGCAAGTGTTAGACTATATCTGACAAACTGCAGAAGTCTGGAAAATAAATTTTGGCAAAAATTTAGTCAATGCAGATCCATAGGAACAAGTGTCAACTGGATGAACTGGACAGGTGCTTTCTCAAATTAATGATGATGTGGATATTAAGCATGATGTTTGTTGTCCTTGCAAATGGGGAGGGAAAAAACCTAACCTCCTCAAAAGTCCCTCCCTGCCACTGCCCCCCCAAAAAACCCAAAAAACACATTGGAAAACTTCTTTTATTTCCACCAGATACAATCAGGTCAACTCATAGATAACAAGTAACTTGAAGAAGATAAGACAGAAAGGGTACATCCTATGAAAATCAGAATAAAGGATACAAAATAAAGGAATAGGAATAGACTAAATGAATTCCAAGTGGAAAAATTTCAGCCGTCTCTGTGAAAATATCTTCTATCTATTCTTACAAAGGAAAAATTGGCAGGTCAGCCAGATGAAATACTCAAGGAAGGTCCACCAGTGAGTTATATATAGTAATTCAGATACCAAAGGAAATAACAAGATTTTATTTCTTTTATGCCACTGAGCCTTAAACATGGGTATTAATCAAAAAGCATTTTATGCATTCACTTCAGTATAAATCCAGTTTAAAACCCAAGTAAAGGTGGGTGACTTTTATAGTTTTGCAGAAGAGCTATATCAGAACCAAAAAAGTGAGATCTTTCAAGTCATTGGCACAAATCACCATAGTACCGAGATTTTATTCTATTTCTTATATTTAATATTTATGGCATAAGTACATGTTCCTGGGCACTGCTGAAAATTGAAGCATCTTTAATGAATGCAAATCACCTAATACCTTAATCAAGAACACTAAAGATATGTAAACATACAACTGTGACATTTCTTACTAGAGAATGTTTTTAATTACAAATGCTAGGTACCCAAACATTCATTTAATCCTAGAAAACACCAAAGTTATGAAACAACATACACTGTCTCAGAAAAAGGAGAGGAAGTGTCTCAGGGCTTATCCAGCTCAGCATACCTGAACAAAATATGTGCATGGAGCCTGCTGCAGTAAGGCACAGAACTGAACTCTAGAAGATCCAAGGGACAAATTCACCTATGAACATATGCAAACAGGCATTTAAAGGTAGAAGCTCATTTGCTTCTAATTAAATTTACCTACTCCCTCCTTTCTTTTTCTACAGTTTTCCAAGAATAATTATTCCAGTCACTCTTGCAGTTGCTTTTTAAGCTGCAAAAGTTTAAACTACTACAAGACACAAACACTAGGGGAGAATTCTCTCTTTGGAATCCCACTGCTAATTTGTACTTGCTTTTTTTTTTAATGCTTTTTTAAAAAAAATATTTTAACAATCAAAATTTTTAGTATTCTATAGTGTTTGATAATGAAACATTTGCATGTAAGCAGAGAGAAAACGAAAGTGGTTATTGGAGCTTAACTCTCCAATACACGAGCTCCTTTTCCTTCTATACACAGGTTGGCTTTCATTGTTTGCTAGTGTTTTCTTTTAAAATACCTCAGTCTCACAAAAGCTGCAACATAGATCTTTCTGTTTAATACAGAAATCGTGAATGTGATTTAACCATATGGGTTAGCAGAAACAGGGAAAACCTAACACAGATCTAACTTATGCAATAGGATGTTAGTTATTTTACAGTACTTTGATTTTACATTCACATTCTATAAATTGTTGGTTGAGTACCAAATATAGTACCAATAGGAATTCATAATCAGACAAAATTGTCTGTCATGTTTGTGGGGTGAAATTCCCCTTTAAAAGTTCATTTTCTTATCTTCTACAGTCTAAGGTAAAAGATTTTCAGTCCAGGTAGAGAGATTTTGCATATTTTCAGACATGTTCTTTTAAAAAAATGTGGTAGTTATGTCAACAATACATGCTGAAAATACACCACTTAACAGTCTTTCTTTTATCTCTTTGGTTTATTCTACGACAAGTGATTTGTGAGACAGAATGTATCTCCTATCTGCCTCTTAATGCATAGTGGGCTATTTTCTATAGAACATGGAAGTACAGTCCACTGGAGAGAATAAAAGAGTGCATCGGCGTAGTTTAAATATCTGAAATGCTTCCAGACATGAATGTTTTTCATGTAACCATGGAATTTCAGGATATTCCCAAAATTTAAAAATTAACTGTTAATACCAATTGAGATAGATAGATAGATAGACACAATTAGTTTTGAGCTTTTTGAAGTGTTTCAATTAATTTTCAGGGAAATAAAAAAAAATATTAACTAAATTTATCTTGGCAAGGTAAATAAATAAGAAAAATTGTCTAAATATTCATCAGCCATACGCAGGCATATTCATTTATTCTAATCTTTGTGCAGCTGGAGCACTTAAATAGATTGCATATATCACCATGACAAAGATCAGATATAGTAACCTGAAAAATAACATCAGCTTACATTAGTCAGTCGGAATAGGGATGTTCCCACATGACTGAGTTCCCTGCTGAAGAATTCACTTCCTAGAACTGGTAATTCTAAGTTAAATTTTCAATAAAGTATAAAAACAAAGCAAATAAAAACCCCAACCACTCACAAACAGAACAAGTAAGCTCATCAATGAAGATTTCCAAATATTTCATATTCATAATATGAAATATTATATATATATTAATTATATATATATATATATAAAAATTAGGGCACCGCAAAGTACCAAGGTGTATTCACATAGATCCTTTTGTGAATATTTTCCATTAAAAATGTAGGCATATATATTTGAACTTTTTCCAGAAAGTAAAATGTTTTTTCTCAAATAAGTAAACATTTCTTCTGAAATCCATTATGTGAAATATAATATTTCTAGACTGTCAAAATGGCAACAAGTCCTAGTATGATTTATTTTTAAACTATGGTGTAAAACTAAGAGTTTTAATATTCCTTAGGAAAATTATTTCTTTTTCATGGCATAGCAGATCGGATTTTGTTCTAGAGTTGTTAGATTTTGTGCATGGGATTGTAACCCATGAAGAAAAAATTATACTGCCCAGAGAATTAAAAAAAACACTTTTTTTCCTACTAGAATAAAACAGCATTCAAAGGATCTTCTAGGACAACTAAAGAGATTTTTGAGGTAAGAGCATAAAACTTAGTACACTTTCTTGTGCATAAGCTTAACAATTAGTAAAAAATATTGTCGAGTAATTGGAACCAATTTTCTTTTTTTGACAATGCTTTCAGAAGTTTACTTTGTTCATTAAAATTTTTCCCACGTTTTCATTTACATACTTTAATCTTAGAACCAAGTCAGCTTAAGGACCCATTCTGGAACACCCTAATAAGCTGTTTGACATTCAGTTTCAAGTAGGATGCCAACATTAAATTGACACAGTAAGTCTAAGCCTTGACAGCTAAACATAGAAAAGTAATGCTTATGAAGTATTTAAGATCCTCAGACAATTGCAAGACTATACTGTCACATCTCCAAAGGATGCAACATTCAGACTGAAAAATAGCATTGCTATCTTCAATTCTATTCTTATTGTACTGGGGCCAAACACATTTTTCTTATTTGTCCAACAGGTGAAATTTGTCATCTATCTTTTCTGGTTCCTACAGCTAGCAATGTTTAGCCTAGTTCATTATATATAAGAGCCTATCAGAAAACAGAAGGGAAATATCCTGCATTTTATCATCCTTATCCACCCTCCTCCTGCCATTTCTTTGCATCCTCTACTCCACATTAGCACCCCTCAATGTAAGTTCCTCAGGTACCCTTTTCTTCACCCAGTGATCAAATACGTATTGTTTTTCCCAATTTTGTATCCAATCTCATGCCAGAGCCCCTGTATAATTTTTTCCAAAATTTATGACTGGCCTTGAAGGCACTTGGAGCCTACCACTCTACTCCAGCCCCATGACCTGTTGCTCTGGGACTTGCTGCTGATTGTTAACACAAGGCTGTCCATTACAAGAGTGTTCCTGCCAGGGCACTCATTGGAACACCCTGCCAAGCAGGAACAGAGTAGTTTTGTGTGCCCATCTGTCCCATGCTGAGCAAAACCACGGAGACATTGGCAGACGAATTTTATGATATATGTTGTTCAAAAGCACCGCTGAACAGTTTGAATATCATTAGCAGTTTCATGAAAAGTAATCAGTGATTTCAAGAGCAGTAAACATTCTTAATAGCCCTTTGCTGTTTCCCACCAGAATCAGTGTCAATGCTTCCAGAACAAAACAGTCTATTATCATTGAAAAGTATCTTCCTGCCTAAACCAACCCTGCTTTTCTTAGGGAGCAGCTGGGTTGTTTGGGTTTGTTTATTTGTGTTTTCCTGGTTTTATTTTTTTGTTCATTTTTCATTTAAAGCTATTTCTTTCAAGAAATTAGAAATGGAAACTTAAAAAAATAATTCATTTTAAAGAAATCTCCCACAAAATAATAATGAAAATAATTATACAGATTTTGTAAGATTGTAATACTGGCAATAATGGAAAATAAATTAAATCTTGTGTATACAAGGTGTCACACTAACAGTTTGTATGATGATATTGTCTTCTCCTCCTGGCCCATCCTTTTCTTTACCACGGTGTTATAACCCTTCACACACTATAAACCTGTTATCCTCCTTTGAAAAAAGAAATAAAAACAAACCACAAAAAAAACCCCACAAACACCCAAGCCCTCAAGCCCAAAACAAAACTGAGGCAAAAAATCTACCATAAGTTAAAGTTCAGTTAGCTAAGGATTTTTCCTCTGATAGGCCCCAAAAAGTGAATGCTTAGGATGAAGAATGGGATGATACTTAGAGTATTCTCTCATCCTTCATCTATTTCTAAACCAAGCATGGTTTGTGTCTGTCAAGCATGCTTAGGGTATGTATTATCCAGCAGTTATCCAGCCTCCTCTTGAAGTTCATGCAAATTTCCTATCCAACACAAACTCTGACAGGGAATTTCACAATTGTGATCTGTTACACGAGAAATGGCTTCATTACTTTTTTTGCGCCTGTCTCCTGTTACCTTAATTTGATTTCTCAAGACCTTTTTCACAGAAGAGATGATTAACTTTTCCCTAAGCTTCCTTTAGAGCCTAATTTTGTGTTCCTTTTCACTTTTAGTTTATTCCCCCTCATCTATTTCTGAACATCATTCTTTGCACAAAGGTTGCTCCAAGGCCTTTTTTTAATCCTTGTGCTTCTCTGAACTGTTTTCCATTCCACTACCTCCATTTTGAGTTTAGGGATGGAAACTCTGTAGAGGTGACTAAATTATTCTCTTCATTTTTTTTCTTCTAAAAACTTTTGCTTTCAGTTTTGTTCCCCAATAACCGCTAAAACTCAAGTTTTAGCTTGAGTGGTAATGCTGTGGTCTGCTGTGCACTCAGGGGCATTTCCTAATAATTTTTGTTGTTTGCTTTTAAATCAGTGCTGTTTAAATACACAGTCCCTGCACACTTCCTAAGCTTTTTAATCTCTTATGATCTTCCCTCATCTTTACTGCCCATGTATTTCCTTGCCTTTTCTTAGAGTGAGCTGAAAGAGCATGAGCCAAAGAGCATCTGGTATATAGAACAAACGCAATTAAACTATTTACTCTGTTCTTAACAAAATATTGCAGTGATATAAATTCAAGTTTTTACCTTTATAATCCTCCATAAGATATGCATCTAGTGATTTTCAGTACAGTTCGCAAAAGTGTTAACGGTATTTCAGAAGAACTGCCTGGGTTTGTGCAAGTGGTATAACAAGAAATTAAATATACATTGCCCACTTGTGAAAGCAAGTTAAGAGTTCATGATGGCACCCAGCAGTAATAAAATGAAATCCCATGCTAAGAAGAGGTATTTCAATTTTGATGCACAAAAAGGAGTCATTCGTTTGACAATTTTGTGTGTTCCCATGGGCTGCAAAAGCCTGCAAATGCCTCCATGACTGTGGGAGAGATGTCAATGCACATTGGCAAATATGCTGAACAAGGACTACATTTCAAGTGAGACTACACCATTCAACATGCTGAGGAGAGTTTCACATATGAGTGAGTCTAAATGAGTGGCCAAAAACCCCATCCCCTCAACAGAACTGATCCAACAAGATCAGTAGGGTAGTTGAAATTCTGTTTCTTAGACATCTTGTTGCAAAGAGACTTCTATCTTTAGATATTGTTTTTGTAGACATTTTATGCAAAACATATCCCAGTTCTGTCAGTGTTCAGCTAGCAACTAGATGACCTCAAGCCTTCCAAACTTCTGGCATAAATACATGTTTTCATGCAAATACACACTAAAATTGTCAGTCATATACACTCATGTAAGAAAAAAAGAGGTGAAAGAGCTCAGGACTGGTTTCTATTCCTGCCTATGAGTCAAAAAAATGAGAAACTGTGGCTAAAACCACTACAGTGTCAAAAAAGTACATGAAAACCATAACACTCTACTTGTGGGTAAAAAAAGGCCTGACAAGTAATAGTAGGTCTCTACAGGTTTCAGCTGGGATAAAAATAATTTTCTCCATAGTACCTTGTATGGTGCTATGTTTTGCGTTTTTGACCAAAACAGTGTTGATAAAACAAAGGTGTTCTATAAAAGTTTATGGCAACATTTATAATAAAAAAGGAAGCCCAGTGCTACTTGTTTTAGCCATGTCGCTTATATATGAACCAAAATAGTGTTGATAATGCAAGGATATTTCAGCTATCGCTGAGCAGTGCCTACAGAGAATCAAGGACTTTTCTGTTTCTCACACTCATTCTCCAGCGAGGAGGTTGACGGCGCACAAGAAGCTGGGAAGGGATGTGGCCAGAACAGTTGACCGTGACTGACCAAAGGGATATCCCACACCATATAACATTTTTGCTCAGCAATAAAAGCTGGAGGTAGGAGGAAGGGGGGACATTCAGAGTTCAGGTGTATGTCTTCTCAAGTAACCATTATCATGCGATGGAGCCCAGTTTTCCTGGACTGTTCCTGACTGAACACCTGCCTGTCCATGGAAAGTGGTAAATTAATTGTATATGTGGTTTTTGCTTTCCATATTAAACTGTCTTTATCTCAACCCATGACTTTTATAGCTTTTACTCTTCTGATTCTCTCCCCCTCTCAACTTGGGGGAGTGAGCAAGAAGATGTGTGGGACATAGCTGCCTACTGGGTTTAAATAATAACAGAAATCTCAAAATTTTTCATTAACTTATATTATCTCACATTTTAAAGTCAAGAAAATATATAAATTAGCTAAAGTGCTTGATTCTTAAGAATCTGTGTAAAATTTAAAATATTTTATAATATGCATAATAAAGTAGATAATTAAAAAATTAAAAAGAAAATTAATAAACACTGGAAGTGTTCAAGCTCAAATTAAAGTCAAACTAAAAGATTGTTTTCATATTCAGTTTCAGAAGGTTAGAAAACTTTCAGAAATACTTGGATCTTTTAATTTAATGATTTCTCATCAAAATCTACAGATTCCTATAGTTTTCTTTTGGTTAAAAAAGCAATAATAAAAATACCCACTTCAAATGTTTTTAGATTAATTTATCATACTCATCATACTAAGGATTTCTGGGAAAGCATTCAAGTCCCTCTACACACTAGATCCCCTCATGGACTCAGAGTCAACATATATACGAAAAGTAATATATTTAAAAAATATATTCAAAGTATATTCAGTACGCCCTGAGCTATGCTGGCCCTCTTTTCGATAACTACTTTCGTCCAGCCAAACTCTCTTATTAAACACACAGTAGTATTAAACACACAATTTAGCTGGAATTGTTCAGGACAAATTCACTTTCAGTGATCCTTCAGAGACTAAATTTATTCCTAGAAAAAGAGAGAACTATTTCAACTTTTTTTTTTTTTCTTTAAATATGTATTTGAAAAAAAATGCATTTCCATAACATGGAAGGACTATGTTCTGGATATGATTTCAAACATAACCAATAGATGAATATCATTATTTTTTCCCAAAATATTTTAAAAATGTCAAATTTGTTACAATATTAAAGCATCACAAGTTTTAAATATCACAAGCTATTATGAAGACTAGACATAATTTTAAAGTTCCCTTATTGACTCAAACCTTTCTGCATTTTTGAGAGTCGTTATGCTGTAAAAAGGAAGCATCAACTCTCAAAAGTGCTAGGTCTGAATAAGACTCCAGACTACTGTCCAGAGATGGTCTACACCACCAGCAGTAGCAAAATTAAGGTTGATGTTGTTTGTTAGCTTAGGAAAGCACAGGAAACCGCAATTGCCATTATGCTTTTCCTCTAACAATCCCTGAAAAGACATTCAGGGCAAGAATGAGATGGAAAAAGAGAGAATGTCATACAGACTGGGACTAAATCTAAGTTCCCATGTCTCAGTTAATTCCTCTTGTTTTTTAATAATGCTTTCTGCCTGTTCCTTCCCACTGAGGTCAGCAGTAGCTTTACATATATAGAACTTGGCTCCCAGAGATCATTACTTAATTAAGGTACAGAATAAATGTGCTGTGATGCTGTTCATTAATCCAAGCGATGAGAGTAGGTCAGTGCTAAAACTAACACAGAAATAACAATGGATTTTGTGTCATGTCAGTACCATGTTTAAACCTCAGGGAAGAACTGTCATGGTCTACTTGTCCAACTGCAAAAGCTGACTTCAAGCTCTGTTTTGAATAACTGTCACAGGAGAGCAAAAGCTGCTTCTTCAGAGCCTCAGGCTTCCAGACTGTTTAGTCTATCATGATGGTAAAAACTCAGGAGGTATTTTCTATGCGCAACACATTTTTAAAGTTATGCCTACATGAATTTGCATAAATATATTTCCATTTTTATCTTTGTGTCAGCAAAACACATTGCTGAATCACATATTTCAAACAAAGCTTCAGCTATCTGAAGGAAAAAAAATAATCACAAAGATATGACCTATGTAAAGGTCATGTTTGATATTAAAAATTGGATGTCCCATCCCTGGAAATGTTCAAAGCCAGGTTGGATGGGATTTTGAGCAGTCTGGTCTAGTAGAAGGTGTCCCTGGCCATGGCATGAGAGTTAGAACTACAGGGTCTTTAAGGTCCCTTTCAACCCAAACCGTTCTATGATCCTATGATTCTAATTAATGACATATATAACTTAAGTTACTAAACATAAATTGATTTAAATATGATTTACTGGTTTTCAAATAGTCTCTAAAACTTTCATCTTCAGTAAAGGAAGAAAGGAAATATTTTCTAACATAGGCTTGGGTTGAATACTCATTTCAAGGCCAGCATTTTGGTCCATAGAGTAATTTACAAAATATATATATTTCATGATAGAGTGAAATTAACTACTTTATACACAAAAGCCCAAGGAAATGCATTCTGTCTAGACAGTGAAACCCAGAAGAAGCAAGATCTGAAGCTGTTGCTCGCCTCTCAGTGGTTTTGGTTTGCAACCAGCACAAGAACTGCTTTCTAATGCGTGAAGCCAGTGGCTCCTCCTTTTGGTCTTCTCATGTTTCTGTTCTTTTGACAACAATTAGGCAGAGATAGAACAGCTGAAAAGGTCCATCTTAAACACTCAGCATTCATTCCAGGGCAGAACACAAATTTGGTGGCTTTTGAAAACTGAGAATTGAAATAACCAAATGGCAATTGCTAAAATCAGAGCATATTACTTTACAGTGAATCAATCATTCTCTGCTTCTCAGAAAGCATTCTCTGCTTCTCAGAAAGCATTTACATGCTTTTTCACTTAATAATTATTAGCATACCTTTCAGTGAAAAGCAATAATATTCTGAGTAAAACCTTCAACATTTAAATAAATAAACAAGATTACCAAGTGTATAATCTTCCCTGTTCTGCCTTCTCTAAACAACTGTTGAGATCTTTCCATAAACATAGTCATTGACCAAGGCATAAATTATACATGTTCAAATGGTACTGGAAATGGCAAAGGCAAGTTAGGAAGGACTGTACCTGCCTGAGGAGCAGCAACTCGACAATATGTATGACTTTGCTATATAATCAGGTAAAGCAGGAAAGTATACCAGCAGTAAATAACATGGTTCAGAAGAAGAAGAATAAGTTGAACAAGAAATATAACTAAAAAGTAAACAAACTCTGCATAAAAAGAAATAAATCATGAAGTGATGAGCTACCAAGAAAAAAAAAAAAAAAAAACAAAAAAAATAAAACCTGTCAAAGGTTGGTGAATCACACAAATCATTTGCTTTTTGCAAATCTGAATTGATTCTATTCTTAATCAATAAATCACTGAGCTAGTGGGATGTTTAGAAAAACCAAAGTGTCATATTCTGGGACAGAAAATATCTCAACAGCTAAGAAAAGTAAGAAATGAAAGATAAAAAGACTTAAGGCAGAAAAAGCAGCAAACTTGATGCACTCATTAATATCTACAGACCTTTTAATTGTAGGAAGTGATGTTGAATTTACTACTCGCATCTGCAGTGTAACAAAAGACAGAAAAGTCTGTAAATTTTTAAACTCCTTAGGCACACATGTAGATTCAGATAATCAATGTAATAGAAATAAAGCAAATTGGAGTTTTAGAGTAAGGTATGAGGCTTCTGTTAGTCCAAACCTAGACTCCACAGGCTATTCAACTCTTATTTAATTAGTTCCTTTCACTGAATGATATGAAAGTATAAGATATGAAAAATTGAAAGAAAGATGAACAACTCTTTCAGAACACTTCAAGCACTTACAGATTCATGCAGTAAACAAACTGAAACATTTGCTGATGCTATGAAACTGGGAGGGAGTAATTGATACACCTGAAGATTGTGCTGCCATTCAGTAGGACCTTTACAGGCTGGAGAGTTGTGTGGAGTGAAACCTACTGAGGTTCAAAAGGACAAGTGTGGGGTCCTGTACTTGCGGAGGAATAACCTGAAGTCCCAGTGCAGGTTGGGGGCTGGCCTACTAGAGAGCAGCTCCGCTGAGAAGGACCCAGGAGCTTTGGTGGATGACAGGCTGACTATGAGCTGGCTGTGTGCCCTTGTGGTCAGGAGGGTAAATGGTATCCTGGGGTGCATTGGAAAGAGTGTGGCCAGCAGTTCTAGGGAAGTGACACTCCCTCTCTTCTTGACCCTAGTGAGGCCACATCTGGAGTGCTGTGTCCGGTTCTGGGCTCCTCAGCACAAGAAAGACAAAGAACTACTGGAGAGGCCAACTGAGAGCCACAAATGTGATTAAGGGACTGGAGCATCTCTTTTATGAGGAGAGACTGAGGGAGCTGGGGCTTATTAGTAAAGAGAAGAGGAGACTGAGATGGTAGCTCATTAATGCATATAAATATCTCAAAGGTGGGTGTCAAGAGGATGGTAGCAGGCTCTTTTCAGTGATGCCCAGAGACAAGGCAAGGAGTAACGGTCATAAACTAAAACACAAGAAGTTTCACCTCAACATGAGGAAGAACTTCTTTACATTGAAGGTGGCACAGCACCGGAACCTCATAGAATATCCCTCTCTGGAGACATTCGAAACCTAACTGGACAAGTGGTTCTGTATCACTTGCTATAAGCAACCCTGCCTTGACAAGGGGCATTGGACTAGATGATTTCCAGAGGTTCTTTCCAAACCTAAAAATTCTGGGATTCTGGGATTCTCAGCTCAAGAGATTTATAACTTTGAACACATCGTGAAGTCTCTATAAATTATTTTTCATTCAATTAAAAAAAAATAAATTCTCAAACCAAAATGTAATATGATTATTTGTTGAGCACCTTTATTTTGAGCTTTTTACAGTATGCATTAAAGTAGAACCATAAGAATTTATGCCATTTATATTAGGGAACCTAGATGGACAAAGGTTCAACATGTTTTAAAGGAATATGAAGAATATATCTTAAAAAAAAAAATCTCATGTTGAGTTAGACAAGGATCCTTTTAAACGAAATAGGTCTTGAAACATGATGTTTTGACAAAGCTAGTGGTGCTTTATTTTCTTGTCCTCCTTTTGGAGATATAAGAAGGAAAAAATCTAGAGTGACAAAAAAAGGAAAAGTCTACAAGACTTAGATTTTGTAATATTCCTTTCTTTTTCAGTTTCCAGTGTCTAGTTACTTCAAATTTCTTTTGATAGTGTGACAATTTAACATAAAACTGAAACAATTGCTGAATATAGCAAGAAGGTTTTCTCTTAAAACCAGGAGAACCCTTATTTTAGAACTCAAATTTGATATCAGAAGAGCAAAGAAAATTGCTATGAAACTTCAGTCAGTCAGTACCATCATATCCTGGAGATTAAACTAAGTTCTGTGCAGCAGATTTCCAGGGTTTTTTTTTGATTTTTATATGTAGGTATTTCCGTGCCTTTTCCTAAGCCCAGGTGGATGTGAGCAGCTTCTGAATGCAAGGTACTCTATTGCATTGGTGTGGTACCAAGGTGCAGAGTCTCCCTTCCTGATGGGAAGAATACATCATCATATTCAATACCTCACCGATGTTATTATGTAACTTCAAGCTGGCTTGTGTGTAACAGGGTTAGAGACTCTGCACAGCACATTAACACTTGTTTTCAACCTACAGAATAATGTATTTTTTAAATTGTTTGTCCTGGTCTTCGTACTTCTTGCACATACCCCTTAAAGTGCTGAGTCAGATTTTCATGAAGAGCAAAATACACTTTCCTCCAGTTTGAGTGCGGACTCATAGTGGTGTATCTGGTTGTTAAGACTGACACTGCATCCATGAGACCATGATTGGCTCCCCAATGATAATTTCAATATCAAGAACTGCCATACCATGCCCCCTTCTTTCCTTAGACCTCCCACAAAAAGGATTCTTATTGTTCCAAATTCTTATTTGGAAACAGCTATCTTCCCTCCCCACCCCAATCATTATTTTCTCTGTCAGCATCTATCAACAACTATCAATACCTTTTTCCTAGCTTGATGATATTAAAAACATATATTTTAGCATCTTCTTAATCCATTGTTTGTTCATATATCAGAAATTAATCATAAATTTTATTATTTGAAAGCAATCAGAATTTAAGAGATACGATTCAAATGGTCAGTTTAGTGCAAGAGAATACCCCTTTTTTAAAATGTAAAAAAGCAACAGTGAGATGTATGGACTACAGACAGTCAACATTCACTTACCACAGTGAGATATCAACAAAAAGAATTTCACCCTTTATTACAAGTTTCCAGTTAATGAAAACACATTCTTTCATTATGAAGTCTGAAACTATAAATAAAGGCAAAAATAAAAAACACTTTAGCAACTGATAAAGTTGGGTTATTGACAAAAGGAGAGCAGTGGCACTAGATTAAACTTATTAAGCTTTTTTTAATGATTTCTGAATAGGTTTCACAAGCCTATAGTACTCAATGAAGCTCTAGAAAAAATATTTTTATACAGCTACAATAAATATTATTTTGTTCAAAGATAGTGAAGAGTGAAAAAAACTATTAGGAATTCATTTTTGCCAGTATTCACTAAGAGCAAATACACAAAGAAAAATCAATAGAAAAGAGCGTGATTAAAGAAATACCATCATATCTTGCTAAATCAGTTCAGACAACTAAACCAACAAAACAGCAAAAAAACTCCACCGAACTCCAGTACAAAACCAACAACAGATAAAATCTGTTGCTCTACAAACATCAGGTCTGGAAAAATGATTTAAAAACAAAAAAAGGGTTCAACTATCAAAGCATGAAAATATAGATAATCACAAGTAACCTTCCTTTAGACAAGGTCAGGAAATCCAAAAGCATTTTTTTCCCCCTCAGCTGATAATGTTGCTCCCACAGCAGTGACCAGCTGGTAAGCATCTTATCTAACCACCTTGTGAGCATCTAAAAAAAAAAAAATCAAACAAAAAGCCCCCAAACAAAACACAAAACCACCAACCAATACAAAACAAAACAACAACCAAACAAAAAAGTACCAACCACTAAAAAACTCCAACAGGTTCCAGAAAGTAAAAAATTCCATTAAATTTCTTAGAAATATTATATTATTATTACCAAAATCAACCAATCAAACAAACAAATCTATAAATGAAAAACAAAAGTTGTTTTTCTCTGGAATTGCCAAACTTAAGTCCATTTAAATTCAATTTAAACACAGTCTGCAAGGTTTTGCTCAATGTTTAATAGAGCATTGAAACAGTCTTATAAATGGACTACTCACATGCATAGCTGTTCTTTAGACTGTATATCATGTTTAAATAAAGTATATGTTTAAATAAAGTATATGTTTAAACAGAGACAACATTTTTTAATGAGTAAATAGATTGAGAAACTAATTAGTAGAATGGCAGTGATGAGTGGGACTATTTCCAGAACTCTATTCTTGAAATAAAAGTTTTATTCTTTTTCTCCTAAAACTGCCTTCAGTGGCCAAAAAGTCTCTGACCTACCTCATCATTGTGAAGACATGATGGAAGGAAGCAAAATGAGCCTGGAAAGCTAATTTCTTGTAAGAAGCTATTAACTATATTTGTTACATGGGAAAAGAGCTCAGCGTGGATTGCTTTATTACTTAAAAGCTAGGATATTAATTACCTGAGATTCAGTCTCTAATAAAACATTCATGCTGCTTTGTGAGGGTGGAAAAATATGTACAATAGGCAGAGTAAAAAGTTCTGTCTGAACATTATTCGAATTTAGTTTAGTGCAGAAGTGTTCTTCAAAAATATCATTGATCCTGAATATTAGTCATCAGTGGAGGATGTGAAATATTAACAAAACCAAGCTTTTTCAACAAGCTCTTATGCTTGTTTTCCAATAATGTTGAAGAAATGGATGGATCTTAAATATATGTATATGCAAATTTTCTAAACAGAGGAGTGCAGATAGTTTGCAGCTGAGTTAAACAGGAATTATTTTAATTGGCATAATCTCAACAAAGATTGCTTTTATAATCTAATGACTAAGTCATGGATGGTTTCATTTCATTGTAATTATATCAATAATTTAAAATTAAGACTCAGTAAGGACAATGAAGATTACAAGAAAACATAAAGACACTTCTCTAGCAATAATAATTGCCTATGACATTGACTGTTACAAGATCAAATTGTGATCTAAATTTTGCGTATTTTCACCTAGTTCAGAATGTAGACATGATTTGTTTTATTTAAGTCACTACTTTACAGTCTTCTAACCAGGAAAGAAGACCAACAACACAGTTACATCTAGAGTAATTTTTGGAAGTATGCAGCATAAATCAAACTGTGGAGAAGAAGATAAGGCAGCAGTGGTGTTGGAGTGAGACTTAAGATGTAGGGTGGTACTGATCTGGCTTATGGCCCAAAAAAGACTCAAAGTATGTCTTGTCCTCACATATGTGTGCCTGGGAACTTAGATGCCCTGTTGTGTCACCCGATTGAGAAAGCTCACGTTGCTTACATTACAGGTTGTACCATAATCAGTGCAAACAGACAAACTAAGGATGAGTGTGCAATCATTCCCTTACCAAGCACACCAGACGAACACCTTTGCCATTACATGGAACCCATACAACCATTAGGGCTAAGCACCATGAATCTACCAAACAAAGAATAGTTTGCGCTTAATCTTTCTCAGATATGTTCCCAAATAATGCTCTCGGAAAAATGAAATTGCACCATCACAAAAAATAAATGCTAACATTAAGTTGCTTAAGTCAAGAGTAACAACTAAAGGACCACATGGTAAATACCTGTGGTTTTTACTCCAATGAATGGTACAGAGACCATATGGTTCCTTTGGACATATTTGCAACCAAAAACAGGTTGGTGCCCAAAAAGGAAAAAAATAAAAGGTCATATTAAATAAAAACATATTTGTGTCATAAAGTGTCAAAAGCATAGCTCAGACCCAGGAAATGTCAAGTCAAATCAAGTCATAATATGTCTCCAATGCAAGGTCCTGTGTCTGATTGTACTTCATATTGGACATTTAGCATTTTCAAGTAGTTGCATATACTTGTACAGTATATGCTCTAAAAGGGACACATAACAATCTTGTCATCACTACTTGTTTTGTGTGTCCCATACTGAACATCAGCCTTCCAAACGTATGGTAAAATCAACAGTTAACAACAAAGTTTTTATATTTTGGCCAGGTACCTCTGTTCTTTTTAATTTTCCCCTACTCCTGAACTGCTTTCAACTATGTTCTTCTGTGCTAGAAGACACCTATTTCATTTGAATCCCCTTAACTGAGCAGAAAATCCTGTTAAGGGCCTGCTGTAACTGAACTTTATGTACTGCATCCATCTCATCCAAATTTAATTATTTATAAACGGAGTGCCCACTGTAAGTTAGGCAAATAGTGGAAAAGTACTGAAATTCCTCAGTTGTTCGATTTTTCATAGCCTAATGCTTTTTATGGTAAATTAATTTTATGAAGGTGTTTGTCCTTTCCACAATTATTGTCTAAAATACAAGCTTTGATAAAATGATTAACATTTTTTGTTGGTTAATGTCAATGAAGATAATTCTTATGCCCACTACTTATAGCAACTCTTGAAACCAATATTTTATTCAGGGTGAAAAATGGAATTTTTCAAGATGATATATCTGTTTGGAGCAACAACAGACATGTGGAAATAATTCTAAAATAAGCACAACTAACCATAGCAATTCAATTTTCCTAGTAAATCTCCCAAAATGAGGATTGTTGTTCAGCAGAGATCAATCAAAGTAAGCATGTGATGAGAAATCTCTTGTAGGAATTTATTTACCTGTTTATGTTTGGTGTTTGTCACTAGAACCTGATGGCTCATTGAGAACTATCATTTTTCACTAAACTTATCCAGTGTTAAATACTGGATGCACATAATTTCCAGCAGTCTTATTTTAAAAGGCAGTTATTGGAAATTAGCCCTGAGACAGGCTAGTCACACAGATGGGAACACTAGAGGCACCCCTGGACAGTCTATGCTTATTGTCAAGGTCACACTGAACTCACTGCCTCAGAGCAGTACCTTTCCATATAGTTTTGTGGTGGGCTACCAATGTGTTACTCTACAAATAAGGGCATAAAATTGGAGAACTGCAGGAATGAATACAACTCTGGTGACAACACCTACAGATTTCAGGGATACGTCTCTATTTCTTTTCTAGCAATAATCTGCCTGTTCTAGTTACACCAGCATCTTACACCTAAAATGAAGAGACACTTTCTAAATAAGTTATGGCTGTTGCCTGTAGAGTGAATTGAGATCATGGATTTCTGGCATGGCACATGACAAACGGTTGTGAAAATGGAGACATTGCTAGCAACGTATTTAAAGTGCAGCTTGTCTGAGTGTTGTGTTTCCCATTAAAAGGTGTAGCCTGCCTTTGTATAGAATATGTATAAGACTTTGTCAGTTATACTGGGCTTATCATTTCAATGCTAAGTGCAGACAGAATATTTCAGAGTAGTTACTTGTTGGGTGGACAGACCTAACACATCCTCAGCACTGCTAATAAAATTGTGTGGAATGAGATCATGGTCTCAGTATATCTGATGCGATGTGAAAACATTTTGTGCCCTGGTGCAATCAGCAGACACAGCACCCGTTCTCACCCCGCAATAACCTGGCAACAGCAGGATGTGCTCACATGACCAAAATGTGCAATTAACTCCCGCTTCACAAGGTGTACAAACTCAGAAACTCCGCTACCTGCAGCTTGTTTCAAATGTCACAGCATGCTTTCCAAGTCATTTGAGCAACTGATTTGCTATGCAGACCTACACACTTCTTGTCTTTTTTTTTTAATATCAAACATTTCAATAAGGTTAATCAGCTCTCACTGTATGAGTAGTTACCATAGATAAATCAGATTCTTTTCAATGGATAGGCTGAGTAGTTTATTTTTTTTTAAGAGTCTTAATTATCTCAGTCATTACCTGTTTTTAGGTCCTACTTTTATTACACAATCACATCTATCCTTAAAGGTAGAACTACTGATTACCCCATACTGTTTGTAAGTTGGTGCATTTTTCATGACATGACAGGGAAAAGGACAAACAAACCACTGAATGGCAAAACTTGAACTGGATAAACTTACCTCACAGAAAGTATAAAACCAGTCTTTTTACAGCATCAGACATTCATAGCCAGGATGATCCCCATATTCTCTCTGGCAAATGTGGTTCCATACGCCCCTGAAGCTAGCCAGTCTTTGTCTGTGTCCGCAATTCTGCGCTATTCTTGGCCAGATTACTCATGTACCCTAACAGAGGGCAAAGACAACTGTTAAACTCCTCATGACTCATATCAAATTGGGAAGGACTTCTAACACGATAAATTTTTTCTCAATTTTGAGCACAGGAGAAAAGCAGAAGGTTCAGGAGAGGTTCAACTCTGAGTTTTGATGAGGGGAGGAATGCTATCCTAACAAAACTATTGAGAACATCAGCAAAGACAGCAATAAAAAACATTAGTCCTTACTTATTTGCATGTAACAAGATAAACGAGTAAAAACTTTTCCGTACCTGAGAAGATACTTACATTTTCCAACAGAGTTTGTGAATCAATAAAATTTGTGCACACGGTAAAGAAACACAATAACTAATTGTGAAAAATTAGTCACAAGCAAAAGTGAGATAAACATGTTTACATTCAAATTATATTTATAAATAACAAGTAATTTTAACTGTCAAAGCATAATACAGCATGCAGATCTTTTTGAGCTGTCTGAAAAGAAAGAGATGAATGACAAACCAGTGATTCCCATAGCAGGTGAAGTGAAAGCCATTTATCCTGTATGTCTGGAGCCCTAAAGAAATATACAATATCAACATGTGGAATTTAACTATACAGGAAGACACAGATTTGTTTTGACCTGAAAATGGCCCAGACACACTTTGGATTTGCTTGTTGTAAGAGACGGTTTCATCTCTTACTCCTTTTTTATGTTTTCACATTGACTGTTGTGGTGGATAAAATGGTGGATTCTCACTTTAATTCCTGTCAGGCTGTCTTCATGGTCCTGGTAGGACATTTTTAGACTGCTTGCCAGCCCCCCTGAAGAGTCTACAGCAAGGAAAATTTACATTTTCCCGCTGTGATAGAACCAGCCTGCCCAGATACTGACTGTCTGGCCAATCGGCAGCGTGAAGGAGTCTGCCTGGAGTCAAGCTGGCCAGTGAGCATCCACCATGGGGTATTTAGGGCAGTGCCCAGCGTTGCAATGAAGTCCAGTATAAGCGGAGGTCCAGGGTCCTCACAATCAGACTCAGAATGGGGGAAAGGGAATATATTACGATGACTGTACAAATAAATACTACAATACATTATATACAACCTTAGCTATCTCTACTACGACATAAGTATTTACAATGGATCAGATCTCTTCTCCCCTCCAGATAAAAGTCCAGGAGGGAAAGAAGGACAGATCCCTTCCAGTCTCTCAGGGCAGCAGCTTCTTCAGAGCAGCAGTCATCTGTCCTCTCCACATACATGCAGCAGCTGATAGCTGGATTTCTGCCAGCACTCACAAGGGAGGTATCCAAGCTCCCTTGGCCCCGTCACCAACCAACCGAGGGGTCTTCCGTGGGCTTCATAACCCCAGATAAAGGTCGTTTCACCACGTCATATCACGAAGACGCAGGGGGTCTTCGTGACGGTCTGGTATCTTCAGGAGATTCAAGCTCCTTGCAGGGCCTCTGTGCCCTGTCTCAGGCTGCGAGCTTCTTTGTAGCTTGCAGCAAGGGAGGGCCCCCAAGGCCAACCTCCCACACTCCATGCTGGCTGAGCTCTCAGGATGACCGAGCTTCTTAGCTCCTTTACCCATTTAGGACTTCTAATCAGTAAGAGTCCACGCCCTCCATCTTGGAGGGATCTCAAAGGAAGTTTAGGGGAGTTTTGCAGTTCTTACCCCCAAGCTTTCTCTCTGTAGAAACTTAGTTCTGTTCTCTGCTGCTGTTCTTTCTCTCTCTGGTTTGCAGAAGTTCTACCTGCTTTGCTGCATGGTTGTTTTGCTGCTCTCTTATCTTTTGGCTCTGCGCCGCTGCTTTTCCTCCGGTCAGTGCTGGCTGCCACGGCTTTCAGTATCTCTGGTTGCTGCTCACAGTGAAGAACCATTCCCCAGTTCATAGCTACAGACACATAGTCCAGCTTAACACTGTTCCACGTCCCTGTAGCCCCCAACCGGGGCTGGGGGGGACCCAGAGGCCCCAAGGGGCTCAGAGCCCCTTCCTTGTAGCTCTACAACATGGCTACCTCTTCTAACCCAAAAACTACAACTTGTCTCTTCCGGTGCTTGTGGTATGTTTACATTTTCGCAGGAGCGCCCATTGGACAGAATTTCAAAACTTCCAGGGGTTTCCACCCCTTGGGGTCTACCACTTTTCTTAGCCTCTGGGGGAAAACAAAATCCAAACCACTACAGTGTGTCATTTATGTCTTCTTCATAGGACAACTCAGTCTATTCCTTTTTTTTTCACCCAACCAGTTACTCTGCAGCAACAAATGCAAATTCAGAGTGAGTGAGGAAATTGGCCAGAGATGCAACTACAGTAGTGATTTCAGAGCAGATGTATCCAGAGAACCTCCCTTTAGCTCATCTTGAGCTCAAAAAGAGTCCCATATAGGTGAGTGCATGTAGCTAACAACATCTGCCAATTCCAGTTTTTAATATTCCTACCTAATGAAAACACTGGGTTTTTTAAATCATCTTTAAAACACCTTTAAAAAGTCATTGTTTGAGTTTGGCAGCTGCCATGGTTTCAGTATTGAGCAAATCTGTTAAACACACTCAGTGATGTTAGCATTAGATGTTACTAGCTATAGTAATTATAGCTAGCAATAACTATAGCCCCTTTGCTGCAACAGCTGCAGAAAGGAACAGTATTTGAACAGCCTTCTCAACCCTATCTGGATCAGGTTATTCATATTGGTCAGTAACATTAGTACTAAGATGCATGCTTCTCCAAGATTATAGTCCGTACATCTGAGCATGAGGGATACAGGAGTTTTTATAATTTATATGTAGTATCATAGAAATTTAATTATTGCCTAAAGTAGTTTTTACTTTTCTGCCATAATAAATATTCCCTATTTGAATCTGAGTTGCATAATTTTAAATAGTGTTCCATATAACCTACTTAAACAATTACATTTCTGAAATTGAAATAAATATTTATTTTGTCGACAAAAGCTGAGGAAAGAAAACATAAATTGTATCCACTACTTAATTTTCTGTGAAACTCTAACCTGTAAAATGGGAGCTGTCATTTCTGTGCTGGGGCTGGCTGGCAAAGGAAAAGAGAGCTGTTCCAGTGCCACAGAGTGAACCTGCAGCTATAATGTCCAATTTCTGAATATGTTAATTTAAAGAAAAAAATCCCTCTTCACGCTAGGAAGGCACTTTCACATAAGAGCATAAGAAATGAAAATAACTGCTAAGAGATCTTTATTTGTATTTCTACTTTGAATCCACTTGTGAGCTTCAGTAAATTTTCTTTCTGAGGATCAATTTCTTCATGCCACAAAACAAACCAACAGCACTAATTTTACTTTATACCATCCCTGTTATCCACTGAAATCACCTGAAGTGAACTAAAGTCCTCCAAAAGCATAATGACCATTATGTTTACTTATTAGCATCAGAGAAAGCGGTGGTTCAAAGCAGGTCATGCACAGTTCATTATTTATTATCAGTTAATTATAAATCTCTCTTATAAATACCTTCTTTTCTAAGAAAGGAAGACTCATTAAGCCCTCTGTAACCTTTGAGTTTATTAGCATGTTAAAAATAAATTGTTAGAGATAAAAACTGCCAAGTAAACAATAGAATTTTTTTAGGCCTGAGAACTTACAGGAAAATTCAGTTACTGCAAAGGAAATTATCTTTCCTATAAAAATTTATTCTGGTTGCAGAATAGCATTAACTCAGATGATGAAAAAAAAAGACAAACCCAAAACCAGAAGAGCAGTCTCTCTGATGCTACAGGAAATTACTTTTATTATATTTCTTGTATTCTACTCTTCATTATATGATTTCTATGCTGGATGCTGATTTTGTGTTAATTTAGTTTAGTTTGGTTGTTTTGGGTTTTTTTCCCCTGGACTTTCTCATGCTTCTCATGGTCTTTTAGGTGGTCTAATACTTGACTTTTTTGTGATCATAACTAAGAATGAACAAAGGTGAAAACCGTTTTTTTACACAGAGTAATTTTTGCAGAGAATGTAACCCTTTTATGATTGTTTTAAATTAACTTCCATTTTTTTATCATTGTTATCAGTAAAAACATTAATTATGTCTTTGCATAAAGCAGACAAAGGGTTTCTGTTTCTAAATCACAGACAGAGCCATTTTCTATTTGAATTGGCCATGTATTCATAACATACACCATGGATCATAATTCTGCATCAATTATGTAGGGGAATGTTTGTTAAACCAAGTTACCAACCATGACCAATCTTGCTGGAATATTTTCTACACCACTGCAGTTTAGAAATACACATGCACACACATATACATGCACAAGCACATACTTAAATAATGGTTTATAAAGATAAGCAGTGTGTATACTTTCTTATCTGACAGTGCCTGTAACTTCAAACTACAACTAGCCTAGAATGATACAGAGTAAGTATCAAGAACTCACACAATGGTGTCTTACATAAATTTAAACAATTATCAATTCTCATACAATTAATACAGGGGTTTTTTTTCATTTAAGAACTTGAAATACTGCTTAAATGAAGACAGTTGGGTTTTTTACAGCAATAACCCTAAAATTCAATAACCCTAAAATGTTTTGACATCTCCTCAATTACAGAACGAAAGCAACATAATTTAACTGAGAAATGTTATTCCTCTAACAAACAGTGTCCCAATCCAGTGGAAGATTCAATTTATGTAAAGACAGTGAGAAGGAATGTTTGTGTATTTTCCCATACTGGACTTCAAAAGAATAATAAGAATTTTATACTTCAGTTTTACTTTTTAATATAAAATTGATCTTGTCATTTCTATTACAAATATTTCCATGGAATGGAAATTAGTGTCTGTTTTTCTTGCAAAATAAACATGATGATTTATTTTGAAGATTTTATTTTTTTTATTATTTCAGAGAATTGCTTAAATAATAATTTAAAAATTTTGTCATCTTAATGAAATAACCGATAAAGCAGATGGCCCAGATTAACTTTCAATTGTAAAGCAAGATGAAGAAATATAGATGATTTATTTTAGAAGATGATTCTGTAAAAATAATTTTCCATAAGAGACAGCCTGCATGTTGTATGTGGCACATGCAGAGAACTGACTTCTTTCCAGCATTTGTACACACGCACACTTACAGTTCCTCATTGCAACTCTTCTGTTACATGGTGAGCAAAGTCAAATTCTGGAAAATCCCCAAAGTCATTTTATCTACAACTGAATCATAGAGTGTTTAACCAAATAGGTTCAGTTGTCATTCTTGACTTGTCAAATAAAGGGAGACTTATTTGGTGAAGTTAGTTGACTTTGCTGAAAGCAAGATCAGAGAATGGACATCAGATTCTTTGTTCATTGTTTCTTTTTAAATAGCATCGATAAAAGTAGATTTTAAGCAGCACTGTTATACTGAGGAGCCCAGAACTGGGCACAGCACTCCAGATGCAGCCTCACTAAGGCTGAGTAGAGGAGCAGGATCACCTCCCTCACTGTACTGGCAATACTCTTCCTAATACACCTCAGGATACCACTGGCCATCCCGGCCACAGGAGTACACTGCTGGCTCACAGGCAGATTTGTTGTCCACCAGGACCCCCAAGTCCTTCTCTGAAGAGCTACTTTGTCTCCAACCTGTCAAGGTCCCTCTGAAGGGCTGTATAGCCCTCTGGGGTATCAGTCACTCCTCCCAGCTTTGTGTCATCACCAATTTTGCTGACGACGCATCTGCCCTTCCTCCAAGTCATTGATGAATAAGTTAAATACTGGGCTCAGTATTGAACCCTGGGGGACATCACTAGTGACAGACCTCCAGATAGACACTATGCCACTGATTACAACTCTCTGGATCTGCCAGGCAGCCAAGTCTCAATTTATTTCATCATCTGCTCATCCAGTCCACGCTTCCTGAGTTTGCCTAAGAGGATTTTGTGAGGGACAGTATTGAAAACCTTGCTGAAGTCAAGGTAGAAAACGTGCACTGCTCTCCCCTCATCCACCACGTAGTTGTTTCATTGTAGAAGGCAATCAGGTTGTTCAAGTGTGATTTACCTTTAATGAATCCATGCTAACTACTCCTGATGAGTTTCTTGTCATCCATGTGTATAAAGATGGCCTCTGGAATGAGGTGCTCCATCACCTTTCCAGGGATTGAGGTGAGGTTAATTGGCCAGTAGTTCCCTGGCTCTTTCTTCCTGCCCTTTTTGAAGACCAGGGTGACATTTGCTTTCTTCCAGTCCTCAGGCATCTCTCCTGATCACAATGACCTTTCAGAGGTGATAGTGAGTGGCCTCACTATGATATCCACCAGCTCTCTCAGCACTTATGAATGAATCCTGTCAGGGCCCATAGACTTGTGTATGTCAAGTTAGTCTAGGTGTTCTCTATCCCAACCCTCCTCACAAATTCTTCCTTCCGGCATTCCTTAACCTAAGTGGTAGAGCCTCATTTGTCTGTGTTGGAATCACTAGGTTGAGAAGGGACTATCAGACTGTGTTTCCCAGACTATTTCAGAGACTTCAGTATAAGGAGTGATGACAGAGCACAGGAGTGAACTAAATGAAATGAAGAGAGAGTCCTTGGGAGTCAGGATAAACATTCCTTTAAACTAAAATATGGCTTGGAGGATCAATGATGTCTGCAATTTCACAGTGGAACTTTTGAAAAAGAAAATTGGTAGGTAAAAGTCATGTTAATGCTTCAGTAAAAATTTGACTTTTTTATGTTTGTGATACATTGCCAAGTTTATATTCATGCTATTTAACTGATAAATTTCAGATTTATTCTTGCAATCTAAAAAATAAAAAAAAAAGGTACCATAAATTTCAATACTTTTAGATTACTAAATATAGTGAGATCAAGGTCTTTGAGAGTAAATGGTGAGATATTTTAATCTGATAGCAATACAGAAGGCATTCAATTGTCCTCAAGGAGAACTAAGTACTATTATGAATATTGTTAACTTGTAGAGCTATATTTTCATCATTTTAACCCCTTTTATCTTTTGGGGCCATTATAACTTGGGGCTACAATCTACATAATTATCTTCTACAAATATCTTCACAACTAGAGTAAATTTGTTTTCTGTACTTTAAGCAATATGCAATTTAATGGAATTTGTTGCAGCTGGAAAAACAGATGCCAGATGTGTTTAAGCAGTCCTATAAATATCAATGAATTTTCTTTTACTGATTACATTAATCTATGGTCTGCAGGCAAGGGACATATATTTTACAAATAAAATCTTATTTCATCAACCCCATCTAAGGAAGACACATAAAACAGTCTGTGTTCCTTCACTGAAGCCATTAAGGTCCAGAAAACTTCAGAGGTTCAACTTCATCAGCAGAAGCTGCTACAGCAATGCAACGTGATCTCAAAATCCACTTGTTCAATAATGGGCTGAAAAGCATCTCCCATAGCTGAGGTAGCTCACTGAGTTTATCCATACCGCATGAAAAAGCCAATTAAGCTGCATTGCTGAGTGTGATTCTGGTGATTTTACTCCATACTGACAAAAGCTTAAAAGAGATTTTTCTGGTGAAATAGAAATAAAAGATCAAGAAACTCTGACTTGAGTCAGATGCATCATTTCTGAAAACTACATTAAAATAGACCTTATTAATATATACTAATTACCTTGTTGAAGATACTCAAATATATGACTCAAATTATAGATAAATCACCCAGATAATTTTCACAATGAAATTTTAGTTTTCTATAAAGATTCCATTTACACAGCTACATCACAAATTTGAACACAGTATTCAGTCTGTAGTTGGAAAGTACTGACTACAGTTTAATGAGGAACCACAATAATTTACAGGTTCCTTCAAAATAAAGTGACAAAATGATCATAGAATGCTTTGTATTAGAAGGGACTTTAAATCTCACCTTTCTACCCTCATTTCCTCTCTATTTTGTTGTTGTTTTATTATTACGAAGAACATGTATCGCCTCAGTGGTTTGCTTAATTAAACAGTTAGGAAAGAATGGTGATTTTGCGCTTTATGAAAGTTTCTACACTATAACCTTATTTTAATTGGGTTTTTTTCGTGTCAATGCAATACAAAAATACATTTCTTATTTTGTGAGATTTTTCCCTCTTGATCCAATAACTGAATTATATTAAATAGTATTGCAGTGAGCATATAATTAGGTACAATCAATGTCTAAGAACAAAAGATTGTAAATTAAACAATAGGGAATATTAACTAAGTTAAGGTATTATATGACACATTTGTTTTTGTGACAGTAAGAAGTTTCCCATCGTGTCATTGGTGTAAAAAAACCAGCTTAATAAAGGTTAAAAAATGTCCCTGCATCCAAAAACCATGTTGGAACTTTTTTTTAAAAAAAAAAAGGCAAAGTAAATCCATTGGGCCAAATCACAGGATGGAGCATAAAATTATCAGCATAAAATTATACAAGAAGCTGACTGTTTTGTGAGACGATAACTTACAATTGAAACAAAAGCTCTAGGATAAGACCATTAAGATTGCCTATGTAATAAAATAGCTTTCTACAGTTTCTTCAAGTAGATTATGAAACATCAATCGACTGGTAAGCTCTTTTAGCACAGATTTTGTCTACAATTTTGATTCTTCCAAACTGGTGGTTTTTTACAAAATATTTCCACTAGCACAGCACATTGGGCAGACATCAGAATGTCTGCGTTGTGTGTTACTCCTGCTGAAGTCAGAAACATTCTGTTGTATTCAAAAGGTAGGGAACTGCTAACAGGCTTTTTTGAATGTAAGTAGTAAATGGAGACTCAAGAGAGCAACAACAAGCTATTGCTAGCAAACAGCAACAAATTCTTTTAAACTAGAAGTTTCCATTGGTTTTAATGGAGATACGGAAAGAACTTTTGATTTCTTAGTTCCAGTAAGAAGTTATTGCAATCAGGGACTAAACATAGATATTGTATGAAACAAAAACTGTCTTCACTGTCTCCTTAGTAACAACAAAAATACTCTAATTCACAGTTTCATATCACCCTCTTGACAAACTGAGTAGATACTTTTACTGCTTTTTTAATTAAAAAAAAAAAAGTCATAGAGAGAGGTGAAGTAATTCTTTGCATGAAAAAAAACCAAACCTAAAAATCAATATTTGGTCACAGATGTAGCTCAGTCAGCCATGTATATTTTGAAATAATCACTGAGCTGTGAAATTAGCAATTGAACCAATAAATTGGACTTTTTATCTTCTTAGTTTCAAGAATAATTCTTACAAGGTTTTATCAATAGAAAAATCCAAAGTAGCTAAGTGTAAAAGGAAATGAAAATTTCTATGACAACATTCAAAAGCAATTGTTACCAAGGAAAACAAATAATGTTATATTCCATTTAATCTAGCAGCAGTTGGCTTCTGTAGAATTGCTGAGTGCAACTCCATTAGAAAAAACAAGCAAACAAACAAACAAAAAACCCCACCTTTCTAGCGATGGTAGAGCTTCTACAAATAAAGCTTTATAAATAAATACTGTAAGTTTTTCTGGATTATATAAAGGAGACACAAGAGTGAAAAACCAGTATTAAGAGCAGTTCATTTGCAGATTTTTAAGATCGAACTGATTACTGTAGTTAGGTACACAGTGTACCTATTTTGATTAGGGGATCAATCTTTAGCATGGTGGCAAGTATGCTCACAGTGGGCAAACTTTCATTAAAAAGAACCAACTCAAACAAACCTACAAAAAAACCCCCAAAACAAAACAAAATCCCACAGCTCTTGTCAGTTGTATCTATTCTCTTTCCCTACTGGCAACATCTGCAATAACGAACCTTATACTACCACAACACTGCTTGGGTATAGACTCCAGTATGACTAAAGCAATACCTGTAGTCTCAGTCCAAATATATGCTTTTGTACCTGATTAAGAAAAGGTCAAAATCAAATCTACCCATACAGGAGTTGGCAGCTAGCTGAAAATTGACCAGCAAGGCACCAGTACTCCTGAATAAAAATCTCACTTTCTTTATAAACTGCAGCCTTACCAATTTTGCACCTCACCAAAGCGTACTGCATAACCTCATTCACACTTGAGTCACATACCTTGCTGTGAACGGTACTATATGTATCAGGAACTGCGAGGGGAAAAAGTGTTTTTCTCCTTCAAACTCCACAATATTTATTGGACTTTTGTCCTTTCAAGGTGTTGTTCATCTAGCTACACTAGAAATTAAAAATACATGGTTATATCTACAATCAATCATTTAATTTCAAGATTAGAAAAACAGAAGCCAAATTGATTTCCCTCTAATTGTTACTGTAATAGAGTTCCCTTTGTTAATAGCCAAAAATCTTAAACTTTTTATTGTGGTGAGTAGTAAAAATCAGAGTTCTTACTTTGTAAACAGTAACCTAGATAAAGCCGAGCTTTTAATCTGACCTCTTTTGAGATATCTCGTTATCAGATATCAGATTAGGACTATCTATGTCATGGTCTCCTCACCTTGACCAAGGTCTTTGTGGGATTGTCAGAGCAATATTGTGTTGGTGCTTGGCTGATCTATTTCATGAAAAGGCTCAGTGGCATATGTATTAGGTAACAATATGTTCTTTTAATAGCTGCTGTCATAAGATAGGAAACTCCTCTTTTATCACATCCACCTATTTTAAGGCATTATTTCCACTTGAAATGTTATTGAGAAAGACCATACTTGCCTAAGGTAATGCAAATGTATTATGTCTCAGCAGAATGAAGATAAATCTATGGCACTCTTCAGAGCAATACTTCTTTGCAACCAGACCATATAAACAAGAGCTGTGAGCTAATTTCTTTCAAAAGCCCAGGAGCTGCTGCAGTGTAGGAGAAACAGTGTGTGGAAAGTAAAAGTAGAGTTAAATAGGAGGGCAGAGGAAAGAAATGTGTATAAATAGTAAGTTCTTTAGAAAGAATAAAGCTCAGTAAATTCTGAGTAAAAAAAAAGGCTTCATAAATTAAAGCTTTATAGAAAATCTATCAAAGTAAGACTGTTACCAAATGGAAGACCATAAACAGAGATTTTTTTCTATCAGATACCATAATACAGAAGATCCTCTCCTTTTCTCACAGCTTTGCTGACTTTAGGAAGAAACTGCTACTTGCTTCGGAAAAGCAAAAGCAACAGTTTGCAACCAACCCTGAGTGCTAGAAACACATGAGGAATGAAAACATGGCATGTGTGTGTGCACACACAATGCCACTGATGATGAATGACTTGAGATCTGTAATGGACCAGAGAGCCCAGGTTTCTCTCTCAAGTCTTTGCAACGTTCATGACTTTCCTGGTCAGGAGAGCAGATTTCTTTCACTGCTTCCACTGAGGCTCTGAGTGCTCATGCAGAAAACTAGAGGTCTGTGGCTTCTCTCCAGGTCACATTACCCCATCAGCTTGTCAGAATCATACTGCTCTGCATTTGCACCAATTCCAAATGGCTGCAGATCTAAATAATTTTCTCACGTATGCTCTTCTGAAGCTCCCCTCACCCCTACCCCACTGCATTCATGCAGCAACATTTTCTTGCAACATCTTTCTTTCACAGAGCCTTCTGTGATGTTAAGTGTCAATTTGTTCCATCCTTGACAGAAAAAACATTTGTTCTGGATCATGAATGAAGGAACTCTTCTCTACACTTCAAGTACAGCTGGAAAGAATATTTTATTTAAATGTTATTTTCCTCAATGAGAACATACTTATAAATTTATTTTTCCCTCTTGAAAAATATAAGGAAGGGAACACTTATATAATAATATAAGGAAGGGAACACTGTCTTCTGAGCTACTGAACAAGGGGTAGAGGTCACAATTCAAAATTGGAAAGGTCCACAGTCTAAGGGTACCCCTTCCTGCAAGTGGCTCAACACGTAAGTCTAGAATTTCATTCCCTCTTCATGGATTTCCAATTTTAAAGAATTTACTGAAGGCTAGAATTTATTCAAGGTTAGAATAGAATCTCAGGAGGATAAAAAAAGATTGAAGGACATGAAAGAATACCTGACAGCCTGATAATTAGGACAATTCCTTGTATAACTGGATTAAGTAGATTTATTCAATGCAAAGATTTAAACCTCTAGGCTATTTAAACTTACCCCCAAGAGACAAATGTTTCAATACATCCTGAAAACAGAACAGCTATAAATGAGTGTGATAAAGAAAACTGACCAGCATTTAAGTCTCTTATTTTTGATCTTCATATGATACAGTTCTGTGGGAAATAAATAATTTTTTTGTTTCCTAAAAAAATCTTGTAAATGGTTAGAGTTTTAATTTGGTTTAGATTCAATACCTAAAGAATCAATTACAGATTCACAGAGTGGGGTTATTTGTTGGAAAGGACCTTAAAGATAATCTAGTTCCAACCCTACTATCATTGGCAGGGACACCTTCCAGGCTTAAAGCCCCATCCAAACTGTTCTTCAACACTTTCACAGATGGGGCAAACTTTACATTACTCTAAGTTTCCTGCTCTAGTTGACTGCAATTTTAGTTAAAAGAGATGTAATCTAATCTACAACACTTATTGATTTTCAAAACTTAAAACACTCAGTGAAAGACTCTAAAACACAGATGTGTATCTTAAAAAAAAAATAAAAATCAAGACCTCAGAAGTGGAAGAATAATTACATCAGTGTCTCACACTTGACCCTCTAAGAAATACATTCTCAGTGAAAATAATGCAAGTACTCATCTTGACTCTAACATGTACTTGAGTAATTTTGTACTGCTGTAAGATATCTTCCATTCTAGGCTTTTTAATCCATGTTCAGCTCTGAAATGTGACTTTCAACATATATTAAGTAAACTAAAATACCTCAGAAATTACAGAATGGTATAATTCCCAGTAGAAATATGAGCAATTTTCACTGCAAGCAAACAATGTTAGTAATAAGACCAAATAATGGATGGACATAAGGAATATTTTTTATTATTATTAAGATTATCCATAAAATGTTCTGCTTTTAATCTGGTTTGTCAATCAGATCAATTTCTGGAGTTCCCGTTCTGCAGGAGAACCAATCTCAGTCATGTGTATTGGGGTGCAGTCTCTTCTTTTGTGACTGTAGTTAAATCACCTGTCCATAATAGAAGAAATCTTACTTCATGTCCAGTGCCATTTTATCTTGATATTTGTATAAACTAAAATTTCATTTTGGCAATGTTCATTAATTTAAATATTAGATCAAAAGTCAATTGGAAAGTTCTCACCCAAGAATTTATAAAAATATCAGTTCACTGAAAAAAGAAAATTCAGTTTTAACAACCTTTTGATTAAACAGACAAATTTACATTTCAAGCAGCTTGATGGTATCCTGTTCAAGAACCCAGGAAAGCCCCAGAAAAATCAAAGCAACAGAAGTTCACCACTGCCCACTGGTGGAAAGCAGGAATCTCTTCCAGCATGTAATAGAGATGGGGACATGCAAGCATAGGACTTCCACTGAGAATATATGCTGTTACTTGCAGCAACCTTCAATTAGCCAATTCAGGACTAAAAAAGTACATTAGATATACCACATTGTTCATACCTAAAATTCAAATATGTTATTTTAGCACTTCAAATGGTCTCCTAACCTCTCTTGAAAGGAAGGCAATTCTTTCTTGGACACAAATATTAAGATGCTGGAAATGGAGTCTGAGGTAACAGTTACCATTTTGCTCAAGCCATATTTGTTTCCATATACCATGAATCCAGTCTAAGACTGTAGTTGAATACAGTCAGAAGTACAAATAAGTGGATTATCAGAGGCCACAATAAACCATTTAAATTGACCTAGCAATATAAATTCACTTCTAAAGTACTTATAAAAAAGGACTAAAACCAGTTGAAGTGTAATAAAGCAGCTGCTCCAACTTGAACACTAATTTCATAAAAGGAGTAGAAATACCACCAAAAAAGCCACAAAAATATGCATGGTCAGCTGCAGATTTTTCTTTTACAATATGTGACAGACATTCATAATCTCTATTTCATATGATCTTGGAAAGATCTCTGTTCTTCCATTTAAATGTCACAAACAAACTATAAGAATGAAAAAGAACATTTCTAAATCATAAAAGAAAATCCTCCAAAAACTTAAAATAGGAAGTGTTTTTGACATCTTGTGGTGGTCTGACCTTGGCTGGACACCAGGTGCCCACGCAAACCCTTCTGTCACTCCCCTCCTCACCTGAAGAGGGGGAAAAAAGTATAATGAAAAGCTCGTGGATTGAAATAAGACAAGGAAGAGATCACTCACCAATTACTGTCACAGACAAAACAGACTCAGCTTGAAGAAAATTAATTTATTACCAATCAAATTGAAGTGCGATAATGGAAATTAAAAACAAATCTTAAAAACCTCTTCCTCCCTCCTCTCCTTTCTTTCCAGGCTCAACTTCACTCCCAGTTTTCTCTACCTTCACCCTCAGCAGTGTAGGGAGGGAAGGGGATGGGGGCTGCTGTCAGTTCATCACATGTTGTCTCTGCTTCTTTCTCCTAAGAGGAAGGACTCCTCACACTCTTCCTCTGCTCTGATGTGGGATCCCACCTACAGCAGTGGTGGGACAGTACTCCACCATTTTCTTCCAAAGTGAATCCTTTCCTCTGACTGCAGTTCTTCACAGACTGCTCCAGCATGAGTTCACTCTGGGGTCAGAAGTCCTGCCAGCAAACCTACTCCAGCATTGGTTCCTCTCTCTTATTGTGTCCACTGGTCCAGCACCAGCTTCCCACAAGGTCATAGCCATCTTCAGATATCCATCTGCTACAGCATGGGGTCCTCTATAGGCTGCAGGTGGATACTTTCTTCACTGTGGACCTCCATGAGCTGCAGGGGGACAGCCTGCCTCATCATGGTCTCAGGTGAAGAGGAATCTCTGCGCCTGTGCCTGTGGCACCTCTTCCACCCCCTCCTTTTTCATTGATCTTGGTGTCTGCAGAGTTGTGGCTCTCACATTCTCTCTCCCCCTCTGGCTGCACTTGCACAGGTTTTTGGGTTTTTTCCCATCTTCATAAATCTGTTATCCCAGGATGTCACCACCAACACTGATAGTTTGACCTTAGCCAGCGGCAGATCTTCAGTATTGATTTCCCATCTGTACCTCCTGACCTACCTTTCCCAGCACATATTTTCCACCACAAGAGAGACTTGAAAGTAAAACTACATTTCATTGTTAAATCGGAAGAGCATATACAATGTTCTATGATTTTAAAGTACAGCAAGAGAAAAAGATCCCTCCAGAGATGTGCTATGCCCTTTCTTTCCTCCACAACTGAGCACTCACACTATCTGTCTTCCAGCACAGGACCCCAGATTTGCCAATATAATATTTTTTAGACTCATGAAATGGGACTGAACAATAAGAAAACTCTGAAGAAAAGAAGTACAGGACATTTCTAAAGATAACACACTCCCTGTTAAAGTTCCTAAGTTAACATGTGAATAATTTATCCCCTCAGTAAAATATCAGATGTTATCTACTTCATGTTATGGTGATTGCTGCACAATTAGAGTAATATGATAGCAATGACTTGACATTTTTTGCTGGGTTTTGTGGGTTTTTTTCCATTAGGAAGGCTTCCAGAATTAGAGATAATTGATTTCATTGAACTTCTATGCACATTGTTTCAACAGAAACAGTGTTTTGATTTCTGAAGTATGTTCACCACTCCTTGATTTTCTTTTGTTAAAAAAATTTAAAAAAAAATTAGAGAATCAAGTGACAGCTATTCAGATTTGAATTTTGAGATCTAGCTAACTGTGGCTAAACACTCTGAGATGTAAAATAGTTCTCTTTCCTTCAAGAACATAATTATTCAACACTAATGACTAAGGCAGAACTGGTGAACTAGTAATGAAGTGTGGCACTTCTGCTAAAGCAATATGCAAAACCAGAACAAAATGAGTCTCATATTTCACTATAACAATATTTGCACTTGAAAACTCCAGTTTGGTGGCATTAAAATTCATGTTTGAATACCACAGGAACTAAGAATAATTACACATTTACTTTGCTGAACATAAGATTACACTAGGCAATGAAGTTTATGAAGTATTTATCCTGTTACTGACAATCAAAGAAGTGTTTTAGGCAAAGTCTTAATTTATGCAAGTGCGGTATCAAAAGGAATTTTTATATTCAACTTCCTCTTCCAGATTTTTGTTTAACTAGAAGATGACACTGGAAAAATAGTTATGAAATAAGACAAACCAAAGTAGCTTAGGAGAAAAGGAAGAAGAGATCTGTCTGCATGTGTCTTGGATGATGCAACTAAATGAAGACAGCATTTAGCCTTGGCAAAAGGTGGCGTACTTGAGTAAGCTTGGATCACCTTTTTATTAAATCAAAACCAAGCTTAGAAAGTACAAGAGTCAGTGGTTTGGCTTTATAAGATGGATGTATGATGAGGGTACACACTCCCTATTACACAATGTTTCTGAGTGCGCTTTACATTTATTTTGATATGTCATTGCCTTATTATCAAAACGTTGCAGAAAAACACAAAGTCATTGTTTAACTTCACATCTCTGTAAACAGTTATACCAGTTTTTTCTATTAGAAGATAGTGTGATAGCATTCTTGCCCATTTGTTAGAGTACACATTTTATATCCAAAATTTCTGATAGTATGCTGAAAAATCTATTTACAAATGCATAATAAGATTTGAGGACATGTTACAAAAACAGTGTAGTATAATACAGTGTGTCAGTATCTGTGTCAACAAAATTCAGCAGAATATATGTTCTCAAGTACTTCACAGAGACTTTGTTTTTAGCTTTGCACTGTGAAACCCAGTCTCACAGCCAGATTACCTAATACCAAGGCAAGGAAAAATTTATGCTAGGAAGTCCTTGCTCTGGGCAGGTTCCAGATAGAGCAAGACAGTGTTGCTTGCACAAAGTCTACTGCTCCTTTGCCTTCAAAAACAACAAAGGTAAGTCAGACTAGGGAGAGACTTAAATCGTTAGCCCTAAATGATATTTTAATTTTTATTTAAGATGCATATAGTCAGGATTTATGCAACAAAAGATCAATTTACAAGTGAAACATCCAAAATTCAAAGAGTTTTTTTTTAATACAGGGTACTGATTTTCACTTTATCACATGTATATCTGAATTACTTTAAACTTCTAGTCTGCTGTTACTGATACTTCAGACTACTTTCTATTGGGTTTTTCTGAGAGAGATTATGCCAGCTGAACTTTCAAACCAGTGAGAAGGAAAAACAAAGAACAAGTTTTACCATCCAGAGAATAAAATAGCTGAAGTGAGCCAGCCAAAAGCCCCACACAGAGCAGGAAGTAAGCTTTTCTTCCTGAACAGTCAAACAATATGCATGGTTGCAAATTCATATCTAATCTCCTTCAGAGGTCTATTCAGTTATTTCTTCAGTTCTGATATCACATCCAGCACAGACGTGTAAAGTTAATGATGTAAAGTTAAAAAAAAATAATCTTTTAAGAACTTTACAAATCTTTACAAATTTATAGACCTGAAGATCATTGTCCAAGAAGGTATGGAGAAAAAAAAGTAAATTAAATTTCCACAGAAATAGGAGACATTCATCTTAAGAGGTCAGATTGTCCAAAACCCTCTAGAAATATCTTTGCTAGCACACGCTGACGCTAACCTCATGATCTAACCCTCAGTTCATAAGATTCCGAGTCCAAGTAACTGGAAGTTGGATAAAGTTTCCAAGTACACCTATAGATGTATCTGGAAATAACAGCACAAAACCCCAAAACCCAGGGATTTCAGTTAAGCTGGAGTCAAACTTCATTTTTTAGTTTTACCTGTGAAAAAAGGTTAAAGTTTTAACTTTATAACACTATCTGCAATACTGCATCAGCCCACACATGCTGCCAGGATACAGAGCCTCTCATAAGTGTTATTAATATTGCTGTCACGTGTGGTCATTCCAGTCCTAAAACATTCCCACTGGCAATGTATAAGCAAAAGAGGGGATACTTTGTAGTAGAAATGTAAAAGATGGATTGAGAAACAACACTGTAAAAGGAAACACCAAAAACCTATATCCAAGATGATGCACAACACCTTGACATGCAAATCCCAAACTAACATTTAAAAGAGACTCTACAAAAGCTTACAAGGAATTCCTGCTAGGTGTAAGTATTGGCAAAAGCAAAAATACTCTCCTATTTATACACATAAATTCCTTTTCTTCTCCTATTTAATATATATTGATTTTTAGATATGATATGCGCATACATACTTTATATCAGGTACTAAGTACATTTTTATTATGCATTGTGAGATAAGATTTTTATTGGAGATATCTTTTTTATTAATTTTATGCCAAGAAATTAGACCTAATTTCTTTCAAACACAACCCCAAGAACAGGTTTAAAACGATTAAAAAAAGTCACTTTAAAATCTTGAGGTGTTCATGCTGAAACCTATTCCACAAGCTAGAACAGACTCAATGTATTTTATTTTTGTTGCATTTAAGTTCCCATTAATGAAGAACCAAGCTCCATGGAGGTATCTACCTGTAGCTGTCTTGCAAAAAATCAGAGCAGACTGTGTAACATGAAAAAAGTACATTAGTTTGTCACTCTAACTTTCACATTTTCAGTTATTAGAGTATATATTTTCCAAATAATTACATTTGGAACATGAAAAACTATCAAGTCAATCAATTTTTCATCTACTTCTCTTTCCCCTTATTAGCTTCTTAAATAGACTAAAACTCAGTATTAGGTAGTATGTAGAAGCTTTATACTTCCATCCAGTTTCACCATTTCAATACTATTACTCAATCTATAACTAGTTATATGTAACAGAACCAACAATAGTTTTGAATTCTTCTTGTTTTGACACAAGATGTCAAACTACAGTATTATTTCATAACAAATAACACTGTTAAACATATTGCTAAATTTCAGTTTTTCCACGAAAGACTCTGTTAACTACCACAATTGCTCATAATGCAAGTTTCCACTAGATGTAAATGCTTTAGGTAAATTGATTCTAGAAATATGAATTTTATTTAATATTTATATCTTTACTTTAAAAAATATACTTTAAAAAGACTGTGTTGGCAGCTTTGTAGTCGAACATATTTTGCCATCCTAGAAGCTAACACAGACCTGTTTTTAAGACGTAGAATCACATCAACTCATGTAACGTAAAAATTCTTGACATTCTTGACATGTGCAGAGGAGCAAGAAAGAAATAACCCCATAAATGGAAAAGTTTATATCTTGTGCAAAGACTGATATCTCCACGGGAAAAAAACAAAACAAAAGAAAAGAAAAACAAACAAACAAACAAAACCAAAACCCCCAAAAAAAAAAAAAAAAAAAAAAAAAAAAAAAAAAAAAAAAAAAAAAAAAAAAAAAAAAAGAAAAAAAAACAACCAAACAACACTAATTGAGAATCCTTAAAGAAGAGAGCTAAGAATGGACATTTGGTGTGGCATTGAGATGAGGTTGAGGAGAGAAGCCAAATGTGAAGTCAGGAGAATATAGGAGCTTACAAGTGTCACCAGGGAAGTTCTCCTTTACTCTTCCAAGGGGTGCATGAGTCAGTTACTGATTGTCGTGCAAAAGTTGTCCAGTTGCCCAACCTCTCCTCAGTTTAGAATAATATCAATCCATCTCTCTTTACTCTTATTAACCCCTAGCAGTAGTAATATAATGAAATTCAGATCCATATTTTAAGGTTGAATGTCTGTCAAAGAGACAGAAGGCAGCAGCAGATCACTAGTAGATGAGCAATAGACCACACCTCATACTAGAAAGCAAAGTTTAGGGCAACAAAAAATCCATATTTGTTTAAAATATAGATACTGCCATGCACATAAGGAAGATGAGAATTATTATTAGAATTTGGAAGGTGTATAAAAGACATGGTCAGAAATAGATGTGTGAGGATGTAAGTAAGGAGTAAGATGAATCTCACATTACTAGAGGTATGAAACAGTTTAATGAAAGGAAGTTGTGGTCTTATCACATTATTCTTTTTTCCCTGATATTCATCCTGCTAAAAAAAAAAGTTCATGCAGGTAAACTGCATAACCTATCATATTGCCCTATTAAATAATTTTCTGCAGCTTTAGTCTGGGAAAACACATTTAGCCCATCAAAGTAGTTAATTCTTGTGTTCTGGTATGTTTTAAAGAGGATGGGTTTTTCCATTGCACAAAGAAGTCCTTCAAAACTTTACATTTGTATTTTCCTTTAATCGCCCTTTCACTTCGTCCAATATGTCTATCATTTTAAGAGTAACTTTATTTCATGCAATAAATAATAAGACAGGAGGTTAGGCGGAAGGTGAGTGTCACCTCCCACAGTAGTAATCCTGCAATTTCTAGCTGTCATCTGTGTCTGCAACCAGAATTTTAATAGGCCAAAATGATTAAGAAATCCTAGCTTCCTTATGTACATCTGAAAACCTAATGTTTCCCTTACTCCTGTCATACTCACTTTTATTAGTCTTACACAAAATTAATCAAAAAAGGCTGAAACAAACAAATAGCTAGAAATAAGGCAGAACTAAAAATGGTTTCTTATGGCCCAAGTGACATTTGCAAATGCTGGGACAAAGGCTTAGGTGGAGGAAACTCCTCTCATTAAAAACCAAAGAAACCTTAAAAAAACAACAATAAAAATTCCACAAAAATTCCAAAAAGCCCACAACACTCTGCACATCAAGAATCAGAGCTGCTCATCTCACCAGAGATTAAGCATTTCTGTGTATTTTTAGAAGACCATAGGATAGTTTTACTGATAGATGCAAACACCACCAAATGAATTTTTCAAGTCAAAGCTTGACCTGAAGAGGAACTTCAAACAACAGTTTGGAAGATTCCAAAAATCAATGTTTCAAATAGTGTTCCAGGTTGCATCACTTGCAGGTGCACTTGCTGCTCTAAGTCTGTCAGATACAAACATAACATATTAGTATACCAGAACAGCAATAGCCTTTTAGGATCATCTACACCTTAACTCTGTCTATACCTGTTTCCAGAGTATCTAAACCAGGTTTTGATTCCAAAATTAACACTGTCTACTTTTTGTGCATATGTGTGAACTGCTGTAGTCAAGTTAGATATTTAACTCCTTAGTTGGAATATTTTTTTCATGATTAAATCGTTGATTTTTAGCCTTACTTACCAAAAGCAGATGTTCATACCTGTTAGCAGTAGAAATACCCACAACATTGACAAATAAGGCTATCAAAGACCAGCTATGTGTTTGCAAATTAATATGCAATTGAAGAATTCTCCAATGTAAAATACTCAGAATAAAGTAAAGATTGCTGAGGAACATTAACTGAGGACCAGATTCAATATAAAAGGACTTTCCAGAGACCCTTACAGAGTAATGAAAATCTAATCCAAATGGACAGTTGCATAAAAACTTAACAACTCAGTAAGTTCTTAATACACTTGAATTGGGTGAGTTATTTGTCACTGTGCACTTAACGATTCTCAAGAGCCTGGAATAGTTTAACAGCAGCAATACAAAAGATGTCAGCTAGCAAAGCCAAACCACTACCGACATGAGATATTTCACTGGTACCACAAAGGCAGTTCAGTTTTCAAACAAGGAGCAGAACTTGCATGGTATTTAAGCTCCACCAAACTGAGCACTGTTTGTGTTGAACTTGCAGAACTCTGAAAAATGTGGATGTTCTGGAATCCAGCTGCCGCAACACAGGTATGATATTTTCCATCACTACGAATTTTTTTTAAAGTGAATTCCTAGCTCTCTTACAGAACAACAGAATATGCCGAGTTGGAAGGGATTCACAAGGATGATCGAGTCTGACCCATAGCCCAGCACAGGACCATCCCCAAGAGTCACACCATGTGCCTGCGTTACCTCTCCTCCTCTCCAATGATTCATTGTACAAAGGTAACTTTTGGCAGTTAAGACATAATATTGTAACTGATGTTTCACTCACTGATATACTACTTCAGATCTTTAAGTACATTATGCCTGAATTAAACCAGGAAAAATTAATAGTTCCTGACATGATTTTACTGGACTGTTTCCTCCAGCTAAAACAACACAAATTCTGCTGACGTTAGAAGTCTGGAATATTAGTTCGCTTAATACCAGCCTCTTACATTTAATGTTTCTGCAAGAAAAATTGGGTTTTGCATGTTTCCATTCATATACACAGATAACTGTAGTCACAATAGAGTTATTTGTGGTTTTTGACAAATGAGTAAATTCAGATGCCCACGAGAGCAGAGTGGGAGAATCACTTCCTTTGATCATGACCCTTGGTCATGTCTCTTTTGATGCAGCCCAGAACACAGCTGGCCTTCCAGGCTGCAAGTGCACATTGTCTAGTCATATTGAATTTTTCATCAAAAAACACCCCGAAGTCTCTCTCCTCAGGGCTAGTCCTGATCCATTTTCCTCCCAGCCTGTCCTTGTGCTTGCGGTTGCCCCAACCCAGGTGCAGGACCTTGCACTTGGCCTTGTTGAACTTCATGAGATTCCCATCGGTCCACCTCTCGAGACTGTCAAGGTCCCTCCAGATGGCATCCCTTTCTCCAACATGTCAACCACACCACACAGCTTGGTGTTGTCAGCAAATTTGCTGAGTGTGTGCTCAATCCCACTGTCCATGTCACCAACAAAGATGTTAAAAAGTAGCCATCTGTTGGGAGAAAGGGTTAAAAGTGGAAGAATGGCAAAGAAGGAAACACAGAATATTCTGAGTTGCAAGGGACCCACAATGATCATCAAGTCCAGCTTTAAAGTGAATGACCCATATGGGGATCAAACCCACCACCTTGGTGATATTAGCACCATGCTCTAACCAACTGAGCTAATCTCAGGGTTGCAGCTGGGAATGCCAAGGTCTGTAGAATAACAGTGTAGGAAACCCTAGGTATTATGTCTACTGCTGTTTGTCCTCTGTCTGTTTTGAGAAGTGGAATTTCTGCGTAGAGACAACATAGGTATTTTAAGAGACTTAGACGCACTCTCATGGACATGCTTGAGCTCCCTGTTTTAAGAAAGAGAAGATTAAAGCTCAGAGATCATAACAATCACAGAGGAGATCACAGCATGGTAGTAAACTACACCATCACGGACTCTTGATAAATGGGTGCAGACAGGAGGCCTGCCATCTGCTAGAATGGATTGAGCTTAATGATGCCTGTGTTCCTACTTGTGTGTCTCCGCTGGAGTGTTGCTTTGGGATCCTCAGCTTAACAAGGTGATGAGATAAATTTACTCTTTGTGTTTCAGACACGGTTTTGCGGTTGTTCCTGCTGCCTGTCTGTGTCGACTCACACACCATCCCAATACCGACTCCTGAGGAATGCCACTTGTCACTGCTTTTCCCTTGGATGTTGAGCTCTGAGTAGAAACATCCAGCCAATTCCTTATTCACTGAATGGTCCATCCATCAAATCAATGTCTCCCCAGTTCAGAGAGAAGGATGTCTTGCAGAACAGCATCAAATGCTTTGTACAAGTCCAGATAGATGACATCTGTTGCCTTTCCATCACCTACCACTGCTGTAGCTCCATCACAGAAGGCTAACAAATTTATAAGGCATAATTCCCACCTAGGGAAGCCATTTTTGTTTTCACCAATCACCTCCTTATTTTTCATGGTTCTTAGCATAGTTTCCAGAAGGATCTGCATCATGATCTTGCCAGACACTGAGGTGAGACTGATCAGCCTTCCTGAGAGAACCCACATTTTTCCTAGTCTTTCTATATCTAAAGAAGGTTTTTTGGCACCCTTGATGTCCTTTGCTGTATTTAATTCTGTCAGCGCTTTAGGTTTGCTAACCAGACCCCTGGCTGTTTGAATAATTTCTCTGTATTCCTCCCAGGCTACTTGTTACTGGTTCTACCCTCTAATCTACCTCTTTAGGTTTGTCCATGAGCTCCTTGTTCACTCATGTAGGCCTCCTAGCATTCTTCCCTGATTTTGTCTTTCTAGGGATGCATTTTTCTTGAGCCTGGAGGAGATAACCCTTGAGGATCCCTCAGATCTCTTGGGACCCTCTTCCCTCTAGGACTCTATCCCATGATTCTCTACCAAGGAGATTCTTGAAGAGACCAAAGTCTTCTTTCCCAAAGTCCAGGTAGTGAGCTTGCTTCTCACCCTCCTCATTGTCCCAAGAATCTCAAACTCCACTACTTCATGGACACTGAAACCCAGACTGCCCTTGAGCTTCACACCAGCCTCTCCTTGTTGGTACATGTAAGGTCCAGTGTTGACATCTCTTTTTGTTGACATCTCCATCACCTGGAGAAGGAAACGGTCATCAGTGCATTCCAGGGATTGCTTATGCCCTGCTGTGTTGTCCCCTCAACAGATATCAGGGTGGTTGAAGTCCCTGATGAGGACCAGAGCTTGTGAAAAATGTGGTTTCAGCTCCTTAGTGCCCTGTCTTTTCCACATAAGGTGCAACTAGCATGGAAAAAGGGAGAAAAGAAGTCTCAAACGAAGACTGGGTTCAGTGCAGTAAGTTTGCTATTATAAACCTCTCCATTCACAGGGTTTGTAAAACAGAGCAATTTAAACACCTCACAAAACATTTCTGAGAAATTACTTTGAATGCATATTTTCTAACAATTAATTTTTACAAAAGCCGGGTCCATCAAACAAAATATCTTATTTCTAATCCAACACCATTTAAAATGTTCACATATTTTGTGAAGGGAAAAAATTAAACAGATGCAAACACTAACCTAAATAAAGAATAAAAATCTGTTTTCCATTGTGCTGTTCACATAATTCTGTGTGTAGCCAAGAGGGAGTGCTAGTCATTACAGTTTAAGTTTAAAATCAGCAATAGATTGCATACTAGTACTCAGTATCATCTATGAAACAGACTGTGGCTGAGTGGCCTCACTTCAGCAACAGGCAACCTTAGTTTAGGGTCATTTGCAAAGCCTGGTAAAGAGCTTCATGTACAAAGACTGCCTGTGGCTTAAAAAAACCAAACCCCAAACCGTAATCCCTAAACCATACAAAGTAGCATCATAATTCTACATAGCAGATATACTAAAAATAAGTACTTTATCAATCCCCACAGGCTAAGGCCTGACTTTAGGTTAGGACTGGTTGCATTTATTACTTCCAAAAATGGCATTAGTTGCAAGCTAATGCAAATTAGGCTGAACAGGTAGCAAGTTCTCTTGTCAAAGCAAATGCAGAAGAAAAAAACCTAACATCAATCCCTACTCCACACACACTTCTTTCCTTGTTAACTATGGACTCTGAAACTCTCTCTTCTTTCTTCTGAACCTCCTCCTTGCTAAATATCTGTGGCTGTGAACCCATCTTAAGAAGATACAAATGTGTGAGGTTTTTTCTATTTTACTTAAATAAACCTTGCAGCTACTAAGGAGCAAAGCAAACTTCTACAGACAAAAAAAAAAAAAAAGGGATGTGGCAGCAAAACCTTTTTCAGTCTCACTACCAAAAAAAAAAAAAAGAAAATCCATGCATCTTTCAGTAAGACTTTAAAATGCTCTTACATTAATCTCATTACTATCCTCGCAAGTAAAATACTCTACTCATTTGTTACACTACCATATCCCAGGGAAAAAAAGCTTTAAGGAAGAATGAAAACAATAGAAAAACTAAAACATAGTCACAAGAAGCATTTCCACTGTCTGTGAAAGACACTCCAAAATGATCTGTCTGGTCATGAAATGAAATTTCCTCTTTGAAATTCATTAAGTAAGACACTATCAGCCCAATCCTGCAATTCAGACTCAGGCAAAACTGTCATTGACATCAGTGAAAGCTTTGCCTTTATGAAAAAGCGAGAATGGATTTCAGGACTGGAACCTAGTTGTGTTTCATTTCATTACCATCTTATTTCACAAACAAAAACCCCATTAAAATCAGAATAATATTCTAATCTAAAGGAAAAACTGCACATCCATAGAACACAAACCAAGGATGGTATGAATTGCACCGGAATTTTGTTGTGGCCTTTATTTTAACTTTCCATTAGATGTCAGGACTGTGCAGGAATCAACATATATTTTCTTTATGAGTGTTGGCTTCTCTCAAAGTGATTTATGAAAATAGATCTGCTGCTAGAAGTGCTGTAGGGTAGACAGAAGGTTGCAGGGAAAATGCCAACACACTAAACAGACTAAAGAAAAATAGACAAGAACAAAGTATAAAACAAAGCAGTATAGGAATACTCAAGTATTTAATATTTTCTTAAGATCTTACAAACACAGAAGAAGCCACCCTGTTTATACTCAAGGAAAAAAAAAAACACCTCAACAGACTAGCTATTGCATCAAAAGGGCTTTCTTTCATAACTCTGTTAAATTTGAGAATAGGGACCTTCATTTTTCTCTTACTTTTCAAGAGTTCCTGTTTTGCATATGAGTCACTTTTCCAGTATGATTCCTTAAAAGAAAAAACAAAGAAAAATTAATAAGTCCAAAGGCATAGAATCACTTTTAAAGGTTAGCAAGTAACTTTTTGCTAAATATGTCTGTTTGGAAACATACTCATTAAAAGAGAAAAGTTCATAAATTTAAAGAACGCATTCACTTTTCACTTCAAAAAAATATAGATATATTTGAATTATCTCTTGGAGGCAGTTCTCCTCTTTGGACAGGCTTCTAAGTAAATATTTCAGTCCTTAGTACTGTTTGATGTTCAATATTTTTTTTTATGTCTTAGATGTATCTGTTTCCACCATGTATTTTTCAGTATCTGCTGGAGGAGGGAAAAGAATAGGACTTAAGAGCAGTCTGATATTTTCAGAAGTTATTTGATCATGTATGAGTGGATTACATTAAGATTCAGTACATGAAGACACCAAATAGTGATTTTAATAAATTTTTAATTAATATCTTACACATCAAACTACAATTTTTTGTGTGTATTGCAAGGTAAATTGAGACAGTTTACATTTTCGAGGCATAGCTTCCCCTCTTGTTTCATTACTCAGATGTGCTATAGAGGGTGTGCTCTCCCAGGGAATTCTTCTACAATACACTGTAAAGTAGAGCCATCTTGAGGCAACAACATTGGAGTAAACAAAAAATCCTCACTGCTATCAATTCTAAGAAGTTGTTACTGGGCAAGTAGAACCTTTAATAAAATGTTTTTCCATGCAACTCATAGAAATCATCTCAAAAACTAGGTGCCTTTCAGCACCTGTTCAGCCAAGGAGTACCTTAAAGGCATTTGTGTGTTACATTGTTTGACCTGAGACGTGTTGCAGCCTTTATCCTTGGAGATATTCAAAAGTTAAATGGATATGGTCCTAGGTAACCTCCTCTACATGACACTCCTTGAGCAGGGAGGTTGGACCTGACAGTTTGCAGAGGTCCTTTCTGGGATTCTAGGATTCAGTGGTAAGTTTTAAATAGGATAAAATGTGATCCAGTATCTGGATTTCTGATCTTTTTTCCTGTTGAAATAAACCACTGGGAAGCAACTTCTTAGTTTTTCTAGTTTGATGTGTACTGTTTTCCTATTTTTTTTTTTAATATTTATTTATTTATTTCTACAAAATGACCCTGATCTTAACTGTTTAAAGCACAAACCTCAAAATATGAGCAAAGAAATCTTAGTTATGTGAAATCAATTTTTGGAAAAATATCTACTCAAAATTATTTTTTTTCCCAAGTAAAAAGAAACAGACACCAAAAAAAAAAAAAACCACAAAACAAACAAACACCCTTACAGTACCAAAAAATCCCCTCAACCCTCTTCAGCCTAGTAAGTGTCCTTCATCCCCACTACAACCCACAAGGTACAGTTATTCAGCTTTTGTCTGGTAGAGAATCCATTCAATCCTTCTAAGATTATAAGGAATTCACTGTGAGAGTGGTGAGGTACTGGAACAGGTTTCTCTAAGAAGTTGTGGATGCCCCATCCCTGGAAGTGTTCAAAGCCAGATTGGGTGGCAATTTGAGCAACCTGGTCTAGTGGAAACTCTCCCTGCCTATGGCGAGTCAATTAGAACTAGATGATCTTTGAGGTCCCAACCCAAACCATTATATGATTCTATGAACTATGTGACCAGCACCTTAGTATTAATTCTTGAAACAGTGGTCAACCAATTTCTATTTGGCCTGTTTAGCCAAATAAAAGCCTACCTTTGTGTATTATGTTAATGAGTGCAAAGAAATTTCTTCTTATGGGAAGCAGAAACACAGGAAATCAAAGGATACTGTTACAAACCAGCCCAGTATTTCACTGCACAGTTATTAAACTCTTACAATTAGATCCACTTCCAATAGCGCTGAATACCACTGTTATTTTCAATATGCTTCACAGCCCTGGAAATTTGTTGTGTTTTGCTAAGACTGCAGGCCTGTTCTCCTATTCAGGAAGAGGGAAATCAGATTTCAGATACCCAGATGAGAATTTGCTTTATTGCTGTTAAAGTCTTAGAACTGGGAACTGCAGTACCTCCTGCAGCAGGTGAAGATCTGCCAGTCTTGGTCATTTTGTAAGTTTGACACCATTTGCCTGCCAGTGATAAGCTGTGACTTTATCTAGAAGTACTGCTACAAAGCTTCTGTTTCTACTCAGACAGCACAGATGCTTCTCAGCCAACAGCCTTGACCAAGTATCCCGCTAAACACATCAGAGAAGTCATTTAACACCCTATCGTTTGAAAGGGATTTTATAAATTCATAGCAAAGTAACAGCTTTCCCCCTTACATACTACTTGGTAATTGGCAGATAGGCAACACAGTGTCAGTAATCTCAAGTGCAACACCATATGTCATATCTTTGTTAGAATTAGGAGTAACAACAGATAAACACAATCTCCAACATGCACAAGTTCCTGAGCACACAGGGAGTCAGTACACATGAATTTTTACAGGCTGTGCAGAAGTCTCTCCAAGGTCTTGGTGAAATAATACATTAAAATTCATTTATACTATCCATGAAGGAAGAAAAAAAAAAGTGAGGACCTTTAGGGTTTTGCTTACATTTAGGGTTTTGCTTACATTTTGCTCCCTCTATCCCTTCACTGAAAACCCAGTGACACTGTACTGGGAACTTTCTTCATCAATCTCATAAGCCATGACAAATTGAAGGATGTTTCTTCTTTGGGTAAGAAAGTTTTGTGAATCTGGTAGGTTTTTGGTTACACTAACAAATTTTATTTGTGAGAAGGTATCAAAGAAAAGAAGAACTCAGTCCATCAAACAGCAGTTTTTCTAGATTAAGTAAAACACATTCAGCAGCTTTCAGTTGCTGTTCAGCTTTTCCATTAGGCTTTTTCCTATTAACTACTGGATGCTAGGTAGAGCTAGGAAGGGAACTGCCCTACATTTATGTAAAGCCCATTCATGTCTCTTCTTTCTGAACATTTAATTAGAAACATATACAAATATTTATATTTCCTCAACAGACTATCTTCATATTTAGCAGAAATACATACACACATACTCTCCCCAAAACAGGAAGTTGAAAAGAACAGTCATTACTCATTCAACTTCTGTTTTCCACTGGAGAAAAAGTAACACCTTAGATGAGAAAAAATATTGAAAAAGCTAGTTACTTCCCTGGTCAGTCACCTTGGCAAATACAAGGACACTTCTTTCATGTCTATTTAGTATTCTTCATAGTTTGGTGCAAAAACAACAGAGCACAAATTAATTTTCAAAAAGTAAAAGATACAAAAATATCTGGAAAATCCTCTGGCACTGAAGGTTAAATTGAGTCCCATAGGGTCCCTCATGATTGTTTTTTCACTTCACAGGCTGCATTTGTATGCCACTCTCAGGCTTTATCTAGATTCACTTCATCTCAAGAAAAGATTTTTAAATCTCGCTTATTTTTATGACCTGGCAAGATCTAGTCAACATTACCCTGGCAGAATGGCCCTGTATTAGAGCTAATCAGCTAAGGGAAGTAGTACAAGCTTTTCCATAAACAAATAGATCCAAATCACAATGGGCAGTTTGCCATTTATTTCATTATCTGGAAAGCAAATGATCTCAGATAAGGTAAATCAATCACTACTAGTCATAAGTTAAAGTTGATTTTGACAGGTCAGTAAAAATAGAAAAAGTCATATTTCAAAACTGTTCTCTTAAGACAAGGAAAAATTGCTCTAGCCTCAGCAGTAAACACAAACCCTTCAGAAATCACAAACAAGAAGCATCTACATCTGAAAATGTTCAGCATGAGACCCAGTCCAATACAAATTGTAAAAGCTACTTATTCCATAGGAATCACAGAAAAACCCAGGTTGGAGGGGACCTTGGTAGATCATCAGGTCCACCATTTCTTGGGAAAGAGAATGTACATGAGATTATTTAGCACTTTTCCAATTATATCTCGAAAACCTTCAGTGGTGAGGACTGATGATGATGATTACATCCCTGAGAGGCTGCTCCCAGTATCCTAATATTTTATAACAAGATATTTACAGCATTCTGAAATTTCTCCCATTTGCTGCCTTTCAACAAATAGCAGATTTTAAAAAGAAAAAGACATTCAGTTTTTGTAACATATTTGCATGCAATAGTTGTATCTTAAAAACATTTCTGAGTGCTATGCTGAAAAAGGAAAAGTGGGGTACACCAAACCATCTTCCTTGCTGCATTCCACCGTCTGTTGAGATAAGCTCCTCGCATGTATTTTCAGAGCAAATGTTTCAAAGAACTGAATTTTGCCTTTCTTGTGACTGGAAAGAAATTCTGGCTCACTGTAATACCAGGCTCCAAATGTTTCATGCTATCCTGGAGAAATTTATTTCCTACCCACTGGCTTTGCAAGATGCCTACACTGTATTTAACTTCAAAAAGTCATTTATTTGTGCAACCTTCCAATAAAGGATATTATGGCTAACTACTGCCAATAGACAGGAAGTAGCTTTGTTATTAACTCTAGTAACTCAACAATTTTTCCATTTTACATTTGTTTCACCTAATGGCCTTCACTTGTTCAAAGCAGACTCCCACAGGTATCTAGACATTCATGATAATGAGAAAACATTTTTCTGAATAATCCAAAATTTACTACCTTTAAGAAAGAACACTGAAAGAAGGATCATGCTGCTTATATTGAATTCAAGGTTTTTTTCTCAAAGTTTGATCTCAATTTTAAATACAATCATTGAAATAAAACACAACAGTAAAACAACTGCCAGGATAAAGCTAAATACATTTGTAAAGCCTTCCTCTGCACTCTGCATGGACTACATCATTATAACAAAAATGCTTTGTCTCTTGTTTTAATATTGAAAGAAAAATAGTCATCATAATCTGAAATAATCAGAAATAATTAGAAATAATCATCAAGCCTGGATTCTTGAGAAACATTGCTCAGATATTTGGAACAGAAAATGTTTCAGCTTACTTTTCACTGACATCAGAGCTTACTCCAGCCAGTCACAATCTTTGTGAGATACTGAAACAGACTGTAAAACAAGTAAACAACTTACTATTGCCTGAGAAAGTAGAGAATTGAGATGCTTTCAAGAATCCAATATGAACTGGATTTTGTTTATACATATTTTGTATTGCCACTTTTTTAAGAATGCAGGGTATAGTTAGTTTCCTTTTAGTGAAAACAGAGCTCCTGACTTATGTCAAAATTTTTCTTAACTATTGCTGCTGAATGCTGTTTAAACTAATTGGAGGTAGCCGTTGTCTTTTTCCTAAACGTGTTTTGCTTTGTTGCCTTATCTGCTGACAAGGATGTCTTAAAAGCTTCAACAGTTCCACCTTTTTTAAAGGCTTTTGATGAATGAGATATTTTTGCCAAGAAGTTTCTATACAGTAAAAATATATAGGACCTTCCTCTAGCAGAAATATCATGACATTCATGAAAAATTAGTAGTGTTTCCAGCAGGTCAAGTCTGCTTGAAAATCTCACAGATGGGATTTCTTCTTTACATCCATCATTGGGGTTTTATTCAACGAGCTGGATGTACTCTCACATCTCCATTCAGTCATTCAACTATGCCAAGAAGCAGATAAAGAATTTTTATTTTCATTTTAGACTTTGGAAAGAAAAAATGAAATAGCAATACCATATAATGGATTTTGAAAATAACTATACATGTTCTGTAGATTAGAGAACACTACAATCTCCAAAGGATTTGGAGACACTTTGATTTTTCAGAGAAATAAAAACCCAATTCCTCCGCTGACTTTTATATTTAATTCTACTTCCTTAAAAGAGGTATGAAGTGGTACCACAGAGACAAGAACAGAACTGTTGACAGCATCAGTTTCTATCTGTACTCCCAAAGACTGCATTCTAACCCTACTGAGGCCCAGAAAATGCACAGTAGCTTAATTTACTTTTTGCCTTTACTGCATTCCTGCTCCCTCGGTGATAGGCCTCATATTGTTAGATATCCTAATTGCTGAACTGACATGCTCCATTTGTAATGCAAGGCTATTTATATTTGTATTGCAGTTTTTCATCCAACATCTTTTGTTCCAAGGAACAGGTCACTGTAGGATTACTCATCAGCCAGAGACTATCTAAGTTCTGCACATTTATATCTCCAGACTGAAAGTATGAATCACACTTCAACATCATTTCTGCACATAGACCACAGCTCCCTATCATAAAATATGAATTAATTTGAACTTGATCCATCAGGGTCTCATCTGTTCCAAGATCTCACACTCAATAGAACTACAGGCATATGTCTCATCTGTGTCTTTCATCTCCTGGGCTGACATTTCTTTTAAAAAAACCCTTGTTTTGATGATAATTTCAGCAAGAAGCACCTTTGCTGAGAATAAAGAATGGAAATACCACCTATATACAATTGAAACAGTGATGACAGATTGATCTTGTTAATTCTTCCAGTATCTCTGGAGTTGTGCAGGGTTCAAACTGAAACTTAAGTATGAAAAGACATACTAAAAATAAACTCCAATTTCACCATCTTTTTTATGATTTCAACTGAATCTGAATTTTTATGTCTGTATCTATAACTAAAAAAGACTTGCTTCAAGTTCTGCCTCTCCTCAGAAAAAAACTAAGGTGTAAAAACATACAAGGAATATCATTCAAAATGAAGATAGTTAATACTCCAGATAAAATTTCAGCTGATATGTAAGCAAAACCAAGACATTGTCCAATGAAACAAGTTGCTTAATTGAGCAAAACCCCATCAGTCCTCTCTGTCCTGAAAGAAACATGTATAGCAGTTTTCTCCAGCTTGTTGTCACTCTATTTTTGCTGCAGTTTATATAAATTATAAATTCCTTTTATTTCCTGCCTCCCAGACAACAGAGTCAGGATGAGAGTTCTCCATGCCTCATCTCTTCTGAAAAGGAGAGAGACAAACATGGAGTGATAAACTGCAGAAGAGTTGGAGAATGTCATCCTTGTTTTCCTCCTCCCATTGGTTGTCATTTCCAGCAGTGCACCTCAGTCACCTGAAGCTATGAGTTATTCCAAACTCTCATAACAGAAATGAATCAAAAATCAGCCAACACAGACTGTTGAACAGTGCTGAAGACCACACCAGTAAGCACTGCATGGACCCAACTCTCCTAGATAAATGCCATCAACACTAAAGTGTTTAAATATGCACACTTTAAATCTTTATCTGAGATCAAGCTGCACTCATAGGAATGTGCTAATTAAATCTTCTCTTCTCCATAAAAGGAAGAAATTACTCTATCTTGACAAGTAAATAACACATAATTTTTTTTTTAATTCTGATTAAGAGGAGTGGTTGAGAGTCAAAAAGATGTCCCCAAGAGTTACCTCAGGATATACAGACAGCCTTCTAACAGACAGAAAGGACGAAGTGGCTGAAGTAACGCTGTCTGCATAAAACGTAAACTAAATCATAAAATAAAATTTTATTTTTTCTTCAGAAGATTTTAACATCCCAGATGGGAAACAACTAAATACAGCTTCATCAGAATCAGCAGTTTTATCTTAAGTACCACATCCCTCTGTTCCAAATGAAATTCTCTGAGGTGTGAGGGTATGCAAAATACATTTTCGGGGAACGTGTGTGTGTGTGTGTGTGTGTGTATATAGAATATGCATCCTTGTCTTCTTCTATAAGTCAACCAAATAATGTTTTGCCAAAAAAAAATTAGAAGCAGTTGCCAGGTAGAGATTGCACATATGAGCTGGTTTTCCTTATTGATGTAAATCCTCTGTTTTTCAGTCATTCCTACAAGTAGCAAAAGATGGAAAATCTATTTGTCTGGCGTGTATGTTCCGGGGTTTTGGGAGGTTATTTTTGGTTGTTTGTGTGTTTTGTATTGGTTGTGGTTTGTCTTCTATTTTTTTGAGATGTGTTTTCTATTAGTTTGGTTTGGGGTTTTTTTGGGTTACTTTTTTAAACTTCACAATAAACTCCATTTGCAGTAAAATGCATTCCCACCCCCAAATTAATTCCTCCCTGTTATCTACCAATAACAGATTGCCCCCCCAAAGGGGGCCAATAACCACAAGATTTCCATGCATTCAGAATACATCTATGAAGGCCACTTAACAGTGTTTGTAGGGAATACAAGCAGATCATAATTTCCCATTGCTCAGGCATTTCAGTCAAAGCTTGCTTTTATGGGTAATCCATCTACTTGATCTAGGAAAGCCAGTTGATGTAATCTTTTTGGACTTCAGCAGAGCTTTTGATACTGTCTTTCATAGTATCCTTCTGGAAAAAATGTCCAGCATATGACTGAATAACCAACCATGTCAGTTGTCCTATGGAGAAGACATAAATGACACACTGACACAAATATCTATTTTACAAGAGTGCAATCTTACCAAAATACTTGGTGCTGTCTTTGGGGCCACATCCATTCCCTTACAATCAGAATCATAATTTTCTGCCAAAACAGAAAACAAGGGGGAAATAGCTCCTATCTATATGAAAAGAGCAAAATGATTTGCGCGTCAACCTTTTTGTACTTCAGAAAAGCTTTTGATACTGTCTCTCACAGTATCCTGCTCGACAAAAGATCCAGTACACAGTTAGATAACCATGTTGTGCGATGAGAGAACAACTGGGTCAGGCACAAAGAGTTATAGTGAATGGGTAATCTGGCTGGTATCCAGTCACCAGTAGAGTTTTACAGGGCTCCATCCAGGGGAAACCCTGGTTCTGTGTATAAAATGGGGAAGAGAGGCTGGAGATCAGCACCGCAGAAAGGGACCTGGAGGCCTTCATCAATGGCAAGTTGAATATGAGTCAGCAGTGCCCTGGCAGCCAGTAGAGCCAACCGTGTCCTGGGCTACATCAGGTAAAGCATCGCCAGCCTGTTGAGAGAGGGGACTTTCCTGCTCTACTCTGCACTGATGCATCCTCACCTTGAATATTGTGTGTAGTTTTGGACAACACAATGTAAAGAAAGACATTAAGCTACTAGACAGTCTTCAAAGAAGGGTAATGAGGGTGGTGAAGGGTCTGGAGGGGAAGCTGTATGAGGAGCAACTGAGGTCACTTAGTCTGTTCAGTCTGGACAAGAGGAGAATGAGGGAAGACCTCATCAACGGTCTTCAATATCCACATGGGGGAAAGCAGAGGGTCAAGCATTGATCTTTTCACTCTCGTGACCAGTGACAGGACTAAAGGAAAAGGCATGAAGCTGGGTCAGGGGAAGTTTAGGTTAGAAAATAGGAAAAGGTTTTTCACCCAAAGAGTGGTTGGGTTCTGGAACAGGCTCCTCAGGGAAGTGGCCACAGCACTAAGCCTGTCTGAGTACAAGAAGCACTCGGACAACACTCTTGGGCACATGGTGTGGCTCAGGGTGTCCTGCGCAGGGCCAGGAGTTGAACTCAATGACCCTTATTGGTCCCTTCCAACTCAGCATATTCTATGATGATTTCCAAACTTCAGTAAGGCCAAAACTATTAGATAGATAGGAATTTGCCATCTTGCCAACACACGTGGATCTCTACTTCACTTGTCCTGTTTTGTAGATGTAGAAAGAGTTTTCCTTCTGAAGTAACTAGGCATTTTGATGCTACAAGTACTGCAATATGAGCATGTAAAGCTACAGATTTTCACTGACCCCCCTTTCTTCATGTCTCACAGCGTCCTCAAGGAGATTAGAAACTTTAGAAACTGTTAGCTTCAGATTCATTACCTGAATTATTAAAATTACAGCAAAATGCAGCCTATGGAGTCTGTGTTGTAACTGTGTCATGTAAAAACGTCCTCTGAAATACCACTCTGAATGAACTTACACCTGTTTGATTACAGAGCAGGGCACACTTCCTTCTCCATGGGGCAGTACCACAGGGTCCTTCATGTGCCTATGCTTTGCAAGCACTTTTTCAATGACAAAGCATATATTTTCTGAGTACGGAAACACATGCAAGACCTAAGTAAGTGGGAGTCTGGGAGTAAAGGTCCTTCTCCATTTCCCAACAGTTATTCTCTTGAAGTGGTTACATTAATAAATCCCCAACATAGTTTTATCTAATAATGTAAAACCTTCATGAGGGCACTGTCATTCTTCACATTAGGAAAACATTTGTTTAAGTAAAGTCTTTAAATAGAAATCTCAATTCTGCCATGATTTTATATTATTTAATGAGTTTACTACAAGAGAAGGAAAGAATGCACTTCTATAAATTTTACAGGCAGTGCCTGCTGTTTTCTGAAATTCTTTAAGTTAGTTCACATGCTTTCTTCATTAATAAATGAAATAAAGTCTTAATATCAGCTGTATACCTATATCTGAAGCAAAATTCAGGGTGTGTTTAACTAAAGATGTAGCCAAGGATGTTACTTATTGTATATGTACATTACATATATGCGAAATATATACTTCACTAAAAAGACAACATATTTTTATGATTCACAGTAATTTTTTATTTCTGAAGTCTTTTAATTTATATTGCAATTATGCCCAAAAAGGTATTTAAAAATTCTTTAATTGTCTCCACTCCATGATAACATAACAGAGATAATAGGAAATAAATACTTGAAATCAAGCTTAAATATTTTCAATCATTAATTCAAAGTGAGGCTTTAATATTTCTTTTGAACCTTATTTCAGAGGAAACTTGATGCTATGTCATATTTCAACATATGCAGTATGTGTATTATGCATGTCACAAATACACATATCTGATTCAGGTCATGGAACAGTTAATAGAACAGAGAGGAAACAAAACACTATCTAAGCCTGAGACTAGCTAAGTCTGTCACATCTCTCCTCCATCTACACGTTTACAGTATTCAGAGCAGGATAGTCATTCCAGCCTCCTTTAAACATCTAGCTATCACTCTAACCTCCTGCTGTTGAAGCAACTGGAAGCACAGAGTTCAGATTTTCTGTAATTGGATCATCCAGGAACAAAATAATTGCCATACTGGAACAGAGAGGAGCTAGCAAAGATAAGCCAAAAGAAAGGCAAGTTTTCTGTTTCTTATTTTTTCTTATTCACTTAAATGATGTTATGAGTAAATTCAATGAGATTCATTTGGTTTTGGATGCTTTAAAGGTGAGATGCATCATGTGAATGACCATACATGTGTAGGAAATGCTGACTGCTGAATAGAGATTTTAAATCAAAATTTACTACATCTAGATAAACAATTATCTGTTTCATAACAATGAAGAATACGCTGAAAATGAGATTAATATCTTTGAGGCGAAAGCCTTTGATTACAGTGCATTTGGAGAGGAAAACCACTTTCTCTAACACTTTATATTCCAGAATATACAAGTTATGGAAGTAGCAGCTAACCCTTAAATCTGTGGGATTTTGAGACACATAAAAAGAAAACAAGATTTTTAATATTGTTTTTTGTTAACAGCTTAACCTATAACCCATAAAACTCCTACCAGAAAGAATACTTATGAAGTCACATCTTAAGGAACGAAACAAGACATATTTAATCAGAGCTACTTTGTGTTCACTGTCTGATAGAGAGCCATTACTGAAAAAACTTCTTCACTGTGACATTAACATACTGTCTTAAAAAAAAATCCACCTTTAGAAATAGGCAAGCTATTCTCTGCAAGATGCAACGGTAATGTGCCAAATCCACAAGCACAATAGTTTTCCTCTGCCTTTCCTCTTAAAGGATTACAATGAAGTGTATATATGCTCAAGCCAAAGATTACTTATTGGATATGCATACTTGAAGGCAGAATTCCACAGATATCAGATTCACAGATCAGGTCAGGACAATCATCTTCACAGCTCTGTGAAGATAGTTATTGACTTTGAATCATATTCCAGCTATACAGTTTCTTATCAGTTGATAAGAGGACTTTGAATTCAATAAGAGCATTTAAATAATCGCTTGTGCACCAAATTTAGATTAAAACCCACATTTTGTATAAACCGTTATAAAATACGTGTTCGACCAATTTCAAACATCAAGTATTTCATAACATCATTTAGAGTCATAGCATCATCACTTTTAAGAATCCTACCATAAACCAGCACTGAGAAGTCCATCCCCAAACCACATCCCCAAGTGTCACATGTACACAACTTTTAAATACTCTCAGGATTGTGCCTCCACCACTTCCCTGAGCATTCTGTCCCGATGCCTGACAACCATTTCAGACAAGAAATTTTTCCTAATATCCAAGCTAAAACTCCCCTGATACAATTTGAGGCTCTTTCCTCTTGTCCTATTGTTTGTTACTTGGGTGAAGAGACCAACCTCCACCTTGCTCTACAGGAGGGGTAGCTATAGAGAGTGATAAGATTGCCTTGAGTCTCTCCTTGTCCCCAGACTGAAAAACTCCACCTCCCTCAGCTGCTCCTCATCAGATTTGTGCTCCAAATCTTTCACCAGCTTTGATGCCTTTCTCTGGGCACTCTCCAGCACCTCAATGCCTTTCTTGTATTGAGGGGCCCCAAACAGAACACAGGACTCGAGGTATGACCTCACCAGCTAGTCACACTATCCAATGCAATCTAGCATTTAATATTCTCAAAACTATGTGCTATATGCATTTCTCTTTAAAGCTCACATGCTGAACAGCCCTGCAGGCTGCATGCGCCAGTCCTAGTGAAGCAAGCCTCACAAGGTGGACAGACTTTTCTTAAAACATAAATCAAACAAGTCATCTTGAGAAACAGGTGAATTTCATTTGTTCCCATTTCCTAATATTAAAGAACTCTGTGCAAAAAGTGCTTGACACAGTTTTACCATTACTGAAAATTTATGCTCTCAAGAGTTGCATGATGTTTTCAAATTATATTCCTTTAAGTTATAACCACATGATGCACTTACCCTTTCCTCCTTTCCAGAAGAATGAGGCTAGAAAAAAAAAATAGTCATTAAAAGAATGGCCAAATAGTTAGTTGTATTAAGTGAATCAACAAAGCAGAAGTATCTGTATAGAACCACATTTCTCAAAGCTTTCCTAGACCCCCTCACCATATAAAGCAATTCGCTACGCACAAATAGAAGCTGGGCAATCAGTGGAAAGAGAGAAGCACAGCTTCAAAAACAGCCAGTGGTCAATTATTGAAACAATCTTCTCCCACTGTCAAGCTACTGTTGGGCAAAAAATTACATGTACGTATCTATACAATCCACAGCTTTAGTTGCACAGTTGAATTTGAGTACGTTATGGCTGGTTGTAGGAAAGTTTCTACACTTTGGTTGGAAGTAGAGTAATCTAAACAGCTTTCATTTACAATAAAACCAGAAAGAAAGACAATGCCAAACAGCTCCTAGAAATAATTTCAAAATATTGTCACAAATCCAGTATTGACTTAGAAAATGCTGTAGTAATATTGACTAACAGTCATGTTACAAGACCTTTTCTATATGTACTTCCTGTCACCACGTCTGTGTTTCAGTCATGAACAGCCTTAGCTAGTGATGCTTAAGTAGAAAGCATTAGATAAGAGCAAACCAAAAACTATCATCAGTCTTTTGCAGGGAGCAGAAAGAAAAAATCAAATAATTAAACATGATCCTTTTCAAATATGTGACTTACAGATACTGCAAACATGAAACAAGGAATAAGATAGTAAAAGCTCAAGTTAGGAGGCAGATTGATTTGAGAATTATTAGAATGAAATGAAACAACAGGGAAATAATAGCAGCACTGGGAGTCCAATCGTCATGTGTGCCTTTTCCATACTAGTAGTCAGCTAAATGTTGCCAGCACAGCCTACTTTCCTCTTAGTACTGCCTCTTTTCCTCTGCACAATATGCTTCACACTGAAAACTGGAATAAAAAGAGAAAAATTACAAGAAAGTAGAGACTTTCTTTAAGAAGTACACAGCTGCAGCTATAAAACAGCTGAGCCAGCCCACTAGTACCCAAAATCAGAATAGGATTTTTCAAGATTTCAAGTCTTCCCTAGAATTTATCAAACAAGCACATTACAAAGAAACAGTAAACCATCAACCACGTTAAATGCCCCTATCTTAAAAATTATTACTGTATGTGGTGGGTCCCTGTATTCAAAAAATACTCATAAAACAAAAATAAGGGATACAAAGAACCATATTCCTGAGGAACAAACAGCAGTCCAGAGACAGGAAGCATTGCATTAAAAAAAACCCAAACAACTACAACAGCAACAACAAAAAAGCCCCTCCATAAAACCATCTGCTAATTACTTCTCTGGGTACCTGTACTGCATCAGCTGCTTGGTACACCAGAAAAGCATATCTGATCTGCCCTTCCTTATGTAAAGAAAGAAACAGTGTCTGAATCCAGTTTTTTTTGTTAACTTGTTAAGAGCTTAATTTAATTCATCCACTGAACATCTGATTCTACCTGCAGTTGCATTAGCCACTGTCTGGAGTGTGAAATAGAGCAAAGTGGTAAGGGCTACCATTGGAGAGAAATAATCTGGAAACACATTTACACACACCCCAAGCATAGAGACTTTTGCAATATTTTATTATCAAAAGTTTTTCTCAAAACTCCTCTTTTTAGGGGACAAATACATTTTTGTTTTAGTATGCTTTTGAATTTCAAACATGTTTTGTATAAACTGCTTAAATGTTTTTTGTCACTTTGATGTGACACTTATTGAAGTTTAGAAAAGCAGTATACATCAACAATAAATTGTACAGGCCCGGTGTGCCTATATGAACAGCATATCAGCATTAAAATCAAAAGAATAACATACATAAAGTCATATATTTTTTTTACTATACATTTCTGCATTGATAAATATGTATTCATACAATAAAAAAACCCAAATTCAGTCAGACATATCAGGTTGTTTAATATTTCTAGTTTGAAAACTAGATGCAAAGCTGTACCATTGAAGCTGACATGAGAGGAATAATCTAATGGAGAATATACTCTATGAGAGCTGCCATCACTAAGATATTTTTTAAAATCATCAGAGCATGGATATGGGTACAAAGCTGTATACTATGTTGCTGAGTCTTCACAGCCTGGCCTTTCGTATGATCAAAGCAGACATAAACCGCTACCACGTGAGAACAGAAGCTTTTCATACCCACTTTTCAGTGCACTTTCACAGACACTACACTTACCCAGAAGTTTACACGTTTCCAGGAGCACATACAGCAAGCTGTCAGGGAGCCACAGGGGCTGGCTGGTCCTGGAGGGAAGGTGAGCCAAAGGCCCAGAGCACAACCAATGCAAACCATGCCTTCTGTGATGGGATATAGTCCCACAGCACTCAAGAAGGGTGGGTACAACCACACGACAGTAATGCTCCATCAACAGTGCCAGACACTGCAAGGAGTAAACCAGGTCCAGGAGTGAGATCCACCAAGGAGCAGCAGGAGATGAGCCAAAGAGGTGAAGGAAAGCCTACATACAACACAGGTCCAACCAAGAGCAGCAAGAGACACAACTGGAGACTGACACACCCACAAGGTAGCTCAGGCCGTGAATGTAGGCTCAGTCTAGACCTGTTTTGGTGAGGTGCTGGCTCTTTTGGGGTCTCGATAAGAAAGGCATTGTCAGTGCCTAACAAATATATTAAGTAAAAGATGGAAATAACAGATAGAGTAATAGCAATCTTATGTCCCTCCTGATTTTAAATATGACTGGAGACTGCAGATGAGGCCATGTCAGCGTCACTAGTAGCTATTAGTGCACTTAGGACCCTGACATGAGTGTACAGGATCACTGTACAAATTCCAGAATTTGAAGAAACTCTTCATATTTTCTTTTAATTTAAAAATCACTGAATCCAGTAGACTTCATGAGCATATGAAGGATCAAGATAAGCAAGACATCTAAAGTAAAATCTAAAGACATCTAAAGCAAGACATCTAAAAGAAAAAATAAGATGGTCCAAAACCTATGAACAGGGATATTTTTGTTTATTTTCTTTCATTAGGTTCCAAATGAATACTGCATATGTCCAGAATATTGAAAGAGTTATTTTTTTAGGAAAGTACTAGGTCCACTTTATAAAGTCCTGAACTGACCTTAAGCAGAATATTGCATTTTATTCTCATCATTTAGTTTTGAGAAAAAGAAATTCAAACTGAAAAAAAAAAAAGGTGAGAAAAGCTACAGGAGACAACAAGAGCATGGTTTATTTGGTAAATGCATTGTCTGAGGTAAACACAAAAGAAGGAACAGAATAATACTGTCCAAAAAAACACAAACAAAGACAACAAAACCACCAATCAAACAGAAAAGTGTATGTGAACTTAAAATCCTCAGGAATAAATCAGGGTTTGAAATTAGATAAACGTTTCTAATCACCAAGCGGTGAGGTAGTATCCTTCTAGGAACAGTAAGAAAAAAAAAAGAGTTAGATATTTTTACAATGTAACATACATTTGTCAAAATGTGGATGACTTTACATGGTACAGTTACCCAATATATCTCTGAACTAAACTTATTGCCTTGGAAGTGAACTTCCAGACCTATGATCAGCTTAATAACACACACAGACATACCACTGCACTGAAGAAACAAAGGATCTCATTAGGAGAAGAATCAGTGCTATGCAAGCAGGCGTGTATATCCTGTTCCCTTCCCACCATCTTCCCAACCTGACTAACTAGGCCAAGGCAGAGCATGGCCATAGCATGGCTATTGGTGCTGTCAAATTGTTTCAGGCTGGCTCGAGTATCTTTATAGATTACTATACTGAGTCGGGTAGATTCATAAGTAATATCAAATGCTTCTATCAGTATATTGCTGCTTAGACCATTTTGACAGCAGACTTCATAGGGCACTGCTCCTCTCTGTCTCAGAGAGTGGTTTCTCATACATAGTCAAGCCTGCTGGAAGCACTCTGTGTTGAAAGTAGTAAAGTGAAAGCTAGAATAAATACAAAGTAAGAGAGAGTAAAATAGAATAAGCATAACCATGACCAATCATTGACATGTGTTACTTTCCCAGTTTTTAATGGATTGATCACATTCAATAATTACTAGTAAAATTAATAAATAATAATATATAATTATAATAAATTCCACTAGTCCACTATGCCACTCTACGACAATACAAAAAGAATTGCTAAAAGTAAAGTTGCTAACTGTAGAACATTAGCTTTGTAATGGAAAATTTTCAATCTTTTGCTGATATACTTGCAATCCTTTATCTTTGAGAAGTGATGCCAAAGAAGAAAAATTATTTATGTGAAATTGATTGTTATTACATATGTAATTTTGAAATATCATGTGTAATTGACTTTGATGCTTTAAATCCTTCAATCATGGATTCAGATCAGCAACAACTTTTATAGAAAATAGAATTTTAAGGTCCAGTTGAATTCAACAAAATTAAAGGAAGATATTAACAAGTATTTTGTCTGACTTAGAACATGAACATTTTCAAAATCTTATGAGCTATGAGATATTTTATGGTTTATCAGGATTTGATGAATTAGGACATTAAGGACTGGGCTTACAAGGGATGAGGAACAACATTTAAACTGAAACTGGGTCTTAAGTCTGAGTTTGACTTGTTATTTTTTCAGGCTCTTTCCTCTAAACTCGTTCAGCAGCAAGTCTGAGGGTGATGCATTCACTTTCCCTGGAGGATGTTCTCACTGCTACTCCCACGTTTCTTTGCAAAAATATATTTATATTTTCAATGAAGATATAATTCGCAATGTACTTAATCAGGATTGCTCATATGAACACATTTTCCAAAATCCCAAGCTATTAAGTCACTTACTGTAAAAGGAATGAACCTTATGATGTCATATTAATTAATTCTGCTCTTAAATGATCTCTTTTACAAGCTATTTCAAATTTTTCCAAGTTATTATAGCTCATATTCTACCTAAATGGAAATGCCTGATACATCCATTGCTGTAGAGAACAATAGGAGATGGTTGTAGTTTGTTCTATTTAGCTTCAGAGACAATGTTCATTTGATATATTTTTGAATGAGCTTCCAAGTGCAGGATTTTCAAGTAAAGTGCCAAAGAGGGAAAGTCAGGGAGATGGATAACTACACCTCAGTGCAAATGATCTAGTTATATACAAGTCAAATGATCTAGTTATATACAAGTCAAAATATGTTATCAAGCACTCATTACATGTAAAAAGTAATGCACATGAAAAGAATGTAATGTAATTGATTATCAACAAAATAACACATTTTTTACAGCAAATTAATTAGCTGAAATAGGTCAATAGATGTCAAAATGTATTTAAGAAAAACAACTGAGGAAAAGGTGAACAAAATTAATTTGGTTTTCAGTCACAACTCTGAGAATCAGTTTCGAGTAGCAGTGTTTATAAAGTAACACCAAGCTACCAAACACAGCTAGCCCAGGTTTTACAATTTGGAATCACCTCCCAGATTGTTATAAAGGATCCCCTGCAACCTATTTAGGTCATACAGGAATCCAAAGGATTATCGAAAGTTTATATAGCTCATAAAATACTTAATAGATTTATGTCCTTTCTCTTACCTTATGCTACAAGTATTGTGTACAGTCAGTACAAACTTTGGAGCTGAGCACAGACCGCAATGAGAGAGAGAGAACAATTAGTGGGAGATTTTCCACTTTGTTCTACATCTTCAGTATTCACTCTCTCCTTAAATTCATATTTGTGTTTCTTAGCTTCCAGAACATGCTGCAAAATCTGCATACTATCAAGATGAATGAGAAAAATACTGTAAAGTATGGCAGGATAAGAAAATCTGGGTGTCCAGCTTTAATTACTTCTTTTTCCCATACGCCTTCTGTCACTATGACTTTGCTGCATCTGTTCATGGGCACTGAGAAGTTTGGGGTTAGATGAGTTTTTTACATTTTAATGTAAAATACTCCAACAGAAACAAAGGTAGTCCAACACTAAGAGATTTCAAAAACATCGTATCTAAACCCTGTCTCTAAGCACAAATGACACAGCCTAAAATTTAAAGCATTGAAGTGTTCTTGCGATAATTTGCCTCATCACTAGCGCCACAGATTTTCAACCATTATTAAAATGGTCTCAACCCATACTGTGTATTACACATGCAAGCAAACATATTTGTAACATCAAAATCCGTGGGATTTAATTTGTACATGTACAATTTGCTTCTCCATTAATTTTTTGTATACAAAACTATCCCACGGGTAAAGAAAAAAAAAAAAGAAAAGAAACACTCAAGAAAATAGAAGGAACTGAAAGTTTCACACTGGGAAAATGGCAGCCTACTCTGGATGTTTAAGAATTGTTCTGCTATGATTACAAGGAGTAATTAAATAAAAAAAAAAAAGAAGAGCACTCACTAACTAGCAGGGATGGTCTCCCTTGACACTTGAGCCAGCAAAACACTCACAGAGCTGCTGACTCGAGCAGAACAGCTCACTTGCTTTGAGCTAAACAGAGTTTAATGGATTGAAGCCTTGATTAATAAACAGAGCTAATAGTATAGTATAAAATTAGTTTGCAAATCTTTCTGCTTTTGGTTGAACTCTACACACAATGGTTTATGGGCATTTCTGCCCTCTTTATAGATCTCTGTTTGTTCTGTTCTTTTTTATTAAAACATAGAGAAAATACTAAGTTCCCATTGACTCTTATTATCTAACAGAAATTCAGTTTATAAGCACATAAAGATCATTTTTTCTCCAAGGCAATCAAGACACCACAGTGAACATAAACATATCAGGTACACCTACAACTCGGCACTTCTTTTTGAGTGATGACTACTTTTGGAGTACAAATTTACATTGTATTTATATCTTTGCTTATTTGTCTTCCTATAAAGTGAATACATATGCACACTTCCTGTAACCACAATGGCTAATATTTAACAACAATTTCATATTTAGATATCAGACAACTTGGAGGTATTTTCATGTATATATCTATTATTTACTAAAATGGGGGGAGTTCACTGAATTTTCTAGTCTGTTGTCTCTGTATCAATATATTTTTCATATTCTCCTTTATATGCAGTTGATATGTACATGTGATATGTTATTACTCTGAGATACACCACTCTTCTTAATGTTGGATGGGCTCTGACCCTAAGAGTAAAATATAGACCATTTATCTGTATTTTCATTTTTCCTACTACTATAACCCACCTCCCTACAGACTAGTGTCTCGTATAGATTAGCACAGATCTAAAGATCGTGATGGATAGAACAGTTGCCATTGGAACTGGGGAATTCCATCAGAATTAAGAGAACTAAGGCTTAAGAGAGAAGGTGCTTGAGAATAAAAATTATCTGAAGAAAAACACATGCAATCTGGTGCTCATACCACAGTTTACTAAAAGACTGAAAATTTAATTAACCATGAATTAGAAACAATTTCTTTGTATGCATCCCAAAATTAAATGCAATGGCCAACAGTTAAGCAAACCAAACTAAAAAGTTTATTTATTTTAGGTATCCCAAGACTTGCTGTTGAGGTAATACATTTTGAAGAATGTTATGTTACAGTCTTGAAGTGAACACCTATATTTCTTACAGAGAAAATTGTTCAGCAAATGCCCTTATATAGACTCCTCACTTTGTTTCCAGTGACTGAAATACATTGCTAAGCCTTTTCTTGCTTATTGGGGTATATTGAACAACTAAATTTTTTCTTTTTAGTGAAGTCATTCTCATATTTTGAAATTGGCCTTTCTATTTTAGGACTGTGTTTACCGAAAAACATCTATTCTATTTGTAGTTTTGTGTTTAGTAATAGGTCAAAGCCTCTAGGGTTTCACACTTGAATGAATTACATCCTGAGGAATCCTGTGTACTGAGAAAGGCAGATTAATTAACATAATCAAACATGTCTCAGTAAAACCAGTATCTAAAACTACAGTGATGTCATATCCCATCACAACACCCTCTTAAAATGCTGCAACGTTCAATCTGGCAATACAAGTGTGGTAAAGACTACATACATGAGGTCTTTACTCCTTACTATTTTGATACATGTGGTTTTCAACTGTCAGCTTGGAAGCCAATCTACTGTTTGCAAAGTCAATTTATTGCTTTTCTAAGAAAATAAATAATCCTACCTTTGTAGCTGAATATATCATTACTAAACTTTTTGGGTTTATAGGTTCACAGGTTTTAACACTGCAGCCATTGTTGACTTGAACTTAATCTCAAGGTTCATCAGATTTTACCCAGTGGCTTCTGGACCAAACTCAGAACGTACAGCTGACTTAGATCTAAAGACCTTAAAGGGTGATCAGTTTTCCTCCCTCTTTAGTTGTTTCCATCTTTTAATTGCTTCAAAGGAGGATTATTCTTTTTCTATTCTGAATTCATCTTTTATTATGTTCCAGTCTTGCTAATTTACTACCTCTTCTTATTTTAAAAATTACTTTCACTTCACAATTGCTTTCATTTCATGAAGGTGTCTAAAGGTTCCTCTAAACTCTTCTGGTTTTTACAAGCTGAACTTCTTTAATCTTATATTAGGAAAGTATTCCAAACCATACTGTTCTTGCAGTTCTTTTCAGAAACCTTTCAAATCTGCCAGCTGCCTTCTTACAGAATGATTATTTAAATATACTGAACCATAACATGTTTAGAACTGGTCACACTAAAATGATAATAACAACTTCTCATGACTACCACTATGATTAGTTTGTCTTAATATTCCAGAAGAACTCTGTCACATCAAAAAACATATTAAGTAATCCTTCCATTCACATGTACACTTCGGTTTCTTGGTATGAATACTTTTGAGTACCTGCTTTGTGTAAACTGTGTGTTAATAAAATGAGATATTCTATAAAATTGACCTATCTTACCTTTTGCTGAGTGCAAATATACAAAGTTTTGCAAGTATCCCCATTTCAGAGACCAAAAAAAGAAAGTTATCTACTGTTATGATCCACATGAGGATCATCTTCTTCTAGTAACCTTAAAGCATTTTTGACTTGCAGGCTAGTCCTGGTGAACATGTCTCAAGCTCCTAAATACAAGTGATTTACCTTCAAATATACCTAAATTTTGGTTGGACTGGAGAAATAGTAGCCATACAGCCTGCTGGTTATAAGGAGGATTAGAGATTGACATTAGAATATTTTGGTGAAAATTTTATTTCAACATACTAGTGTTCTCTATTTGTAAAGAATGTACTTCGATTAATCTCCAATACTACTGAAAGTAAATTATACAGTTCAGCTTTGTGTGCACAGGGTATCCACATACCAGCTATCATATTTTGAAAGATTAACAATATTTTATGTTGTTGTTATCCATGTATATGAGGCATATATAAGTGAACATCATTAATATTTGAGAGAGATTTATGTCATGAAGAAACTCTGTGGATTATTTTTAAAACATATGGTCAAATGAGTCTCACCTTTCACTTTACTGTAACTGACAGAATGATCAAGAGATACCATAAAGATCTTCTAAAGATTGGACAAAGCCATTTGTTTGGCTTTGTATATTAAACAGGTAGGTCTACCAGTAGTGCTATGGTAAAACTAGAAAGATGGTAATTAAAAGAATAGTGAATTAAAACGCTTAGGACAGTATTAGGGAGTATTTTATCAAGGCTTTTGATTAAAAATGAAGTTTGCTTCTATGTTTCTAACCTCATTGGAGTCAACAGTGTATGCTCGAGTGCTCTGTTGAACTGGAACCTTTTATAAATCAAGGTGGGTTGTTTGAATTCACTCAGAAGAGAGAATTTTAATATTCAACACTGCCCATAGAAAATTTTCAAAAGCTTGAAAACAGCAGTCTTATTTAGCAGAACAAAATGATGTAATGGCAAATTGCTACTTAAAACACAAGCGAGTATATATTTTTCCCAAAAGGATTTTGAGAAGCTTGAATACTGCGTATATAAAGTATCACCTGCATTTATAATTAATAGAACTGTTCCTATTAGAAACCTGGACAGTTTGTGATGGTAGTTTTAACTAATAGCACCATAAGAAAAATGCACTTGCCTCAGTGCAAATACATGAAACGTTAGATCAATTAATTGTTGAAGTACATAATGCACAAGAGTAAACAGTGCCTGGAGAAGTAGCCTCACTACAAACTTATTTTGAGGAGAAAGATGGGAATCAACTGTTCTGAATATACTAAGAAAGTACTCTACACTGATTCTGTAGAGCACCTGCATTGACAGACTGCCCTTGAGTAAACAGAGGATTTTTTAGTTTGTTTGTTATTATGTTTTCTGTTAAGCGTTTAGACAAGTTCCTTTCACAATCATTGTTGCCACCCAGGACTACAGGGGGAACAAGAAAAAAAGTAAACTTTTTGCAAAGTGGGCCTAGAAACTTGAAGCATCCCTGCTTTAATGTAGCTACTTCTAATTTAAAAAGTTCGGGTATAGAGGAAATAAGTTAGTGATATTCTAGTTCATTCTTCAGCTGTACACTTGATATGTATTAACAAAGAAATCCCAACTGGTTCTAAATTGTTTGGCAGGTGTTATTATTCAGCAATACCTGCTGGAACAATAAGAGCTAAAAAAAAGAATAAGGATATTGTGGAAAGGGAAAATGTAAGTTAAGAACTGAGGTGAAGCTACATGTGGGATATTTTTGAAATAAAATTTAAAGAAATAGAAAAGAAGAGGTAATATACCTGAAGGTGGAATATCTGATTACTCTCAAAATTTCTAATTAAATACCCTATTTCTAACTCACACTCTATCCTTGGATATAAGGAATGTACAAAATCCCCATTTCTAGTTTCCTTCCTACATCTTCTCTACCAAATGACCTTTTAATCTCCTTTTCCGTTTTTTTCTATTCTGTGTTAAAAATTGATCTATATTGCACTCTCTGTCTTTCCATCTTCCTTTTTCTCTAATGAGGTTATTATCCTTCCCTCAAATTTCAGTTTCTTTTACTTTGCTTCATGTACCTTATCTTGCTGAACCTTCACCTTTTTCCACATCTGCTTTCTTCTTTGGTACTTTAGTTTTATATGGCTTTTCAATAGTTTTAATAAGATTCCAACATGAGAAAATCATGTGGGCTGCACAATTAATGGAGCTGCACAAGTAGTGGGGCTGCTATCTAACACAAATTAGTGGCTACTGGAAAAAACAAGCCAGCAGATTACACTAAGGCAGTTAAGGAGAGGGGAATATGCCCAGCCAGATTTCTCCTTCCATCCTTGACATGATGTGGGTGCTTGAAGGCCACTTTTTACAGATTCACACAAAGCATCCTTACTTTACAATCTCATACATATTTTCCTCTTCCGTCCCTCTCCAGGTGTAGCCCTTCCTCACAAATTTTTCATTTTCTTTCATTCACAAACCATACAGATTCCCATAAGAATTTCTCAAACAATATTTCTCAAATCAAATCCTAAAGCCTTATCCTTTTCTAAGGAAAGCAGCTTCTGGTTTGCATGAAATGTTATTTGGTTAGAGCTGATAAGACCAAGGTCATGGTTTGATCCCCATATGGACCACTCACTTAAGAGCTGGACTTGATGCTCCTTGTGGGTCCCTTCCAACTCAGAATATTCCATGGTTCTGGACTCACTTTCCTGCTGGCACACATACTTGTAACGTTATTCTCTGTTCTTCCCTCTTCTCGTAAGTAACTTTCTGGTTTCCCTCTTACAAGGTTCCTTCCCTTGTTCCTTCCCATAATCCCATCCACTCTCCTCCCCAACTAAGCTTTCAAACTCTTTGGGTTTCCCTCCTAGTCCACCTTATGGCACTAGATCATCTTTCTTCTCTGAAAAAGTCAAATAGAACAGGATATACTTTTCCTGCATCAATCAGCACTGTACTTTCAAAGTACTGAAATACAGAGATGGGCTTCCCTCGCTCATCCATTTCCTAAGAAAAAGCACGCCATCAGCCCTACAGGCAAAGCAGAAGCACCCCTCTTTCACCAGTCCTTTCCGACACCTGAGGTCCAGTGAGTTCATCCCGGCCTTTTGACAGTCGCTGCCCTGTGTAGGCATCCACCCGGTCGCCCTTCTTCCCGCGGGAGGGAAGGCGCTCAGGCAGGGACCCTTCTGAACACAGAGCAGCTGAGCTCTCCCCTACGCCTCCGCCCGGGGCACCCCTCCAGGGAGCCCCCTCGCCGCAGCTCTGTGCCCGGTCCCTCCCCGCTGCCTCCGCGGCGGCCGCGCTCTCGGGGGGGCGGCCGCAGCATCCCCCGCCCTGCCTCCCGCCCGCCCCGCCGCCGCCGGGTCGCGGCGCGCCCCGTGCCCGGGATGCGTCCGGCGGCGGAGTGCCGGCTGCCGGCAGGAGCCGAGGGCAGGCGGGCGGGCACGGGGGCTCCCGCCGCCGCCGCGGCTCGGCGCCGCCGCCGCGGCTGGAATTAGGCTCCCGCTCGGCTGCGATGCGGATCGGCGGGGCGGGAGCGGCGGGGCCCAGCGGGAGGGCGCGGGGGGCCGCCGGGCACTAGGCGGGCGGCGGGCGCGGAGCCACCGGAGCTCTCCAGGGTGCTGGGGCGCTGCCCGCCCGCCTTCCCGCGGGAGGGGCGCGGCCGCCCTCGCCCATCGAGCCGCTCCGCCGAGCCCCTCCGATGCCTCGGACAGCACCGCTCCCGGGGTCCGCCGCGCCTGCGAGCAGCATGGCCCGGATTAGGTACCTCCGCGCGGCTGTGTCGGGCTTTTATCTGTGGGAAGCTGCGCTACTTCTCAGGTGAGTTGTTTTATTTGGGGAAGTAAAGGTGTCCAGCCTTCCCGATTTTCGGGCAGCTGAAATGCCTGGGACTGGCTCGGAAAGACGCCGCGGTCACCGCCTTTCCTCACCACGAACGCCCGGCTCCCTTCGGCAGCCAGGCTGTGGGCACGGAAACTAAATGCACGGGGTCCACACTTCGCAAATGGCTTTGCAACATTGACCTGCCTCGACTTTTGGATTTTGCAAGCAGGAGGCTATGTATTTCCTCCACCTGCTCGTAGTTAGAGTTTGCCGATATGATCTGTGAATTTTATGGGTGTTTTTAACAGTAATTGTAACATCAATGGTATTGAAAATTCTCCATGTGCAAAGTGTCTATATGTAAAAGTTACAGAAGATAATCTGAGTTGAGAATATATAGAACTTCCTTATTACTCTCAGTTCTTTTCAGTAAAAGGAAAATCACGGATCGATCAGTGGTCAAGTCAGGTTGGGGAAGTCATATAGAAAAACACTAGCTGAGTGAAGAGAGGGTATGGTCTACAAAACTTCTGTTGAGAGGGAAAGCTTTTGCTGTGCTCCTAGCAGTCTAAGATTTGTATTATGAAAGATGGCAACATACCCATAAATTATGACCTCAGGAGAAGACTGAGGTTCATACAGCTTTTTCTACCTTCTGCCTAGCACACTCTTTCTAGGTAATGTTATTATATTAATTCAAGCATTTGAGTCTCAGTGAGGGAAAACTTATAAAGAAAAATCACACATGTAAAGAAGCAGCCTTCAATGTCATCATGTATTCACTGCTAATGCAGTTACCCATTCTTGTTATCAACAAATATTCTAGCTCTGTATCACAATAAACAAACTATGGCATATAACATGCCAGACTATTTTAAGAATCCTGCTGTTACTTAATAAAGATTAAATAAACTTAAATTCTGAGAGTTTGGGGATACATGTAAGGGATTTATAACCACAAAGTTAACAGTGTGGTGCCCCACAATGATGGCACACTTCACAAGTGATCAGAGGCTTATAACAAATCTTTCCTTTTTGACATTAAGTTAATGCCCTGCTTTGTATCACCATACGCAACATAAATAGTTTATAATGTGATTTTATTGTAATTGTGCCAAAAGGAAGAGATTTTAAGAAACTAGGTCACAATGAACATGCTTACTGTGCACAAGGACTATGTAGACTGAGAAAGAGTTAAGAAAGCTGCTCTGAATCTATGTATATGTTTCATATCAATCTCTGTATAGAGACTGCTGATGCCTTTAGGTCCAGCAATAATACAGAAGAAACCTGAGTCAGTTCAAGATACAGAGTAGTCTTCCCCATGCTTTAATATGGAAAAAAATGGGGGGGAAAAGTTAAAATATTAAAAACTGTAAAATTCTCAGGTTTCCTGGAGTCATTAATTCTAGTTCTTTTCCTGCTGGTAGAATGCTGTTTCCACTCTCTATGAGTCACCCAGAGTCCAGCCTTAGCACCAGTATAATACTTGATGAGAAGATGGATGTGCTGTGAATTTCTAGAAACAGTCAAAACTTAAGTTTTTATTTGCTCAGACATTTTGGAAAAAATAATGTTATCTTCTCTTAAATCATGCAACGTTAAAACTTTTCTGCTCTTCATTAAGAAGCAGAAGGCTGTGTGAGAAGACTGGATGAACCTAAGGGGAAAAGCTTTCAATACTTGTTCAACAGCCCTGAGGCTATTTAAAATTACTGTTTAAAGTATATGCCTATGAAGATAGATGTTTAGTTTTATTTTTAGTGCAGTTCAAATAAAATTTAAAAAGAATTTTTTTTGGTATAAAGTTACAGGCTTGCTACTTTAATGAGCAAAGTCTTAAGATTGGCATGCTTCAAAAGAGGAAACTGCACATTATTTATTTTTTTAAAAAATAAATAATTTTTCATCCCACATCAAAAGACTCTTCAAATTGCAATGAATGAAACAAGATGTATATTGCTCATTGTAGGATCTAATTATTAATTTGATTTCTGAAAGACACTGTAGAAAGAATAAAACAGTAGAAGAACAACAAAGCTGGTGAAAGGTCTAGAGAGTAAGTCATATGAGGAGGACTGATGGAGCTGGGGTTGTGTAGCCTGAAGAAAAAGAAGCTCAGGGAAGACTTTATTGCCCTCCACAGCTACCTGAAAGGAGGCTGTAGCAAGGTGGGGGTCAACCTCTTCTCCCAGGCTACTAGTGACAGGACAAGAGGAAATGGCCTCAAGCTGTACCAGAGAAGGGTCAAATTGGACATTGGAAAGGATTTCTTAACCGAAAGTGTTGCCAAGCATTGGAATAGGCTGCCCAGGGAGGTGGCGGAGTCACCATCCCTGTAAGTGTTCAAGAAACAATTAAAAATGGCACTTAGTGCTATGGTCCAGTTGACATGGTGGTGTTCAGTCAAAGGTTAGACTCAGTGACCTTGAGGTTTTTTCCAACTTGAATGATTCAGTGATTATTAATAGTCTTTTATAATATTGTAGGTTTGTACTACTATGTCATAGGTGAATAACACAGTTATTGATAATGTATTAATAGATTTTAAACGTGGAAAACAGTGGTGAAAGCACACAGCAGTGTGGTTTATGCAATGTATTTTAGGACAGGGAGAAAAGCTATGATCAGACCCAAAATTAAAAAAAATGTTGCTTATTAAGGACTGCCAGTCCAAACTCCAGTGTGATACTAAGAGAGTGGAGATGTAAAAAAGAGGGTAAAACCTAGAGAAAATAATTTAATGTAGCCTAAAAATAGCTTTAATTCACTACCAAAGAAGGAAAACCACTTCTGAGATATACTTTGAATTTATGATAATATCTAAGACTGAGTATTCTTCTGAGTAAAGTAATAGTGTTAACAAAAAACCCTCTGGATTTATCTGGATTCCAAGAGATCATAATGAAAGCAAGATCATATTTGTAGAGTCAACACAAATATCATATTTGTGAGTCAAACAGTTTTATAACAGGTCACGAACTTGCATGGGCAGCAGCACTGGGTCTCTTAGATCTACCCTGTCAGGGACTTGCCAGGGACTTGTTTTCTCTTTAAAGGATGTAGTACATCTATTTTGTATGTAGACCTGTGTATAGGGAAAGCACAGGGTGAAAAGGTAGGTGGCACTGTGGAAATGCAAAATAGATTCTCCCTATGTCATTTTTCTTTAGTTATCCATATTAGTATAGATCAAGAATCACACTACAATTAGGTTATTTCCTTTTGCTTTGCTCTTTTTAATACTCCACTGGCCTTACGTTGGAGAAACAGTATCACAGACATAGCTAATTGCTCTTTGAAACGAGATTCTTGTGGAAAAAACCTCCACGCAACCTAACTCTGGGGCATATCTGAATTTACAGTTAACTGATTTTGAAATTGTTCCTGCATTTCATTGTAAATTGATTTCAGGTGAATAGCTTTAAGAAGCAGAAGTCCTTATCCTTTAAGTCAGCGTTAGTGCCTTCAAATAAAAAAAGAGAAAAATAATCAGTCAAAAGCTATTAAATCTGACATAGCTTTACAAACATCTTTGAAAATAAAAATTTTCAGATGTTCTAATGAGACTTCAGTTGATTATTAATATGCTAAAAATTATACCTACAATACTAATCAAGAAATAAAAGTATCTGTTAAAATCAAGACAGGAATAAAAGTGTGTGAAAGAAAATCTATTAATTCAAGATGAGAGCACTGAGGTACAGTACTTTTCATTGTCAGTTCAGACTCAATTTTAAATGCGGTTTTTGTGAAATAAATCAGTTGACAGACTCCAGGTCTTAACGAAAAAGATTTAACATGTCTCAGAGAGTAGCAAGGGAAGGGTAGGTGAGCTAGGAGTTGAGATTCACAGCAAGTCAGGAAGGATCAGGATCCTACCAAAAAAGTTTGCAGTTGCACAGCACCTGTGCAGGAGAAGAACAGTTCAAACAGCAGTCCAGATTGATCAGCAAAGTTGGTAGTTAAGAGGTAGGTCCAAGGTCAAAGCCAAAGAGTCAGGTCAGCAGACCAGGCTCAGGATCAAAATTATGAAGGTACAAGTCTGGGTAAAAGTATACTTGGACACTAGCTCATGCAGAGACCAAGAGCATCTCTCCAGCACTCTAGACGGTGAAAAAAAAAAAAAAAAGTGAAAACCAAACATGGGAAAAAGGAACAGATCCTGAGAGAAGAGAGGTGAACCCTGCTGAGGATTCTACAATTCAAACAATACACACAGCTCTGTTTCAAATCTGCGCTGCTGCACTCCCAGAGTTCACACTGAGCCTGGGTGGTCAAACCCCTGTGACGGAGGACACTTATAAAACATTAGGAGGAGACCATCAGGGTCCCCTTGCATATACCCATATGGAGGCATTGTACTTTCCAAGACTGAGACAAAAATGAAGTGGGGGTCTTGTGACCAAGAATATGTAATTCTAATTCTCTTGTATTTCAACTGTTCCAGTGAAAACACTGAAATCCATTTGTATCAATTAGGAGTTTTGTCATGAGTACAAATTTGATCAGAACTTTCACTATCCATTCCTTATTTCTATAAAAATTAAGTTAGTTTTCTAAGTGACTACCATGTTCATAATTTTGAGAAAGAATAATATGTATATTTTTTGGTTTTTAATACTATAAACTGGAAGAAAATTAAATAATAAATAAATTTCAGTTAAAACCATGAGTCTTTCAATTCTTACAGTGCTAATGATGGTTTCTTACTTTTCAACCTCTCCTAATTCATTCCTAGCCAATTGATGCTAACAACAACTGAAAGCAAGTAATATTGTGAGATAAGTGCTGTGCTTCTGTATGATGATAAATGTAATAGCTCCTCTATCAGATTAGTCTTGTCCAAACATCCTAGGAATCATGACAATCAAAGAAAATGAAAATTTTTACAAGATTAGAGCTTCTCATTTTAACAGATTCAGAATACAAGCTTCAAATGACCTTACTGAGTATTATGTAATAATACCTATAGGGAATTATTCCTGCAAATCAGCTTTTCTCAAGTACTGAATGATGAAGAGCCCTTGTGTGTGTTGCTTCTTGTCCTCTTTATTGTTTTTCCTACTGATCTTCATGATGTTTATTGAAAGAATCAGTAAAGGGAGATAGGAAATAGAAGGTATCACTTTCACTACTATGTAGGCATCACGAATAGATGAAGGCACCTTTTTAGGGATATCAACTACCAGCAGAAAGGAATTATCTCAGAGAGCAGGAAAAGACACAGCTAAAAACTATGCTTAACAGGAATGTAGGACCAAAACAGAAGAATGAGAAGAGCATCGAACAGCAGAACAGCCTGCACAGTAAAGTCAAGAGAAAAGAAAGTGAGAATCTGTAAGACTACTTTTTTCCTAGCACAATCCACTATTTTTTATGGCTTCCAAAGCAATATGATCCCTTCTGACTGATTTCTTCAAACCTGTGTCAATGGAAATGCTAGAGTAGTGAGGATAAAAAGAAAGAAAGAGGAAAAAGGTAAAAAAAAATAGACAGTATGTGTTTATAAAAGTATAAAAGGACACATTTCATTATTACTTTTCCAGTCAGATGTCTAGTTAATTGCTCCAACACACATGTTGTTGAATACAACAGCAAATGGGGTAATGATATTGGTCTACACTGAACTGAACTTTCTACATAATGAACAGAATCACAGATTCAATTAGATTGGAAAAGACCTCTGAGATCGTCAAATCCGACCTATGACTGAACTCCACTGTGTCAACTAGACAATGGCACTGAGTTTCACATCCAGTCTTAAATACATCCGGGAACAGTGACTTCACATTCCACAATTTTATTTTTTTTTTTTCTATACCAAATACCACCCTATTATATCTCTGAACTTACCACTGATATACAAAATACGTGGGGACAGCAAGGAAGGTCGAGGGTATTTCCAGGTAGGAACTTCCCTAAGAAAAATCAGTCCTCTTCAATAATGTTATTACTGAAGTTTCTTCCTGGTGACATGAAACATTAGCAAAATGCAGTTTCTGAGCTAAACAGTTTGAGACCACAGAAAAGGTAGAAAATTTCAAGAAGGCTCTGGCCTGACAAAGTCATGTGGTCACTTATGGTGCTGTTGAAATAGTGGAGCTGCACAAGTGGTGGGGCTACAGATTAATACAAATCAATGGTTATGGGAAACAGCAAGCCAGCTAATTACCCTGAGACTTTTAGTGAAACAATAGAGTAGAACACAGGAGTACTAAATTGCCTCAAACTTTGAGGTTAATTGCTATTAAACTGCATGTGATTTTTACAGTTAAAACAAACTTAGGAAGGGCATCATAAACAAAATCAGTAACAGCTATGATATTTAAAAAGGTAAACCTATTTTTTTCCTCTTCCTAATTAAAATTCAAGCTGTGGTTACAACTACATAACTTACTGTTTTAATATTTTGCTCCTTATTGCATTCCCTCTTTGATATAAAATAGATATATAAATACGATTAATCTAAAAAAAGGTTCTGGATTGTGCTCCCCATCACACCATTGCCCAAGCCTTCATATACTCTCTACAGTTTGTGTAAAACTCCACTATGTCTAGAGTCTGTCTCCAGTTCCTTTTAAAATACATTATTAACACATTCTCCCTTTCTGAATTTTGAAAGGTAAAATATAAATCTAATGTAATCCTAAATGGCATCTCTGAGGATCCACAAGTGCTAGAATATGTAATTTCACAGATGAATTCCTAGAAAATTGGCTGTTTACAATTTTCTATGATTTTTACCAACAATTAACTTTAACTAATTTTAATTTCACTCAGCAGAAATACCTAGTTAATACAGCTATACCAGCATGTTTTATCAAAAGGTTGATATTTGTTTGGGTTTTTTAAACTGTTATGACTTTACGTCTTGGTGGGTGACTGCAGAACTTAGAGACTATTTTGTGAAAAGTTGGTTTATACTGTTCTGGGATACAGTGGGGTTCAATTATTAAAAAGATCCTGAGTTTTTTCCTGATAAGATTTTTAATTTCAAAAAGTTTTCAAAATTTCACTGTCCTCTATTATGTTCAGTAATGTACAGTAGAGTCCATGCTCTGGGCATGTGTAGGCTAAGATATATCCATCAGCAAGGACCAACTTCCATTTTTGTGAGCAACATATCTGCCGACTAAGAATGTTCTACTAGATAAATAGGAAAAAAAACACAAGTTGTAAGTTGCTGGCAAAAATAAAAGCTTTGAAATCTACCGTGACTAAAGCACTGACTTCACACAGCTAAATTATGGGTAACTCCAGTATTCTATGATAAGTGTTAATTCTGAGTCTAAGCATCTATATAGCTTTTCTATGAAGGGATGTCCATCCGGGCAATGTTTTCCCTGATGCTGTCATGTCAGATTCATTACCTCTGATTCAACAGTATTAGAACCAAATTGAAAGTGGGCAGATTTCAGTCATATCTGGACTACACCCCATAAAAGACATAGTGAGATTTTTAATTACTTTATACTGTTACAAAAAATCCTTTATGGAAAGTTTTAGGTTTTGTTTTTGTTTCATTTCTTTAAAAAAAATTATCAGTGTTTGCTTAAACTCTTAATTTGCAAGAGTTAAAGTAAAAATAAAGTATCTTCTAGTTTCCCTCAGTTTTTGCAGACCAAAGATTGATAGTCAACATTTTGAATATATTGCAAATTTTTACTACAGAAAATGAATATGAAGTGCCCCCACTTAAGACAGTAATCTATGATTATAGAAAGTACAGTACAGTGGAGAACTGGAATTAAAAATGCACTTTGCAAGTTTCTCCACATACATGTTAAAATTTTACCAGTTTTATCTCCAAAACTTATCCCAAAATCTCACTGTGCAAATGAACTCTCAGAATATCTCTATCTCTTTAACTGGTTTTTTTCTGCCTCTGCACATATTTTTGGATCTTGGATCGCTCAAATTTTCATCTGTAACCAAAATGTGAGCATAAAGGCATTTGTTCAGATTCTCTAAATAATAGTTAACAGAATATCCTTTTTCATCCCTTTTGACAGGGATAATTTCTTCAGGAGATGTATTGAACATAATAAAGGTTGCAGCACTGTTTGGGGGGTGGTGGGGGTTGCCATTGCCTTCATGATCATCCAGGAAATGGGAGGGGATACTCTACCTGGACCCCATGAGGTCCCTTGCTCAGCTGGTGTAGGATTTACAGGGGCAATAGGGGATCAGTGCAGGTCATGATCTTTCCTTCACTCAGCTTGTTTTCAGTTCTTTACACAAAGATTAGAAGACTGAGATGATAATTAAGAGGGTACTGGCATAGTGAAGACTAGAACAGCAACGACTAAATATGTATCTGAGGGGATGTATCTGAGGGGATGTATCTGAGGGGATGTTTAAACACCACTTTCTGTACATGAAAGAGGATGCGTGTAGTGGACCAGGATAATTTTGGTAGAAGCAGGAAAGGCTAGTAGCACTGTTTTTTTAACCTTCACACTATTTTCTCTGACTTATTCCGTAAGGAATATGCTTCAGTGCATGCATTAGGAACACTGGGTTCTGTCATCATGTGGCATGAATTCTGTCACTCTCATCATCACCCTGAAGCTCAACTCTGTTGTTTGTTAAAGAAAGTCTTATACTGATTTATTATGGTGTTGATCCTGGATAGAATTAATAAAAAGGAAAAATTATTTAATCCACATATCTTATGTAAATTAACGCAGCTGATTGAACATCACCATTCCTGTCTCACAAAAAATTCCAAAGCTCTGTAAAGATTTTCTTGCTTTTTCAATGCATAAAAAGAAGTTTAAGTTGCAGAAAGCAGGAAAAATCTCTACCAATTCTGTAGGGATGTTCAGAGTTTTAAAAATTAGAACCCAAGACCCCAACTTCAGTTCCCATTGACATTAGAGAACAGATTGTGGCACACAAAATAGGAAGGACACTGAACAATATTCCACCCAAGCCTGCCAACATTTCACAAAATGACATTGAAACAGATATGTTTCTGTAGAACTGTGTTTCAAGAAAACAGTATTTTTTCAAATAGAAAAAATTTATCTGAAGAAACTTCTAAATTAATAGTAATAACACAGATCTACACTATAATTAGCTGGCTAATCAAAATAAACAATTTCATGAGAAGTGTTTTGGAAAAAAACTTTATAGAGTGACTTTTCAGGCTATATTCAGCTTTCCTCTAACTGAACTTATATCTTGTCAAACTTATTTTGGAGAAAAAGTGTAATCTTCTAAAGAGTCATCTGACATGCTCACTCAAGATACAGAACTGATACAAGCAGAGCTTCCCTAAGACAAACAGAACAGTGTTTAATTGAATTGTTCTTGTCTTCACAAACCTGAGGTTTTAATTCAAAATCAATTTTGTATCTACCTTTGGTAAACCTCAAACATTTCATTCTACTGTAGGATTTTCTGTGAAGATTTTTATGAATAGTAAAAATTAAGAAACATTGGAAAGAACTCATTTTCAGTTTTGGTTATGGCTTACAACTCATAAAAGTGGATTTTTAAAGCAAAACTAGACAAAAGAGAAAAGGGATTCTTATTCTAATTGGTCATAAATTATGATAACAAGAAATATCCCTTTTCTACAGATGTACACTTTAGTGGACACACTGTTCCTGTTTATATTGAGTGAGAGTACAGCAACCTAGTAGATGCAAAGCTGATGGGGCAATGCCACAATATTAAAAAAATCCATTAGAACTAGAAAACACAGTAATATGCAGCTTTACAATTTAAAGAATATTTTGAGATGTATTCAAAATACAGAAGCAGCTATAACCTGTAGAAATCTGTTCACAGAATTCACAGTTTGCTCCTAGACTTAGGAAAAATTTGCCTAGAGAAACAATAGTTTGCGATTTTTAGCCAGTCAAAAGTCTCATTTGTATCAATTCACCTTTCATTCTGGTGTTGCCTCATTGTCATCAGTTGAATTACAATTTACTATGGTGATGAAAGATACCAGTCAGTTCCTTCACAAGTTCATTTGGCTAGAGGAATCATTCATTAATCATGAAAATAAATGTAATTGTTCAATTCTGACAGCTTTTATAGAAGGATAGCTGCTGTAATAAAATATAATAGTCAGAAATTATTTTACTTGGTCATTTTGCAATCTATCCATTACTCCAATAACTTTTCTCTATTATTCAGTTAATACACAAATTATTCTTTATAGTGAGATAGTAATGCTCAGACTTCTATAAATAAGTGGTTCACAGTTTCTATTTTCAAAAATATTGCCTTATTTTAGCCAAGTACTATCTAACTAAAAAAAAAAAGGAAAAAAAGTTAATTGAATATGAGGAAAATCTCACTATCTTTAATTGAAAGTTAAGATTGTCAAAACCTAAACCGATTTAGTAGTTCTTTGGGAAAGCAAGTGATTTATCAGAATTTGAATATTTGAAATATTCTCTGCTCCTGTTTGAGTCAGCTCCCCCCCCCAAAAAAAAGTAGGTTGAATAAATTAAGAAATAGCAAGAAGCTAAGACCTGAGTTTAGAGCATTTATAAAAATAGTCTACACAACAGGTAAAAAAGACTATTAGGTAGGGGCTTCTGGGAAAACAATGAATGAATATTCAGAATAGAGTCATAATTCATAAAATATATTAATTCACATACTGCATGGCTGAAATTGGCAAAAAAACCCCTTGTCTTAAACAAGAAAGCAAAACTACAGACAAAACCTCTAGTTTCTTGAAACTATATCTTAATTATCATAGAAAACTTTGCCCACAGGATTATGAAGGATGTTGACAAATTAATTTTCTTCCTTTACCCTAAGAGATCTTTTTTCCTAAAGAAGGAAGTAGTAAAGTTTTGTGCTTATATATATGTACCAAGTCACAAACAAAACCAAATGTATATGAACTTAAACTTATCTGCCCTCTGACCTGTAGAATGGTGATCATTTCAAAATTACTTAATCAGAAGACTTAAAACCCAATCATTTTCTATTTTTCTCTCTGTTAAGAAAAGCCAAAACATTACAAAGAGATGTAAAGCTTTTTGAAACTATAGTACACAGTTTATGTACTTTATGTAAACACGTCTTTGCATAAAGTAAACACATTTACTTCAACAAACTAATTTATTTCCATGACCAACATGACTGGAGGAAGACTGTAGAGCTGGAGGAATTCTCAGTTGTATTAATAAAAGGAAAAAAAATTGACACCATAAAGATATCAGAAACATCCTAAAATAAGGCTTGTAACCATCACCTAGGCTACAAAGATCACTAAAATTTAATGTTAATTTTGTGGTTGAAATAGAAAAATTAATTTTATTCAAACCTGAAAGAAAACATTTTTTAATAGTTGCATTGAAATGCAATCCCATATATATTTCATGTAGCTTTCATTTATAATCACTAAAAAATAAAGAATGGATAATTAGTGAACTTAAAATAGAAATTTGTTGTTTGTTGCACATAAAAATATTACTTTGGCTGAAAAATGTGTCCTGATATAACTCTACTTATCTCTGTAGCATTATACCAAAAAATTAATCTGACCATTTGCACTTAGTCAAAATAAGAGGATAAAAGGACAACTAGAAAAATCTAAAACTGTGAAAAATCAGTAGAAAATCTAAATCATTACACAAAATATTTAAAATTCTCTTGAGGATTTTGCTCAGAAAATACTCCTTTAAAATCTTGGTCATACAATGCTTCTGCTCCTCTTAGTTGAAATGACAGTCTTTTCTCTAGCAAGCATGAGTTGAGAGTTCTGTGTTTTTTATGATCTGATAAAACTATTATTATCTAAAACATTGCAGGATATGAAAATCTGCATTTTCATTGCATTAGGAACTTTCAACTTTATGACCTCTAACAAATAAAAGAGTTTTCATCTTTAATTAGCAAGAAATATATTATTGTCAGTTTTATCAGAAATAAAGGGAAAAGCATTTTAAGTATCAGTCTTTTTAACACATCACAAACTTAATTCTTTCTCCTTCATTTAGTATCTTTGGTTTTATTACATGCCACCCTCTTCCACTATTCTTTCCCCATAGGAAACTTTTTTTGTTTTTTGGTCCCTCAGAATGAAAGTAATTTATTCACCAATAAAGAATAATTCAAGTAGAATTATTTTCATTCTGGAGTACAATAGAGTTGGAAGGAAATAATCTCCACATATGAACCTTGAAGAAGGTAATGATCACAACACAGAAAATGTAAAGAGCTTGAGTCTTCCAATGGATAATTCAGAGAAGGAGAGGATTTTTTGGTTTTGTTTTGTTTCTTAAAAGAAACTCTCTCTATGTGAGCTAGAATGGGACAGCAGTGACAGCTGATTCTGTGTCACTTTCAGTACTTGATCCATGCAGATTGGATCCTCTGACACAGATCCTGCTTTTCCAGAATGGCCCTGAATTTTTATGAATAAATGTTGTTAATGGGTGGCCTCCAAAAAGACAAGTCTATTCATCTTTTTTTTCTATGAAGAATTTTTATTTTCAATACAGAGATTGGTTTAAAATATATTGAAATTTTTAAAAATATTTGCTATAAAAATATTTATCCCTCCTTCTGAACTCCCATTCCACAATATTTGCCTCATCTTCAAGGCTTTCAAAATTTAAAATTGTTTATTGCAATAAAAGAGAGAACTATATTTCTTTTCTCAGAAAACTATCTCAGGTAACCAGTTTGAACACATTACGCCTCAAAAGAATCACTGAATCTGTTAGGCTGGAAAAGACCCCTGAGATCATCGAGTGGAGCCTATGACCCAACACCACGTTGTCAACTAGATCATGGCACTAAGTGCTGCATTTAGTCTTTCCTTAAACACCTCCAGGGACGGTGACTCCACCACCTCCACCACATCCCTGGGCATCCCATTCCAATGCTCAATCACTCTTTCTTTGAAGAACTTAATGTCTAACCTAAACCTCCCCTGACGCAGCTTAAGACTGTGTCCTCTTGTTCTCTTGGTAATTTCCTGGGAGAAGAGACTAACCCCCACTTGCCTGCAACCTCCTCTCAGATAGTTGTAGAGAACAACAAGGTCTCTCCCCTGAGCCTCCTCCTCTCCAGGCTAAACAAACCCAGCTCCCTCAGCCGCTCCTCACAGAACTTGCACTCCAGACCCTTCCCCAGTCTTGTTGCCCTACTTTGGACATGCTCCAGCACCTCAACATCCTCCCTAAATTGAGGGGCTCAGAACCGAACACCATACTCAAGGTGTGGCCTCACCACTGCTGTAGAGGAAGAATCACTTCCGTGGTCCTGCTGGCCACACTATTGTGGATATAGGCCAGGATGCCATTGGCCTTCTTGGCCACCTGGGCACACTGCTGGCTCATGTTCAGCTTCCTGTCAATCAGTGCCTCCAGGTCCCTTTCTGCCTGGCTGCTCTCCAACCACTCTGTCCCCAGCCTGTAGCGCTGTATGGGGTTGTTGTGGCCAAAGTACAGGACCCAGCACTTGGTCTTGTTGAACCTCTGGGGATAAAGCTAAGGTTGTTCTAAATTTTTGCAGTTTCTCATTAAAGTGCATGTGTTCAGTTATATAGCATGACACAGCTGTTTTATTATCCACAGAAATCAAACAAATTAGTATTGCTTTACATTGATGCATTATATTTTTTTGGTGTAAAATTGAAGGCAGTTTTTGTCTTTCTAAAAAAAACAGGATTTATTTTTGTAAAAACAAGGTAAACATGTTACTCTGGACAGGCTTGAGGACTTCAGTAAATATTCTTGTTAATGTTTTTTATTTTTGATTTTCAGCTGTCATGCACTCGAACATTCTTCTGTCTAAAAAGTGTTTTTGTCAGGTTTATGTACAGCTCTTGAATAATGTGTGCAAATTCTACTTACTATAAATTCTGATCTTATTGGCCCTTTACTTATTTTAATTAGTAGATCAGATAATAAGAGACATTCCCTTTACAAAATAAAATTCCTATGCTTTGACCTCATCAAACTTACTATTTGCTTTTCCCATTAATTTTACCAAATATATTTTATGAAGATCTATATTGCTCAGAAGAAGATTTAAAGACTTTCATCATACCGCAAAATCTTATTGCTACAATTTTCAAAATGCAAGGCACTGTCAGATAATCCATCACTACCAATTTGAGGACCATTTCCTTTTAACAGACCTTGTTAATGGCATGGTTACACTGAATAATTTTTGTTTTTAAAATTGATGAATTCTATCACCATTACTTACAGTTACAGAATCAAGGGGAGTAGTCATGAGATTAATTCACCTAACTATTATTGGTGAATTAATGAATAAGTACCAGTAGACTAATTTACTGAAATGCTTTTGTGTGGTGCTGTTTGAGAGACGCAACTTAGTGCATATTGGCTGCAGTTTTTCCTTTCCTTATGAGGGCGTAATTGATTTCTTTGAGCTTCTCTTTGAACCATTTTAATATAAAGCGCATTAAAAACATTCAAACATCAGCTGGAGAGCATGGACCACAAACACACAACATCCAATTGCTCCAGGGGTTTGGCCACACTTGCTGTCTGAGAGAATAAGTTAAGTAATGAAATGAAAGAGCTACCGGACCATCACAATGCATATAGCAGCACTGAAGTATGCATTTTAAGATGAAATGCAAACCTTCTACCTGTCTGGATTGTTTTTAAGACAAAAGAAGTAATTTATGATGAGATGAGAAAAATCAGCAAGCAAAATACGACAGTAACTTGGTGTTAATGTAAGATTATTCAAGATAAAATATGCAGTTTATCTATGGAAGGAAGAAAATTAACTTACCATATAATTCAAAGATAATTTGTGTCAGTTATATTCAAAAGTAAGTCAGTGAGACTCTGGAGACTACTCTCAGAATAATTGGGATAAATTAGCACACTGTCCTAACTTGGACTTGGAAACTTCTTTCTGGGAACTTTACAGTAGAAGGTAAAATTACAGCACACCATATTCTTGCTTTATCTCTGCAGCTTGTAGCTGCAACTAGACTCAGCAAATGGTGTAAGATGTAATTTCTTCCTTCCCTTTCTATACTATTCTTATTTAGCCCTTCTGGAGCGACACAAGCTTTCTTATACAAATGTTGACAATAGTCCATTATTTCTTTTTTTCAGTATTTTCGAACAAATAGATATATTTTTTAAGGCTGAAACCACATACTGAAAGCAATTTTTAAGAACCCACCTTGAAGGTGAAGTGTTGAAAAGAGAGAAATCAGTGAAAACCAGAACTTTCTGCAGTACATACATGATGCAAAAGTATCAAAGCAGTAGGATTGAAGTTGCCTTTGAAAGTATACGTTTTAAAATAAATCTTATATAAAGCACTTTCATATATAAAGTTCCTTTCCTTTATTTGTGCTTTGGTAAAAATGTGCAGAAGTTTAGGATAGATAGAAAAGAGACAAGTTCTGAGTAGAACAGAGTGACTCTTCAAAATAAAAAAAAAGACACGGGAGAGCAATCTGATTTTTACAGCTTTAGGTGTTTTAGAGAAGGAAACATTTGTGAAGACTGTAAAATTCCCTGCAAAGAGTTCTTCTTAATCATTTCATTTTGGAGGAAGGGAGGAAAGAAGTTTTCTCTTACAAAGATGTCTACTTTAAAAAGACATTTCAGGAGCTCAGATTCATGACCCATCTTGGTAGCTAAATTGCCAGTTACTAGATGAGATCTCCCATTGAAATTCTGTACATGTTGATGCTATGGCTGCTGTGTTAACTACATATTTTTTTTTCAGACTTCTGTAGTAGCAATTATTTTAAAAGCATAAGAATCAATAATGATGTAAACATATTCTCAGTCAAGGATTAAAGAACTGAGTTCCATTACCTACAATCACAGTCATCCATGTCACAGAATCCTAAGGCCTAGCTCCTTCTTGAAACACCCAGGGCTTTTCTATCTCAGCTTAAAATTTTGAACTATTCCTGAAGTGTTTCAGTGGTTGAAAGCTTTTTCATTTTGATCTAAATATATCCCTGGACACTTCAAATCCATTATCTTTCATGCCGACATTATAATTTAGCTTAAAATTCTTTATTCTTTGCAGGTCCATGTCATAGATAGAACATTAGCTCACTTTTTCCTAGCTGTCCGCCTCTGAGTTTTTAAGCTGTGTGTAGTTTATGGGCAGCTCAAGTGCAGTTTCCATTCTGGACGTTAATTCCATACTGTGCAAGGAGCTGATGCTCATACAACTGTTTTGTAAGTCAAATACCCAACTGTGAAAGGAATTGAGCAAAACAAGCCAACACTACGACACGTAACTTGCAACCCTGTTTACAGGTTACAGTACAGGCTACTGCAAGCCTGCAACCCAGTCCCTGCGTAGAAGGACCCTGAGAAGACACCATTTTGTACTTGGAACTATGCCCATTTCTCCCCTGCCCTAAGCTCCTCAAATCCATCTAGTGTCTTTTGACAGTCTGAAGATTTCTACAAGAGATTTGTAATGTTTACTCTGAATTTAGCCTGCTTTTCAATATATTATAGCTCATTCCTTTTCACCAAGCTAGCCTTATATGAAACACAATACCTTATATTTTGCTAAGCTGTTTCTTCCAGAAAACTGTATTGTCTTGGTTGATACAGGTTGATCTTTATTGTTAAAGTGTGTATACAAATTCCCATTTGAATTTGTCTGTCTCTCATTGATTTTTCTTCTGCCTTTCTTCTTTAGATAAGTGTCCAGCATTTTCTGCTCTTTGAGGTATTTATACACTTCAATCATGCTATTTTTTTCAATCTTCTTTTTTGATAAACTTTTGATAAAAGCAGATTAAGCTCTGAAAGTCTCTTACTTGAAGCAAATTTCCCTAACTTTCAGGTCATGGCTTAGTGGCTTTGTTCAGTACCTTTCCTAATGCTTTAATGTCCTTTTAAAACTTGGAAATGGAATTTGATGCAACGTCCCAGAACTGGTCTCATTAATATCATATAAAATAATAAGTGACCTTCACGCTTCTACTCATTCTTTCAATCTTTCCACACCGCTGGATTACACAGTAGTGCAGTGAGAACTTTACCATCACAGTGCTGAGCTGCTCGACATGAATTCTGAATCCTTTTTCAGACATAACTCTTTCCTCCAACTCTGCCCAGATTCCCAGTTCATATATCTCTTAATATACTTTCTCAGATTGCTTTAAATTGTTCTACTTAAATGGCCTGAACTTAAGAAAAAGGTTATTTTCTTGACATCATTAGTATTTATACCTCTGTCAATTCTTTTTGTATTTCTTAGTTTTAAACCATCAATGATTTTGCATTTTCTTTCCAGATCATAGAGGGCAGCACTGAACAACATTCTTACCTTTTTGTTTGGAATTTAGAATGTTGGTGCTGTTCTCTAGAAGCTGCATCTTGTCTATGCTGGGCTGCTTCTTACTCTTTAACATGTATATCCCACTGTTAAAGGCTTCAGCTTGACGTAACATAATATTTGAGTTTCTGACTCAAATATGACTTTTGATAGGTTATGCAGTGTCACAGACTGGTGATTTGGCATGTCTTCCTATCTCAGCCATGAAATTCCAACTTGACAGTCTTTCAGGTATTGATGCAAAGCTTATCTACCCTCAGATTTTAGGTGAACAATGAATAGACCAAATAGAATAACAAGTCTTTGTTATTCTATTTATCTATTCATGATAGAATAGGTTTTGTGTAATACCTTATTTGAAACAGAAATTTTTACCCTAATTGTGATGGTGTAAATTCATCTAGTCACTAATAATTTTTGAATTCATCTTTTGACATTTTCAATTTTTTTCTGGATTCTTATTTACTACTGCAGCTAACAAATTTCTTTTTAATAGATTAGGAAGGCTTAATTTACATTGTAAAGATGTTCAGGATACATTCAGGAAAGAGAAATCAAGCACTGTTCAAAGTCTGAAATTGAAAAATTTAAATCGTTTAAATCCTTATAACTGTTAGTAACATTTACCAATAGCTTACAGACACAACACAGAATCACTACCTGGGAGAGCATTCTTGTTGGTAACTTTCCTCATAAATTATGAACAGACCAGAAGAGTGTGAGGTTATAATTTCTCTCCAATAAAAGACTTCAGCAATGGGAAGCCTCTACATGTGAAAAAAAAATGTACAGCTTTCTTTTTCAGTAGTGTAAAGTAGCATAATGTCTTTATGCTAATCACAAGTCCATTGTACCTTACTTTTGAATGCACTTACTGATATTAAAATTCTTGCTGATACTAAATTATTATTATTATACCTGTTAGAAAATACATGTACAAACTGTTACAGGTCAGAAATAAATTCCCTCTGGAGGCACACAAAGCCATTCCTAGACTTATGCAATAGTTGTATGTTGAGGACGAAGCTCTGTGCATTAACACTAAAAGGAGATAAATTCTTAGTTCATGAAAGGAGTGTAACCTTCTCTAACCCTTTAGCCAGAGGCCTAGTATTCAGAGGCAGTGTGCAATAAAACTGAAGAACCCTTACCACGCAGATTAAATTTTTATGTTAAGCTGTAAACAGAAAACCCCTTCCTAAAATCCATTACCTTACTCAGGTTTTACAGTATTACCAAGTCTTGCTCCTCCTTAACTAGACAAGTATTACACAAGTCATCTCAAGCAGATGAAAGTTTTACTTATCCAATAGTATTCTAGCAATATGTGTTTTTTATTAAAGTTACATTAAAAGGGCAGAATTCTACAGCTTTTATTCATAACACATCAAGATAAGTAAAAGGGAAAACATTCCCTGAAGAAATATTTAGTTACAAATTACAGATGATTTCTGAGATAAAACTTACTTATACAAAATTGTATTAATTGTACTGAATGTATTGTTTTCATAAGCGGGCAATAAAATTATTCAAGATATTTTGAGACTTATAGCTGACTAATCAAGGCAAATCTTAATGATGATGCCATCATACAAAAAGGTAAACATCGCTTTGAGAAAATCCATAATCACAGCAATTACTATTTTTCCTGTTCAGCAATAGTTATCTTAATTTCAAAGTACTCTATTTCATGTCAAAGCAACTACAGGTACAACAAAGAAAGATTTAGAAAAAGTTCAGTGAAGCGTGAAAAGGACAAACAAAAAATTCTTTATTCGGAGAAAATGATTGATATTGAAGCTAACAATGGGCCTTTTTATATTTGTGTTCTGCATAATTTATTTATATTAAGAATAAAATTATAGGATTATATATCCTGTAGTAGAGAAATTCCATATACCTTTTGAAATAGAAATATAACTTCCTTATAGAAGAGTATTAGATAGAAACCTAAGTGTTATGTATACAAACAGCAGCTTGATTCTTCTGCCTTGCAAGTAGATAATTTCCAGTGAAGTGTAACTGGACTTTCATATTTTATTTGCTTTATAACTGTCTGTGATGTTTTACAGAAACATAAGTGACTACAAGTTGCAATATCATGATGAATCAGATTCACTCAGAATGATAGATAATGAAAATTATGGTAATAGTATAATTTCAAATTAAATTATAAAAAAATATGTTGACTCATTACTTCCTCAGAAAAGGAAATACATTCTCCACCTGTGGGAAGAAAAAAAACTAGGTTAGCTTCTGAAGGAGAGCAAAGAAATATTTTTATTGAAAGGTATTCAGAACAATTTAGAAATTTATTAATAATTTAGAAATATGCAAATAAACTTACACATAGAATAGAATAAATGCTAGATAAGCAAATAAACAGAAGGATCAATTTTATCTTTCTGATTTCATTTAATATTACCATTAAAAGACTTAATTTCCAGTTTTAATTATTATATGAGTAAACCACAGCATCCTAGATGTTTCTATGTTCATATTTGGTGTGTTTTCAAATTTGTAACAGTTAAGACCTAATATGAAATAATTTTCATTTAAGATATTAAATCCAAATTCCACACTTGATTAAAATTTTAGCAAATCTTCTAAATGGAATTTGCCATAAAAGTGTAACTTTTTACATTGTGAGTAACAGAGTCTTGAGAAGAAAAAAAATTACATTCACAGTCTGCCCTCCACATGGCATCTACATACATACATACCCGTATTGAATTTTTCCATTTTGAAACTCCACCCATTATTAGCAATCGAAGTTTAGTGTAGTTTTTTTATGAGTTAGAAAATTCTTAAGTGTTTTAAGTTATTCCCTGTGTTTACTTCTAAATAAAGGCATATCTAAGCACTTCTAAAAGAGTGAATTGGCATAGAGACAATGTAGTGAAAGTAAAAGAGATTCAAATCCTTCTGGAACAGATTTTTTACTAGAATTCAGCACAAACAGTCAAATTTCTTCATCTTTTTTGAGATTCCAAAAGCTACAAATGGTTTTAGTTGCATTGTGTATCACAGTGTTACTCAAAATTTTATTTATGTATATATTTACTGACTGTATTGTTTTTCCAATGTGTTGGACAGCAGTCGAGTAAGAGTTTCACAGTAATAAAGACTTTTTCTTTGGGTCCACATGGCTGATCACAGTGCCAATACTCTTCTGCAGAGCACACTTTACAATGTCACTGGGAGTTTTGCATGCATATGAAGAGATGGCTATAGGAGATGACATTTGTCATGTGGCCCTAAAATAGTTCCTTCAGGAAGATGTTGGGGTTTTTTTCCCACTGTAGCAGTCACTTTTGTTTTAACAGAAAACAAAACTCTAAGACAATGTAAAGAATACCATCTGCCAAGAGACTGTTTAATATGTTTTATTATGTTTAAATATCAAAATAAAACAAAAACTGATGATATTAGTACTATTCTGTTTGAAATACTTGCTTTTTTTTTCCTGATCTAGGCTTCTATTACACCACATCTGCTTAAACAGACCAGTCTTAGAATAGACTCCGAAATATGACATTCCACATACCCAGATATTTTTGTAGATGACATTATTTAACTCTGTGATAATGGATTGATGACTGTTGACTGAAAGTGTTACTCATCTACAGAAGTTCTGAGGAAGAATTAACAGCAAGCTGTAACTATTCAGCTTAGCAAAATAAAATTTTGCTGTTTTCCTGTTCATATAAAATGAACTATGATTGACTACACAAAATTAGAGTTTCCCTAACAAAATTTCTAACAAATGTTTTGTTTGATTGTTTGTTTGTTTGTTTTTTCTTACTGTTAGCTTGGTAGCCACAAAGGAAACGGACAGTGCAAGATCTCGTAGCATGCCAATGTCACCATCGGATTTCCTGGATAAGCTAATGGGTAGGATGTCAGGCTACGATGCAAGGATCAGACCAAATTTCAAAGGTAATTTCAAAACTAAGCTTTCAGGTTTCTTTTATTGCTCACACAAATGCAATTTCAGGAACAAATATGAAAACAAAGAAGTACATTCACTGAAAAAAATTATAAGGCGCCTTCTTTTGCCTTTCTTTTGTATATATGACAGTTCATTTCAGTAGGAATACACTCTATCACTGTCACTTTCACAGCTGCCCAATTACAGGCCCTTTGTAAATTTAGTTTATCATTAGATTTGAATTGCCTAATATGGTTTGTTGGTTTCTTTTCTTTCCTGAAATGCTTGCTAATGGATTCAGATTGCCGCCTTGGACTACCATAACCTGAAACAGTCCAGAAAGCAAGTTCTGTGAAATATAAGCCAAATCTTCATATCTGCCTGGTTCTAACTAAAAGGAAGAGTGTATTAAGGACTTGACCATCAGAGTCAAACTCCAGACAGCTTATCTTAGTTACCAGTTCTATCACCAAACTAGATTCTTTACTCCTGCGCCCCACTTGTGCTTTGAAATGCCAAAGACACCATCTTCCTTCTTGTTCTTTTCCCAGTTCTCAGTTCTCCACTAAAACTGCAAGTTCTCAATACCTGCAGTTGTCTCTTGGCATTTGAACAAGACAAAGGAGATTCAAAGAAGACTGAAAGTCCAAAGTTTGCAAATGAAATCATTACATCTTCCAAGAGTCTTAGCATAAATCATATTATCCAGACTCAGGCATGCTAAAGTAGAATATTTAATGAAGGACTACACAAGCTATATTTTTATATGAATATGTAAAGTTTTTTATGGACAAACACCACCCATTCTAGCTTTCACAGTCTGGGAAGTTGTTTTTTTGAAAACAAGGAGTTCCAATAATATATTGGAACCATATTTAACTCTATTACTGAATCTTTAAACAAACTATCAGTCTTTAAATTATACAGAATATAAATAGTGTTTTGAAAGAATAAAGTTATTGTAATTAAAAACTATGTTTTTCTTATTTTGCCTTAGCTGCTTCCCCCAACGCCTATCTTCCTAAGTCCAAGAGATTCTCTTAGCTCTAACATTTCACTACAAAGCAGGTCATGTTTACTACAAAAATTTTCCTTCACGCTGACAGTCCTTTCTCCTGTAATTCATCTGTCACTGCCTTTCCATCTTCATTCTTATTCAACAACAAATGTTATAATTTTTGACATCTCTAAGTCCCAGAAACTTAAGTTATTTTGACTCTAAAGCCACTGCTATATGGTGGTTTTGCCACAATTCGCCCAGTCTGATTCACAAGGACCATGCAAGCGATCTGCCAAATTACTTCCTCATCAATAAACCATAAACATTTGGTCCTGTATATATAAACTTATTACCCAGGATTTCCTGTAGCTGGAAATGCCTTGCTTTTTTTTAAGTTAATGATCTGATATTTCTCAGAAAATTATAAACATGCACTGAAATTTCAAACACATCTCTAGTTGATTTGGGAATTGGATTGTGTAGTTTGACCTGGACAGCATGCAGTGACAATCTTCTGATGAGGCTGCAGTGAAGAACAGGCAGATGGTTTAGAGATTAGCAAATTCAATGAAGTAGTTCTTGAAAGTATAATTCAAAGGACTTACAGCTTTGTTTTGTAACTATTGCAATTTAAAGAGACAAAACCTAATTTGACATTGTACTTTTTCAAAAAGTGCACTTTCTAAATCTTCTAGACAGCTATGTGGTTTGAATAAATCTGCCCAGAATGATTCAGATCTACCACTAAGAATAAGTATCTCCTTAAGTGACTTTACCGCTTTCTGGTTAGTTGTATTACTGCTAGAACGAGTGCTGGGTTTGAGTTTATAATCTAGAAACAGTTTTAAAAAAAGAGGATAAGTACTAATAAGAGAATTCAAACAATCATTTTAAATAATTTTTACTTCCAGTAAAATTCCTATGTACACAAGATTTTTAGCTACCAATTTTAGTAATAATGAATCTTGGTCAAGAACACATAATTATATACTTTGAATGCTCTGCTTTTGCATAAGGACTCTGCATATAAGTGCTTGTTCAACAAAAATAATAGAGATGACTTAGTATTTATTCAGCTATGGAATAAAACAGAATATTAAGAACTCTTGTAAAATCTTTGTTCCAGTTCCAAACTTTTTTTTCCCCTTACATCAAACCTATAGAAAGGTGCTTCTCTTAGTTTCTACACTGCAGACTATAACCATTCCTGCAGCCCATAACCATTCCTGCAGCCCATCAGCAGGAATGAACAGTAAGGATCAACTGGTATTTGACTGACAGTGAATTTCATCAAACATTTTATAACTTAATAGTTCAGCATTTTTTAATTTTTCTGCACCTCCTTGCAGTCAGCTTTATACAAAACCTTGCTAAACAATCTTATATCACAAGCAAAATTGTATTGCTATATCGTTTTACTCATCAATATTGAACTACAGAGGTTCAGTGCAGGTGCTTGGGAAACTCATCAGCAATCACCTTGAACTTTGAAAAATGACTGTTTATTCCTAATATTAAAAAAAATTAAAGAAAAAAGCCTATGAGAGAACTACCTCGCATTTCATCAAAACTAATATTCTTAAAAACCTCTGACAAAATATTACATTGAAAAGTTTACAGGGATAAAGTTCATTGCCAATGTCATCCACCATCATACCTGAAGTTTTGGTTTTTTAATTCAAGATATACTTGCTGGACATGGTACATATTTCCACTGATTACAAAATTGATACAGGTGATAGCTGACTCACAGTGATTCGTATTTCCACAATTTTGCAAAGATTTTTATCATGTCTGGATTTATATCACCTCACACTGACAATTTGTTCCTGTTCACTTAGTCTGGAATATCTTCTAAAGTCCTCATACAAATTTTCCATCAGAATGGCTCTAGTATTTGACACAGCTGGCAATTGGAGACAAATGCTGCTACAAAGACTTCATTTACTTTGCTGCTCTGACTTTCTGCACTTTCATGGATACTTTTATACCTTAATCATCATCTCTCACCTTCCAGATCTTGGCAGGATTCTATTTTTAATGCCTTGTAGACAGCTATCATTGTTAGCTTTTTCGTCTCTAGTGAGTTTCACTCTATTTCTTTTCTCCCTCTCTTTAATCTATTTCAACTTGTCTGAGTTCCTGTGTTTGAATATGACTTTCAGCTTTTACAGTTTCCATTTGGGCTTCTTTTTGACCATATTTTGGGAAGTTCATTTTCACTCACAGCATAGTATCTTTAAATTATCTCTAAACCATTTGCAAGCTACTTTTAGCTTCTATTTTTGTGTTCGTTTTAACTAGATATTAACTATTTTATTGCAATGCTGCTTTTGAAATTAAGCTTCAGTACTGTAATTATTTAGGGCTTTTTGTTAATAAAAGCAACTATGTTGATACAGCCAACTTATATTTAAAGTATAGTACTATTTTAAACAAAATAGTATCACGTCAAATTTGAAATGATGGCAAGTAGTCCAACATGGAAGTGTTTGAAAGGAAAGCTGCCTTGCAAACAAATTAGCTAACATTAGCAGGAAGTACAGTTTTCTCGCTGACAGTTTTTCATGACACTGTTCATCTTCCCTGCTTTTTCTTTTTTCCTTGATCCTTTCCAGGGGTTGTGCATGTAAAGCTTCTACTGAGTTCTAAGAGGTACTGTATATGCTCAATGACTCTAAATAATTAACCAGCTTTGGAAGTGACTGCAAGTGGTACCTCCTTACCTGAGAATTCTGCTCCATAGGTGTAGTCTTGTGTTTTACAAAGACTGAAGTATATGTAGAAATGTTTTGTTGCAATTACTATACAGCACTTCAAAACATTTATTACCTTGAGGAAAGAAAGGTGGATGTTCCAAGGTGTGTCATGTTGGCAGAATTTTTAATGGACATTCTGATATTTCAAGTGTTTAATATCAAGTTCATTGGTCATGTTAGATTTTGCTAGTTGCAAACCACCAGTAGAGGCAGAACAGTTTCTTACTTCAGTGATCCTAAAAAAGAAATATTGCATCAAAGTTTGTAAGACCAGTCCTCAAATTCCAGATACAGATCTTTCATTATTAGTGACTGCTTACAACTACAAAAAGAATCCAGGTTTTCCAATGCTGAACTGGATTATTGATTTAAGAATATTGAGTTGCAGGAAGGTAACAAAGAAATCTTGTGATGGAAAAACCTTGTTTCTGTTGTACGCAGACTGAAATTTATAAGAAATAATGAAGAAATTAGCACGCTCTCCCACAGTGATGTTTTTAAAGAGACTTTAAAAAAATAATTTAAACCCTTGTTTAAATTCATTGTTCGGTTATCATAATGACTGCTCTGCCACTACTGATACTTCAAAATGCAAGATAAGACAGAACAACAGTTGACTGAAGACCCATGGTAGCAGAGAACTGAGTTTAAATGAACCTTTAACCATTGTGTGATTTTAAGAGAAAGGGAAATAGAATCTAAATAATTTTCCTGTAAGCAGTAGAGATAAGAGCAGCATAAATGCATTTCTTTTCCCAATGATGACAAGTAACATTAAAGGTACCAGCTGCCTTGAGTGAAGAAAGTCACTTTTCCCCCTGAATTGTTGAGAAGTAATGTGCATTCTCACTGAAACACATATAAAAATATTTTTACTATATATTTCAAATTGGATGTTGCTTTTTTTTTTTTTGCATAGAAACATCTGTGCAAGTTTATACTGAATTTTCTCCCTGTCTTTTTTTTTTTAATTTCTAAAACTGGCCAGTCAAGTAGTGTACCTTTGAGAAAAATCAAAAGGAAAATTATTAGAAACCATTCAATTCCATTGTGTATTAAATAAGTTGGGAATGTTGCATTATTTCCTCCTAAGTCAGCAAACATTGTTTCATAATGGTTTATATTTTACAGTCACTCAATAAGCAAAAATTCTGGAACAAGGACTGATGTTTTTTCTCTTTTGCAGGTCCTCCAGTTAATGTCACATGCAACATATTTATAAACAGCTTTGGGTCCATTGCAGAGACAACCATGGTAAGATATGTTAACTTAATCAATGTTTAAAATTTGAGTTAAAGATGTTCCAGAAGCTCTAAAGGTAGCTAGGGCTTCTCTTCACCTGGAACAAAACAAAGAAGGAAATCCACTTCTGAGAACAGAGAGTGAGAAAATCTAATTTGGCAATTGATTTGGCAATTTTCTAACAAAAAATCCATCTTTATACCATCGCACAGAAGTTAAAGTAAAGCCAAGAGTTGGGGTTTTTCTTTAAACTTCTCTATAAGTTTTATTTGACAGTTTTAATGAAATAATTATTAGATTTCTATAATTTCTATAGTGTATCACTTTTCTAATCTCAAAAATGCCAATGCATTGTTGCTTTGTTCATAATATTTTATAATTTCATTTAATACAGTGAATATGGAGATGTATATTTTATTTAAAAATCTTTCTTCCATAGAGCTATTGCACAGAGATAATAGAATAAGTAAAACTTTGAACTGGTATATAAAATTTGGGTAAATATAAATGGATTGCATGCCTTTGTACATACACTTATAACTTGTCTAGTAAAGAAAGGCACATGATAGAGTAAAAAAAGATTGGACAGTTTAAGAAAATAAGGAGAAAAAAATGTCAAAGTGTAAAGGTAGTAAAACTAGATATTGAACTGTGAACTGACAAAAACCCTCATTTAACATGAGAAACATATATGCTAATAACTTGGAGCACAGAATTAATCATTAAAATTTGGTTAGAGAGGACATACATGCATTCTTTTTCTATACAATGGCTTCACATTTTTTTGAAGAAAGGTAAAAATATCTCTTTGAAACCGGTTACATAGTAATTTGGGGACAGAGAGGGTTAAAATACAGGGAAATGACAGAACTGTGTAGGTTGTAAGATCTAAATATAGTTAATACTCTGAAATCCCTGTAGTTTCAGAGTTGTACTTGGAATGACCGAACAGAGACTAAAAGTAATTGATATAGTAAAAAACCCCTCCAAAAAAACCAAACAAAAAAACTCCAAACAAACAAACAAAAAAAACCCACCCTAATGTAACCAAGGACCTCTAGTTAAGAAAACAATAGGACAAATCCATAAAGTGAAATATTTATGTCCCCTGTCTCCAAAGTGATATTAACAACTGCCTGATCTTTACCCACCTTGGAACATAGTAGTAGAGGTTAGTGAGAGAGGTAGATGATTTTTTTCCAGTTAGAAAAATGACTTTAATTTGTATTTGGGGGCCTTTCCAGATTGCAAATCCTAAACAGATTGACGTGGCATCTAAAGAGATTTATTCAGGTTCAATCAGAGGATTAAGCAATACCCACATTATTAGAATAGTGTTCAACAGCTACTTTATGGTGTCTGGATGAGTGAATTTCATCCAAAACAGGAGACAGACCATGGGGTCAATAAAGTGCCAAGATCCAGCCACTACATCATTATTTAAAGGATATCTAGAAAATTGGAATTGTTACCTCTTTGAAAGATTGTCCTGAATTTGGGAAGAGAATGGCTGAGTTCACATCTGAAGTGTATTTTCTCTCCAAAACCAGAGAATTATAAACATTTCCTTTCAGTGCAACTTAGTAAGTTAGTTCAATACATCTATTTTTACAATGAAACTACCTTCTGTACTGTGTTGCCTTGAAAGCAAATTAAAACAATCAAGATAGATAATGACCTGACCTGTAACAAATAGTTCCAGGTAGTACATTATAGAAAATACCAAACCTGGTCAAAACCACAAGGCTTTTCATTCTCTTGATTATATGTATTCAAAAACTGGGCACTTAAGCACAACCTTGACCTTCATGACGCTTGTATTCTGTTTATAATGTATTCACCGATGCACTTGAAAACAGACTTCTGCTTATTGTCAGCAGCTGTTGACCTCCCAGAGACTCAGATCTTGCTTTGCAGAAGAACAAATGCTTTTGTCTAGATAAGACTTTTTATTGTGTGTTTTATTAGCTTTACTTCTCCCCAACACTGAAGGTGAACTTTTAAAAAACATTAAAACCTACCTTAAAATATATCTTAAAATGACAATGAAAATCATTTTACATTATTTTACAAGCTGAATTTCTGCATGGTTTAACAGAAGTTCAGTGTTTCACCAATTGGTACTATTTTATCATTTTTATTTACTGTAGCCCTTAAAATTCAGGTACCTATGTCTCAATATCTGTTATAAATCTTTGTGCATACAACGACTCATTAGAACAATTTTTTAGACTCAAAAAGGGCTTTTATATTCTTGGTAAATATTTCTTTTCCAAACTGTAAACAGAACAGGTTAAGTAAGCAGCAGGTGCAAAATAAAACCTGGCCACTAAGTGATACCTTGCATTTAAAACAGCTAATAATGGGATATGTGTATAATCTCCTAGCTTTAAAGAAATATGAATACATCGAGGCACGACCTTCGCTGTCACTGTAATTGCCCTTGGCACTGTCAAACTCTCTCCTTGCCTCTCCGGTGCCCTCGCTGATGACCAAAATCTTTGAGCTCCCTCTGCTGCCCCGGATGTGTATAACACAGTAAACAGTCACACAAAAACAAGGGGTTAAAAAAACCCGCATCGGTTGCAAAGTAGCTCGGTGCCAACTTCACATTACCAGACTTAATAGCTCTCGCTGAGGTCAAGGAGTCTGTCAGTGCGCAGTAGGAACTGCACTGTGTGTCTCTCAGGCAAGCAGATTCTCTTAAAGTCATCCACACCTGGTCTAACAGCTCAGGAGAGACAGAGAATCCTAAAAAGTATCTTAATTTGGCTTACAGCTTGTTAACTCTGTAAACTGGTTCTTTCTTTTCTTGTTTTTTCGGTTTTGGGTTGGCTTTTTTTTTACATTTCTTTCACTTTCTTCAGATATGGGTTACAGTTATTTCATGTTCTCTTTCTTTGTCTCAAAAGACAGATCAGACGGTTCATAGCAGGGAAAAGACATGCCACCTCTTGCTAGGAAGCTGTGATTCTACTTGAACCTACATAACTCAAAGTGATCATATGAGGAATTTAGTTTGTGTCATGTATGCTCTGAGGAGACAGAAAAAAAGTGAACCATATAATTGAAAACCCTCTTAAACAAACTTCTGTCATTGGCATCATTTAGGATCTAACCTCGCCAATCTTTCTGTGTTATTGAACTGAATGGTAGTATCAGTTCTGTCCATGTCTCAATGGTACTCAGCTTGTATTTGCATTGTACCTTCTAAAGCTGAAAGACTTCCTGATCCTTAAGAGCAGTCTGGTATATATTGTTGGCAATTGCCAACAACAACAAAACCAAGAACAGATTATTCCCTCTTACAGGGTAAGAGTAATATCAGTGCCAACATTTTCAGCTACAAATGCTCAGAGTCGAAATACTGAATACAAGAAACAAAGGCTACAGGACAGTTTGGCAATTGGGTAATAGTAGGCCATACCAAAAAGTCTGCTTTTATTTTAGCAGATATGACCGATAAATTTGCTAAAGGTTTTCTGAGTTTTAAAGGTCAGGTACAATACTGATCTTAATGTAGGTTTACAACAATTTTTACTAAGTCTGTGTTGATATGTTTAGCATAATGCATATTTTAGCATAAAAAGTGCATTGAAAGGGAAGCTCACTGAGAGACCTAATGGCAAATGACAATTAACACATTGAAAACCATATGTCTCTTATTTGGTCTTGCCATGTTTTTGCTCATAGGTATTTCTTGGTTCAGTCTGAAAAGAACTGAATGTTGATAGGAAACATGTGATAGAACTTTCTCTATTCCCATTGCTAATGATATTGTCTTGCATTTACAAATAAAATGTGCTTTTAAACCACATTAACCCATTTTTATGCAGTCGTAATTACTCTCTTTTCAGGAGTCACAGGTCTTTAATTTCTTTAGCTTAATCTTTCTTTCAAGTGAGCATTTCTGTTTATGTTCTATTGTACCTACTCTAGGTTGTATCTCAATAGAGTGCTTGGAAGAAGTGTTCACTTGCATACATTACAAACCTTAATGCTGAAGAGTTTCACCTAATATTTTTTTTCAGATTAATCACTTTGTTGGTTGTCTCAAATACATTAAAATATATGCCTTTATTTGGTGAAAATACGCTCAAAAAAATCTGTGTAGCAATGTGTCAATATTGACGTGGCAGGAAGAAATATCTATGGTTTTTATCTCAGAAAAGTGAAAGTGAGGCCTTGCTATAAAGGCCACTTTACAGTTTCAAAATTGAAAAAAAAAATCTTTTTTTCACTCTATTTGTCAATTAACTCCCTTCTATCACAACACAGAAAACTTGATTTTTCTTGTACAAGTTTGTAAGACACCTTATTTAAGACTCTTTATTTTTCATAAACTTGCCTCTGCCACCCTGATCCTGGGTCAGAGTCAGGACTAGACAGAGGTTTTACAAATTCTAGTGGGTCTGCAGCTGTCCAGTCTGTTACATGTTCAGACTAATCCATGCAAATCCCTCTGCTGAATCTGCATTCTAAGCAGAGATATCACATCACCCTCCTGAGATACAGCATTTATTCCATATTATAAGGAAATTCTCTAGGATGCAATTAAAGTATGCCTGGAAAAGCACATTATGATATATACAACATATGAATTATCAAATAGCATAATTTTTCTTTTAATTTAAAAAAATAATAATTCCTATACTGATTGGTTTTACAAGCAGCAATGGAAAACATTTTTTTGTGCACTTCTGCTCTGACACTTTTAGTCTAGGATAACTTTTTAGAAGGGAATCTTGGAATTCAGATACTGTGTGGTGGAAGATACCAGGTAAAATGCTGACTGGTTGTACAACAGCACAACAGCATAACGAAGCAGAGAGAAGCAAGAAAATGCTAGGCAACGGTAGCACAACCATCTCCCACCCATCTCACCAAGTTACAGGGTGTGACATGGTACCAACTGCTTGGAATAGCACATTGCATATTACTAACACAAGTTGAGCCAGGTGCCTATTTAAAATGAGACCAATTTGAAGTTTTGCATAAAAACATGACAGTCAGGTATCTGATTTGCTGATAAGCTGTGATAGTGCAGCTAATGGGTAGGTTGAGTGATGCTACACATAGAAAAGGCTAGTACAGATGATACAACATACGATAATTATCAAGTACCGAGGGCTGAATTTCCAAATCTAGGGAAATCTGTTTTCCTACTAAGACTGAAAATTGTCCTTATATAAGTCAGAATTGAGGACAAAGAATATCACTGTGTTTATCCACTGATCTCTGTGAATCTTATGAAAATGATCGTACTATTCTATACTTTTCCTAACCTCTTTCTATGTTATAAAATGAGGACATTCCTGTATTCTTTCCTGGCATCTCTGAGTTTTTTCTCAGGAAATAACTCCAGCCTTTTAGGCTCTTTTGATGACTCTGAAAAAGTAAGAGAAATATCAATTTTTCTTTTGGATTCTTTTGATGGTTTATAAATGATTCAGAAAAAAAAATAGACAGTGTTTGGACTGAATAATTCCAGAATTAAATTACTGGAATTTGGGCAGCAAATGAGCTCTGCACTGAACCAAAGAGTTCAGACTCTTATGTTTGGTTTAGGCATGGACTAGCAAAAATGGCTGATTAAGCAGATTTTTAAAAATCATCAGATGCTTTGCCTTCACTGGAGTTGATGGCTGTTGCAGAAACTGGTAGCAGAATTCTCTTTCTGGTCTCTCAAGACAGTGGTTTTTAAACTGTTTTCAGAAGTAACTCTCCAGTGAGTTATTAGGGACCATTAGTGTTCATTTCTTGGTTAATAGAGTGTGTTCATGTTGCTTCAAAAAAAGGCTCAGTTACAGGGATGGTTTGCACATATTTCCTTTGCTTGAAAACCAGTTTATTAAACATGGATATACCAAAAAAAAAACCAGAAACATAAACTATGAATAGACACATCACTAAAAAATGAACAAATAAACTTGCCTTGTTAAACATCAGGTTAAACTTTCCTGTTTATAGCAGTAAAACTCCAATAAACCAATTTAAGACTATTTTTATAGCATCCTGAGGCCAAATTCTGCTGAAAGCTCTAGAGATATAGTCAAACTTACCTAATAACATAGTGTATTTACCTGAGGAAAAAAAACCAAAAACAGCAGGGTTTTGTTTTGCAGACATTTCTAGATAACATTTCAACAATTTATGAAGAATTGAAACTTCCTTTATGAAAAGAAATTATATCATGCAGTCAAATCTCTAGAATAATTGTGAAGTTCCAATCTAGAAGAAATGATACTGTAATGATGAAAAACTGCTGGAAAAATTTTTGTACATTTTCAATACCTTTAGTTGAATGAACTGTCGCAGAAGATCTGACTCAGTTGTTAGTGTGCATTTGCAGTATAAATGAAAATTTAAAAGTGAATCAAGAACTGAAAAGGACTATATTCTGTGCATGAACAATTCATAGATCTGAAAACATAATAACAAGTATCTACAGTAAAGCAGAATTTCAAAATGACAGTTTTCGCTGAGTGCAATCGTATAACAAACAGTATAAAGGTGTGGTCCTTTTGTGAAAGCAGATGCCTTTAATGCAGAATGAAGTACTAAAATTCCTATTCCAATTGTTTTGATTTGTAACCTGGATTCATGTGTGTGGTTGTTACCTATAATTTATTTCAGTTTTTTTGGAAGAAGATAAATCAGAATTTTTTTTAACCTCATTTGAAGAAAAAACTGAATCCAGGCCTACAGTTGCCTTAGTACTCTAAGCCTACAAGTAATAGTTCTGTTTCATCTAAAATAGATAGATATTTACCAGAACAGATAAATATGAGCTCCTCCAGACACACTAGAACTAATAATTTTGTTGTTCTCTCTGGTCCATTTTAACAAGCATTCTTAAAGATTTTACAAGGCACTTTGTACAGTACAGAAAGCTGAACAGGTCAATTTATAGACAAAGATTTTCATTTCCCCACAGACACTTACTGCAACTATTAGCAACAGAAGACCTGAAGTGACCTCCTACATCATCAGTGCAAACTCTTGCTGCTGCAAGAGCAGCATCACCTGTTCTAGTGCTGCCTAAATCTGAATGATTTCATTACAACCTTACAAAAGGTTCTTCCAGAATCTTTATATTCTCATGCCAAGGGAGACTTAGCCTTTAGTCAAATTTACACAGAATCACAGAATATGCTGAGTTGGAAGTTGGAAGGCACCCACAAGGATCATTGAGTCCAACTCATAGCCCTGCACAGAACCATCCCCATGTGCCCAAGAGCATCGTCCAAATATATCTGGAACTCTGTCAGGTTTGGTGCTGTGACCACTTCCCTAGGGAGCCTGTTCGGTGCCCAACTACCCTCTGAGTGAAGAATTTTTTTCTAACATCCAACCTAAACCTCCCCTGGCACAACTTCAGGCCATTCCCTCAGGTCCTGTGACTGGTCAGCACAGAGAACAGATCATTGTTTGCCCCTCCTCTTCTCCTCTCAAGGAAGTTGTAGACTATGATGAGGTCTCCCTTTTTACATCCTTTGTTTACCTACAGCCAACTGATCTTCTAGCAAAGCTGGAGAACAGTTCACACCTCTTATTTCCACTTCCCTATGCTTCCTTATATTGATTCTTCTTTCTCTGACTGCTCTTTTTCACTTAGAGGGAAAACCATGACTTTTATAGCACTGCACTATGAAAGCCCATGGCACTACTTCTATCCCTTCCAGTATTTTTTTACTTACTTTCACATTTTTATATTAGTCTTTTCAACCTGTTTGAAGAGCAGCTATCAGCTATCAGGTAGGTTGTTCCTAAAAATCTATATCCTGCTATAGCAATTACAGCATTACCCAGAAAAAGCTGTGGAGATAACTAATTTGCAAGCTGCATGCTACTCAGTCACTATTGTAGAAAATCTGAGGATATGTGGAAATAAGATTGTGGCATCACTGCATAGCTCTGTTCACATCATATGAGGTATGCTGTTTATATAGTTTCATATTTTGTTGCAATCATACAAAAATATTAACTCTTTTGAGCTTATAATTATGTAACTCATGGTGTCTCCTAAAATTATAAGAACACAGATACCGGTGTAAAGACATTATAAAAAAAAAATAAATAAAATAAAAGGACTAGGCCAAAAGTAATACTTTTAAAAATATCTTTAGTGTAGTTGCCTCATGATGTGTATTTAAGAGATGGAAGTTAATCTCATCATGATATAGGTGGATTTTGTCCTTAACTCCCATTAACGCTAATAGGAGTTAAGTCCATAAATCCCCATCTATCACTATAAGACTTTAGCCTGTCTCCCTCAGTTTTGCATGAATCTGAAATTTACTAACACTGTTTACAGAAACAGAAGCTGCAATCAACTTTAGAAAAATCATTGAAGGAACTTGAATTAAGAAAACAAAGGATTTTCAGATTGTCACCTTTGTTCCTAATTTCTGTTCTTGAGTCTAGTAAATATGCGCTGGAAAAGCTCCCAGGAAAAAGATTTTACATGAAGCATTAACCTTGAAATTCTTTCCTTGAATAAGTTTCAGTTATCATTAAAAATTCTGTTCTGCTCTCACGTCTTCATTTTATTCTGAATACTTGGTACTTCATGCACTCTGCCTATGCATACTCTGGGTGTGCATTTTTAATTACAGTAGCCAAAGCAATTACTCAGCATGAAAGGGCTGTACACTTAGAATTTTCATACTTTTCATTGGGTCTGGCTGAGATGGAGTTTATTTTCCCATAGCCCTCACAGTGCTGTGCTTTGCATTGCTAGCCATAGAAGTGCTGATAACACAACAGTGTTTTGGTTACTGCTGAGCAGCGCTGGCACAGCATCAGTGCTGTCTCTCAAGAGTCCTCTCCCCCACCCTCCCTTCCCATTGAGGGGTAGGACAGGGAGGGCAGGCAAGATCCTGGGAAGGGACACAAGTAGGCCAGCTGACCTATACTAACCAAAGGGATATTCCATACCATATGACATCAACTTATAAAAAAAGACCATATAAAAGCTAAGGAAAGGAGGAGGAAGTGGAGAGCATTTGTTATATACAATGTTTGCCTTTTGGAGCAGCCCCTACATGTGCTGAAGCCCTGCTTCCCAGGAAACAGCCAAACGCTACTTGCTAATGGGAAGTAGAGAATACACCTTGTTATTTTCCTCTTTGCTTATCTGTGTGCAAACTTCTATTTTTGCTTTAGTAAACTGCCTTATCTCAAAAGACTGTAGTGGGTTAACTCTGGTTGGATGCCAGGTACCTATCAAAGCTGCTTTATCTCTCCCCTCTGCAACTCGACAGAGGAGAGAAGATACAATGAAGGGTTCATGAGTTGTGATAAGGACAGGCAGAGATCACTTACTGATCACCATCATGGGCAAAACAGATTTGAAGTGGGGATATTAATGAAAGTAATTAACAGAATCAGAGCAGGATAGTGAGAAGTAAAATCTTAAAAACACCTTCCCCCCACCCCTCCCTCCTTCCCAAGTTCTACCTCCTCCCCCTCAGCAGCGCAGGGAGACGGGAAATAGGGATTATGGTCAGTTCATCACAGGTTGTTTCTGTCGCTGCTCGGAGAGAGAAGTCCTTCCCCTGCTTCCCTGTGGGGTCCCTCCCACAGGAGACAGTTGGACATGAATTACTGAACGTGGGTCATTTTTCCAAGAGATGCAGTTCTTCAGGCACAGGCTACTCAGTGTGGGTCCCCCACAGGGCCACAAGTCTACCAGGAAAATCTGCTCCAGCATGGGCTCCTCTCTCCATGGGTCAGCAGGTCCCTGTCAGGACACTGCTCCAACAATGACCTCCCACAAGGTCACAGCCTCATTTGGGCATCCACCTGCTCCAGTGTGGGTCTCCTCCACTGGCTGCCTCATGGTCCTCCATGGGCTGCCTCACCACGGTCTGCACCACGGGCTTCAGGGGAACCTTAGCTCCAGCATCTGGAGCACCTCCTGCCCCTCCTTCTGCACTGACCTTCTGCAGAGTTGTTCACATGCTCTGCTCTTCTCTGGCTGCAATTTCATCTGCCCCCTAAGTTTTTCTTTTTCCTTCTTAAATATGTTATCACAGAGGTGTTACTCTCATTCCTGATTGGCTCAGCCTTGGCCAGTGGAGGGTCTGTCCCAGAGCCAGGGGGCATTGGCTTTGCAGGACATGGTGGAAGCTTCTAGCAACTTCTCAGAGAAGCCACCCTGTATCCCCCTCCCACTACCTTAATGTGCCACACAAACCCAGTACATATTCCCAAAGTACAGAGATATATCCTAAATCATATATTAAAAAAAAAGTTGAAAATGTTTTATAATACTTTAAAATTAAAAAGTAAAATCATATATTTTATCAAAGGAGCTTGTAAGGATCCAATTTTTACATAGTCTTTTTCTTTTTCCATAGAGAATACACAGCATGTTATCAATTATGACCATCAACAGCTGGTAGAACAAGAAGTATTATGAGACTTGTGAATCAGGCTTTAATTTTGTTTAAAAGCTAATATGATCACAGAAAATGTGGTCTGATATGCATTTTTAATGCCCTGTCTGATGTCATTACTGCCAATATTGGTGCCAGATCTCTTTCTTTTTTTCTTTTCCTAAATCCTTCTAGATTCTAATACCAGTTTACACAAAAACAAAACTGAGCGTCTCTCAGATGGTTTCGTTTCTTCAGCTGCACAAAATAATCCTTACGACTTCAGAATCTCACTTATTACATGGATCTCAGCTGCAGCAGCCATCTCCTACAGCAGAGAAATTGGATTCTGTGTCTTCTCTCACTCCCAAGTACCTCCCTTTGTCCCTTCAGCTAGTTATCCACCTTGTCCAGGAAGTGCAACCCTGCCATTTAGATTCACCAGACAGATGTCTCTAAACAGGGATGTGCAGATTGTCACCTTCTTCCCACTCTCCAAATTTCAGGTAATCCCAACTCACAGCTTCTCTACTCCTACGCATCTAGCGCTCCAGCTTGCAGAGACTTTGAATTTCTCAACAAGTTCATCCAAGTGCTTTTGGCACTGCAAAGCCAACAAAAATCCCTCATCATGATTTAACCCCAGCCAGTAAACAAGTACCACACAACCACTCTCTCACTCCTCCATCAGTGGAATCAAGGAGAGAATTGGAAGGGTTAAAGCTAGAAAACTTGTGAGTTGAGATAAAGACAGTTTAATATGGAAAGCAAAAGCCACACATGCAAGCAAATCAAAACAAGGAATTAATTCACTAATTCCCATGGGCAGGCAGGTGTTCAGCCATCGTCAGGAAAGACAGGTCCATCGTGTGTAACGGTTACCTGGGAAGACATCATCACTCCAAATGTCTCCCTCACTCCTTCCCCTCTCTCCCCCATATATACTGAGTGTGACACCAGATGGTATAGAATATCCCTTTGGTCAGTGGGTGTTGGCTGTCCTTGCTCTGTCTCTTCCCAACCTCCTATGCACCCCCTGTCTCTTTGCCAGCATGGCAGTATGGAAAGCAGAAAAGTCTTTGGCTCCGTGGAAGCACTGCTCAGAAATAACAAAAAACACCTCTATATTATCAACCCTGTGTTCATCACAAGTCCAAACATAGCCTCATACTAACCACTGTGAGGTAAACTAACTCTACCTCAGCCCAAACAAGCTGTAGCCTTCTCCACAGTTCAGAAAGACCCCAACTTGCAAGCATCAAGGCTTAAAATTTAATTCTACCTAGGAACAAATTTAATCCCATATTTTCTTTCCCCAAAAAAAACCAAACCAAAAAAACCAACCAAACAAATAATCCCAAAACCAAACAAAAACAAAACCCAAAAACCAAAATAAAACAAAAAAAACCTCAAGCAAAACAAAACAGCAACACAAAAAAAAAAACAAGGCAACTGTCTCCTCAAGGCATTTCTTGTCAGAAACCAAAGCATTGTGAACAGACACTGAGCTAAAACTTTATCACAATCATGAAAATATTGAAGGTGAATTGAAAGTAAATATATTGAACACACAGAACTGAGGAAAAGTAGATATTCACTATTTCTTCTTTACCTGTTTTTAATGATAAAACAATAATTTTCAAATCACTTCTGGAAAATCTGAATTTATTCCCTTGTTTTAAAAAATAAGAAGTCTTTATAAAAGCCTTTACATTGCCTGCTCATTCAGACACTAGATTTCCTTTTCAGTTAACGGATTTCCATAACGTAAATGTATAAGAACATATGAAAGCTAATTTATTGGCATAACGGGATTAGCTAAAGAAGATTGCTAGTCTGCTTTCCATCTACAAACATTGTGAGCTACAATACACGGGATCTCTCACAATCTTCTTTTAGTTCCTCTATCTTCTTTTAGAAGATTTAAATTAAATAAGGTTTTAGCTACTTGACTTCTGGTAGGATTGAAGGGATAAAACACTGAAAATTTGATGATTCTAGTCAGTCATTATTAGTTCCCTTGTTTGCAATATATTTTTCCTTATTTTTGTGAATATTATGAAACTGGTTACTCTACAGTTTCAGAAAACTGAATATATAAAATGCATGATTTTCATGCCTTGATAAAATGATATAATATATACTACAAACATGTGTAACAACAGTCTTCAAAGTATATATTTGTACTTTGGTTAATTATCCCATTAAGTTTGGATAGTTTTACTTTTATTTTTAAATATTTATACTAGACCTTACAGGGTAACAAGACTGTTTCCTAGCTTGGGAAAACTTGGGGAAAATATTTCAGATTTGTGTCTGTGACTACTGTTCTGGTATTACTGTAGTATTATGAACCACAGGACTTGAGATCTATCAAAATAAGGTTAGATTTGCTTTTCAATGAGTAACCTCTACTTCCACCCTCTTCATCATGGACCTAGTGGAAGCCCATGAGCTTGACATTTCTTCTTTATCCCTTGTTACTCATCTGGACCCACGTGCACTGTTCACAAAGTTATTTTCCTTATGTAAGGAACAGGTTAGCAAATGGATACTGAATGGAATTTGTATTTGTTAAAGTTTTAGCTAGTTGTCCAAGTGCATTTAGTGTGGCCATAATAATCCCTTAGAGTCCCTGGGTTATCTAGGATGGTAGACATATCACAGAATTACTGGAGACATGCATCTTTTTGAACCAGCAGCCAAAAGGCAAAATATCTCAGGGCTTTTCAAGTCCCACTAGATGATGTCTCTGTCTAAAAAAACAAATTGTTCCCTTTCTCCTCGGTACTGGTACAGTTCAAATCTGCATTAAATTTTATGTGTTGCCATGGCATCATTGTAAAACCTCTAAAACAACATTATTTTCCTGATAGACCTCTTGGTGCATTTCGTGCATATCAATAAATTTAAAGTCAACTCATACCTGATCAAGTTTGTTTAAAGTACAGATGTATTCCTTCTCATAGCCCATTTTAGCAGTTTAAACTGAGGGAGTTAGCAGGCCCTGCTTCTGGACTTGAGCTAGTTTAGTTTTACCTTTTATTTTGCCTTATTTACACTATTCTAGGCAATGTCATATTTGCCTACCAACACAAGGAAAGCAGCAGGCAAAATTAATATGGAATTCCCAAATTTGTATTGGATCTAATTTGGTTGTATTTCCCTGACCAGATGAAACAGAGGATGATTTCAAATACATGTTTTCAGTAAAGTTTTCTACTATTAGCCAATTCAGTCACTAACTGAAGCCAGTCATATTCTAAGTGCTAACATAAAAGTCATTAATAACAACACGGACTATATGGCAGAAAAAAATTATGGGAACAAATTAATGATCTGAGAAAAACTTAAATTTTCACTTAGAAGAAGTACCTTCTCCTGTTAGAGCAAAAACTTCTTCAGGAGCATAACATTTTTTTCAATAAACCAGACTCTTTTGTCAATTGAGAACATTGGCAAGGACCAATGAAGACAGAGGCTTAGTGCATGTTGTTTGTTCATGTAATTGTCATGTCCATTTTCATCTAATCCTTTATATTACTGCCTGAAAGTGCAAACATTTTTAAAGCTCCTGAGCTAAAGCTTAAAAAGCAATTATTCTGAACAAGTTGCAATATGTGATTTTAGTGTAATGCATTAGGAGTTGGGAACACATAGCTGCCATTAAATATGGAAGTAGTATATTGAGTCTTTAATTAATAAATATTCTAAGACATGCAGTAGGAACTATGACAAACATTATTATACAGTATGTCAGTACTATGTTTAATTAATATTTTTCAGAATAAATATCCTAGACATTAACTACTTTTGACTTTCGATGATTATTTGTGAGCAGAGAAACTAAAATCTGGTATTGCTACTGAAAATAAACTCAGGAAAATAATTCAACACTAAAATTAATTAAATATGTTCATTTGCAATGTTTTCATCCTAAGACCTACAGAAAATAAGTAGATATTATATTATATTGTCAAATTCAACTGATTTGGGATGTTTTGTAATAAAGACAAGGGAGTAAAAGAGGTAAAAATCAAGGAGTTCTCTCAGAAACTGCTAACTATATTCTTCTTCTTTTAGCTATGGGTTGAATAAAAACTTTTAGTAAGGCAAAGACTGAACCGGAGTAGTTGTAGAACAGTTGTCATCCTCCAAACCATTCAAAGTGATGGCAAATGAGATATTACTCATCCCAGAAGAAAAGAAAATGAGCAACATTCATCTGTCCCAGGCAGAATGTTAGCAGAAGCCATTTCACTTCAGAATCCAAGGTTATGAAAAGCAGGTGACACACCTAGGAAGAGCACTTGGTACAGTAGTGTATAAATTTATTTGCTGAACTTTGATTTAGTAAGGGAGTCTGAGAAATCTGATATTACAGGTAGCAATTCAGAAGTACTAGTTTTAGCCAGTTCTTTCTAAGTAAGTTCTAGTTCTGTTGACTTCAATATGAGTATTGCTGGACAGTTAAGGGACTCAAACTCTAAATCAGGCAATATTGAAATAAAACTTTAACTAAACCATTCACACGACACCCACCAGAATATCTAGTACTTCAGAAATGTATGAAAAAACAAACCAAACCAAACTAAAAATCCCCAAAAATTGGGAAAAAAACCCCAGGAATATTAAAAATATTAATGCACACCTTAAAATCTGCTCCTCAGAGGACCTGTTAATCCAAATCCATCAACAGTCTTTTCTGAATAGCTCAAATAATTTCCTAAGGCTTCCTGAGATCAGATGCAAGTTAGTCCTCACCCAAATCTCCAAACCATCTAGCCTGTCCTACTTAATGGAGGGAGTAGGAGCACCTATAATTTTCAAACTAGTCTAGGATTAGAATTTTTATCCAGGAACTGAACAGGCCTCACTGCTCATCCTCAGCCTTCAAGGGATGAAATCTTGAGATCCTAATCACCAACAAAGTGCTTAGCCAACTAATTTGAGGTAGGGCTAGAAAAGAAATTTTTCCATGTCTTTGTGTATGGAACTTCATACTTTCCCTAATACAGCAAAATTGCGGGAGTCACAGGATTAGAAACAAAAATTGCAAGAGGAAGGCTTTCTCCCGAGGTCCATCGATGAAGACATTGCTTTCTGAGGAAGGAATTGTGGTTGTGGAAAATTCACAAAGTTGCTCTTACTGAGGGAGTGGTGCAGTACTGCAATTGCTCTCAGCCTCTCTATGGGTTCCTAATTCCAGAGTCAGAGCAATAAGGTCATACTTAGCTCTGGAAAGAGAGATTCTACCTATGGAAATATCCAACAACAGATCACAAGGAAGGATTCTCTGTGTCAGACAAATTCTTTATCATAATCAACAGTCTATCTACATTGCTTCTTGTAGTGAATGCCCTGCAGCTCTTCATACAGAAAAGCATGATGTCAGGCATGTTTGGCATTAGTCAAACCTTTGTACTCTGACACAGATTTGATGTGCCAATTAAAGTTAAGTACTCAGCAATTGATTTAAATCACAGTTAATTTCTCTTTAGCTACTACGGTAAATCTTTGACAGATTAATGAGTTACAGTTAATGATGAAGTATGGAACTTGTTGTAATTGGTTTTCACTCACTAATTGAACTGCCATACAGCACGTATGTGCTATTCTAGATGCTGTTCAGGCCTATAATCATCAAATCATAGAATGTTAAGGGGTTGGAATGGACCTTGAAGATCCCAAACACCATGCCATGGGCAGGAACTCCTCCCATTAGACCAGGTTGTTCTAGACCTTATCCAACCTGGCTTTGAACACTGCCAGTGTTTGGAGCATCCACACCTCTCTGGGCAACCTGTTCCAGTGTCTCACCACCCTCACAGTAAAAAATTTCTTCCTAGTATCTAACCTAAATTTTCCCTCTCTCAATTTGTACCCATTACTCCTTGCCCTGTTACTACAGTTCCTGTTCAAGAGTCCCTCTCTGGCTTCCCTGTAGGCCTTCCTCAGACACTGGAACGTTGCTGTAAGGTCTCCACACAACCTTCCCTTCTCCAGGTGGAACAGCCCCAATTTTCTCAGCCTGTCTCTGTAGCAGAGGTGCTCCAGTTCTCTTATCAGCTTCATGGTCCTCTTCTGGACTTGCTCCAACAATTCCATGTCCTTCTTATGCTGTACACAGTAATCCAGTAATAGTGAAAATATAATAAAAAATAGAGTCCCCTTATTTGCTATAATAAATCATACCAATGAAAATATCATCAGTTTATTAGCATGATAACCAAAAAGAGGAACCATCTCAGTTCAGCCTAAATTTATTGATAGTTAAGGAAGGATATTCTTGTCCTTAGATTTTAAATGTTTTCTCCCTCTAGTACTTACCTTTTGATATATTTACAAGTGACAATCAAGTAATCAATTAAGTCATAATTCAAGTTCTTTCCATTATCAGTTTAAAGAAATCCAGCTTTTCCTGCCTACTCTGACAGAAATGGCTATCCTGTCCACTCCTCTATCATCCTTTTCTGCATATTCTTTGGAACAGGCATGACTAGAGATGAGATTTCACCATAAATAATATCAGTAACAATTGAATTCCAACTATAAAATTGAATTCACTATAAAAGTGAATCCTTCAGATTACATGTATAGTTTTATTTTTCAAATGTCAGTGTGAATTTAAAGATTTTCCTACTTTGATTTTGCAATGGCATTGGCAATCTGCATGGAAAATGATTTGTTTGAGTGGTTTACTTAAATTTAAATATTTGAGTTTCTATACTAGAGACCTTTCATCAAAGCCATATTGAAATAATTAGCTGAATAATTTTTGGTCCAGTCTGAAATTTTCAGCTATGTAAAGGAAAACTAAGAAAACTGCATCCATTTACCCAAAGTAATTAGTTACCTAAAGTGCAGCCATAGTGCTTAAGACTAATGCATAAATTTAAAATGGAAAGATGTTATTACCACAAAGTACTACTATGCCACAGGGCATCCTGTCTAATTATACCAATCAAGACAGCAATAAAAAGCATGTCAAGTTGCATGTTTTTCAGGGACTGAGACAGTACCTTCAGAAAATCTCACCAGTAAAAATTAAAACAATTAATGTGTTCCGTAACATAGTAGCTTTTCTTGTACAGCAGTGAGAATGAGCTTTCGTTACAAGAAAGAGCTATAATTAACAGATTAAAAAAAAAGTTCCCTACAAGAACAATATTGCTTATGGTGACTTACCTTTACTCTTAACAGTGTTCTTCAAAAGTCTGTAAGATTTCCTTGTTAAAATTTTGCAGTGAGTTATAACAAATGAAGAATCATTTGACTATATTATGCAAAAGACAAGTGTAAATTTCACTTAGAATGATATATTAGTCAAAGTTAGTCAAAATAGTATTTGGAATGGCAACAGATAGGGTTCTCTGATTTATGCATGAAATTTTGATGATTGTTCAAATAACAGCATACAAAAATTATGAGAGCAGGTGATGTTCAATGTTCAAATGAGAGGTATATTTTGGAATCTTTGTCTCATATCTAGAAGGAGACATTGCATATTAAAATGTGTTAAAGAAACAGAGTTACGTAATTAATATTTTGAGGATTTGTGCAAATGTATTCTGTATGTTGCCTAAAAAAAATCGGAAGAAAAGGACTCTCCAGGCAATATTAGATATAATAGAGAGTAGCTCTTTCAATGAAGAGTACATAGAGTACAAAGGCACATGCCTACATACAGAATTCTTACACTTTTATGTCTTTTAGTAATTATCATATCTAATGGGGACATCCAATCCTAAGATCCTTTTGCCCAGGTACCACCCTCAGAACCACCCCACTGGAGTCCCTCCAAGGGCCTTCAACCTTCTATCTTGTTTTGTCTACCTTATCTCTTGCTATTCCGGTCCAGGGGCATATCCCAATGGAATGTCCTTGCTAAAATCTATTGCCTTGAAAAGAGAGTCAAAAAATGGCTAAGCTGAAGCTTCAGGAATGTGGCACACAAACTGTGAGAAAGTAATGGTCTAAAGCAACCCCAGCAACATTAAAATCTACAAAAAGCTAAAAATCCTAAAAATTCTAAGGTATCAGTATGTTATGGTAATATAGCTATATCTGTACAAGTATCATGAAGTAGAAATCAAAATATTCTCTAAGTGTGTCAGATTTCACTGTGTGCTGGAACTTGCTAATCAAAATGTTAGTACTGGAGTCCCTAATGGCCTCAGCCTCAGCATTGGCAGCAAAGAGTAGTTACCTGACCTCCAATTTTTATTTTATTGAGCCTTATGAAGCAGATGAACAGTATCCTGAGCCTCTATGAAAGTTCACCCTGTGGCTAAAGGGTTTTGAGGTATAGTGAAGCAAGTGCAGACCCATAAGCAGCCTTGTTCTGTAGAATCAGGGTACAGCAGCTGTTCAGACAATGGCAGCCTTAAGGTTACAAGAAAGGCTTTGGAAGTCACCACAACTTAAATGATTTCTCTCTCCCCTCAGGGAACATCCATGTCACAGTTATTTGAATTATGAGTCACCCTTTCAGTCAAATAGCACATCAGAATAGCAAGCCTCTTGTAGGATAAAAAGTCAGTTCAGGCAGTTTGGTTCTGGTGTCTGTGTTTGCGTCAAACAACCTTACTTGTTTAAAGCAATTAAGCCTTGTGTTCATAATGTGCAATTATAAACTGAGATGATGAATACTTGTCCTTCATAAAATAGCAGTTGAATATATCTCTTTCCTTTTGATAGATTAGAATTTTTTTTTAGTGAATAATGAGAGCTAATTTAAGTCAGACTTTTAAAGGAACGATGAAAAATAGCTTCAATTGCTTCAATGAGAAATTTAACCAGGACTTTTTTTCATCTGAAGAGCTGGAAACAATTTAAACCAGTAAACTTTATTCAAACTGACATATAGAACAACTTAATATAAGCTTGAAAAGATTCCTTCATTTTCTTTGTCCATTTTCCTTTTTCATTTCAACTTTCTGTTATGCATTTATCACCTGTTTTCTTTTACACATATGATTACTCTACAACTAATCCCATTCATAAACTGTTCATATTCTACTGAGAAAAATAAAGTAAATAGACATACTTTAGGTTATACGAATTAAAACATAGAGCTTGGGTTGGGCTGAAGTGCAGATAAAGTCCTGAGAGCTGCAGTGCTCCCACCCAGTACTCCAGGTTTAGAGTAAGTGTTTCCTTAGTGCAAGGATTTCCCATGCTGAGAAAGGCAGGAGAGCCGTCACTGCTCCCACATCCTACTTCTTTCTGTCCTTTTGATTTTATACATGAATCTGGAAAGGGAACTGGTACTACATGGTATTTGGGATATCATGCAAAGAAATAAGGATATTTCAGTGGTTATCATGCCCTCTTTAGAAAAGACCAAAAATTCAGTTCTATGAGCACTGAAGCACAAGCTTGTCTAAGAATTTTGGCTCACTTTAGAAACAAACAAAAAACAGAAGCTTGTTTCTACATCTCTAAAGTACAAATGCCTGGCCCTGTTTTCATCATGTCATGCTGCTAATTATGAAAAATACTAACAGCTTCTCATAAGAACTTTGTATGGCTCTTGAGGCTGTCATTACCCATGATGAAAAAGAAAGGAAATGTCTTTCAGTTCTTTACCGAAGGAGATTGGGGTGTATGTGTTTAACAAATTAGTTAACTATTTTTATATTTTTAAAACAGCTGATTAGCAAATCCTACATTTGTTCTACATGGCATTTCATGTTGCATGCTTCCATTTGGCTAGAGAGCCTTTTTCCTGTCTGCTGAAAGCAGTAATTTGAATTAATTTCATTCTCCAGGTGTAGTTTTCCACCCAATTTCTTTGTCTTGAAAATTTATAAGCTTATGTGAATATAAAATCCTCTACTGGGACTTTCTCTATAAAATGTGCAGTATTTTTTCATTACAACAAACAAACGCTTCATAAGCATGTTTTTGCATATTCAACTACCTTTATTCAAGATGAATAATTAAATTGACAAAACTAGCAGGATGCTGCATATATGGAAAACTGTTTCTCATGAGTAAATGTTGCATATTGAGGTTCCTGTTCTTGGCTTGATTCTCACAACTGTATAGCTGCATGTTCCAAGTTTCCTAAGATCAATATTAATACAACACTGGCTTTCTACACCAGTGAGGTTTTAACTAGTTATTCTAACCTGTAATAACTAGTACCATTAGTTATTGGCCAAATTGTATTGCTCAGCCCTGCACACTTCATTTCCCATTCTGACTCAAAAATATTCTTATTAAAATTCATTTTCATTTCCCTTTTTAACCATAAAGAAGTGATGTTTTTACTTCTGTTACATTCAGAAATGTCATGTAAGGTCTGACAATCTTTCCCTTCTGCCGCTAATATGTCTTTGTTTCTTTTTTATTTTTTTCTTTATTCATTAATGCAGTTGAATAATGAGGAAAATTATATTATGACCAATAAAAATATAGTTCCTATGTCCTTATGCTCAATCTTAGTTTTAACTACAACATAATGAGATGCTAATATTCACTTTTATTTAAAAACAAATATTTTCATTTTTCAGAGTGGTAAACTTTTAAGTGTGCAGCCATAAATACGACATCTCTGACAGAAAGTATATACAGCTCCAAAAGGAATTCCAGAAGTTTGAAGCACTCCACTTGTCTTCTCTATAAAAGCACCCTTGATTAAGACAGGATTGTCTGTGCCTCCACATGTAACTAAGCTAATTTTTCATAAGGACGTGTATGATCTCCACTGTATTTGAACAGAGGAGGAACATGTGTCCTCCTCAGACTGCTATATGGCAAGTTACTGCTCATACAGTTTTCAATAGCAAACTGAGGCAGAGAAAGCCTAGTGGCTTCTAAAATATGTAAGGATTAGAGAGAGAAAAAAGAAATTAATTTAACTTCCCTTACAGTGGGACAGGTTCTCACTGACAAAGAGAGGGAAGTGGGAATGCCCTTGCCAGGATTTGGGCAGAAAAACATAACTCCAAAGAACTCTTATGATTCTCATTTTGATTTCAAGACAAAGTTGTGGTAGGGGTAGAGTTATATGGAATTTTATGAACTGTACATGGAGGTTGGATTTCCTTATCTTGGGATTTTTTTTCAATTGTCCTGAAATGCATCATTATTCTTATCCATTGTGTCCCCACTAATACAAATAGGTATCATTCTGGCACTCAGCTAAGTAATTCTGTTGTCATCCACAGATGGACAGGAGATTACATGGCTAAGAAATGAAATAAAAGCTAAATCTCTATGCTTGATAAAGCTCTGCTTGTTTTCTCTTTCATTCAGGATTACCGAGTGAACATCTTTCTCCGTCAGAATTGGAATGATCCACGCCTTGCATACAGCGAATATCCAGATGACTCTTTAGATTTAGATCCATCCATGTTGGATTCAATTTGGAAACCTGATTTGTTCTTTGCTAATGAAAAAGGTGCCAACTTTCATGAAGTTACAACAGATAATAAATTGTTGCGGATATTCAAAAATGGAAATGTACTTTATTCCATCAGGTAAGTCTCTAATCAAATTATTTTTTCAGATAGAAGCTCAAAAGTATACCTAAGAACTGCTAAAAGATAAATTCAGTTGCTAGTCACGCAGAAGTATCATCCGTGAGTTCTGAACACAGAACTTGTCAACATTACTGTTAATACTAAATTAAAAAATGATCCTTCATTAGGCATGCACATAGTAAAAGTAATAAGAAAAGTATCTTTCCCGTTTTAAAGTACGAGTACTGATCCTAGAGGAACTAGGACACTGCATAGAGCAAGCAGTTCTCTAGTATTATAATCTATGTCGGCCTATGTATGAGTTTCACAGTCTGTAGCCTTCAATGTCACGACAATCAAACGTTATTTCTCTTTCGCCTTTTTGCATATTGAAGTTGCCCTTCAACATGGAAACATGACCTGTTTGAGGAAGTATGACATTTAAAGATTAGTCACTTACTGCTGGAGTTGGAGAGAAAAATGGAAATCAAACTTTTGAAAAGGTTTAAGAAGCTATAAGCAGCAATCATAAGTATTGACAAAGTCTAGTTATCATAGTTCATTTCTCTTCTATTCTTATCATTTTTATTGATACAGATACAGACATCAGTAGGCATTTTACCACTGTCTTCAAAAACTCAATCAAATGAGAAATATATTGGATATAAGTATGCTAATGGCCCACTAGACATGGTATAGATTTGGCATTGAAGCAGTGTAAAATGTTACACTTTTCAAAATAAATATACTATTGTCCACTTAGTGTTTTACTTTGCACGCTTTTATGACTCTTAATTAATGGGTAATCAGACTCTTTGAAGATATATCAGGAATAGTTTTTATACCAGAAAAAAAAGCAAACATTTGTGATTTGTATGGATGTATCAGTGGCAAGACAGCTTCTTTCCTCCCTCCCTCCAAGGCAAGTGGGCAGTATCTTTTCAAGTTTACACAGGGAGAAAGGATTGGGTGAAAATTCTTACGGGCGTTTCATATTCAAAAGGAGGTTCGTCTGCCACTCTAGGAACATAGTGAGTCTTCAGTGTCACAACCTGTATTCTGTCATTAGAAACAGATGGAAAGAAAGTTAAAAGGATTCCTTCTCTAGATTCAAGTAGAAAGTAGATCTAAATCAATTATCTCCAGACTGTCTAAGTCACTCCAAGAGGCACTGGCAGCTGTTCCACTCTAATCAAGTAGCTCCTCCCCCTTGCCCTACTCCTTTCAGATACATGCAACACAGGATATAGACCCCACCGCTCAACTGAGGCAAGTTTGGATTGCAACTTCAATAGAATTCAAGTTTGTGCCCAGGTGAAATGGGGGAAAAAAACTCAAACATGAGAAATATTATAATATTAAATTACAAAAGAAAACTTTGAATGTGATGAAAGCAGATTCCAGATGGTTCCTGTGATTCTTATGAAGCCAGAAAATTTATGTTGCCATGATTTAATTAAGAACTATTACAATTTCTGAAACAAATTTAAAATCATACCATTGGTGTGTAGTTTAATTGTTATGTACATTTCAGTCAGTTAAGCTTTTGATAAGAGGAGACATGCTAATTGCTAATGTGTTGATATAAAAAGAAAAAAATCAAGTTTTCTAAATCTGCTTTTTTCTTTCATCCTTAATGTCTCCTCCCCTAATTGCATTTGAACAATTCAGACAAGAAAATAATGGAAGGTTACAGTGCCTATTTCAATGAATACTTAATACAAAATACTGAAATATTTACTGAAGCATAAAATACAGGTGCATCTTCTCTGAGATGGCTTGCTGTGTTACCAGCCTACTAGTCTGATTTTGCATTAGCAACTGTTTTTAATAGCATAGGAATAGAGCCTGGGTCTGACTTCCCTCCTCAGTCTCTTACCCTGCAGCTCTGTCACTTGCAGGCTAAACAGAAATTATAGAAAGAATGAATCAAGAAGATTTGGTCAGCAAAAAAAAATACATAAAATAATATACAGCCATACTTGCCACCTACTGCCCACTTCCCTTTAGCCCCAATGACAAAAACAGGGGAATGGGTTTAAGAGAGGAGGATTAGAGTATTCCCATGCTAGAAAAGCCTTATATGTCAGGTCTTGAATTCAAGTTCCTCAGGTTTTTGTAGGGCATTCTATCAACTGAACTGATTAATGACGTTACAGTAATGTCCACAAATGATGAATGGATACCTAAAAATGGCCAGTGAGGGAAAACATGTGCCTTTATCTCTTATGTTCTTCTTTCTCATTCCATTGAGAAGTATTACTCTGAAGATAAATTATTGTATTTATATAAAATGTAAAAATACCTCTTTTGCCCACAAGTTGCAAAGTATTTCACGGGAAGTATCAGGACTAACATAAAACACGGCTGCAGTTCAAAATTACAGGCATATCTCAGTTTACCATCCAAATCATAAAATGCTATCTTAAGCCTTTGTGTTGACATTTTAAGTACCTTATTTTAGGACAACGCCACATAAATTACTTTGCCACTATAATTTGCAGCTGACATATGTTATGAAATTCTTGCAGATTTGGGTAAATTTTATGTCAAGGATTTGAAATACTGAAACAGTACAATAACTCTGCTGTAGTACAAAAAGGCAGGCTGTTGCTGCATTCTTTTAGATTTCTCATAAAGTTAGGCAACCCTACTGAAAAACTTGTTTTTCTGAAAGTCTGCAATAATTTTTTTCCATATTATCATACTAAGCTAAGTGAGTTAAATGGGTTCAGCTAGTATGCATCATTTTGAGAGCTTTCTAACGAAAACGTGTTCTATTTCTATTTACTTCTAATGTATTCATGCATTCTTCCTGCGCAGTTCTATGGTATTTTGGTGGTATATTTTTAATGGGGTTTTGTGTTCTTTCAGGTTGACTTTAATACTGTCCTGTCCGATGGATCTCAAAAATTTTCCAATGGATGTGCAAACATGTATAATGCAGCTGGAAAGCTGTAAGTTTGTGTAATGTATTATCCAGTAAATACTTTTGCAGGGATTACAATTATGCAGGAGGTAGAAAAATCCCTTGTAGTGGTACAAAAATAAATTTCCAAAATGAATCTTCTATTTTACCAAAAGAATCTCTGAAATATACATGATTTTCAGAGGAAGAGATATTTTCATCCTTATTTGCACTGATAATCAATAGTTTTCTGTAAATCTGAAGTTATCACTAAACTTAAATAGCCAGTGACAGCTTACCTTCAAACAAAATTTCTGCATATAGGGTTTCACCATAAGTCTTCCCCGTGTTCACACGTGCAGGAAGAGAATAATATGGGAGAGCATAAAAGAAACATGAGAATGGAAACTGTAAAGCAGCTATACCATTTCAAGGCACATACACACACTCACAAAAGGACAAATCAGCTCTTCTCTCTGATGTTATGATCTGAGCTAACAGAGGATCTATGAGGAGAAAGACATAGATATGCATTAAATTTTCATCTTCCTTGTGATATGACTATTTGAAAATTGCCATTTCCCTTAAAATGAGAGGACTTTGAAAGAGACTTCTAGTGGAGAAATCCTCCCAGTAATGCAAAGAACAAAAATAAAATAAAGTAAAGCATTCCTTGAAGGATTCCAGTAATCTGAAATTTGTGAAAATTAGTGACAGGGCAAAACATATTAGGAAGTGTCCATCTAAATGATCTAGATTTACAGTTTTAGTAACTCTAAATGTTTCAAAATATTTTTTTAAAAATTTGCATATAGAATGAACATACTGGATTATTTGAAACATATAGATGAGAAACACAATACACATAATATGATTAAAGTATTTCTTGGATTTTTTCTTCTTTTACTGGAGCAAAGTAGCATCTTAAGGAAGGGAGAGGTAATTATCTATCAGCCAGTATGTCAGAACTGTTCAATGTATGAATAGTGATATGCTTTTATAAAAAATTGCAGGTTGAGTATAAAAGCCAGATCTGTCTTTTACTGTAATGGACAGATGGTAACATTATGAAGCAGGCTTTCAATATGAGGGCAATGGCTGAATCTGACAGCAGAAATTTTCTTGACAAAAATTGAGAGATTTGCAGCAAATGTCAAGGAATTTAGGAAAATATTATATATATCCTAGATTTAAGCAAAACTCTGTGGTCAACCCAGGCAGATGATCCTTGCAATAACCTATGTCGCTTGCATAATTAAAGTGACTAAACAAAAGGTTAATATGAGGGAGTTGTATCAGAATATGTGCAGGTGGCAGGGATATTCATTATACATAATTATGCTTCAAAGAGGAAGTATCATAATGTTTGAACAAGCAGAAGGTATACTTTAAAAAATGTTTTAAAAAGTTATGAGATTTTTGCTGTAACAACTTCATAAAACCAAGCTGCTTTTCACCTCTCTTTCAGCTATTGCGAGGATAGGTCAGGCAACAACTGAGCATCCTTGAACAAACAGGCATCTGGTTTGCTTTATAGAAACCTTGCAGGAGCCCACAATTCCCCCAGACTGCACCATAGGGAACCAACACTTATTAGCTGAATAGCTCTGTAGATGTTCTGCTGTCTTTTTCAGTAGAACATTTTTCACTGTAGTCTTGCTTTTAATCATTCAATACAGTGGGAGTAAATTCCCAGCTGCACATTGACATAGTTGAGAGAGGTAATGCTCACAAAAGACGAGCTGAACAAAATACAAATGAGTGCTTCAAAGTCTTCTACTTAGAGAGAAAGATCAAATTTGATTTCATAAGGAAGTTACAAGTAATAAAGCTTTCCCCATATTGCCTTGTCTAATTCTGTTCTAGCTGTAACTTCAGACAGCAAAAAACAAACTATGAAAAAAGAAGGTGGCCTGAGGCAGAAAACTTTGCAGCATGTGGGAGCTCTGGCTATGTTTACATGTCTGATAGGGAATAACCAGGTAGGTTTGCAAGAGCAAGGCAGGAGTTCCCCAAAATTATTTTGGGACAGATCCAAAGCAGATAGGTACAGTGACCTAAGTACCAAGATCCTAGACCTTCAAGAGCAGGAATTCACCTGTCCATAGCCAGTTTCTCTGTACAGGAAGGACAGGAAAGGAAATAGACAAATTGGAAGTTTACAAAAAATATCTACATGCTGTGCAGGAGAGTAACTAGGTTAAAAAGAAAAAAAAAAAAAAGCTTATATAAATGTGAACTCTACCCAATTTGCAATACTTTGAAAAGGGTGAGCAGAAACATTCAAATTCCAGAGTCTCTGCCTGAGAAAAGGCATTCAGTTCTATTTAAAATTACAGAAGAAAAAAGGAGTTGGGTGCATTCGGCATTTTCCCATCAAATCTCCTGAGGTACAAACTGACATAACCCTGAGAGCCTGAATCCATCCAAGCACCTCTAATTTCTAGGCTACAGTGTCATACTCTCTTGTGGCTGTCTAGCTTGCATTTTATGGTGCACAATGAGATAATGTAAACAGAGGAATCGAAGCCATAACCCTTGTGGTTATTGCCCTGTCTGGGGAAGTGGAAGACATTTGTTTCAAAACTGAGAGCACAGTCGTCTCCTGTCCTGAGTAAATGGTCTGATTATCAGCCTGTTGTTTAAAAATCAAAGTGTTTGCAGGAGCAAAACAACAGTAGCCATGCTTCCAGGTGTTTCTTTTTAAAGTGGTGATCATTGCTGTTTTTTCCACTAAGTGCCAAGTTTGGTCGAACATTGTACAGTTTGGTCGAACATTGTACAGTTATGAATTTACAAGGCCCACTTATCTCATAGTTGCTTTAAAATGTATCTGATCTTGAAAGCCTTGCTCCTGTATGTGTCATTAAGAAAATTAGACTAAATCACTCATCTTTTTCTTACTCATCTTACTTCCAGGTTGCAAGGACTGACAGTTACCTAGAGAGATGATGCATTTTGCCTCTGCTTTAAATAATTATTTCTTTTAGTATTAGACACTTTCCTTCAATATTGATACTGTTGCTCCAGCATAGGAAGGTCTAAGAGGAAAATTCATTTATAGCTTTTCTACACAAATGATATTTTTATTTTTACCTGGCTCTGTTTTTTCCAAGGTCAGCCTAAGTAGCTGTATCTGCCCCTAGTAAAAGTAATTCACTTATATCATGAAGGGACTGAAAAATATTTAAGTGAAAGGTCTTCTATTTTTAAAGGATTTATTTTAACAAATGGCTCCTCAGCAACCAGAATAAGCTGCTTTTGTATCTTAGAAAGAAAGTAAATGAAAATGCATATATGAAATAACCCTCCTACATTTCTTTGCCTTACACTAGGGCAGCCTATAGGCATGTGAGATAATTTTAATTTTATTCTGCTTGAATAAGATACAAAGAAATGTCAGCTAGATACATATTTATTTCTGTGGTCTGTCTCCCAGGAAAGAAATGTTTTTCTTTCATGTGTTAGAGCTTGTTGTCTCTCTTTTTTAAGTTTCACTTTTATCTCACAGCATTTCTTTGTTCATATATTACAATTATAACTTTATGTGACATTTAATATTCCTGAATTCTCAAAAAATAATGAAAATAATAACTCAGTTACAAGAGAAAAAATATGCTATGAAAAGCACCTGCTTACTGCATAATTTTAATTTTATGCTTATTATTAAATTAAACAATGGTCTTTTTATTTTCCCTTTTGATTTATGAAGGCTTTTTAGTCTTTCTAAGCAATAATACTCTTGTCTTTTGGATTGTTAAAAAAAATTCATTCCATACTACATGATGTTGAGTTGAACAATTTCTTTCCCACCAACCTCTAAATTGTTGATTGTACAAGTGAAAAGATGTGTAGGCAAGCTGCAGTGGTACAAACTAATGTGTTACAGAAAATGATGTGCACATTGTTCATTTCCCACAACAGCACAAAGACATCATAAGATAAAAGAACTGGAGCATATTTCTTATCTGCCAGGAAACCTCAGGTCTCTACCTGAATGACAGAGATTATGGACAGACCAGGTCAGTGTCTGCCTGTGCCAGAAAATGTAGAAACCATACCACTTCTCTCCTTTCCATTTCAGTAGCATAAAAATTGTCAACAACTCATCCTGTGTTTTCCACTCTGCAGATGGGTAACTCAGCCTATTGTGCCTATCTGAAACGAGACCTGACACACAGTTACAAAGATCAAGATACTTGTAGTCTTCAGCTCCTGACCAACACAGGATGAAAGGGCAGCAGTAATTGTACAACTGCTACTGAACATACAGAAACTAATATAAAACTGACAGCTGTACAGTCCAGCAAGGAATATTAGCTTTGAGAGATGTGCTAGTGTACTGAGCCTGAAATGTTATTCTTCTCTGAAATTCAGGCCAAGAGGGATAAACCTATAATTCCCAAGGAATTCCATCAGAATGACTTAGAGGGCAGTGCAAGAGGCAGACCCTTTGCAAAGCGGTTCAGAAGTACATTGCATAGAATTCTGCTTTCCTGGAGCTCCAGCATAAATTTAGCCTTGAAATGAATCACAGCTGATTTTTGAAGCTAATATTTTTAGTGCATATGGTAGAAGAATTTGTTCTAACCTCAAGCCAAAACTAGATTTGTTAGCTCTGTCATATCTTCCCCCCGCTATGTTGCCTGGAATTTAAGGCACAATTCAAATATCTGTCATGTTCTTAGGAGTAGTACTGTCCAAGCAGCCTGTTCTGGAGGTAAACTGCTGTGATGCCTAACAGAAGAGGAGTGAAATAACTCTAGTCAACATGACTGTAGTCATTGCATCAGCTGGATACCTAGAGAATGGCTTGGTTTGCTGACTAAATCCAAGCTTACTTTTGGGCCTGTACCTTACTTTTTAAAATTAAATGAATGAGAATGGAATTTAGATAAATCGCTGGGATTAAAAATTAAAAAATAAATTCTGTAGTTGAACCAAACTCTCTTTTACAAAAACGCTAGATATTTTGCTCAGTTTTTTCATGCCATTTATGTGTTTGTTTCTCGAACATGAGGAAAAGATTTGGGTCTTAATATACCTGTAGGGATTGTAAAATGACACAAGGGAAGCACAGTCTTCCTGTAATAAAATAGAAAGAGCAGAAAATTTACAAGATATATTGGTATTCAACTTTAGCCCAAGTTTGTTCAAAAATTTTATTCCTTGTGACTTGAAATGTCATGCTAAAGGTGATTAAAATGAATGAACTTAGCAAATAAGACTGTGTCAGCACATGTAAGAAAGGCATTGGAATTGGGAAGACAACGACACTTCAAAGGTGTGGAGTCTCTGAAGGTGCAGGTGAATTGTTTGCCTTGAATAACAAACTTCGTTTTTCTGTAATGATGTAGTCCTTGGACAAGCAGGAGAAGAGATGTTAGACACTTCAATAATCATCAAGACAAACTTCTTGTATGGTCTCTGTCTTACCTATGAGATAATGGGTTTTTAATGCCTATCATTGATACTGAATTAGCTAAGATAAAATCTTCCTACTCTTAGCATGCATGTATGCAACTGATACAGCTTAGTTCCAATACGTTCTGTAGAGTCATGTGGATAGATGTGGTTCAAATGGAACCCTATTTGTTCATTTTATTTGTTGTCTGGATATTAAAAATCCTGCAACAACCATCCCGGGCACAAGTCCTGAAAACCACTTTTTATCAAGGCCTTAATTTTTCCACCTTCTCCCTCCATTAGTGTGACCACTCAGGGTTTTACTTTTATTTTACCATGCTTACCACCAACTCTGGCAGATCATTTTTGAAAGTAAAATTTTTGTAGGCCAGATCCAAGATGCCCAGTTGTTTCAGGCCCTCTTCCCTTCCAGATAATTCAAATTTCTACTTAATTTGCCAGTTCTTCATAGTCATCTCAGGCAGAGCTCTCAATCTGCCAGTATATGCTTATCCAGCTAATTACCTGGAATGACTTCAGCCACTTAAAAATTACTTGTCCATTTAAGAGAGCTGTTTGCACGGTTCACACGGTTCTTGAGTGTTCCTGAGAAATACTCCCTCTGGTAACCTTCTCCTCCCTGGATGATATTTTTGTCGTGTAATTACCAACTATTTACCACCTGTTTTTTGCACTTCAGATGTGCAAGACCTCAGACCTTTGGTCAGAAGAGTATTAATGTAATTTAACCAGTCCTGTACCTTCTGAACACCACTGTTCAACATAACAATGTTTTTTTCTGTCCTTTCTTTCTAGTCCTATGATTACACCACTTAGATTTTGTGTGATTAGTGATATCTTTTTAGAATTAGGTAAGAGCAAGTACCTACACAGTAGCCAGACGAAAACAAAATACATTGAAAACTGCACTCTTCACCCACAGTAGCTGGTTTGTGTCCCATAAAACACAGTTTGGCAGCTCTACTTCCTTTCTCAACCTTCATGCATCCATGCCCTGCAACCCAAACCCTAACACAGTGCATTTCAGTGACAGAAGTCTTTACTAACCCACCTGATTTAGTTTAGGTTGGCCTGTCCTGCAGACCATGCTAGATGAACACTGCTTTCAGCTATTTATGTAGAATAAAAGGTTCACTTTTCGCATCAGCAACTAAAAGTGATCAGCATCCTCATATACTACCTAGACTAGTGACTGACTGTCCTTTTTTCAACAATAAAATGTAACCACTAGGACTTTCCTATATAACATTGTATTTCCCAGCCACTGATAATAACAGAAGAAAGAATGATGTAGTGGTTGGAAAAAAAATAGAGATCATCAATTCATTTGGAACTATACCAAATAATGAAATATTTTCAGTTGTAAAATCAAGAATACCTCTCCTTGTTAACACTGATCACTAAAGAAGATTTAGAGACAAATTTGTGTCATCAAATAGTTCAGTAAGTTTGCATAATTTATATTTTCTAACTTCCCCAGGGGACTATTACAAGACTTCAGATTTCCATAATTCAGTGAACACATTTGATAGGGCCATGTATTTCCCATTTAACAAAGGGTCATAAATTTAATTGATATCTAATTCAAGTTAATTTAACATACCTAGTGGAAACATTATACTATTTTAAATTTATTTGGTATAATGTAAACTCACATCTCTCGCATCTCCATTAAGTCCTTTATGTTATAAGACACATTTACATTATAACTACGACCTTGACTCACAAAATTGAAGTTACAGTATTGAATACTAAAGCTATATTTTGGTATTTAAAATGTAAACATAACAAAAATTAAATACTACATCAACATTTTGAATACACCGATATTTTTTTAATTTTCATTATTTTTACTTGATGAATTAGTGGGCATGCTGGATAATTAAAATTAAAAGCATACATTAGAGATGAATGAATCTGATTTAGTGAAATACATTTTGATGCAGCAGTTGTTTCTTGCCAGTTCAATGAGTTTTATTCAGGGGGATATCACCTCTGGCCATAATCTACATGCTTCAAATGATAATCTGCTTTACACACGACTGCTTTTTGTTTGAATTCATGCAAGGTTTGATAAGATATATACTTCTGACTTTTCATAGTTTATGGCATTTAATAGTGAACTTTTAGACTGTGTTTATGGAATATCATGCAATCATTAAGATAGAAAAATGTCTCCTTGCACAGTTGATGTATGATTGTATTACTTGAGTAATATTTGATCTTAACTAAATACTTATTTAAAAGGATATGGTCTCATTTTAGCGTATTCATCTATCCCCAACAAAATATCAAAGTAAACCAAAAGTCAGCCTGAGTCCCTGTGAATACCTTGCTCTTCTCAAAAGGAACATCAAGAATCTAGAAGGCAGAAGTGCTGAAAGCATTTTAAAATTTGTAAACCCTAATTCTTACCTTCTAGGTTCATTCAACATAGACAGATCAGAAAAGATGAAGTGTATTGAAGATTTCAGGTCAGCAGATCAGGTCATTGCGTATGACTGAATGGCATTTATAGGTGTATTCAAAGAGTAATGAAGTAATTGAATATAACAGGGGTAAGATTTATACTCACATAATGTTATTTTCTTCACTGGAACTCAAAATGTCAGCATTTGTCTGCAAACAGTTACTCTTAGTAAGTTCTGAACAATATACTTTAAACAGTAGTTTGTCATTGAAAGGTTAAAAGATTTTCCAGTTATAAGTAGGTTGTCTTCAGCAGCTCTTTAATATCACACTAAAGCAGAAAGGAAATATTGCAAAGAAACTGAAAGCTATATAAATTAGATGAAAAAATTGCTCCCTTTTCCTTTTGATTCCTTCTGGTATATGTGTACCCTTGTCATTCAACCTGTTACAACAACAGAAGCTATATAGTTTTAGATTTCAGTCTTAAAATATCACGTTGTCCATATCTATTAGATTCTGAGAAAGTCTTAATGAAACCTGCATGAGAAAAGGAAACTTTTTTTTCTTCCAGTTGTAATAACCAGATAAAATTTTTTCAGAAAAAATTAGACTAAAATATCAGGGATATCCTGGAAAGTTAATATATTCAGAGGAAGTAGGGATATTTTCCTCAATGATATCCCATGCAAATATTCATCTGAGAGATGAAAATAGAAGGAAAAAGTACTTGTCCTTTGCAAAGTCTGGCCCTCAATTACTATGGCTTTTGTTGTTATATTTAATCTTATACACACATGCAGGAGGTATGGATAAGCGCAGGAATATTAAAACTGAATGCTTTTTAATATCATTATATGTCACAGACAGTTAGTATGAGAAGATTACAATGAATTGCTTTCCCGTGTGTGGTTCCAGTTTCAGAGAAAAGCAATTTTTCAGTTTGACTACTACTACTGTAAAAATTTGCATTTTTTGAAGAATTTTCACCTAACAATTCAAATTGACATAAATCCATAAAAACAGCTTTGACAATCCACCATTTCACCTCTAGTAAAAGGAGGAAGAGATCTGAGTGTGAAGGGCCTATTTTATCCTTCATAGTTTGGGGAGGATAAGATGCTCCCAAACACCCAAGAGACCTGGAGGTTTAGCTAATTTAGATGCTTTGGTTTAATCCATTAATAGACCACCCAATTACTAAGATTTAAAAAGAGATTCATAAGAAAGCCTTTTTCTTTTTTTCTCTTGCTCAATATTGTATAGAATGGCAGATAATAATTCAGGATTAACAGGTACAAGCTGTATTACCTCCTTTTTATGAAATTTACTTAAAACGTTATAGTTTGGTACATTCCTGCTTTTCAACGTTTGCCACTGACTTACAGTTTATTTGTTTTTTTTCCTTTTTTTTAGTTGGATACACAATGAATGATCTCATTTTTGAGTGGCAAGAAAAGGGAGCAGTTCAAGTAGCAGAAGGTCTCACTCTGCCACAGTTTCTGTTGAAAGAAGAAAAGGATTTATGTTACTGCACCAAGCATTATAATACAGGTATGAAAGCATATTAGTAATTACAACAGGAAAGACATTTAATGTTTTTTGTTATAATAAATGTCACAGCTGGGATATTTTTTAAATGTTCTCACTGAACTCCAAAGAACATTAAAATGTACAGGTGCATTGTGCAGGATAACTTAAATAACTGGCAAACAAAACAAAACTACTTAAGACTGACCAAACTTGTATTTTAGTTACCTTAAGAAAATATATAGTTGAAATTCAGAAGCAGTTCAGTCAGGAGTTTTATTTTTTCAGCAAGTGCCATGACCACATTTACACTGTGGATCTGAAACACTACTGAAACACAAAGGTCCATATGCTGCACACTAATCATAGCCTGGCTCAGCCAGGAAAAAGGGACACAGGGTTACCAAGCCAGATATTCCTGCCCTTGTTCATAAAGGGCCAATATGAACAAGCCGAAATCATGCTTAGCGTGCAATGCCCAGGTGTAAAAACTAGACATGAGTCTGCAGTGGCAGATAAACTGAGAGTAGGTTTCAATCAGCTATTAGGAATCAATCCTTTAACGTGAGAGTGGTAAGTCACTGAAACGGGTTGCCCACAGAAGTTGTGGATGCCCCAACCCTGGAAGTGTTCAAGGCCAGGGTGGTTGGAGATCTGAGTAACCTGGTCTAGTGGAAGGTGCCCTGCCCATGGCAAGAGTGTTGGATTTAGGTGATTTTTAAAGTCTCTTCCAACTCAATTCATCCTATGATTAAGATTCTATGATTTATGATACTGAATTGAGGCCTTTGTAGAACTGAGATATTTAGTTCATTATCTCTGGGATTATTTGAAAAAGGAGGGGATTAACATTAATAATATAGTTATTCATTTTTAATTGTAAAAAAATATTTCAATAACTGCACAATCTCAACCATAATAATCCTCAAAAAACATGTAGCAATGGCTAAGAATGCATAGCTTATATCCACTCTCAAGAAAAAAAATCTAGAAATCTTTTATTATAATCCATGTATCTTTTAATTTCTGCTCTCCAACATGAATCTAGATTAAATGTATTTTAAAATTTATGATTAGAATGATTCATTTGGATTCTGCTGGAATGTCAGGGGGGAAAAATTTAATAGGTGGTATCCATAAAGAATGACTTGTTGTGATCAACATTGATGAGTGCTTTTCAACCCTGAGTTTTATCATAACTCTTGTGGTGACCTAAGAGAAAAAAAGGTTTTCTAATGATTTCCATTTAGAGGAGAAAGATATTGATAAAGACATTTTGAACTGTTCCCTAAAATAAATTTTAAATACTTAGCATATATTTTTACTGTACAAATACTAATATTGGATAATCCTTAAAAACATTCTAAAAATGGAGTTATATATATCCTATAGTAGGGTAATTTTTTCACTCAAACATCTCTTTGTTAATGATAATATAGAATTGCCTATTATTCCTTTTTTTCTTTCTACCGTAATCCTTATGACAAATAAGAAAATTTTATTTTCATTATTTTCCACTGTCTCCTTTGAGATATACAGGCAAGTTATCCCTCTCCTGCTTTTGTGCCATTTTAACATCTGCCTGTAACTGCGCTTCTGTATCCTGTCTAGTGATATTAACAAGTGCGAATTCATGATATAGAAAATTTTCCGAAGTTCATTTGCATACCATGATGCATAAAAAATCTCTAACTGAGGAATTAAGACATTAAAATGGTGTGTAACCTGGTACTGAATGGAAATCTGTATTAAAATTTCATAATTTCCGGTGATTTCCAAACACCTCATCAAAAGCTGAGTTGTACCCTTACTCATTTGTCTGAGAACTCACATTATAATCATCGTGGTCTAAACCTCATCTTTTTGATTAAAACTTCATTGTTTCAATATTTTTGCGGCATTACATTTTTCTTCACAACCTATGTTTCAAGCCTATTTAATTTGGTATGAATTTTCATCTAAGGAAAAATAGGAGAACACGCTTCACCTAGGCATACTACACTAGGTTGTATGGGGTCAACTTAATTCTACTGCTTTTTCCCTGTGGTCCTAAACTGAGTTGAGAAGCAGGAGCAACAGATGTTATCAACATGAGGCATGTGAGGCCTCATGCTTCTCAAAATGTGGCTACAAGACAAGTGTGCTTATCTCTGTGCAATTCTGTCACATTTAGATGGGAGAAGGGGTTTACTGTGATAAGTCTAGAGGACAATGTGGCCAATCAGCAGTCTGTTGTACTCTGTATTGCTTTGGCCAAACTGCATTTCTGTGGCCAAGCATACTGTAAAGCATCAGTGCAACCCACAATCCTGAAAAGATGGATGAAGTTCATGCCTCTCCGGAAAGAATAATTGGACAATTTGTCCACCAAAAGTCAAAGTATTTGCTAACATAGAAAACTTGGAACGCTGGATGCAACTAGACAATGGAGACTTTAAAAAACGTCAGCAAAAGAGAAGACAATTGCACAACTGTGGAACCAGCCTGTGATGGGCAAGGGGGAAAAATGTGATCCTGAGCAGCACCATCTGCAGACAAAACTGTATGTCATCACCAGAGTAAGCAGCAGAGTGGACTGCTCTGAGTTACAGCAACAAAATTAGACGTACAGATCTAGAAGAACTTTGGCAGGACAAATCAGATAAAAAAGATGGTCTTGCTCATGCAGGACTACATTTATTGTGATACTCTCCTCTTCAAGACAACAGTATTTTATCCAGAGTAATTTTTTTTTTTTAATTCAAGTCTTCAGTATAAAGTGAGTTTAATAAGATTAGAGAGGTTTGGTTTCTAGGAGTGTAAGAATGCATTTTATTTCTTTGTTACAACCAGTATTATTAACTACCATTTGTAGGCAAAAAAACCATAAACATTATATTAAAAGACAACAACAGCTAAGAGTTTATTTTCATTATGTCACTTGGACATGTGAACAGTAATGTGCTTTCTTAAGACTCCTGCAATGAGCTTTTGCAGGCAGATATGCCTTTAGAACACCACAAAAGAAACAAAATTAAAAAAAATCAATTTTCAAAACTTGAAATAAAGTCTATTTCTCTGGCCTATGACAGATTAGATAAACTGAATTCTTAAAATAATGTTAAATAACTGCACCTGGTATGCAGTAAGTGACCGAGAGGAGTTTTCAAATTAAATTTAGTTACAACACAGAATGGAAAATTCTTCTGAGACATCCTGTAAAACAGAAAAAAAAAAACAAAAAAACAAAAAAACCAAACAGATTCTCCCTGTGAAAAAAATTAATATGAAGCTTCAGGACAACTTGTGGAAACTCGTCAGTGCATGTCTTGTCAGTGTTTCATGCCCAATTGAAAATGAATAACTGTAACCACAGCTCAAAAAACAAACTACGTCTAAATATAGAGACATAACAGTTTCAGCAAAAGTACAGCAAAATGGCTCATCAAGTCTTGTGTTTTGAAGTGACACAACAACATTTCCGATAATTTTCATGTTTTGCATCCACAGGCATATCCACAGTGACACATTTGGGAAGTGAAGTAGAATCACAACAACCAGCAAAATCACATATGAACCATTTATGTTACAAGGATGGTCTTGCTTTACCTCATTCCTATGTGACATTCATTGCTCCCCTGGGCAATGAATTTGTATTTCACCTAATTTTTATTTCAATCACAGATAATTTCAATCACGGCTGCAGAAAGCCCAATATACAATAGCTTGAATTTGTGCATAATAGCATTGGTTAACAGGCACAAACAGAAATACTCTGAGTCCTGGTTTTATTCCTGCTCCATGGATAATGCACACTTGCACTTGAATGATGCTGCTCAGAACTGTCTTAGGTCTATTAATGCTTTTTGGCTCAAAGGTTTGGATATAGTGGTCCTGGAAACAGTGGAACTATGGTTCCTACACTCACCACCAGAACTGATGGATTCCATATGTGACCATTTCTGATAATTGCAGTCTTGATGGAAAGCATGTTTCCTTAACTCCACATTCCCCATTCAACCTCCTAACACACACATTCCAAACGCAATCTTTTCTCGTAATCTCTTTGGTTCCACCATAAGGTCAAGCAAGTTGCTTAACAACCTGTAGATTGTAGCCTTTCTAGGTCTCACCTTCAGCTGACCTAATGCCTGATATTCAGCTGACATGATAATGATAGTGATTAAAGGAGACATAGTTTTGATGTCTTACTCTGCCAGAAACAACTCAAACCCCTAATTGTTTCGACAACCACCTAAACCACTCTTTTTGAGAGATAGGAGAGATTTTTAAGCCATGGTAGTGTATGGATGTGAAATCTCTGAATTTGCTCATTCCTTCACTGAAAAAGCAGAAGTTATAAGCACTTTGAAAAGCAGAGTCTATGCCAGGCTGAGAATGTGATGTAAAAAAAACAGCACTGCCTGACTGTTAACAAGGCAGTTTTCTCAAGGAGGAAGAGACCTCAGTTGTCACCATTGCACTGATCAAAATTTAAGCATTCTACCTTAAAGATTCATTGAATAAAAATTCAACAGCTGTCCTGAAAGTAGAAACATTACATCTAGACATCTCTTTAGTTCATACTTCTCCCCTCTCTGCCCTTGCTAACACAGTACAGCACGTCTCTCTCATCACAAGACTTCTGTTCAACTTGATATCTCCCAGACTCCCAGGCTTGTCCTGTAGAACTGCTACCTACCTAGTCCATCCCAGCCTGTATCAGTGCATGGGGTTACTCCACCCTAATCACAGAACTGAGCATTTGTCTTTGCAAACTGCTGTGATGTTGTGGTGGGTTGTCCAGCCTACAAAGGTCCTGTTTAATGACGCTTGGTTCTCCATTCTGAGAAAGACAGGAACTGCAAGTGCAAATTTATCAGGCTGAAAAAAAAATAGTTTCTCTTTTCCATATTTATTTTCAACTTTCTTTTATTGCAGTCATTATCAGTCTTACAGCAATGTTAAATTTACCACCTGCCCAAGTATTTGTTTCCTGAAAAGCTGCATAAAGGCACTTCCTTCATGTCCAGGAATTTATGTAGTCAATGACAGGTCACAACATCAGTACTGATTTCTCCCAATATGCTACTAATATCCACAAACTTGATAGAAAAACTGAATAGTAGTACACTCCTAGAGTTGTTTTGTGAATTTTGGCTTTAGATATATATATTTAGATATATAGACAACTTGTCTAGTTCTATATGCCAAACACTGGAAAATCATACTTTCTATTCAGGCTGCATGATGACACATACAACCTGTTTTATCTGTTTATGACAAGGAAAAGGTGAGTACTTTTATAAGCAGTTTTTATCAGCAAAATACATTCAAATTGCAATTTATATTAAATGCAAACTGCAAAGTTTTTGGAGACTGAACTAATCAAGTGTTTTTAATTACTCTGACTTCTTCCTAGAAAGGTATGAAAATAATTTCAGCTAAATTTACTTATATGTAGTCAATTTTAGAGGTACAATCTCTTGAAATAATGAGCTCTACATGCACATAATTTATGAATTGTATTTTTTGTTTAAGAAATTTTATCATTAAATACAAAAGGAGTGAAAGCATTTAACTGTATTTCAGTAATAAGTAAAGCAGACCTCCAGTCAAATGATGGTGTCACATTCTAGGAAGAATAAAAAGGAAGTGTCAGACAAGGCAAAATCAAGTAGACTGCTTGCTGTGTGGTGATTCTGCTGTGTGGAGAGAAAGGGACGGTATTGTCTCATGCAAAAGACAGTATACATATTTCATTCTCCTTCAAGCTCTCTGTGAAAATCATCTACCATTATGATTGCAGGGTGATACATAACATGCTGTTGCCAAGAAAGGTTAATTGCAATCTTATTTTAGCAGATGCAGAGAAAAAAGAAAGCACACAACAAAAGGCAAAAGGAAAGTGTTGGTGGTCTTTGTAGTCCCTCTTAGGGCAATACATTTTTATTTCCTTCTGAGACTGTGTGTATTTTTGGCTAAAGTAACTTCAGTTAGAACAAAAATCCATCCTTGGAAAATTTCTTTTCAACATTAGTAACTTTAAAAATAAAAAGCTTTTTCTTTGATGTTTAGGGGCTTTTTTTCCCCCAGTTCATCTGAAGACACTTGGAGCCAATACCCACTAAAGACAGTAACAACATTTGCCAGGGTGATTCCATCCTGTGTACTAGATAAAATATTAGAGTTTATGTATGCAGGAGACTTAATTGCATGATGAATAATTTTGTTTCAGGACCATTCTGATCAAAACTTCATCTCTCTGGGGCTTTAACACACACATAAAAGACTAGCTTTCTATTACCTGTCACAATGAAGTCTCCCAACCCAGGATGAGATGAATGTCAGAACCAGCATTAGGAAGGACTGGAAAAATATAGCAAAGGGGAAGTCTACGATGGCCTGCAGATAGATCATATTTGCTGTATATATTACATCTCATAAATTATCCTTAGTGTAGATTATCTTGCAATAGACATTTTTTTGAGTAAATATTTGTCTTTTTTTCCTTCATACAGAGGTGCAGAGAGTAGAAAAGAATACTCAAAACATTGCAATAGCAACTATTTAATAAGAACCTGTGAATCAAAGGTATTAAGCACTAGAAAACAAAGTCAAAAAGTGCAGTAGCCATGTTACATCATTCCATACAAAATCTGTTTCTTGAATCCACCTCTTATTTTATTTTAGAAGAAGACTCTGTTATTTTTGCTTTTAGAGGAAAGAACTGTCTTTACTTTTATTTCTATAGAGAAACGTGTGTCAGCTGGCTTTTGCAATATGTTATCTTTTCTACATAAAATGAGGAACTATGGTTTTTACAAGTCTAAAACTTATAAACATTGCTGAGGTTTAGAATAACATCTAGAAGTAAATACTCTGTTTAATACAATTTTCAAGCTCATTTTGAACTTGAATGTTTAGTAGAGTAGAGGAATTGAGCTGCTTAATAAAGGGATTTCCAGAAGACAGACAAATGGGAGGAGCTATTGTATTAAGAGGTCTAAATCTAAGATAGCCATTTAGTTTGAGCATATCCTAGCACTGAAGTAGTCTCAGTCTCCCTTTCTCCTTTCCTGTTGTCTCTCAGTACCTAATTTCATGTTAAACCTGTGTCTCTAACTGTTTATCAAGGGAGGAAATGCAGTGTTATAGGAGAGGACAATCTTCACAGTCCAATTGCTCCAGGACTCTCTTAGGAAATCTTCATAGCTAGCAATATTTTGGCTGCTAGGCTGGCTATTTGTTGGCCATTCGTCACTGTTAGAAGTAGAATTGTATAGTCTAAACCTATATTAACAGATGTGTTGGAATCAGAATATGATATATCTGCTTCCAAGATCCAAGGCACATACTCTGCAGCACTCCATGAAGATTTATTCAGATATGCTTAACTTAGTTCAATTTTTAGGGTTTGAATCATCTCTGTTCAGCCAGTATAAGATTCTAATTTTAAGTAAATAGATTCATGTAATTTCATCAAGCTATATAGTCTTTAAGCCATAGTCCTCTCTAAATCCACAAAATATTTCATAGTATATCAGTTAGCATTATCAATGACTTGCAAGGAGGGTCAGACTACCATTTACTAGTATCTAAAGCAGTATCAAGAACCTTCAGCAGATAACTCTCCATTCTGCATGGATTACCAGTTGAATGCATGCTTAGTTCTTTTCTTGTTTGTTTATATTTATTCACTTTGTATTTTACTACGTTATTTAATTTCATAGTTATTTAATAAATATTATTAGTACTTTATTAATTATTTCTGAGGCAAACTATTTCCTTGACTCAGTTTTCTAAAGTGATTCTCCCTTATGAAAACTTTCTATGTAGCTTCCAAAACAGCTACTCAGCCTTCCCGGGAATTGTGAACATGATTATGACATTGTAGGCCTACAGTAAGAAAAGTTTTCCCCAAAAGGCATCCTAAGGGCTGCTGAAAAAGAACAAAGAATTTTTAAGCCCTTCCAACTATTGTCTTTGGAACAGTGTGAGACAGATGAAACTGCAAAGGAGGACTCTTTAGGGCCTGAATTTACTACTTCGGCTTGATTTCTCTTTCACATCCCACACTACTGACAGTACCTTTTAATCACATGAGCATACTGCTGCCTGCATAGCCCATTGTTTAAACACCACCTGCCACGGTCAGAGGAGGCTGTGCAGTGGAAAGATGTGCTAAAGGAGAAAATTGCTCTTCTTCGGTTACTCACAGTTGGCCACAGCAGCAACAACTAAAAAAACAGTATGTGATGTAGGCACCAAGTGGAAGAAAAATCATATAAACTGACTGCAGTATATATTTTTCCACTGCCTATTAGTTTCAGCATGGACATTGCAGGGGAATCATGTCACCCCAGCAGCTCTAACATTGTTGTTACCAAAGAATATGGGTAAGAGAGAAAAATGCACCATCACATGCATATACACCACCGCATTCACTTCACATGCATAGGTACAACATTCGTCAAGACAGCACTTTTGGTGCCTTAGCACACTTAAATCCCTGGTTAGGCTAGACTTACAAACACAAAGAATGTTACCTTGTTTCAGGAAAGAATGCTTATCCTTTAGGAAGCCCTCAATAGCTTTTCTTTCTTTTGCCTGACAAAAATCTGTCCATTTTATGGACTGTGAGCGCATCTATATTTTGCTCTAATCTGAAACTACCATCAGGTCATAATTTGTTGCTCAGCCTCAGCAAACCCACAATACCAGAAAGTATCCTATCCTTCTTCTAGGCAGTCTCTGTGACACTTACAGTGCATATCAAAACAAACTAGATCTTATCTTTATGTACTGCAAATTAATTGCTACAGCAATGCTCTTAGATGCTTGTCTATCTCCTTTGCAGGCTGAGATGACTTCATGGGTATGTCTGTTCTGATCAAGCAACCAGTCAAACAGATTAAACCACAGCTAAGCTGGCTTTGAATTCGAAATGAAATACAGGAAGAGAAAAGAGGCCCACAGTTGGACGCTGGCTTTAGTTGGGAAACAACAGCACAGCCTCTGCTGGCTGACTCCTATCTGAAGCTCACACAGTTAGAGCAAGAGTTTTCTTTTTCCACCCTGCTTCATTAGCTAAGTTTATGCAGGTGGTTCTGATGTCAGTCAGGAACAGAAAAAACTATCACCTCTTCCACACTTAGACCAGCAACTGCTGCAACTGCAGTGCTGAGACTGACTTCCAACTGCTGCCTTTCTCTAATATTCAGTAATTGAGTAACGGAGAAAAGCGTCTAACCTGGGTAGCCACCAGTCTCCCTGGGGAGTTGCCATATATTAATTGTTCAGTGCTGTAATGGAACAGAGGAACACAGTGGTCTTGACTAGGAAGCACTGATATATGTGCCTGGCATGTCCATAAACTCAGTGGGTCTAAGACAAAGGCAGGACTCTTAAGTCACAAATGGTGTGGAGTTATTTTTCCACTTTGAGACTTTCTTTTCTTCCTTTTCTTCACTTTCTTTTTTCCTTTTTTTTTGTTTTGTTTATTTTTGGTGCTGTAGATTTTGAGGGTTTTTTTACTTTGGCCAATGATGTTTCCAAAAATACAAAACCAAGCAAAAAATTGTTGACACATCATTCAGTCCTAGTTCTGGCCACTTCATAATCCCCACTTTTTCTTCTGTGGTTACAATATATTCCATTTGCACTTCTTTCATTTAGAATATCTTTCATTTTGTTGAGATCCTGTTGTGCCCAGCTATTCCTCTCTTTCTCCTTAGTTCAGATATACCTGTCAAATTTTCAACCACATAAAATAATCCATACCAGAGCTACTATATTATTTACTGGTCCCTGTTTAGGACCATGGAATTTTTGTACTGAGTGGTCTGTAATAATTCAAGTCCACTGCAGTACTCAGGGAAGAGTCTCAGATCTCTTATCCCACATTTATCTGGACAAAAAAAAAAACATACAAGCAATAGCAAATGTTTACTGACACTCCATGTATGCATACACATATATTACGCACACTGATGCCCCTTAGTTTTCCTTCCTAATTTGTTTTGAAAGGAGAATATAGGACCCTGTAAGAAGAAAATGTTGCATGCTGAATGATTCTTGCTGATGTGATGCTGAATAAAATGACTTTGCAAGAGGCCTAGATTTGGTTGATGCATTTTGCTACTCCTTACCACCATGATTTACTGTGGTATGTGAGGAAACTGTTGCTGTCCAAAGCTGCTGAATTAACAGAATGAATGTCACAAAAAAAAGAAAACTTCAGGGTAAGAACCAGTTTGAAGTAAGAATGTGATTTCAACAAAGGGCAGCCGGTGCAGAACTTCTAGTTACATGGGGTGTACTGACCACCTAAGCAAAAGAATATATTGTGTAGGTATTCTTTTGAAGACCTTGGAAGAGAAATGTAGGGGGAAATCCTGGCCTTTTCTGAAGCAAACACCAAAATTCCCATTCACTTTGTTAAACCAAGATTTCGTCTCGTGATTGAAGCAGAAATCAGTCTCAAAGCTGGGGCAGCAGATGGTTGAGCCAGGATTTGGGACACAGATTTCAGGAGTGTAGACAGGATTCAGAAAATGCTGGCAATTAGGAATGGAACTAATAATTGAGCTTGCAGATATAAAACTCCTGAGATACAGAATGTAATTTTAAAATTGAACATCATAAAAAATGTCTTTTTAATTTTTTTTTAGTGCCTCAGCAAAATAAAAATGTCATGAAATTACCTTGATTATGTCATCATAGAGAGAACTAATGGCCTCTTAAGAGAACTGTTATGAAAATAATCAAGTTCAGAAAGTATTTACAATCACTTAATATGCCTTGAATAAAAATATTTCAGTTTGACTTCATCTGAAACTTATTTCTGTATACCTAATGCTATTGCCACATCATAATACACAATATATTAGTATAGGATAAACTCATAAATAAGTCCACTACAAATATAATTTTAATATGATAAATATCAAACAACTATTAATGAGAAACAACTTGGTATAAAATGGCATTTTGCAAATAAAAATTGATTGAGAAAATAGCTATCAAAAACTACTGGAAAACATAACCAAAAACCACTTAATAAATAAATAACTGTACAGCTTTCCATGTTAAACTTAGAATTAGAAATAGCTTTCATTCAAAATAAAGAAGAAAAATGAGTTATGTATATTTCTTACTCTACAAAATGGCTTAATGTATACACCACTTACAGTAAGAGCATTGCCTTCAGCACCATTCATATGTGACTAATACGAACATTGAGCAGAATTAGAAAATCTAATGTGACCAGGTCAAGATCTGTGATATAATCTACAGTTTACAGGGTGAAAAAAAAATGAAAAACAAACCAAAAACAAACAAACAAAAAAAGTAATCTGGATACTATAAAAAAAAATGGGTTTATGGCATTTTTGTGAGCCAGCAATAGGTTTTTTTTTTGTTCTACTTTGGTTAAATCAGTAAAAGCTCCTTGATGTTCAGTACCTGGGTAAAATTAGGTAATTTAAGTACCTTCCTAAAGTTGCCTAATCTCAAGTCTTCAATTTTTGTTTGAATCTTGGTCATTGTACTTATGAGCTGGAACTGTTTGAATGAGAATAAAGGGAGAGACTTAGCAGACTCTCCTATTGATAACCTAATGCCCATACTGATCTCACTATATTTTTAGCAATTTTTTTAGACTAAAAAAAATAAAATTAAGTTTAAAATTGAATGAAAATATAAGGGAGATGTTATGCAACAGAGGAGTAAGCTCTTTCTTTGCACACAGATGTATTTCCAAATCATAAATGGCAAAAAATTGTGATCACTCACAGGAAACTTCTTGTTGTCCTAATGCATTGTGATTCAGTTTTTATATGGAAACAAGTTTCAGAGGTTATTGAATTGTTAATTTTTCAGGTTTTCTGTCCCTTTTCTTTCCAGTAGATACCCTATTATAATGGAGACTGTGCATATTAAAAAGAGAAATCCAATCATTAATCTTTCATTTGTGAACAAATATATTTGACAGAGCATACATTCTTTAGAGTGTGGACTAGATGTTGGCAGTAAAAAACATTCTATTTCTATTGAATGTTTCTTCTTTGTTATAAAAAGGAAAGTTTACATGTATTGAAGTCCGATTTCACCTTGAGAGACAGATGGGTTACTATCTCATCCAGATGTACATACCAAGCCTATTGATTGTGATTCTCTCCTGGGTGTCATTTTGGATCAATATGGATGCAGCTCCAGCCAGAGTGGCTTTAGGCATAACAACTGTGCTGACCATGACAACACAAAGCTCAGGTTCACGAGCATCTCTTCCAAAGGTAGGCGAAATTTCCTTTGTTTGTACTACATTAGTCATAATGTTATGTGACAAACACTCTCAATCAACCTTATGTGTTTTGATTATTAGCATTCAACCATTTTCTAAAGGAGATAAATAATTTTGAACTATTTGGGGGGGGGGGGTTTGATTCTCCAGAAAAATACATTCTATTTCTCCCACCTCAACTATTTACCCAACCACGTATCTACCAAATTCCATGAACCTTAACAAGAAATGAAAACAATGTTATTCAATACTACATAAATACTGCTTAGTAATTGACTGGCTCATCCTTTTTCACATCCCAGTATCTGATGGCATACTAGCAGTTACAACTGAAATTCTAAAGGCCACAGATCCTAACCTGTTCTCAATTATATTCCTTTCTCAAAAACTGCCAACACTATGAATTAACTCACTACTTACAAACACAGTTACATTAAAATGTAGAAAAACGTGAACCTAAACAGCTCCAAACAATTGTGTAAAAAATGTTTACAACACAATGTAAACCGCTTAAAGTTTATTTCTATTATTAATTATTCTAATAATAATTATTCAGTTTTTTGAATTATAATTACTTTGAATATTTTCTGTTTCATTTTAAGGCTTATTCCTTGACCTTCTTCATGTGTCATTGCAATTAATAGAAATAAAATGTATACAATAAAAATACACAAAGTCCCATTCTGTGTTAGTTTTACCATAATATTTTTAGGTTGTCTAATTGCATTTTTTTCTAAGTAAAATAGATAGCCCTGAGCATCTTTGTGTCTTAGATATATGGATCTGAATGCATCCAAATGTAGCATCAACAACTCAGAAAAACAATGTAAGAGATTAACAGAGAGCTATATATGGGTTTTGTCAGATTTTGAGGCCTGAAGCTAGCCATGTTTGCTTATATTAAAAAGCTCTTGTAAATCTGCACGCAAAGAGGGAGCAGGCCTTACTTTCTTGGTTCAGATTATGTCCTGCATCTGAGCTTGGCCATACGGGATTGCAATGAGCTCTATTCTGTATCTGATTCTCAGTACTTTCACTGTGTCAAAATTACACCACTAATTTAAAACTATATATTTGATTTACTACAACTATATTAGCAATGACTGAACATATCAGAGTTCTCCACCTATGTCCTTCTTCTACCTAATTTTATTGCAGGAGTTTTCAGTTGCATCCATTTTAATACAGGAATTCCCACTGGTCCTACCATAAGCTATTCTTTGATTCCTTAGTGTCATTCACAGATCTCAGTGAGAGAAATGGAGGAAGAGCATGCATTTCTTGTGGATTATTTGGTTTGGGATGTTTGTGATACAGTATACTATAAGGAGCTGTTAATGATTTAAACACACTTTGTGAAAGAGTAAATTTTTAAAAATAACAATTTATTGATTGAATTTTTATTCCTCTTATTATGTAATTTCATGTTAAGTTTTGTTTCATAACAGTAGTGTGGGGATGTGGAGGTATTAATGCACTTCCTGCTGACATGAAATACTTAATTTCACATCTGTGGTTTTAACGTATTCGGTCTTCTCCTTTCTTATCTCCATAGGTGTCATATGTCAAAGCCATTGACATCTGGATGGCAGTGTGTCTGCTCTTTGTATTTTCTGCACTTTTGGAGTATGCAGCTGTAAACTTTGTATCAAGGCAGCATAAAGAACTTCTGCGCTTCCGCCGCAAAAGGAAGAAGAGCAAGGTAAAAGTAATGGTATTCACAGCTTTGAAAGAGAACCTGACTGAATTATGCCAGGATATAGGGTTAATTTGGTAAACATGCTACAGTTTAAAGTAGCAATATAAATAAAATGGCAGCACAGCCTAAAATTCACTATAGGCAGAGGGTAGCTACAAGGACTGTAAATTGTATAAATCCAACTTGAATTCCCGAAGAAGGGATTAAGAGGGATTTAAATGAGGCATGGAGAATGTAGGAGCCATCTGCACAAACATGAATTTCACTCTGTTAGAGGAGTTAGATTATTCTTCAGTGAATGAATGTTGCTGGTATTTGCAGCAGTTTGTGCTACATTGAGATTCAACAAATAATGTTTCCTAATTTAATTCTAGTACTCAATTCAAAGCCTTAACAGCTGTGTTTCATGCAAATATTTTTTAATACAAGAAATAATTTTTCAAATAACATTATTGGTGAAGAATAAACATTTTACTTTAAAAGGCTGATAAATGTGTGGTTTTTTCTTCCGTCCTGCTAATTTAGTATAAATTTTTCATATAAATGGTAAAAAAGTTTAATATAGTAATGGCTATTAATATTTATTTTATAGCTGGAGATATATAGACTACCGTAAAATAACTCACTACCAGTGTGCAAAGTCAAACAGCTAAGGCTACAAGTTTGAACTCTGAAACCTGTAGTTGAATCAAGCAATAAGGAAAATTTCTTACAGTAGTATATAATTCCTACTTCTGATTTCATGAAGAGTAAATAGTTCTCCAGCCTATCCATTAAATGAGTACCCACCTTTTCACAGGCTTTCAGTTACTATCTAGAATATGACTAGTGAATGGAAGTCTGATCATAGCAACATGATTCAGTTCTGTTGTCTTTCATTCCTAGACTTACCTCATGTTTACGGCTTACATGCAAGGAGAAGACATTTTATAGGTTGTTTTGCTCTTACTTAAAAGATATTGAAAATCTGCACTGCTGTAAAACCTACCTAAGCAGTCTCTGCTAGTAAGACTCTGTGTTAAGAGGCAGGCTGGACAGTCAAATGAAAATGACATTTTCACACATTTGCCTGCCCTTGTGTGTTGAGTCCCAGATTTCTTAAGCTGCACAGAGAAACTCATGTACTGTAGCCTAGATGATGATTCAGGCTGCATGTACCTGCTTTCAACATTCATCCCTGTGAAAAATGGGCTTTGTTCTTCTCCCTGACAGTAGCAGAAAAAATAGCAGTTTTGTGACAGAGTATTTGTTTCTGAAATATGGCAGCTCTCTGAAAGCTGCTTAAAGGTTTGGAATGGGAAGAATGGGATGGGGCAGACACAGATTACTGGACAGATGTAGGTGAGCCCCAACAAATGCATGGTGTATCAAATACAAACAGCTGTGGTGAGTGATATATTATGTCACTGTACCTTTAGTCCATTCATCTTTCTCACCATGTTGAGAAAGTTTCTTCTAGATCTCAAGCAAATTCACCACATTCAACTTTAATGACATCTTCCTTAAATACAAGTCAATTTTTATGAGCATAGGGTTAGAAACTGGCAGGTGATATATTCCTTCCTTGGAATCGAACCAAATCTCTTTCCAGCTCTCTCTTAGCAAGACTTCAAACTCACCAAAGGCACTTATTCAGCAATCACAATCAATGAAATTTCAGCTTAGAGGTATGTAAGGGAGGATCCACGGTATACAAAACAATTCTAAAAGAAGACCTCTTAAAAAAAAATATGCACATGAATAACCTCACTGATTTAAGTGTTTTGCTGGATTAGTGCTTGACATCATGGTATTTTTGAATTCAAGCTTAAAAGTCCTTATTCTAATTTTACACTTCATTAGACAGTCTTTAGCTTCAGGTACGTTGCCTGCTAGGTTACCATAAAATCACAGGATTAAACCTAGAAACTTCAGGGTATGTACTAAAGTACTCCCCTTAGATTCTGAAGGATGGAGACATGCACTTCAATGCTTTTCTTCATAACAAACCCACGTGAGGGTATTAAATATTTTTGGGGGTATACGGCTTTCCCTTCCTCCTGTATCTGTAAGCTTCATCATGAGACAGGCTTCTCAGTATAAATTTACCAAAAAATACTTTCTTCCTATGCAAGGTTATGATTTTAGAGAAACAGTAATTTTTCAGAAAATATTAATTTAACTAAATGTTTCCTGACTCACTTCAAACCCATGTAGAGCTAGAGCTCCCAGTCAGAGTTAACCTCTGAGAATACACCTTCTCAAGCTTTAGAGACAGCTCAGCTAACTGATTCTCTCTTTCTCAGTGTTTTAATAAAACATTCCTTGTCAACAAGTATACAGGATTGGAAACATTACAGCACGGAGATTTTATTTCCTCCAAAAAATTTGGATCACATGCTAAACCCTCTGGTATACAAATAATAAATTATGTTTTACAGATTAAAAAATTCAGTAAATAACTAGCCTTCCTTACCACAAATATTATTATTTATTCACCACAATTTCTAACATGAAATGTAGGCCCCAGGATCATAAGTCAAAGTAACCTGTTTTTTCTTTCTCTTTTGTCTTTTTCAAAGTTGGCTACTACAGCTCATGATTATAAAGTTTTGTATGTTTGTTATCTTTTTGGTCTAGGTCAAACAGACACTGGCTGTCAAGAATTAGATTGCATTAACTTTTAAAACTGTATAAAGAAATGTTTATTTGGCCACAAAGTCAAAAAAGGTGAAGCTATTTTAAAAGGCTGCATTTAAAATAAACTTCAGAGGTTCCCTTGAACATTAAATCCTCTTCCTTTGCAGAGTGAAAAACACTATTCTATTCAGTATTTATGTCCAAAACTATTAGAGAAATATATCCATTAGGATAACTTATTAGACTTTTTCATTCTGCATGCTTCCATTCTTGGGACACTTTACTAATGTCAGGTTTTTCTACCAGGTGAATTCTAACTGTTAAGTACAGATTTTTTTTTTTTTGGCATTGACATTTTATCTGCAACGGCACAGCAAAACTTATAGCGATTCGACTGTGTTACAAAAGTAAAAAAATAGATGAGTTTGGAAATATTTTGTTCTAGATATGTGCTGACAGAAGAGAATATTTATGAATAATATGTAATTGCAATAAGGAAGCTGAAGAATTTTCAAAGTCTATTTTCTTTGTAATTAGAAAGATATGCTTGTTGCAAGAAATATTTACTTTTACCAAGTAACTAAAACAATAGTGCAATTATTGAATTTCAGTGCCTTTGGGAGGTCAGTGGATCCATTTTCCTGACTTAAGTCAAGATCATTTATACCTAATTCATCTCAGTCATAAAAATTCCACAAGCTCCCCTGAAATCTATTCCAATTGTTTAAAAAGATTTTACTATTGCTTTTTTTGGCCTCTCATGGCTTGTCTAGGAGGGGCACAGAAAACAGATTACTTCTTTCCTTTATGTCACCATTTGCACGTTTCCATTCAGTCTTTTCTTTAAGTACTCCCAGTTGGTACAGTTTTGGGGTTTGTTTTGGGGTTTTGGTTTTATTTTTTTTTTTTAGTTTGTTTTTTCCCATTTGCCTTCCCTGGAAATTCTCCTAAAAAGTCCACATACTTCCTCAAAACTGTGTTTGCAACATGAACAACATGAAATCTACCCAGTAACAGTTGAAAACATCCAAAGGATCAAATGATTCAAATTATACACTTGTTTATCCAAATCGTTTTACCATTTGCCTTCTAAACAACATCGTGTTATTGACCCATATCAGGACTGTGACCTTCCATATCTTCTGGATTTTTTCCCAGAACTACTGTAGAACCATTGGGTTTCCATCTTATGCTTGTAAAGTTGATCATTTCTGGCAAAATGTAGTGCCTTGTATTTGCATCTACTGACTCTCCTTCTGTATTTTTCAGATGCTTTGTCCAAATCATTGAATTCAATTCTAACTCTAAACATATCCTCAAACAAATTTGAAGGTTTTCATAGGTTGGAATATTTTGTAAATTTAATTAAAAGTATGGGTTATTCCTTCTCATTGCTGGTTGAAAACACAAAGGAACTGGAATCTCTCTCTTAAAAGCATATGATGGAACTTGGATAAGACCCTTGCAATGAATTATACAGTTATACAAATTGCAATTGTGTACAGAGCTGTAATAAGATATTTTGGGATACAAAGCTCATATCCTTGCCATTTTTCTAATGCTTTTTCCAACTCTAGTCACTTCCTCTTTTTTACACCATCTAGTTCATTTGCAGCCTCCCTTCCCAGACAACAGTTACAGCAGCATCAAAGACAGTTCTTAGGTATAACAGCACCCTCTGGCCACCCTTTTTATGATTGTAAGTATGGACCTCATTCAATGATTCCAGATAACTAAATGGCAAATTTCTTTCCAGAGGCCCAATCCAATTTGCACAGAATTAACAAAAATTTTGAAGTGTCTGGGATTGTGTTATAAATACATTTATAAATAAAAACTATTATTGCAACATAATATACAACCTACTCATTGCATTTGCCAATAAGCATCACAATAGGCACAGGAGATTTTTTTAAAGGTTCTAATACCTTTATGATTACAAAAATGACATAATGAATCCTGAGAACAGGGGAATTTTGGTTCTCAATTTGAGACCTCATTTGTTATTCGGTATATGAACCATAGTGCTTTGTCTCTGACAGAGAAAAAACCTGTCTAGTGAACAGAACTATTTCAGAAACATTATATTACCATTCCTCCAGAATGAATGAATATTAACTATTCATTTACAGTTACACTCCTTTCTGTCTTGAAAGACAAAAGGAAAAAAATGGCAGAATTAGAAGTCATACAGTGATACTGAAACACACCTATGATCAGTGCTTTTTCTTAGTTGCATTTACATTCTATGGGGAAAAATATTAACTCTGTATATATACTGAATAATAACACTTTTATTTTAGATCAGCTGTTACTATGTATTTAGTTTTCAGGACTATTCAATCTTTTAATCCTATTTTCAAAAATCTAAAGATCACCATATCTTTAGAGAGGAAAATAGACATGCAAACTAGATTGTCTGTAATGGTAATCACACCTCTTTTCTTTTGTTTTCTTTTTGGTCAACCCATCCGTTTTGATGAAAGTATTTTGAGGGAATTCTTGATGGAAATGAAATCAGTGAATCATTACAGCATAGCAATGGCTTGAGATGTACAGGACCTATAGACGGGACTTTGCCTCAAATCTACAGTACAAATTTAAGGGTAAACTATGAAGAAGATTTCCCATTTGTCATAATGTGATATCCAATCATTAATAGAGGCCCTCTCCTTTTGTCTGAAATAATGTCTTCCCATGTGAACTTCATATACCTTCATTGCTACCTGTATGTGATGACGTGAAATGTTAATAAAGGTACTGTCTTGGTAATTTCATAATCCATTTTGATCTGTTTAAATCTGGATTAAAACGTAGTATTAAAATTTTGCACTGTTTGTAGTGCAAGACAATTCATTAACACTTTCCTTCTCGAAACTGAACAGTAAAAAATGTAGTGTTCAAATTACCAGAGTCAAGACTTCAAATAAGCTTTCAAGTTGTTACCACAACCTATAATCAATAGGCTGTGGAGTTATTTTCAGCCCTCATATATATTATTTCTCAAGATAAATGTATTATTAAATATATGGATGGAAAACAGCATGGTCACAAGACCACAGACAGTGACAGCTTTCTATTAATTTATACTTAAGTATTTTGTAGAACAGCACTGATACAGAAGTAACCTAATTGAAATTACTTTCTTCAGATCTTCAAAGAATTCTAACTTTCTAAATGAAAATTACCTAAATTTACTTGCATTCTTAAATTACAGTAATTTTAATAGAGATGATAAAATATTTATATCTAGCTGTATGTGGAATAACTTTCCAGTTGTGAATTTTAGAGCTGAATGTGTGACAAGTGCATTCAAATCAAACTCTTACTAAAATTCATTCATGATAGGATTTTTTAAGTTTTACCAAAAATCTATGAGAAATCACTTTCTTTGGCGATGATCCACTAAAATACACAAAGGGAAAGAAAAGCTTCCTTATTATTTATAAAATTCAAATAATCTAACCAATATGGAGGACTTTTTTAGGAGAATTCACTGTCCATATTATCAACTGGATTATACAGGGTATGTCTTTTAGATGATTTCTACAGTGGCGGGCTCAGAGGCACGCATTCTGAGAAATATTTCTAGTCAAAAAGACAGACTTTAGCCAAGCAAATCAATAATTAAAAAAAAAATGGCATGTCACTGACATTTTATATAAATGCCTTTGAAAGAGTACTCAAAAGTTAACATCAATAATAACAGTAAATGCATCTTTCTTGCTGCACACAAGCACCCTCATATTAATCTGAGGCCAAGTTAGTGATTTTGCTGCATTACAAACCTGCTGGAAAACTTGCAGAACCATATTTTGAATAATCCAGTTGCTACCCTAGAAAAGAACTATGGTGGCAATTCCTGCCTATCCATTAGTCCTAGCACTTTGATCTGACTTGGCAGGCTCCAAACATCCTGCCTGACCTCATGGAGACACCATCCAACAGACATTGGGCAAAAGTGCTGGATTCCTAGAAGGACCTTCACATCACTTCCTCAACAACAGAGGGCATTTCCAAGCAGCCTGCTGGCAGACTGAATACAGGATGTCTGCAAGCACAAAAAAAAAAAAGGAGAGATCTGCCCCTGAAAACATTCTAGGGGGTCATTCCATTCAGGTAAGCCTAAAACAGAGACAGTAAAGTCTTAGTACATAGTGCCTCATCCTGAAAACATGTATAACTGAAAGCTGCTACTCAGGAATTATTTTACTGTCTTTCTCAGCCTGTGAAATTATAAGCATTATTTTCTGGAGAAGCATGAAAAGACAAAACTCTGAAATGCACATATGACAGTGTTTAAATGGCAAGTTTATGGTAAATTCTCACAGTCCATGCATTTGTAACTTAATACTTCTGTTAGCTGAAATACAACACTACAACTCCTCTGGAATACAACTGCTTTAAAGATGTTATTTCCCATTCTTTTCTGACAGGAAAGGAACACCATTGTAGTAATTAAATCTCTGTTTTATCACGTCATCAAATAATGATCCTATCATTTTGTATTTCTGTTATTCATTTCCATAGTAAAATAAGTCAGTGATTTTTCCTCCTCCTTTTCTTTCATGTTAATTTTTCTTTATTTTTGTGTTTTTAAAGGCAAAATCTAATACAGATTTGAAGCACAGTAGTTTCAGTGAACTATATTACTCTCTTCATTTATTTAGTTTATATATATGAAAAAGTATTGCAGTTGGGGGATAACTACATCTCTGCTGGATGGTCATGCTGACAGCCAAATAATTCACTTCAAACTTAGTGGTTTATCTGCATTCTTTTGTAGCTAACTTATTCAACTATTAAGAAACCTCATTGGATTTATTTAAAAATAGTAATTAAAAATGATTCTTAAAGTAAGTACTATTGATGGAAGTTTTAAATATGTTTAGAATTAATTCTCCATTGAAAAATATTTTCAGATTTACCAAATGTCACAGGTAGTTTCAGAATGAAAAATTTGGAAGCTTGAATTTTAGCTGAGCTCTTTGAGAAATTGTATTTGTATAAACTAAGAGGTTAAAGTAAAACAAAAATTGCTTCAGAACTATTGAATTGAAATTCTATTTGACTTTGGCACATAAATAAATAAATACTTTTTTAGCTGGGAAGTGCTTTAAAATATCAAAAATTCGCTTACAGAAGGAAAATTGCTGCTCACCTCCTTTTATAATACTTACGTGAATTATTTTTCAAAATAATTAAAGAACTAATATATACATAATAATTTATATACTTCACGAAAGTCTAAAATCCTAAAGTAACTAGGATAAATTAGGCATGAAGAATAGACATTCTTGAATTTAAAATTATTGAAAAAATGGTGAATGCCATCAAAATCATGTGACTGTCCTTGAGGCATAGTGAAGGAGTATACTGGAATATATTTCAGAACCAAATTTGGCTCTGGCTTCACAGACTATATATCATTTACATGCCTGCATATGTACCTCTTTTACTGCTTGAGGATACCTATAACTAGGTAAAGAGAAGTAAAAAATATGTCTCCAGACACAAGCTACATTTTTTAATGTACGAATATTGTAAATGTAAATTAATATTGTAGATATGAATAATGTAAATATGAAATATGAAAATATGTCTATCTTCAGACCACGTACTTTTGTTTCTGTGCCATGTAATTAAAAATCACTTTCTCTTAAAGTTCCCTGAATTCTGAATATCTTTTCCAATTTTACCCTGAATTGACAGAAGAAAGCTGGAAGAAAAATCTGGCCTTTAGTTTTCATTCACTGTGTTTTAAACTAAGACATTTTACATACTATTCTCTTTATCTGATGCATTCACACAGATCAGCAGAAATAAGGCATACAGATACAATTAGCTAAATATACAATGGCCAAATATGCAGAATTCTCACTAATGTAATTAATGTGCACAATATTAGTGATTTTATGATGAGTATCTCTAGATATCTAGAGGCAAGGATCCTGGTTTGTTAAGCAGCGTACAGGCTTAATGGTTGTTGTCTAAAAGACCATTGTGAAGTTTTTCCATTTGAAGACTGCTGATATTTACTGTAAATGGGGAAACTTAAACCAAATCAGAAGTTGTGTGCTAAATTACTGTTAGTTTACTAAGCTTTCTCATTTCTCTAAGTAGATTACAGAATCTATAAACAAATAGAAAAATTCTGTGTTTGTTAAAACTCCTACAATATTTTTGACAGACACTGATAGGGATGAAATTTAAACCAGTTAAGATAAACTGTGGATTCAAGAAGTCATTGAGGTAATGGTGCAACTGTTATTTAGCAGCAGGTAAGATTTGTGTAAATAATAGTAATTAAAAAAAAACCTTCCTGCTTGTTTTCTTTATATTCTCTTTTTTTCTTTTTTTTTTGTCCAACAGGATGAGGATGCACGTGAAAGTCAGTTTAGCTTTACAGCATATGGAGTGGGCCCATGCGTGCAAGCAAAAGATGGAATGACACAAAAGGGGCCAAATAATCCTGTTCAAGCTGTACCAAAAAGCCCTGATGAGATGAGAAAGGTGTTCATTGACCGGGCCAAGAAAATAGACACAATATCCAGAGCTTGTTTCCCATTAGCCTTTCTGATTTTCAACATTTTTTATTGGGTAATTTACAAAATCATCAGGCATGAGGACATTCACCAATAACAAGACTAAGGCTTGCAATACATAAAGATCTGGCTGTCACACTCGACCAGAAGATTTTTGTTAGAAATGCACATCAGAGGAGTCACTGGAAGAGTTAAAAACACTGAGGTGGTGAAAAAAGATCCTGTGTGGCCTGCAATGACCAGGATGGAAGAATGACACCCAGAAAAGATACATCTGCTATTGCAAACTTTCCTTGTAAAACTAAATATTAACAAATTTTTCATTGTAAATCACTCTCTACTGAAGCTTTACTGCCAAGTATTTGTACATACTGTTACACAGTGGTATAACTGTACAGTACTCTCTGATGGTCCTTATTTTTTTTTTAATTCTAATGTATTTTTAATTTTAAAAATTGTTCCTGAGTACCTTACGTAAATCCCACAGTATTACAGAATAGATTAGTGTTTGTAACCTTGATTTCAACTTTACAATATTATGACAAATTACTGATTGGACAAAAAATTTAAAGGACTTGATCTAGTCTTAAGGACAGTACTGGTGGTTTTACAATGAATATATTTGACATATTTAAGTCATATAATTTACTAAATGTATTTATATTACTGTTCCCCTGGAAGCTGTTTATTGAAATAGTCTCTGACAGCACAAAGTATACAGCCTAATAGTCTGCCTATCACATGAGAAATATATTAAAATTTGTAAGGTATTGACTCCTGCAAAGGATTTTTTTTTCTTTTAATTACTTACACTTTGATAATTGAAACATATTTTTTTAATATTTTTTATATTTTAAGGGTTTTTTTCCTCAATTCATAAAACTCATACAGCTAGTGAAATAGACGAACTACATCAAAATTTTGCAATACTTCACTTTAATTGAATGCAAAGAGATCTTGGACCAAAACTGAAAGCAAATAGTGAACTCCACTGAACCATTTGGAGGATGAACAGAGTTATGTTTATGCACATTCATCTCCTACATGTTACATAAATATAGGAAGCTTAATTTATGAATATATCAAGTTTTCTGACACATTCTTTGAAGTTTATTGATATAACTTAGATATTGCTTAAGAAGCACTTCACAACTTTGGAGAAACATGAAGTTCATCTAAAACATAAAAAAGGATCTGGATGGTCTTTTACATTTACTGTATTTCACATTAATAAATAGGAGAACAACCATTAAAACTCTTAGAAAAATCTTCCCTGTTTAGGTTTAAATAAGTCATTTTAGTTGCTTCTTTGAATTGTAACACCATAGATCAATCTTGTCTATTGGAAAAAAAACCATGCTAAGATATGAAAATGCATCATTTAGAATTATTAGTCCAGTAGCTGAGGCTGATTCTCATTGCAAAATATTTTTATTTTGAACAGGTTTAAAATTTTTGGTTTGTTGTTGATCAGAATGTGTATACAAAAGCAAAATCAGCTAGAAACAAACATCTGGTGCACTGCCAAAGGCATGGTGCATATGAAGAAGCAGTAGCAATGTAACTCTGCACTGAGTAATATAGCAACCTTGGCTTTGGTTTGTTATTGTTTTCCTCCAAGGATTACTTAGAGAGATTCTGAAATAGTAGCTCTCAGATTTTGTTAAACTCTGTCAGAAAGAAGGTGTATAATCTGCCTTTATTTTAAAACTATTATTCTTTTATAGTTTTACTTCATTTATGATCTAAAATTAATTCAATTTACTTAAAATATTTTTTTTCTTGCTGAGATGGTGTCTGCTTTCTGTTGATCTATTTATGTGCATGTTCCAAAATATCATGTTCACTTATGAAGGTGCTCATCTGTGTGAGGAGGTATCATGAACTAATGGTTGATATTACTCAGTTGAGTTATATTCACCTCTCTCAAAGATGTCATTAACTGTATTGTATGAAAAGGGATGTTAATTTGCTTCTGTTAGCAGCAAGGTCAACAGTATTTTGTTTAAGGGCTGTTTTCAAATGCACATAACTTTTGGCATATCATTCTGCTGTCCTCAGGTGAGTAAAGATGTTCTATTTTGATATAATGGAACCAAGATCTCTCCTGAACTGTTTTTATGGGTTGGTTTTTTTCTGTTACTTTTGCCAAGGTAACAGAGGCCTCTGCAGTCCACTAATAATGTGTTTTTCAAAAGAAATAATAACTTAAAATTCAAGTTTCACTTAGATTATTCCTTAATGACTTGGTGTAAAGGCACATGGTAAAGAAAGAGAGAAATGTCGTTTGAGATTATAAGAAACTTCAAGGCACAAATGCCTGCTATTCACCCCTGACTAGGGGAAAAGTCCAAAAACTGCCAGCTGGCATGCCAGTCCTCTTTACAAAGCTAGAATCAATAGCTACAGACATCAGCTAAGATTAGTGTGGGAGTTGATTCTTTTGTAACTTTATAGTGAAGCAGCAAAGAATACTATTAAGAAGATGCAAGAATTGAAAGGTACTCTGCGGTATTTGTCAGCCTGCAGTATTTGTGCTACAGTCCCATGAAAGAGACAGTGGAGAAGCAGAAAAATAATTATCAAGGAAATAATGCTTGAGGCAGGTGTTATCCAGCAGGGTTCCACCCACATATAAATAAGAATCCATTAATTAGGCTGAAGTAGATAGCCACCTCATTTCACTATCACTGGACCAGGCCTGAGTACAAGTCCTTAGCAAGCAACAAGGCTTCTTTTAAGCACAACCCCTGTATGACAGGCTAATGTAGCTTTGTCCAAAGTCATTATTCACCATAGGTGCAGACCCTGTAGTTCTCAGGTCATGTTTTTGTGGTCTCTGTAGGCCAGCCCTGTACTTTCAAAATAAAATGCTGGTACTAGAAGGACATTGTAACACAATGAAAAGAGAGGGAGGCACTGCAGGATCTGGAGGAATACCCCAATAACACAACTACTAAAGAGCTGGCACAGTTACTACAAAGGGAAAAAAGGAAGGATGAGACATCCTTATTATTTTTCCCAGTCTCAAAGTATCCTTGCCCTAGATACAACTGTTCAGGCAGGAGCAGAAGCTACAGGGAGAAACAGTTTATATCAACTGCTACGAAGTATATATTGTTTTCTGAGAGCAGTTTCTGCCTGTGCAGATTGAATTCCTCACCATCCACTTTCCTAATGTAAAGAGAAGCAGAATAGGAAGGTACAGGATGAAAAGTGTGGGCTGTGCATAGCATAACAAGGGCCACAGGAAGAGAGAAAGCCCAAAGCAGAGCCTGGAACCTTTCATATGACTGTCTTCTTCCTGTAATAAAAAGAGACGTGGCCCAATCCGTGTCACCCCTCATAATGCCAAAAACTCCAGGACTTTGAGAGAGGATAAGAAAGGTCCCTTTGAGGTGTAGTAGAATTACTGAACTACCACAGTACCAAACTCCTGCTTAAATTCAAAGCAGCAAAATGCATTTTATTTTTAAAATTATGTTCAAATACCAACACAATGCGCTCTCGTGGTTAGAGGAATGGCTCTTTTTCTCTATAATGCTGGCAAATTATAGGAGGTTTGAAGGTGGTTTACTATTTAGAATTCAGCTATTTTAACACCAAAATAAAGCACACTCTACTTTCAAGAACTTTTGACAGCAAGCAGTATTATTTAATCAGGTTAGTTGAATTCAGGAAGAACAAGGCATTTAATTAGGATTGATCTTTTCAGCTCAATCAGGCATTGATTTTCTTTGGATTCCTTTTATTATAGTTTGTTCAAAAACCTGCTTTATAAAGAATCATTTGTAGTGTGTGAGAGGTGATTCTGTTTGCTCACTAGACAGACATATTTAGGTGATTTAGGTGTGCACTTTACATTTAAGGAGTAAGGTATTGCTTCCACTTTTTGTATTAATCCCTTACAGAACTGTAGGCTGATAATGTAGATAAAAATAGAATATAATAAACTGTACAAAACCTTATATTTTTAACAGTAGGAAAAAATAGAAAGTCTTCCTTAACCTTAGGGGGGAAAAAAAGTATTATTTGTAGCAATAATTTTATATTAGATGGAAATAAATTTATTTATACCATTTCCAGCCCAAGCTAACATGGTTTGCTGGAAAAGATGTACTTTTGTGTAACTTCTGCTCTCATTTGAGCTATTACAGGAATTAATCTAATCCAACAGAGCAGAATTTGGCCTTAAACTGTGAAACTGCTAAATGAGCTAGTAGTGCTCACGCCTGTGAAATAGTAAAATAACTTTACCCACATCTTACTGCACAATCATATGGCTATTTAGATGACAACTATATCAGCTCTTTTCCTTTTTGAGACAACTAAGGAGAAAAATATAATTCACAAACCAGACTACTTGTTAATAATAAAATGGGTATTCTGTTTTGGAGTGGTTATGGAAAAGGTGTCTTCAGGCAACACACATCACCTACAGTAATTACTGAAGTACTATCAATTTGGAAGGCTTGTGGAAGCAGGTTAGATTGCTAGAAACAGTGGGTTAATGCCAGAAAAAATGTTGGCTCATCCTATATTCTTGACATTCTCAAATATTACTGCACTTCTTCACTTTCATCTTTGTGAAATATGCAAGAAACGTTTCTTATGTTTGCGTTTTAATGGATGACAGAGTGATACTAACAGATGAAATGGACTAAAGTAGCTACTGATGTTCCATGAATGTGGAATTGTGAGCTGTATAAAAAGAAATTACACCATAAACTTTTGACATAAAGGTTTAACATAATATACAGTATTTTGTGTGTTAGTGATCCTGGCTTTTTAAAGGCTACAGCAAGAAAAAAGAAAAATTTATATGATAGTGTACTAATAACTTGTCTGTGAGTTTTCGAAATATTCTCCATGAGTTCTGTCTAATGGCAATTTCATCTCAAAGTACTTCCTCTTTGGTAAAAATCTATAAATGTGTCGTGCATGGATTTAATTAGATTCCTTTTTGCTGTATTACAGTATCATATTGCACTTAAGCTGACATTCTCTGCAGACAGAAGTGTTAAAAATGTGAAATTTATGGTAACACCCGTATCATTGTAGATATTTTGTTCAAAAAAAAAATAAACAACTTTTTTCAGAGAACGTGCACTTTTTTTATGATATTTTAAGCAACGAATTTAGAGTCAAAGGAGGGAGTATCAACACCATTGGAAAAAAAGGATTAAATCCTCAGCAGTAGTTAAGGTGCATTACCATTAAGTATTTCAGGAGTGAAAACTTGAGAGAGAAGGATAGAGTGCCTTCAATTGTTACATGGGCTCCAGTTCTGAAAAAAGCTCGTTCTGAAAACTCAAGGAAAATTATCTTGACAAATACCTATTGAAATAGGTACAGCCACGCTCAAATAGTCCTGCTGATCTTATTATCAAAAAGGCAAAGAACGTCAGTTGCAGCAAAATAGCCTTTTGAAAATTTTATAGAACTGTGAGCCCTCCTAAGTATTCCTTGATAAAAAATGCCTAAAGTTAGCAAATAAATCCTTTGTGAACAGTCTGAGTTCTGATAATCTGACTGCAGCAGTGTTAATGCACTTATAAAGAGCACAGAGAACGCTCATCTAAGTAATAACCACATGTCAATGGGATGCCATTTAGACTAGAAATTTTTAACAGGCATCACAAATGTTTTGCAGTCTCTGCCCACATATGACAAAAGGCAACATCAGTTTATACATTTCAACTTGCTTTTCACATTGATGGAATACAAAACAAAAAGTTTGACATAATTGCAAATGAAGTATTTCCATTACCTGTCTCTAATAATTCAGTTCAGCAAACTTATGACTTGGAGCTTTATAAAATGGAAATTTCTCAAGAGAACAGTCAAATGTAACAAGACCACCAGGGAAACCTTAACAGAAATCTTGAGCAAGCCTTCATAGAGCCCATCGTCTTGTGTGATCAGATCTTTACTATTTGTGACAACTGTTGCTCCAGCAGATCTGTAATACCTTGTCTTCCCAAAAGCAAAGCATTACTGTTACCTTTGACCTTGTTCCAGTATGTTCCCAAGCAATAATGCCATGAAACTACTGCAGTAGCAAATGTTTTCACATAGTTCCTAGAGCATGAAAACTGCAAATGTACTGTACCAGGTGCTCAACAAACAATTAAACAAGAAATTAACAGCCAAATAATGTCACCCGAGAGTCATAGAAAAGAGAAGTAACAGATCTTAAAGAGATCAATATATGATTCTATGGCATAAACTATGTGGCCTTTTCAACACAGAATTCTGGAAAATCAGATATCAAATATCCTTTTTCATGCTTGTATATGTAGCTACCTAATTATTTTTAAAATATCTAATTATTTTTTAAATTTTAAAAAATATTTAATTTCACATAGTCCATACATTAGATTTTATTTTGTACTATCCTACTCACTATACACTATCAGGATCTGAGAACAATTTTTTTTTCTGGATATGTGAATTTAAAACCCAGGACAACAATCATCAGAAGTCGTGAAACTAGAATTACAGGGAAATTGTCATTTTGGAAATAAATCAAACTTTTTCAAAATTTAAATTATATACTTCTAGACATTTAATAAGCAAATACATATTTTATATATAACGTTTCCTCATTAAAAAAAAAATAGAGATATTTCAACAATTACTTCACAGACTTACAAAGTCAGAGAATGGCTGATGTTGGAAGGGACCTCTGGATGTCATCTTCTGCAAACCCCCTGCACAAGGAGGGCCACTTACAGCCAGTTGCCCAGCATCATGTTCAGATGGCTTTTGAATATCTCCAAGGATGAAGAGTCCACAACCTCTGTGGAGTGCTTGGTCACCCTCGGAGCAAAAAGTGTTTCATGGTATTCAGAGGGAACATCCTGTGTTTTGGTTTCTTACCACTGAAAAGAGCCTGACTCCATCTTCTTTACAAATTCCACACAAATTTTACACAAATTGATTAAATCCCCCTAAACTGGACACAATAATCCAGATGTGGTCCTACCAGTCCTGAATGGATGGGAGCAATCACCTCCCTCAGCCTGCTGGCAACACTGTTAATGCAGACAAGCACACCATTAGTCATCTTTGTTGCAAGGGCACATTTCAGGCTCATGTTCAACTTGGGGCCCACAGGACCCCTAGGTCCTGTTCTGAACACCTACTTTCCAGTTGTTCATCCCCCAGCATACACTGGTGCATAGGTTGTTGCTCCCCAGATGCAGGGCTTTGCACTTTCTCTCACAAGACTGAAAAAACTTTTCTTGTAATGTTAGTCTTTATTTAAGTGATCTGTACTTAAAACCTCTACTGAGGTAACGAGTTCAGCCTCAAATCCACTTATACCATGTTTTAATTCCTCTCTTAAGAAGTCAAATAACACTCTGACTTACTTGAAAACATTACTTTGGATGTGTTTACTTATTCTCAGTAGGTATGTTCAGTAGGTACAGAAGACATTAAACAGTTGTTTCTAAAAGCACATGATACTGCAGCTTGTTCTTCCACCTGAATATGAGGAAGCACTGGAACAGATTGCCCGGAGATGTTGTGGAGTCTCCCTCACTGGAGATACTCAAGAACCATCTGAATGCAATCCTGTGCAATGTGCTTTAGGATAACCCTGCTTGAGAAGGGAGGTTGGACCAGTTGACCCACTGTGCTCTCTTCCAACCTGTCCCATTCATGATTCTGTATGAAGCTGGAGTAAACCTCGTGTAGGTATGCTAGATCACTCGTTATGAGTATTAAGATGAACTTATTTAGGAGGATATCGGACATTTTTACAAGTTTCAATTATACTTGATTGCATTATATGCGAATGAGGTTTCCCTCCCCATCCATTTCTTGCTTTATAGTAGCAAAAGCATCGTCATTTCTCCGGACAGTATAAATTAGACCACGAGATGGCTCCCTCGCACATGGATTGAGGGATGTCATGGGTATTTTGGTTTTGTTCCAGGAGATAAACTTCAGCAAAATGCATTCTTCCGGAAGACGATCCAGGCACTGACTGTCATTATTAAGAGGGAAATTTATAAAGCATAACTACTATTCATGCTACAACTTCATTTTGAAAGTTATTAACAATAGGTGTGCTGTCATGCTATAATAAAGGCAAAGAAGGAAGTATTAGAAGGCTTCAGGGTGACCTAATTTTGGCCTTTCAGTACCTGAAGGAAACCTTCAAGAAAGATGGAGGGAGACTTTTTAACAGGGAATGTAGAAATAGGACAAGGGATAATGGCTTCAAACTGAAAGAGAGTAGGTTTAAATCAGATATTACAAAGAAATTCTTTCCTGTGAGGGTGATGAGGCACTGGAACAGGTTGCCAAGAGAAGCTGAGGATGACCCACTCCTGGAAGTGTTGAAGGCTGGGTTGAATGGAGCTCTGAGCAACCTGGTCCAGTGTAACCCCTGCCCATGGCAAGGGAGTGGGAATTAGATGATATTTAAGATTCTAAGTCAAGCCATTCTACAATTCTATGACATATAGGTTTTGCTAAGGAATGGGTAACTTCATATTATATCTAAGAGGACATGAACCCATACACTTCAGCAATGTAAACAATGTAAATCTGTAAGTCAGTTTGTCTGTTGTATCACCATCATGTTGCTTTCCTAGCAGACTTCACCTTTTTCACATTTACTGAACAAATATGGAAACACCCTGAACTTTGATCTGAAATGATACCAAGGATATTATTATAGATAGATACTACAGAATAGTTGCAGACTAGAACAGACGCTAGCATCCATTTACTGTTTATCCTTAATTTCTCAAGAACATGATTTAGATGTTAGTTAAATGGGAAGATGATGAACACTATTAATTTTGAATTTGTACTAGTTAATAAATTGTCTCCTAAAAGTTAAAAAATTATATGTTTAAGGTTCACGGAAGTATTTACAACCTAAAAATCAATTAATATCATGGTCGTTATATTCTTTTCCCCACTGGCTTTGCAGAGTCTCCTCAGTGATAACCTGATGGAATTACTTTGGCATAACAACCAACTGTTCAATATTTAACTGCATTACCACTAAAAGAAGGTCAGTAAAAATAAGACAAGAAGAGTATATCTCACTCCAACAGAAAAATTTTCAATTGTATACAGTTGTGGTCAGAGGTAACACAGAAAATTTTATTCCCACACACGATTTTGAGAAAATAAATTTAAAAGCACTTTCAAAAGTGTCCTACCCCTTTTTCAGCAGCCTCAGATTTAATTAAGGTTTCTAAGTACCAAAAAACACCTTGAATTTTTTATTGCAAATATATAAGGCCAAGTAACTTTCTGAAGAATTTTGAAGCAGTATCAAAGCAGCTTCTAGGTGAGGGAACAGGGAAAAAGTACTGGTTGTGTCAGTAGTTCAGGTAAAGTTCAGTACTGGTACACTGGTTGTGTCAGTAGTTCAGGTAAAGTTCAAGAAGGCCCCTTTCTGCCCCTTTCTGAGAGCTCCTTACATGCTGACCTGAGATGATTTCACCCATTCATTAATTCTTTCGTTTCCTAATGATGCCTCCAGGATGCTGTTTTAATTTGAAAAGCAGTACATTCCAACACCACTGTAGGACACAGAGGAAGTATATTGAACTGGTTTGTTATCCCTGCTCACCTTCTAATATTTCTCCCATTTGACACAGCTGTTCCACTTGTAGAACAGTTACATTGTCCTTCAGATTATTAAATCTCTAATACTTCATTCTTACCTATAGTACCCATGCTTGTGTTCCCACTCCAGCTCCCCCTGTAAGGGAAGGTGTGGACCCACAATAACATGAACATGCCCAAGCAATCTCTTAGGATAAGAGTTACAAGAAAATTCAGGTACTTAGATCCCTTCCTCACCTCTTTCCTTTCTTTACTACCTAATCCTGGAAAAAGTTCAAGCTCAGTTTTCAGTATTACAGAATCAAAAAATCACAGAATATGCAGAGTTGGAAGGGACCAAAAAGGATCATCAAGTCCAACTCCTGGCCCTGCACAGAATCATCCCCAAGAGTCACACCATGGGCCTGAGAGTATCATGCAAATGCTTCTTGAATTTTGTCAGGCTTGGTGCTGTGACCACTTCCCTGGGGAGCCTGTTCCAGCACTCAGGGTGAAGAACCTCTTTCTAATATTCAGCCTAAACCTCCTCTGACACAACTTCAGGCCATTCCCTTGGGTCCTGTCACTGGTCACCACAGAGAAGAAATCAGTGCCTGCCCCTCCTCTTCCCCTCATGGGGAAGTTGTAACTGTGATGAGGTCTCCCCTCAGCCTCCTCTTCTCCAGGCTGAACAGACCAAGTGCCCTCAGCCACTCTTCACACGGCTTCCCCTCAAGGCCCTTCACCATCTTTGTTGCCCTCCTTTGGACACTTTCTAATGGCTTAATATCTTTCCTGTGTTGTGGTGCCCAAAATTGCACACAGTGTTCAAGGTGAGGCCACACCAGTGCAGAGCAGAATGGGACAATCCCCTCCCTTGACCAGTCAGTGATGCTTTGCCTGATGCCCCCCAGGACATGGTTGGCCCTCCTGGCTGCCAGGGCACTGCTGACTCATATTCAACTTTCCATTAGCCAGGATCCCCAGGCCCCTTTCTGTGGCACTGCTTTGCAGCCTCTCATATTACTACAGACATCAAGAGTGGTTAGTTTTAATTATACTATAATATTTTAAATGGTAAAATAAACATGTAAAATATTATCAGAAATGGTAAGATAGTAATAATGCAACATCCAGAAACATTACCAAAAAAAATCGTTTTCATTATATAACTCTTTGACACTTCTTTTATCCTCCAGTCTCTTTTTGTTGGTTGTTTTGTTTGGTTGGTTTTGGTTTTTTGTTTTGTTGTTTTTCCTTTTTTTTTAATTTTAGAAATAGAAGACTGTGAAAACAGACTAAATATTTTTGTTTGTGCTGTTTATATCCAGACAATTATAGTTACATAGAAGTCAGAGGAGGAAAGTAACACTGAAATCACTTAGACTTAGACAATACATTTGAGTTGAGGTCTAGAAAATTATCACTTTTTGTCTTTTTATTTATCATGTTTTAGAGAAACTTCATAACTATTCTCAATGGTTCCTTTACAATGCATTTGTTCCTTTTCCGCATGAAAGCCCAGATTGAAATTTCTTCTATCAACGTTTTAAATCCAGCAGAGGACAACAGCTCTTGCCTTTCCCTGGACAGTTATCTTTATTAAAATCTTTATCAAATCCCTCACAGAAGGAAGTGGACTCCTTCAGAAGCTGGCTATCCCTTCCAAATAGATATACCAATTAGCAGAGATATCTTTGGCACTACTCAAAGTCCAAACATAAACTGGCTCCCTGCAGATTCTGTGCTGACAGGAACTTATCTTTGATCATCAGAGAGAGGGGGAAAAGCTTGCGTAGTTGATTAAACAGATTTTACCCATGTTTTACCTGCTGAAAGTGCTGGATATTGTTGCACTTTTTTGGGAAAAAAAACCTCAAAGCCTTGGAGACCTCCTTTTCAATCAGCTCTTTTATATCCTGTTCCTTCTTCAAAGGTATGAGAATTCTAGTCATTTAACTGCAATACACTATCCCTAAGATTATCTAGACTGGAAAAAAAAAGGAGGAATTTGGCAGATATATCACTCTGTAGATGGATGTGGAAATAAGGCAGATGCTTAGTGTGCTTCTCTTGGGAGATCAGTTGATTCAGAAGGGGAAAAGTGTAGGAGAATAGTGTATAGGTGGATTTTCAGTCCTTTTGTCCGTACAAATAAATCCATAGAAGGTAATTATTCTTGACCAGTTAACTTGAAACCTGATCCAAATAGCCAGATTCCACAAAGGCACCTACATAGTTCTGAAAGCAACAGAATCAAAACAAATGCTTGTGTTTATTCCAGTCTGAAATCATGTAATGAAAGTCACTTCTCAGTTGTGAAAAATGACAATGTGATATGCAAAGATTACTATTATTTCTTAATGATCAAAAAGCTATGAACTGTTACTGCCAAACCAATTATGTAATGTCCCAGGAATGACAGCTCAAGGTCAAGGTAAAACCAAGCTAATAGATTCCATGGAAACAATACTGTTGCAACTGACATTACAGAAACTGAGAGTAACACTCTGTTGTTACTCAAAGTATATTCACCTTTCCATGAACGTGTCCTTTGACTTTTCTCTGGCTCAACAGCCAAATATACAGCTTTTCATGTCTGGTTATTAGTGTTACAACTAATAAGGAACTGAAAACAGTTCCTAAAGAATGCCCTCCAAACATCAAGTAATAGACAAGTTGTTTATACATTAGATTTACCTCTATTTGCATAAATATTTTGAAACCTTTTAGTATCAAATTGATTTACACTGACATGTCTCAATTTAAGATTTTTCACCTATTCAAAACTCAGGATAAATTCTGTTGTAGGCAGTTCCCTGGTAAAAGCTAAGTTGTCATTAAATAAGGGATTTCTCCTAAGAATATGGAGCTTCTTAAGTTTATTTTATGCATTTCTGAGGCCACAGTTAGCAAACTCAGTGAAACTTGCTCTTTTACAGAAGCTAGGTGGTTAGCATTCATTCAGCAGGTTAAGAGCTACCTTAAAAGCACCTAACAAGAAGAGAGAATTTACTGCCATCATAAAAGCTTTAAGTGACAATCTATACAAATAATTACATAAAGGTATTACATAAAAAGTAATGATGACAGAGGTTCATATAAATAAATTAAATTTTAGGTTTTCAGAACACTAGGAAGCTTGCCATCATTGGATAAATATAACTTCGGTACCATCACATCTGATAAGGGAAAAAACAGAAAAGTCCCATTTCTAAAAAGCAATTGAGATGTTCTAGCTCACCTCATGTAAGTATTTAGACACAGCCTCCAGGATAAGTCACTGTAAATTAACCTAATTAACTCAAATGGCATGACCTACTGCAAACTGACAATAATGCTTTCGTGGATTTTTGGGATACCTTGCGTTCTGCTGAGGGTATTGATGGTCAGAATGTAAACCAGTCTTGCAGTCTATGTTGCCTAGCATCTCTCTATCCACCCTTTTGTTGGTCAGAGTGGTTTGTCTTCTGCTGAAGCTTTATCCAGGGAGGGCGGGGAGTAAGCCAAGCATTGTTTTTAAAATGTCATATTCTCATATGCATACCATTGGTTTATTCCAAAGACATTTTGGGTTTCCCTATTGTGGAACCTTTACATTTTCTCTAAGTGAGTTTCAGCCATTAGCTAGTAAGGGAAAAAAAAAAATCTCTCATTCTTCAACCATAGTCCCAAAAGCTATATTGATGGTATCCACAAAAGGCGGTGTCACTTACAGAGGCAGCTGGATCTGGTGAGAAGCCTTTGCAGAAAGTGAATTCAGAAATCTGTAGTACTGCCATGGAAAACTGTGGTTAAAGTTGTCTTTCACTGTTCTTAGAGAATATGTAGGTGAATTTTTTGAGTTTTTATACACTTACCATAATCTAAATTGTAATAAAATGTGGCAAAACAATTCAATATACTTACAGTTGGGTTTCCAATATTTCCAAGAGGACACTCATACTCTTTTCCTCCTGTTGCTAAGGACAATGTGTTCAGATTCAATACTTATTTTTAAAGGAAAATTTTCTCTGAAACTGCCAAAGTTTTCAGCATGTCAAGAATTATTAACTGGGACTGCCAGTTATTTCAGAAAGCAGGGGGGGGGGGGGGGGGAAACTAGATACCCTTCCAAAATCCAGAAATGTCAGGAAATCCAAATCCTTCCTTTGATGTAATTTCAAACATCTGCAAAAACATTAATAGCCCAATGCTAAGGATTTCTCTTAAATCATTAAAGAAACAAAGATAATAGACCTAATTCTTACTGGGTTTTGTCTTATATAGTAAAACATGTACACAAGAAGATACTAATTTTAAAATTGAGTGGGAGGGCAGTGAAGTATTTCATCTATCAAAAGCAAACTGATGTAAACTGGAGGGTGATTAGATATTGACTGGCTCAGATTCACTGGGGAAAATTTCTCCTTTTCAGCACTTTCTAAAGAAAAGAGATTTACTATTGATTGGTGAAGGTGAATTGTCCTTTTGCTTCCCTCTTTCATATCAGTTGCATTTCTGATTTCTAAGTGAGAGAGGGAACACAAAGTTATGTGCCCCATGGGAAGCAGAGTAAATAGCAGTGTGTAATATATTGAGAATTTCATTTCAAGGAAAGTAATTTCTTTTCTTCACCCTAATATATTTTTCTGATAAGGTTCTTATCTTGATTGTGGTTCAGACTTAATGGCTGTCATGATTTACTAAATATATTAAAATAAGTGACAAAATGCTATTTCAGTAGTGCTATCTGTGATACAAAAAGAGATGGGTTCTGTTGAAACAGGAATACAGTTAGAATTCATTAGGTAGCAGGGTAATAAGAATTCCCATGCCTTTTTTTTTGTCTGTTTATTTGTTTTATTTGTTTTCCCTAGAATCCTGGCATTGATATTTTTACTCATAGCTCATCCAAGAGGTCCTGTAATCCTGACTTTGCTCTTTTCCATGCTTGCAATGGTGTAAATTGCTACAAAAATATAAGATAATAGAAAAGAAGGTCTGTTTGTGCCTACAGTTATGTCTGACAAAAATTCTTTAGCTAAACAACTGTGAGAGTGTTGTTCTGAGAAAACTTCTCTGAGGACAGAAACAAAACAACTATCTGGAAATTAATTGTAACTTTACAGTGATTCTCTTTGATTTATTTTTTTTTTAACCATAAATAGAAGGAGAGAGTGAAAAGAGAAAATGGTTAAATTTTCCACATAAGGATGAAGCCTCAATAAAACACATTACATTGAACACGGAAAACCCCTGAGTGGTTCTGGACTCCTGTCACACCAGAGCCGTTATCATATCATAGGCATACACATTCCTGGTCACAAAAACCCTTTCCAAGAAGTAGATGCAGTTGATTAAGTTACATTTAACAGGTACTACTCCGTCAATCCTTTGACGATTTAGAAGCACAAGGCACAATCCCAGATCAACATTACCAGTACACAAGATCTATCACAGGAGGTTCTGTATCTCTCCAATACTGTGTGACTTAAAATTCATTTTTACAGTTTTCAAACACAGCTGTTTGGAAATATGTAAAACAGTTTCCATAAACTTCTCTATGATGTTGTGTTCTAGAAGAGAAGGAGGAACGAACTCTCATTCAATAGTATAACACAGAAAGTCTTTGAATTATGCTGTAAACTGGAAGCTGGTCAGCTTGAAATGCCCAGAAAAAGGACTTAAGGATGACTACAGAATGTCAGTAAACTGTCATGTGTTGCAGGCGAGAAAAAGGCAAAAGGAATTCTAGGAAACAGACTTCTAGTGAAAGCAGTAGGGGTAAAGGCTTTCAAATAGAGAACTTTGAAGGAACACAATTTGATTGCCTACAGCAGAATGGGATTTCTTTCAATGACTAATTTCCTTCTAGTCCATTGTTTTCATTACTGTGCAAACATGTATGTGTGTACATACATGCACACATATATATATGAATATTTCCAGTACATAGAAACTACATGTTATTGTACAACGCATTTTACCCATGACAGTGTGGAGTATTCAAACTGATTTTATATACGTGAATAGTAAATAGAGATACATGAAAGGTCAGCTAGGAATTAAATGTCATAACCTCTTGCCACTGCAAAGCAAAATATGTACTTTGGGTGTATAGCCCTGAGTCACTGTTTTTATTGACATTCAATTGTTATACAATATTTTTATTTTAGATAAACATGATAAAGCAAGAACAAATACATTTTTCCAGGAACTCGTTAGGATCTAGCGTACCTTAGTATACTCTGAAAAACAGTGTATAATTTAGGAGTGACTCATTAGGGCACCAGCTTTAAAGGATATGTTTAATTTCTGCTCTGTCATGGACTTACAATTAGTGAGAAGAAAGCCAAGTGGGGCCTATTTTTACTATTGTTAGTTCAATCACAGTGTTGATGGAATTACTGAAATCAGTGCTCACCTACTATACTGAGTACAACAAAGTCTTCAAGACAGTTCAATAAAAATTCAGACCAGCAACCCACTGACAGCGAAAGAGGCGAACTCAGCCTCCTCCCTGATGCCCAGATGCACAGCTCCCTCCTCATACCAGCTCTGAGGCTGCCCTTAAGAAATTTAATTCAGCTCACTAAACTCTCTATTTTACCAACAAAAATAGGAAAGGAACAGTCAATTCTAGCTGCCCAAAGTCAGGACCATGGGAGACAAGGCTATGTTTTCAGTATAAAATGTTTTTCAATTGGTTCATTCATCTGAAACTACATTCACAATCTTCAAAAGGGGTGAAAAACACTATTTCTTAAGTGTTAATAACAGCATTTTCACTAATATCTTTTAGGTAATCATTCTGCCAAAACATGGAAGAACAACAAGGAGACATGATTTGTCCAGGATTATACCAAAAATGTACACATTTTTATTTAGTATTAATCTTTAGATCTAAATTTCATCTGGATAGATAAAAATGTGTACGCATTTGTGAGTGTATTGTATATATATAAATAAAGAAGAACCAAGTTACCCATTTCATGTTTCAAAACTTGTTATTAACATTTATAGCCAAAAATACCTGTTGCCTTGATGATTAGAATATTATTCAGAATAGCCACCCAAATCACTAGAAGGAGCAACAATATTTGTTCCATAATACTGAGGGGTTTCTTGGATATTTCTAAAGGGGTAAAAGAAATTGTAGTATTTCTTGAATCAGCTGACAAAGACCTCATTCAAGGCCTTCCTCAGGCCAGCAATCTGTAAGACTCAGTTTCTGAAGTCCCTAAGCAGCTTTCTTCAAACCGAGCTGGGTTAGTTTGAACAAGTGGGTGTTGTCTTGTTCATTTTGACCGAAACGATCTTACACGAAGCTAGTAGCAGCATGAGGCTCCATACTTAAGTGATGCAATGATAACAAAAGGAACATGAGATACATTTAATATTTTACTTTACTGCCTTTATCCATCTTTTTTATGCTCAGTGGTATTAGCAAGAGCAGTGCAGCATGTTTTCAGCCACTCCCAGCAAAAAAACCCAGGAACACATAGGCAGTTGGAACAACCTTCCCTTCTCTTCTTAATAACTCAACAGCTGCTTACCATGCCTTTGAATAACACTTTTTCAATGCAACATGGTAAGGTTGTGGTGATTTATTGGCATTTTTCCTATCTAACTGATAGAATAAATCCTACAACATATGATGCATATACGGCTCTGCATAACTTTATGCAAAAGAAATTTCACTAATTTCCTTCTACAGTTTTCCTTTTTAGTAACATTATGTTGCTCGTCCTTATGAGAGTTCCTTTCCAAAGAATGAAATGCTCTCTTTTTCTGGAATGATAATATGGCTAGTTATCATCAGACCCATGGATTACAGATTAAGCTATGATTTTGTGCCTCAGTAAACAGATTGCAATCAAATTTTTATAAATGCAATACCTTTCCGTTTCCCCTTAACTCTCTAGCTTTCAATTCCATACTTATTTTTGTTGAAAGGTTTCACATTGTGAAGGGAATTACATGAAAAGCACAAGTGCCAGAGTTGTACTGAGGAAATATTGTTATGCTTTGTTATGAGTCAGAGGGGATGGAGTCAAAACATTAGGTTTCTCAAGACTTGGTCTTGAGAAACACTGGATGAAAAAAAATCAAAATCACAGATATACATCTGCTTTTATAGTTTATAACATCTGGACTGAAATTCTTCCATCATCCAATTGTAATGATAAATATTCTCTTTCCCTTCCTTCATTGGATCTACTCTTAATGACAAATCTATGGGTTTAAAAGCTTAAAAATTTTATAGAAAAATCTGGAAACAAATTTCTGTGTAAAAATTATTATGCTAGAGTCAGAATAGCTTCTTTTGGTTCCTCTTTCACACAGCATCAGAGGTAACCTTTCATGTCTTTGTGTGTTTTCAGAAAGCTTCGTTTCACACTACGCAAAGTCCAAAAACACAAAGTCCACCAAGTTATAGACACCAGCTTCCCTCTCAATGTAATAAAAGCCTTTAACCTATCAAATGTTACAGTTTCATTACAGTGATAGGTTTTAACCTATTAAAGACTATCACTGTAATTAAAGCTCTTCTTTCTCTTCTGGCATCTTTAGCTTCACCCTTCACTTTCTGCAGCTTCCTCAAACTGCAACACTCAAGTGTGAATTTGTCTCATAAATACCATCCCTTTTCATATCTGCATGAGAGGTGAAGTTTTAGTGTGTTTAATGATGGAAACAGAATCATAAAATCCACTTTTTGCAAAAGGGCTGAATGAAAGTAGTTGTGCAAATTTAGAAAGACTTTTTTTATGTCAGAGAGCTTTAAACCTTACTTTCTCACAATCATGGCAATTGCTCTTCAGAATATACAGTGTTGGAAAAGGGATTGCTGTGAGACAGGAGAAAAATTGGTCACCAAACTTATGGCTGAATGCCCTGTGGAAGTGGAAGTTTTTGAAATTTGAAATGAGCTATTTGTGTAATTCAGAATTTTCCCTTTAAAATGTAGAAAGATTTCACTTATTTCTTGTTTCCGTTTTTTTTGTTTGTTTGCTTTTAACTTTTACCTGAAAAAGACTGAACAAGTTGTCTTGAAGAGCATTTTTTAAGAGAAAATATAATCTAGGAAGTTATTCTACAAGAATTTGACTTCATGTCTTCAGAGAGGGGTGGGGAATGGTGGTGGTGTGTTTGAGGGAAATAAAATACAACTCTCATACAAAGCAGAGAGAGATCATTTACCCTGAACATCTTTCTTCTGTTTTATCATTACTTCATGAGCTTCATCCTCTTATTTGAATGTCAGCTTTTTATGAGAAGGCTGATGAACTACTGTCTCTCACTTGATCCTGTTACCTCAAAAACACATAAGAGGCAGGTTAAGCTGTCCCTGAAGAGTCTTCCTGTGATGAAAAGCTCATTTCACACAGTCTAGGAAAAAGAATTCATGTGGTGGAGTGGAGGAGAAAAATGGTGTAGAAAAGATTCTGCAAAACAGACTTGTTTCTTGTGGTCTTCTGCTCAGTTAAAATAAACATCTTTTAAGCCTAAAGCTATCTCCTAAATTTAGAACTCTCTTTGTCCTCAGTTGTGTACATATTCTTGTGGACAGTAAGAAAACAAGAAGTTCATTGTTACACGTTAAACTTATACTTGCTAAACCTGCCAAGAGTGTTTCCAGTTGACTTAGAAACATGTCAAGCTATTGCCTCGGAAAACAGGATATTAAGAAGCGTGTTCATAAGTTTGTTTTTCCTGAAAAAAATTGAGGAGAGAAGCCTTCCTGAATTGTTACATAATGACAGTGACCATGTGTTTCAAATCACAGTTTGTTCTAATTAAAATGTACATGAAACATGAAATTAATGAATTACTTATATGCATAAGAAATTGTGTCTTGCTTAAAGGAAGGTGTGTAGCACAATAAAAATCTTTGAGCAGGATATAGCATCAGATCAATTTAAATAACTATAATCCTCATTACTTTCCTGCAAAAGACCAGCGTCACCAGATGTACAGTTATCACAGCAAAACTGTATCTCTTTGACCATTACTGTCAGAGTTTTCATTTACAAGTTTCTCATTTGTTTTTCACTAGGCCCAGTAGGTAGATGACTTAGATAAGAAAACAAGTTAGAACGTGATTTATGGCTAAATGTCACCTAATTATTTTGAATTGTATTGTTTACATACACCTATGCACGTATGTTTATATATGTGCGCATGTATAACGTATGTAAACAGTACCTTGTATATCACCTGCTTGAAATCTTTGTTATTCCTACAAGCCTGTAGAAGACAGCAAGTATTTAGCAAGAAGTCAAGAATTTCATTCTGTATTATTAGGAGACTGGAAACATATGTGGGGCTATGGGTAAATTACCACTATATGACTGACCTAAAAAAAGTTCAATGGAATCAAGAATTTCTGTCAAGACTATCTACCCTAACTGCAAAAGAAGTACCTTTAAATGTTGTTAATCCATTTCTATATCCTCTGCTTTTTTGTAGTCATGACTGGCCTAGCAAGACAATGTTTTGCTACACAGTTTTCAGTCCTCCATAACAAAAAAGAAAGAGAGAAGTCATGCATCATATTAAACAGTTATTGCAAAATGAATCATTATCTGACATACATCAGAAAAAAATTATGAGATTAATTATGGCATGTTCTAGCTACAGCATTTGGAGTCTTGCCATTTACTAGATTTGATAACTTTCTTGAAAACACTGTAAAAAGTCCACTAGTATTGTTTAGATACTTATTATTATTAGTTTTCTTAACAATCATAGCTGTGTTATTTATCTACCTAGTAGCATCATTAGTATTTGTTCTTTAGGTTCCACAAACTTTCTACCACAACATGAACATAGTCTTTAGCAAACAAACACAAAAAAAGCAAAATAAGAAAATATTAAAACAAACAAAAATAAGCCACTCCTTGCTATTAAGAGAAACGTTTAATGAAACCCCACTCTATAGAGCTCTCTAAGCAAAAATTTTAAAGGTCTGCATAACACCACCCTCAATGGTCTTGAACAGCAGGCTCTCTCTAATTGATGGGGGAAGGGGGAAAGGCCTAAAATTCCAACATTTAGGCTGTGAGCCACAGAACATTTAAGTGCTTCATCTGAAGCAGGCAAGTAGTCCAAATGACTGTTAAGTCTGTGTGTCTTAATCTGCCTGTCTGCAGTTAGCAAAATCTTTTCCAAGCATGGAAGCCATTTCCATGGAGGATGTGTCTTCACTAGAAAACAAGGTGTGTAGTCACCTAGGGTAAAAATGGCTAATAAATTCCCAATGAAGTCAGGCAATGTGTAGCTTTCACACATCAGCAATTCACTGCAGCAGATGGTGCTGCAGCAAAGGTCCAGCTTGATCTCTAAATTCATGTTGAAATTCTGAACTTATTTATCATCATGAGGACTTGACCTCATATTTGTAATCTTAGTTATCATGTGCTAGCTAAACTGAGTAATGAACACCTTGATTTTTTGGAGAAAACAAGATGTATGAGATAATTTATCTGTTTACCTGAGATCTAAATTGCAACTCATCTGTAAACAAAGTCTGCTAATGACTACATTGAGAATAGTCTGGTGATCTTTATCATCTTAGTGTTACAAAAGAAGGAAGTTTCTTGAACTGTTAGGATGCAAATAACTCAAAAGGACCACAGGGCAGGTGGGAATTGACTGTGTGTTGGGCTAGATATTGGTCCTTTTTCAAAGGCCTTCTTGGCACAATCTGCTAATTAGATTGAGTCATATAGGAGGTTTTCAATTTTTTTTTTCTTGGCAAGCAATCTCCAGGTTTACATTCTTTAAAAATCTAAGCCAGGGTTCTGGTGATTTGACTGCTTTTCCAAATGAAACATACAAATATAATGTTCCTAAAATCCTGGGGTTTATGCTTTGGTTTAGATTAGTGGAGAAAATTTCCTGCTTTATTGCTTTAGAAAATGGTAATTTGAGTGGAGTTGTTTTTTTACTGTTGTTTTGCTTTGCTTAATTTTTACATCCAGAGTTACAGACATATGCTGAATTAAAAGCTTAGTAGAGGCAAGATCCTTCAGTTTTGCTTTTAAGTAAAACAGATTAGGTTAGCAGCATGCCTTCAGGTCTCTCTTTTTTTTAGTTTATATTTATTTACCTGGTAGAAACATTGAAGTTCCTTGTCACTGCATGCATTTTGCTTGTAGTAATTACCCTGAAGTAAAAGCTTACTTAATAATGAAAACCAGACTAATGTTTTTAAAATTGTGGGGTTTGGAGTGGTGGTTGCATGGAGTTGGTAAGAGTACGAGGCCTGTTGTCTGCTTGGTATAGTCGAAAATTATTACTGTTTAGTAAATACTACAAGGTTCTCTATTCTCCTGCAAGAGAATCTGCATGGAACCAAGCTAACTCCTGTCTTGCTTTCAGATAAAATTTTTCTCAGACCATGTCTCTAGGTACATTATGAGTAAAAGTTAAAGCAACTCTGTATTTTATCCTATAATATCACACCTTTGCCATGGCTCCTGAATAGAGCAAGCAAAGTCACTATAAACCTAGAAGAAACAGCTACACATAAAAACTTACATGCAACAATAATTGAGTTTTTGCATATAACTTTAATTAACTTAGTTTAATGGTAAAGTTCATCCAGCAATTTCCAGCAAATAAGCACATGCTTTTATTCATTATCCTCATTTGCATGAATAACTCTTTGACAATTTTTTTCTTTGAAATGTGTTTATTAGAGAGGCAGACAGCATGCTTGTATGCGTGCTTTAGTATAAACCAAATTTGGACAACTTTGTTAAGAATACCAGTGTAAATGAATCAGTTTCAATAAAGTGACTACTGAAATGAACTAAAGCAGAGACTGATTTGATTTAGAGGAATAAATATAAATAATTGATAAGTAGAAAATATAAATAAATAATGAAACCAGAACTGAAACACAGAAAACTATCAGATGATGGGTTATGAGTAATATTTACTTCCCAGGATCCTGATTCTAAAAGACAGAGGCAGTAACTAGAGAAAAGCTAATACACAGCAAACATAGATTGTATTTTCTCTAATAATTCCTTGGCCTCTATTATCTTCAGTTTATGGATTTTTTTTTAAATTTAGTTTACCTATTTTGTAACCTCTCCCAAGTACTTGTATCACATTTCTAAGTGCCTTTCCAGTTGTCTGCTTGAGCACGTTTATTTTTAAAATATAAAACATTGTTTAGCAGAAAGTTCAAAAGATATAAAACCATGATCAGACACCTCCGTTTTAAATTAAATTCATACCAGTTTTATTCATTAACCCCTAGTTCCTGTCCTGTAAGAGACAGAGAAAAGTTCTCTCTAGCTTCTCCACAACTATCTCCATATAGTTATGATTCTGAAGAGTTTTACCATATGCCTCTTTTAGTTGAATATCATCTCTCTTTTAGTTGAATATCATTCAGTTTAATAATTATTCATTCTGAAGCTGTTCTATATCTTTGATCATCCTTGTTGGTCTTTGAACCTTCATGATTTCTGCTGTAGGCCTATTTTCTGCTGTAGTGAGATGAGAAAAAATCACAGTATTCTAGGAGAAAATGAAGCATATGTTTACAAAGTGGCATAAACATTTATTTAGCATTAGCTCTTTCTTCCTTTTGTAGTAATTCTTAACATTCCTTTTTGTCTACTGCTGAATGCTAAGTCAGTGTTTTGACTGATCTATTTATCACAGGTTGAAGCCTACCAGGTCAAACGTAAAGTTAGGATTGTTTTTCCTCGTGTGTATATTTAAAATGAATGTCAACTGACTTTTCATTACATAGTCACATAGACTTCTAAGGTCCTTCAGCTGTCTTCAAGTGCTCTGGTAAATAATGTCATCTGAAAATGGTCTCGCCCAATAATAATATAATTTTCTAAATAATTTAGAAATACGATGATGGGCAGAGCTGCAGTGAAACTATAGTATTAACCTTTCTCTCCTCTAGTGAAAACATATATATTTTATTTTGGTTATCTTTTAACCAGCATTTTGTCAGTGGGACCTTCCCTCTTATTCCAAGACTATTTAGTCCCCTTGAAAGCCTTTGGACAAATACTGGTGTTCTACAGTCTTTAGGTACATGTCTGCTGAGCCCTTTGAAGGTCTTCAACAGTTTTGTAGTGCAGGACTTTCCATTAGTAAAGCTTGCCAAAAGATTGTATTGATCCAGGTTTCTACCCTCAATTAATTTAATACACACTGAGGTTCACACAGCTAAAAAAGTTGCAATTTATCTTACTCCCAGACATTTTAACAGGTCTTTGCTAAGGATTATTCCATTTGTTCACAAACAGATGTTCAGCATTGACTACTCGATGAAAACATATTTACTCTGTTCAACGGAAAAAAAAGACCAATATTGGCAAGTCTGTTAAAATGAGGAGTCATCTAGACTAAGGAACTCCTGAGGCAACTACAAGATAGATAATATCTAGCTTTGGGAATAAGGGCAATGAGGAAACTGTTTCAACAAAGCAACAGTGAAATATATGGAGTTATTATAGACATCCACATAATAATTGGGGACATGGTAATTACAATGTCAATCAAGGCAGAACATGATCAGAAACAGATGAAAGAGAAGGCAAAGATCCAAATAGAAAATATTAATTTAATTCAAGTGAAGATGGAAAGATGGTAAATACAAAAGGAATCTAGACAGATGACAGCAAAGATGTTTCAGCAGAAGCGAAAATGAAAATTTTATAGTATGGGAAGATGTATAAAACATTCTGCAGATAATTAGAGTAACCACAGAGGGTACCCAAGGGAAGACATCTTTGCTGAGACAACAGAATAACTCGTCAGTGGTCAGAGAAATATGATGGAACTTTGCAGCAACTGGATACAGTGTTGTGTTATGTAAGACTGCAGTGCTTGCTGTCCAACAAAGACAGAAATTCATAGCTTGAAATCTCTTATTGTCTGACTTTCCAAACATCACATTGCTTTTTAGGCACTGAATACTCTTCTAAATTAATCTTTTGTCATTTGAACATGCAAAGATAGTTTAGGAATTTCTATACTACAAGTAAAGTGAACTCTGACAGAAACAGAACAAAGTTTAGGAGAAACTAATAAGGAAAACCTGGCTACCATGTTTGCTGGTAGGAACTACAATGCACAAAGCTTCAAGAACAGAAAATGGAACAGAAGTAATAGAGAGGTGTTTTGTTGTTACACTATCATGAATGGTATCTAATGGAATATGATACTAAAAACATCGATCTGTAACAAACTTCAGCTCTCACACTGAGTACAAATTAGGTGAATGTGTACAGGACACACACATAAGAATCCTGCAGTGCAAATTTACAGAACACTGAGGCCAGATTATGGAGCCAACTACCACAGTAGCAGAAATTGTCTGGGCCTGTGTAAAATGGTATTTTATTACAACACAGATTATAGGTCACAGATGACTATATGCTTCACCATTCCTACATTTCCAAAACACAAGATCTTGCACCAGGCAGATGATGTATTGATTAGGTAGATATAACTCAACAAGCAAATTAATTTATTGCTATATCAGAAGTAGAGGACAATTAATCAAAAGTGTGTTCTGTTATGATGAAATGTCTAATTAAAAATTACATAAAGCAGTATGCTTTTCCAACATAAGCAACTCTTGTGCCTAGCTTTTGCAGAGAAGCTTGGAAAGCTGTTCCACATTTTCTTAAATTCATTTTCTGTTGAACAAGTGAATATATTCCATCATTGTTGAACTGCATTTTTAAAAGACAAGAGATTCCTATGAATTACAAAATACCTGTAACTCAGTTTTTAATGGATATATTTTAGAAGTCAGAATGAAATATATTCAGTCCGGATTTGAATAAAAATAATTCCACAAAAACCGATCAGATGAGAAAAGCCAATGTTTCTTGAGATGGATACACAACATAAACATTTTTGAAGGAGAGGACTGCATGACTGGTAAGTGTTTATTACTCTCCTGAAATTTTTTTCACAAGTAGGACACGAAGAATTACTTTTTCTATGTGACACACACTGATGTAATTCACAAGATCTCAGTAAATTTACATGAAAGTAGAATATTCAAAGGCACAAAGAAGGTACTATGCCAAACATGCAGCTAAACAGTTTATTCCACAAAATACAAAGACCTGTGTGACAGTCTTAGGTAGGTATTCACAACCAGACTGAGCTGGTGATAGAGACTGAGCTCAGATGAGTTGTTAGCAATCTCTAACCCACACAGATATAACTAGCAGATTGTCAGAAGTATGCCTCAGGCCTAATGATGAAGACATTATTTGTCTGAGATATTTTTAATGGGAAATGGCAGAGGTAGTGTATTTTGATACTATCCTTTAAAATTAGTAATATATCATTATCAGGAAACTTCCATTTGCAAGAGGACTCATATGTGAGGCTCAGAGTCTGTGAGACTGACATATCTGCACAAGCCATTTTCAAACAAAATCTCACTAGCAGAGCTGTGTCTAGAATGCTGCATTCTTGGTCTCACTGCATGTCTGGTGGCAAAACAGCCAGAAAGAGAAATTAGAAAGTATGGAAACCAATGGATCACATCCTAATGGCCATGAAGATTAATTACTAGGTCCGGAGGACAGAGTAAGGAACAAGCCATGACAGCTGGAATGGGAGCAGGTGTAAATCAAAGGCAATACTTACCCAAAGCTAAGATATAAAGTGGCATTACAATGAAGAGCTGTTCCTATGTATGACTGCCACTCAGCATCAGAAAAACGACAAATTTGTTGTGACTTACCTTCACAATTACTTCTGACAATGAAATCACAGTGGCATAAATAAGATAAGCATTATGGTCCTATATGGTCTCTTTGCTGTGTTTGGCACTGGTTTTGTATACCTATATTCTAGCTTGCAATGGTTGGGGTTTACTTTGCAAAAACAAATTTTTATTTGATATAACAAAAATTTCATGTGTGTATTTTGTAATTTATCTTGTAATATGGAGAAAGAAGATTTCTTTTATTCCCTTTATGGTGTCTTGTTTGTTTGTGTTTGGGTTTTTTTGTTTGGTTTGGTTTTTTGGGGGTTTTTTGGGTTTTTTTAAGAAAAGGAAGAAGAGAAAAAGTGTAAGCACTGTTTCACATCTCAGGGAATAAGCTGCTTCCTTGGTCTTACTGAGATCTGGAAATTTTCCTTTCCAAAAGAACACTTTTTTTTCTAGCACTGAAAGAATGCTTGTGATTTATGTGTCGAATGTAATAGTTTATTTTACCTGAGTCTACCTCTCTGAAATAGATTCAATTTTTCCATCTCAGATAAAATTGTAACATTAGCTGGAATTTTCATTAAAACATACTCTATACAGAAATAACACTTATCTTAAAGGAACTGTGATATCTTCTTTTCCTAACATACAAAACTCATATAATTTTCTCTCAATAAGCTAAGAAACAAAGTGGAGTGCTAATATTTATGCTGTGTTATCATTTTTCATGTTGTCACAGCTGTCTTAGACTAAACAAAACTGTTCTATTTTAAAGTAAGGGAGTGTATAGTTATAGTTATTTTAAAGAATTAACAGAGATTTTAGGATATTTGCTTTGAAGAATCTAATCGGAGACACAAATATTAAATAAACATACTAAAAGACAAATATACCCATTATCTAAATAAAAAAAAAAAAGTTAGAAGAATAGTTTGGTTATATATTTATTTAAACATGTTTCCATTGCTAAGATGTTAACTATTTAAAGTAATAAATGCCTCTATTATTTTATTGTCCTACATATTGTTTTATTTAATTTCCATTTCCATGTATTAGTCACAAGAAATAAGGGCATATTATTCACATTATTTATACATCTATATTTCTCCTTCAGTGACACAAATTTAAGAAATCACAACATGAGAGAGAAATACATTTTTAACCACTGCAGTGAGATGAACATTTAGACTTCGAAGTAAACATGTTGAACTCCATATCAGCTTTAGTGAGATCCAAAAAATATATTCAGGAAAAATAGTGAAGTGTGCTGGTTGGTTTTGTATTTATTTGGTGTCAATTTTATAATCTGTGTTAACAATAAATTGTAGACAGGGATCAACATGTCTCTTCCTCAGTGGTGTTTGCCTCACCTTTCTTGGGAAGACCATGACCATTCCTATACTGAGTAAATTACTTCTGATGTATGAAGAGTACAGGAAAATCAATTTTATCTAACAATAAATAACTGCACATTCTAAGAAAAATTACTTTCTATAAATTAACCTAGGCAATTTTATTATTGTTCATAGATTTTTAATCTCCCTTTCACATCTTTTCAGAATATCCTGTTAAAACATTTCCCTGCAAGTTCATTTCCATGTTTTAACTTCATACTGGTTTATGTCTCATTACATATACTCTAGATGTTTAGATCATGCTCCTGTATTTTTTTTCATTGTCATGACTACTATGTATAAGGCTAAATTAGTTACAGATCAGCATACACTTATGAAAATAGTGTTCGGATACTATGATTGCAAACAATGGCATTAGATAGATATGTTCTCAAAGGTCTTGAATTTACAAGTAAACTTTATATAAGAGTAGGTTCCATTTAACTGAACAAACTGCTTACCTACTTAAGCTTAAGAAGACGTCTAAATACTTGCAAGATCTGATCTTTAGAAGATTTCTTTAGAAAAGGAACAGCTTTGTGTACCAACTGTATTTAAGAAGAGCTATATATTAAGAAGAGCCCTTGGTTTTGTCTCTGAGGCAAAAAAGACTGTGACATGTTACAGTTTTCCAATTTACAAATTAGTTTGATTTCAAATTTATTTGAGATTTGGAGATAAAAGAAGCATGAAGCCCTATATTCCCCTGATATTCTCATAGTGCTTTTGGCACATGTAATGGGCATTTTAGAAGACTTTGCCATAAGGGAAAAAGTTTTGTTTCAAATTTATTGCATCACATGAGTTTTAAATATTACAACCCTGTGAAAAAATTTTAACCACAAGGATTTAAGCCAAATTCTGCCTAAAGAAATGTAAATCTGGAATCTCTTTGTTGAAGTCAATGGATATGTTCCAGATTACTCTGCAAATAAGAGTAGAGTTTAGTTTCACATGTCAGTCACAATCAGACATTTTTTTTTAAGAAGAGTAGGATATTCTGAAAATTATTTTATGTAGGTTTCCTTTGGAAGGAAATATTTATGTCTGTTATGCTGTAATCTGGAAAAAGAAGTATGGTTATTTATTGTAACCCTTGAAAAATTAAGCTGATAGTATTGCCACATAGGATGAACACAAGACTGAGTCAGGGTTACAGTAAGCTGGGTGTGACTACAAAAGAAAGAAATATTCCTTACCTTGACAGTATTTGTTGTTGGGGGGGGAGATGAGGATGGGGCAAATATGGGTGATTTTATCAGTGAATGAGTATGTTCCCAGTTGGATATGCCAGCTGAGTAGGGTTCTCTATGAACTTTTGGTAACAGAACATAGTAGCAAAGACAACAAATAGTCCAATAAGGAGGACCCCTGGTGGTCTAGTGGTTAGGATGCAGCGCTCTCACCACCACGGCCGGGGTTCAATTTCCGGCTAGGGAACTCCTCCGGGCAGATGGAGCTGGTCAGCCCTGTAAGGCCATCCATCTAAGAGAAGGTCACTCTAAACAAACCTATGTCCTGAGGACCTCACTGCCACTGTCCAAGCTCACTCGGCCCTGGCAGATGAACTTTAGGATTAAAGGGTGGGCTCAGTTCAGCGCACACTGTGTCTCACCTAAAAAATCCACTGCGCAGGCTCGAAGGGTAAAGACCTTTCCCAAATCTTTGTTCGCGAAGACTGGCCATGATGAGTGTATATAAAGGTGTGTACATACATGTATACAGTTATACACTCTTCATGGGGTGGATGGAGTCCAACAAGGAATCACAGGAAATCTTAAAGTTGTAGGAAACCCCTTACACTAAGTTTGAAAGTCCTTAAAGCATCTGAAGGAGGGATGTGATTTTCACAACAACAAACCTTTTTCCAGGTTCCTGACAAAAAGGCTACTGGTAGATCACAGGTAGATCACACACAGATACCATATTTGGCCATCTTCCAGGTTCTCTACTAAAATCCAGTGCAGTTCAGCAGCTATGTAGATTAAACATAAATCTCTATATCAAAGGATTACAGCAGAGTATTTTTGCATCCACTGGCCCCCATTTTCATAGTCTTCCCCTTCCACTTCAACCTCCTTACTTCCTGATTTCCAAAGCTCACTCTCCCTGTGACCACAGACAGTGCTGTCAGTACCTAGCCCCTCCTTTGCCCTTACAGATGTTACCTGAGCATATGGGTTATCTGAGTACTTGTTTTCAAAGATCAGAACTTTAAAAAGACATAGATTACTAAACACAAATATTTACTCCTGAAAATAACATCTTGTGCACACAAAGAACAGTTATCCCTCCCTCCTGCAGAATCAATTTCTGCATGTCAGCCAACAGCCACAGGAACTCCCCCAGCATCCATCAGAACAGGGACTGTCTCACCACCCCAGCCAAGCATTGGGAAGGGCTTGGTGGCTGGGAGGTAGCCTGTGGGTCAGCCCAAGTCCCAGACCCACAGATGTACACAATGGTTGTGGCAATTTCTCAGACCGGTCCTGTAACCAGCCCAAAGTGGCTCCTGAGGCCCTGCCATGGGCCACCTGAAGCCACCTCTCCCCACATCACCTGGTGGAACAGGGCCATGTGTGGTGACCTGTGGGATCCACAGACATTGAAACTTACTGGACACACAGGTGAGGTACTCCCAAAGAGGGGAATCATGCTGAGCTGAAGAGCCATTCTCATTTAGCCCCAGTGCCACAGGGGATGATAAGGGTTGAAGTTGTCCCCTGGCCAGACAACATACAAACACAGTCCCTCTCTGGAAAAGTAGCATTGGATGGGGATGGATAGTCTCCGTAACATCTGGAAGCAACTGGACAATCACAAAAAGTGTCTCCTATCATGGGGCCTGATGGGATTCATCCCAGAATCCTCAAATGTTGGCTGATATCATTGTCAAAGCTCTCTTGATTTTTGAACAGTTTTGGGAAGTCAGAGAAGTTCCAGTTGACTGGAAGCTGGTGAACATTGTCCCAGTTTTCAAGAAGGGCAAGAAGAAGAACCCCAGAAACTACAGGCCTGTCAGTCTCACTTCAGTGGTAAGTTATGGAGAAGATTATTCTGGGAGGTATTGAAAAACACCTGGAAGACAAAGCTGTCATTAGTCGCAATCGCATGGCTTCATGAGAGGAAAGTCTTTCTTATCAAACCTGATTTCCTTTTATGACAAGGTAACCTACCTAGCTGATCAAGGGAAGCCAGTTGATGTCATCTTTTTGGATTTCAGTAAAGCTTTTGATACTGTCTCTCACAGCATCCTTCTGGACAAAATGTCCAGCACATAGCTGGATAAACACATCACATGGTGGGTGAGCAATTGGCTCATGGGTCAAGCTCAGAGGGTGATAGCGAATGGGGTGACATCAAACTGGCAAGCCGTCACAAGTGGTGTTCCACAGAGCTCCATCTTGGGCCCTGTGTTCTCCAGCATCTTCATAAATTACTTGGACACAGGAGTGAAAGGGATACTAAGCAAGTTTGTAAATGACACAAAACTGGGAGGAGCTGTTGACTCCCTCAAAGGCAGGGAGGCCCTGCAGAGAGACCTCAACAAATTACAGGACAGGGCAATCACCAACCATATGAAGTTCAAGAAGGGAAAGTGCTGGATTCTGCATATGGGGTGGGGCAGCCCTGGATGTTCGTACAGACTGAGGAATGAGAGTCTTCAGAGCAGTGTCAAGGAAAGAGACCTGGGGATCCTGGTCGATGGCAAGTTGAATATGAGTCAGCAGTGCCCTGGCAGCCAGGAGGGCCAACTGTGTTCTAGGGGGCATCAGGCAAAGCATCGCTGGCTGGTCAAGGGAGGGGATTGTCCCACTCTGCTCTGCATGGGTACAACCTCACCTTGAATATTGTGTGCAGTTTTGGGCACCATAATATAAGAAAGATATTAAGCTATTAGAGAGTGTCCACAGGAGGGCAACGAAGATGGTGAAGGGCCTTGAGGGGAAGCTGCATGAAAAGCGGGTGAGGTCACTTGGTCTGTTCAGCCTGGAGAAGAGACTGAGGGGAGACCTCATCACAGTTACAACTTCCTCCTGAGGGGAAGAGGAGGGGCAGGCACTGATCTCTTCTCTGTGGTGACCAGTGACAGGATCCAAGGGAATGGCCCAAAGTTGTGTCAGAGGAGGTTTAGATTGGGTATTAGAAAGAGGTTCTTCCCCCAGAGGGTGGTTGGGCACTGGAACAGGCTTCCCAGGGAAGTGGTCACAGCACCAAACCTGACAGAGTTCAAGAAGCATTTGCATGATACTCTCAGACACATGATGTGACTCTTGGGGATGGTCCTCTGCAGGGCTAAGAGTTGGACTTGATGATCCTTGTGGGTCCCTTTCATTTCAGCATATTCTGTGATTCTGTGAATATTACTGTTAGTCCCATTTCTTCCTGTGACATCCACATACAGTTTCAAAGAAGTCCTAGCAGGAGGTAATCTACTTGATAATGACTGATTAGGCTTCTGGGTTTTTTTGGTCTAAATATTACCAATGATCTATCCAACCTACTCTAAATTGAAAAATTACTGATACTGAGAAACTAAGAAATGTTTGACATATACTGTGCCCATCTGGACTGTACATTCTTCATCAATCTGCCTTTTAAATATCTGTTTGAAACAGGAAACTGCTAAGCAGCCCTTTAAATGTTGTTGCAGGCCTGAAGAAAGCTTTTTCTCTGTGTCATGGCTTAATAGATGACATATTTGCAGAGATGATACACAGAGCATAGGGCAGGTGCTGGAGTTACAGCTTGTTCTTCCAGATCTCAAGGAAGAACAGGAAGTTCTTAAAAGTTTGTCTTTCTAACATTTCCCTTATTAGCACACTTGTTCTATATTTGTTTTGCATTCAGCTCTGCAAGTAAACACCTTTCAGCATGGCTCCTAGCAATAAAGTACTTGTGAAGCAGGATATTTGGGAGGGATTTTAAAGCGGAATATGCCTTTTACTGAGTTAAACAAAGACAATTTTCAGCCTGCATAATGAACATATCCCAGAGAAATATCTGCATGTCAGAATTCAGTCCTGATGCTTTTCAGCTGAAATTCTATAATTTAGTTCCCCTAAGAAGCTTCTCGCTTACCATGTGAGGAAGCATAGTGGCACATGTGAGGGAAACTCAGGCTAATAGGACTTCAAGTCTTCTTATTTCTTTTAAGATCTTGCATCCAACAAACAGTGCCAGGTCACATGAAATCCCTCAGAGCTCTTCCCAGAGGACTGGCCACATATTGCAACAGAATTGCAAGTATTCAATACTCTTCTTACTCTTTCTTATTGTTTTACTAATTCTTTTTAAAGACTAACGGACACAAAAAAAGATGAAACATTGTGTGTAAGTCAGTCTGGATACAATGAAAATTTTCTTCTGGAGACCCAAAACTGATTTCCAGGAACCCAAAAACTGATTGCCAGGAACCCAGTTCACACACTGATTCCATGGTACTTTCAAAAATAAAAGAAAAGCAAGCACCAAAATGTGTGGTACGTATTTCACCTACTGTCAATGAAGGGAACAGGAATTATTCTAGACAAGTTGATCCTTCTGCTTAAGATTGTGTTTATATCAGGTTCCACTTGATTTCCTTTCTACCCTGAATATCCCTTCTTGTCCTATTTTAAGAGCACAGTTGTCATTTCATCATTAAAGTAGTACATTTTCTAAAAGAGCATCTCCATTAAGGCCTGTGAGAAAACTTCCTGTACTTTCTTGATGTATGGTAAATCCTGAATGTACTGCAATCAACTGGAAGTACCTCTGGGAAAACATCTGCATTTTAAAAAATAAAAGCATTTTTAAAAGCGCAGTAATAAAATGAACTTTTTAAAGGCATCTGTGACTTCAAGGATGTCTACAATCCTGAAGTAAAGAGGGGAGAGAATTACATGACTAGACTGTTCCCTAGTTTATGTTGGATGACACCATCTAGTTTGCAGTGAGAAAAGAGAAACATTACTTATACACCGTCAACATCCCATCTTTGCTCCGTTTATCTTTGTGGAGGGTCAACTATTGGACAGAAGTCACAGCATAGCACAGAAATTACATGAGGTGTTATCCTGCCAGCAGGAAAATTGGTGACTCTATTGTCTTAGGAAAATGGTCTTCCTTCCCCTCAGTAAATTCGCATATGTGCTATTGTGTGCTAGAAACTCCAAATCCCTGCAGGAGGTATACACTGTTTTTCAATTTAATTCTCAGCAAATGCTCATCCACTGAAGACTGATTGTCACTTACCATCTTTCCTTACTTCATTTCTTCTGCTCCCCCACTCTGGCTCCCAGTTTCTGTGAGAACAAGATTTATTCAGTTGATAAAACATGATCAAAAATGTTAAAAGTTCTAAGGTTTTCCATTTCAGAAGTTCACAGGTAAGTTCTCTTTTGCTGTTGAATTTACTTTTACTTTTTCAAAATACATTGAAGGCTATTGAAACAATGATCAACTGTTTCTGACTAATTAGTTGTCAGAAGACAGCAGGAGAACAGGCAGTACTTTTGATGCATTTCTTTTAATTTGTGCTATGATGTTCCATGTAAATAATTGGTAAAAGGTTGGACTCGGTGCTCTTAGGTCTTCTAACCTAAATGATTCTGTGTTTCTGTGATTCTGTAATAAGACAATGTGAACGTGTTGTCAGTGGGTTTTTTCTGTTTGGTTTCTCCCAATAGATGTTTGGCAGATTTTGAACAATTCTTGTAGAAGGTTGGAGGTGGTTTCCATGAAAATAGATTCCAGGGAGAAAATCCAAACCATGTAGTTCTTCAAACTGTGAGAAAAGATGCAGTCAGTTTGTACATTATTAAACACAAACAAATCCCAAATGCATGGGAGATACATCTTATAAATATGCCTGCCACAGAAAAATTGCTGCCATTTTTAGAAATGAAAACCAGTCAAACGTGAGGCACACAATTCTAGCAAAACAGGTTAGTCCTAGTCATCACTGAGCTATCTGGACCAAGAAACTGCAATATTTTTAAAGTAACAGTATCTACCACTTTTTTTGTGAAAACAGGCTTTTTTGAAAATAGGCTATTTCTTGCTGAACAAATCAAGCATTATTACTAGCTATCATTCTAAATATTATGTTTCTCCTTGTAAGAACATAAACTTATTTTGCTTTTTAACCATCGGTTTGTGCCCACCCTAGTGTTTACTGGTTTGATTCATTGGATTGTAAATCATCTAGAGCAAGGACACCATTTAAATTTTTAGAAAGTGCTATTCAACTCTGTGTTAAAAGAAAAATAAAAAATTACTAAGGTCTCGGTGAAATGTTAATTTGGAAAAGCTGGTAACTAAAAGACTAACTTTTATTTTGTTTCAGAAAATTATTTTATTTTATCTAACTATACTGTTCTCAATAGACCTCATCTTAGCTTTTTTTATGCCAGGTGTTTGCTCCTACATCTATGTTCCCTACAAAAATGAAGATACCTAGATAAAGTCTTCAATAGCTGCATTTATTTTTCCTCAGTAAAATGCTGTCCACAGAACAGAGGCTTTCCCTGCAAGGAAAACATTACAGCGTATGAGAGCAGACCATATTAGTCTACTACATAAAAACTAGGTGCTTTTAAGTTCATAACCCCTAATGTTGTTTTGCAATACAACCTGGGCAGGGCTCTAAATCTTTCAAAAGTGACAGCCAAAAGTAAATAATCTATTGTAAATTATGTAATTTTCAAGGCCCCTTTACTTTCTCTTTGCAATGTCATAACAAAGATTGATGGTAGCTTTTATAGCTGACACCTCACAAAATCCCTATTGGTAAAAATAATTTGCTGTTTAAAAAAATATGCTTATTATCTATAAATACCGATGTATGCATGGATTGCAGTGAACCTATGGTCAGGTCACCCATAGTTTAATTGGCTTTAAGACTAGAAGGTACTGTTAGGATCATTTGTTATGGCCTGATATATATGTCAGATAGAGAGCAGATCAGCAAGTAAACACTGCATTAAGTCAATAACTTCCTCTTGAGTTGGAATATATCACAGTACAGAAGAATTGAACTTCTACCAGTTAAATTTTAAGAGATTAATGGGAACATGTGCTGGTAATATATGCTGGAAAGAGAGTTTGGAATACAGCCTACACTCGGACCCTTGCTAATAAATGCATCAGACTCATTTGGTAAACCAGACTTAAAGTGAAAAACCTGCTGCTACTAGAGAAATACACCTACAGGTATACTACGTGTATACTTTCTGCTTATGGATGATCCACTGTCACTCAGAGACAAAAATCTCTTAGCTTCAACTGTAGGTATACATTGGTCATACTTGCAGGATGGCTACTTGAAGAACACTTTATTAATACTTAGCAATATTCTTTTAACATCCACTCCAAGATTTTTTCAGGGTCAGCCTATATCTATTTGTTCTTGTGCCGACATTGTTCTTTAACTTAAACAGATCTGTTCCCTTGTGGTGTTTATCCCCGAGGAGAACAATCTTAGCCCTTCTCAGCCTTCCTTTTGCAAAGTTAAATAAATCAGAGTCTTCCATCACCTCTCATTAGTCAGGCTCTCCTTTCCTCACCCTAGTAGTCTCCTCTTGAAAATAAACTGGTTTTGGTTCATTTTTTTGCATGTCTGTAACTGGAGTTTTGACTACTCCAGATGACTGCATAGCAAGGCCTAGCACCATCAACCTGCTCATTGGCTGCCCTGGAATTCTCCTCGTGGGGAGTATTTCAGTCTCCTTTGCCTTCTGGTATGGCTTCATCCAGTAAGCAATTTATACCTATGTCATGACCATCAAAAATGCCTTATATTTCTCTTCCTTTACTACTTTCAACTACGAAGATGTGAACTTACAACAAATATTTTTGCTAACAGCCTCCAAATCATATGTTCATAACTCTGATGAAACTCCACATAGATGACATTCTGAACAAAATTTGTTCTGGACAGATCAAACAGTAGCAAGAGACATGCATTCATGGATAAGAACAGTTAAAGATGAAGACATGGAATGAAATTGCTAAACCTTCTCATTTAACCACAACAGGATTAAGCTTAATGCTTACTCATACAATAATAAGCATTTAAAGAAAGAGAGAGAGAAAGAGAGAGAAAAGCCAACCTTGGCAGCATTCAAGTGCAGAGAAATATAAACAAATATTGTAAATCAATCCACAGTGGTTAGATTTTTTTTTTTCCTGGTATAATCTTTTTAAGTTTGGTAGGGTCTTTGTTAAATAGCAACATACTGAGTACAGTATTATCAGAAATTCTGCATGCTTTCATACCTCAGAAATAAGGAAAGGATATCCTTGCATATCCTTGCAAGCAATAATAATTAAAACTCCGCAGTGAAATGGGAGTCCAGGTGCCTCGTTTCTATAGTGAATATCCCAAAGATTAGAGTCACTCTTCTCCTTCCTGTTTTTAGTATCTCAGTCTTTTCTTTCTGCAGTTTCCATGACAAAGGACTGTTACAGGAGTAGTTAAGATAGCTATTCTAAACCTAGGAAGTCAGAATGCTCTTTCAGGAGGTAAAGGACATGATTTCAAATCTCAAAAATCTCTCATACAGAATGCCAGATTCCATATGCCATGTTTGAATATGCTAGGTTCTGGAAAAATAAAAGCTGAGTTTTTACTAGATTTGTGAATACACTCCTTCCTTTTGCTTTTCTGACAAAACCTGGAAAGCATTCGTTTTGAACAAAACGTTTTATAAGAAGTGGGGAAGGAAAGTAAGGATCAAGTTTTTTTCAGTACAGCAAACAACAAAACATATTTCATTTCAGCAGCCAAAAGAGAACTTATTTTTTGCTTCCTTTTTCATATCTTAGTCACTGCAATGTCTTGCAGCTGCATATTTTGACACTTTGACAGATACTTCCAGGTCTGCCAGTGGCCAAGGAATGACTCTCTCACTTGGAAGCACTGATTGAGGCATGGGAACGCGCAACTGTTTAAAGGGGAACTGAACTAAATTCACCCTTACTTTTTAGATCATTATGTGTGTAACAGAAAAAAAAAACAGTCTGCTAGGTCTTGTTTCTTATATCAAAATGCTCAAGAAGACTGTGTTTCCTTTGCATTCGTGCAAATTTAAGGGCAAAATACGTACCACATATGGGTGACTGCTTTTGACAATTTATACTAGAAGTTTACACTTTAGTCTCCCAGATCCTGGATCTTTTCTTCATTTTCTTCACATCACTGAAGAAACATTCTGCATTTACATTACCATACATTCTGTGTTCACCACAGCTTTTTGTGCAAAGCCTTTTTATTCAAAACTGTCACATCAAAGCGTCTAGCTTCTTTGACATACAATCTTTCAGACTGTCTGCTTGTGTTCTGGGATGCCTTCATCCCAAAACATATCTTGTAGTACAGACATCATCCAAAGAAACACACTCCTAATTTCCTCAAAGAGGGCTATGACTTGTTTTTTTGAAATGTTCATTATGAACATTTTCTCAAGAAGCAAGAACTTTGTTTTCAGCTTTAGACAGTTTAGTTCCTGTTATTTTCTGTACAGTTCTGCAAGGTCTTGAAGGTTATCTGTCATTTGTTCTAACTTAGAGAATGTGCTTTGGTAAGCAAGCAGATTTGGCTAGAGATGTAAAGCTGAAGTCAGTTCAGCCTTTTTTAAGAACATGAAGTATATATGATTTTTGGATTCTCATCCATTGCATATTAAATCTGAACTACTTTCAGTTAAAGTAGTGACTGAATTTGCATTAAAAGAAAGTACAAATTCTGTAAAGAGTGTTTCACACGATTAATTTTTTCATACCAAATCATTCACTTGATTTTTATAAGGATATGTAAGCATGAAGAATTGTTTTCAATTACCATTCAGAAGTGATTTTGTAGTTGGTTTTCAATGATAGTTGAATACCAACCATGATGCTGTTGGTATTTTCTTTTTCACAATTAAGGAATTGTGTATGAATTTACTTTGATTTTACAGCACACACTTACAACATCATCTCTATTGTGTTCTTCTCATGGTACTACAGCCTGACGAATGCTCTTTTTAAGACTATGGGAAACCTGTCAGTAAAGGCAGGAGCAGTAGCAAAATACCTAATATCTCTTATTCCCTAGAAGAAAGTATAACTGTGGTCAGCATCGATGAACATTACATGACGAAGTTCATGGCTCCAGGGTGTTTGCAATGATATTTTTGCTGCCTCTGAAAAGACTTGCTAAAGTCTGTTGAGCCATGCTGCTGGAATGAACTGATGAAATCATGAGAAGCAACAGTTAAATGTTATATTCAGGTTGCTAGCAGACACAGTGCTTGACTCCCTTTTACCTGAAGTAACTTTTTGGGGCATACTGATTCTGTGATTGTTTTTAATTTGTTTTATCATGCCTGGTGTCCCCATCCTTTTCAGATCAGAGTCAAAACATCTGCACAGCCAGCTAAAGGCCATTGTGCCATTTGATAGTTTTGGGTTCAAAAAATTACAAGTGGAGGTGGTCTCTACCAAGTAATATGTCACTTGATCTCCTGGTAGGAAATTCCTCTAGCTAGATATCATGAAAAAAACCCAACAACATTCTTTCCATAATTGAGTGTAGATCTCAATTATAGAATTAATTGACAATCTCTGGGAAATGGCTGGCAACTTTTGTGACTTTTGAGAAGTTATGTCAGTTGATTCCAGGCCAGTTAGAGATCTTCTTCTTCCACATCATTAACACGCTCAAAATGAAGAGCTGTGCCTCTAGGTCAGAGTTTGGCATAGGTAATTCATATTCACTGATTCTTGGGATTCATGTTGCAAAACTTCTAGACTAGCTGTTCCACTAAGCAATCTTCCAGAAGCAGAGGACTTCTTTCTGTTTCTCCTTGTGAAGTACTGGTCAGAGGAATGCTGCCTGTGAACAGCCTGTACTGCTGTTCCTAGAACCATAAACACAGTTTGTTGCTTTGAGAATGGCGAAGTTGCCAGATCAAGCAGCAGTATTGCATTATCGGAGGTAGTTCTCTTTCTTTCTTGAGACTAGGAAAATTAATAACTCCCAATCCTCTTTTCCATCATTCAAAAGTATACTTACGTATGCAATCACTCCACTTTTCTAAAGAATCCTCTGAAGTGACTGCTCCTTCTACTTCTGTTCCTCTGGGCAGTCCCTTCCCTTCACCACTGTAAACAGACACAGTTTCAAATGAACAATCTTACAACTACAATAAAGGGCAGACTTCAAGTGTTACCTCAGTTTCACAGTATGGTTAAGGTTGGAAGGGACCACTGGAGGTCATCTAGTCCAGTCTCCCTGCTCAAGCAGGATCCCTTAGACCCCTAGACCCTCAGGATTATGTCCTGACAGCTTTTGTATATCTCCAGGGAAAGAGACTCCACAACTTCGCCGAGCAATCTGTTCCAGTGCTCAGGGTCACCCGCACAACAAATTTCTTCATATTTGGGTGGAACTTCCTGTGTTCTTGTTTCTGCTTATTTTCTCTCGTCCCATTGCTCAGCATCACTGAGTCAAGAATCAGCCTGGTTCCTGACACCCTCCCTTTAGATACTTACACACATTGATAAGATCCCTCCTCAGTCTCCTCCAGGCTAAATATTTTGCTACAGTGAACCACATGCATCACCACTAGGAACTGACAAAGTCAACAGACACATGCAATAACATGTAACAGAAGTAAAACTTCCTGAACTCAAGTCAGAATGAAACAGTAAAACCACACTGATACCAAATAGGCAACATAATTTTCAATTAGCTTGAGCATGCTACTGGAAATTTTTCTGAAGCCAATACAAATTATCTGGCTATGGTTTATGAGTATTTTCCGTGGCAAAAATGCCATTTGTTAAAAATTCGGACCAACTTCAGTGAAAACTGCTTGCAAAGTGCAGAATAGACTATAAAACCTCAGAGATCTGATATTCAGAGTATTCTCCAACTGCTTGAAAAATCTATTGTCTATTCAGGGATGATACACTGATGTTAGCATTTAGGAACAAACTGAGGAGCTAAAATCCTTTTAAAGACCCATTAGTGAATAGTCACTTGATTGTACTTGTGCAGTAAAAAATCTATGTGGCAACCATTAGCATACAGTCAACACAGCTAAATTAAACACTAGTAATGAAGTAATAATCTATTAAGTAAACTGAAGTGAGCAACAGGCTCTCATGCACCAGAGGTAACACCTTTTTTAGATCTTCCATCTTCCAAATACAATTATAATATCTTCCTGGAGTCATCCTGAGGTAACAATTCATTTCATGCTCGGTTGCTGTAAACATCCTGGTATGACAGAAAAATATTTAAATTCTTTTTTATTTATTACCTTATATTGTTCCACGGTTAGGATGCCTTTAGCATGAGTTGCTCTAAGGTGAGAAAGCAGTAGGCTTAACCTAAAATTACTTCACAATGGATTGAGAACTAATCATTTATGTGATCTCAAACATTTCATGATACCATGAACTTATTAACTCATTGTCTCCACCTCTGTATATGTATGACATACATATACATGCATCTATATGCTCGGTCCCCTCAGCATAATTCTTGGATCTCAGGATTGTTAAGACTATATGGATATGAGAGTCTTTATGCTGCAGAGAAATTCATTTACTTTCAGAAATTCTCCACTTGTTGCATGGGGCAGACTTGGGTTTCAGGGTTATGTTCATGATTACATTTTCACTGTTGTTCCAGAAAATCTGGGTTTCTTGAATGCCTCATGTCAAACCTGTCAATAGATATCCAAGATTCCTTAAAACATCTAAAAATATGTGGATGTTAGTGTTTAAGCAGCAGAATCCTTCCTAGTATTGTCTCTAAACTGAAGTAAAAGGTATATTACAGAATACAGTGTGGGTCAAAGGTTTAGTTCAGTACTTTACCTTTCAACAATAACTATTTTGAAGATTTATGTAAAAAATTCTTAGGGAATAGCAGATAGCCAGAATAGCCACTGTTCAAAAGTCGGGATGTTTCCCATATGGTGTAAACCTTCATTTTTTGCTGACTAATGTTTATTTAACACTGATTGTACTGAATAAACATACAAACTAAGTTCTTACAATTTGAATACAAAGTTGACATTTTCTCATATGTGTATAATCTAATTTCTTAAATATTTAGGCATAATGCATGAACATATTTTTCTTTAGAAATTCTGAAGAAACAAATGTTTAGTTGCAAGTTCCCTATCACAGGATACTTCAGACAACAGGATGTTGTCTTTATACTTAACTAAATTGTAGTTACTGCATACTGTGTGTTTATTTTTTTTCCCATTTTCCGCTTCTATTTCTTTAGTTCTGGTTTTCTTTTTTTACTTTAACTCTGACTACATATGCCTTTTATAATAACAGCATTGAAAACTCAGTTCACTTCTATGACAAAAGAATACTGTCTGACGCCAGAAAAACAAACTGAGAACAGCTGTCTCAAAGTAGGCTAATACTCAGTTGTTTACCTAATTTTGTAAAAAAAATATATTGCTTTTTAAATACTGGCCACAACTAGTTAATGTTATGATAAATTACATTTTCTGCTGGTACAACTTCTAGGTTAAATGAATAGCAACAATCCCATGTAAGAATTCGATAGACTCATAGATTTTCTGCTTTACTTCTATATCTATTATTTAATTCTGTGTTCTTCTTGAAGACTATTTTAGCAATATCTAGATGCAATAGTTAATCCATAGTTATGATAAAATGGATTTTCTAATTGGAGTTGATAATTTCAAGATTTTTTTAATTCCCCACAGGGTGACACAGCAGTCTTTGCAAGAAATTATTTTGTCTAGAATTTAAATCAATCATGTTGGTACACTTAGAAACAAATAAACAATAAAAAAACCTCACAGAAGCCTGGAAGTTTCTGGAGCTACATAAAATGATCATTTAGTTTAAAATACACAGGCATACTTCAGGAACTACTGAAAGACTACTTCAAGTGCCCTAGTTTCAAAAGAAGGGCATTTCCCCCCACCAGTACACAGTATCATTGTACAGTCTCATGGCCTTATGGTTAAGACACTTTCCAGGGATATGTGGATTTCAGCGCATTTGTTTTGTTGAAAGTCTTGACAACCTTAGCCCCATATTCCATGCAAATGCTTTAATTGCTTAGGTATATTACAAAACAGAGGACAGACCATCTTTCCCACCCTTTCTGTAAATTTAAAGAAAGTGGTCAAAACAACCATATTTTGATTGAAGTTAATGTGGAGCAGAACAGGTAAATACTCGGGCAGAGAAACATCATTTTTTCAGACTACTGATTGGATTTAAGTTTCATACAGCTACCAGTCTTAATCCTAACAAGTCAGTCACTGAAAATTGTGGAATCTTCTGCGTTAGAGTAGATGTACTGCCAAAACTACAGACCTAACATGGTTCAACAGGGCTTTTCAGAATCACAGTCTTGGATTTAGTTGCTTGAACCATCTACAGATCCACTTTTGGCACTATCATATTTTTTTGGATCTTGGCCTGAAACTCTCTAAGCCTTGATTTAGACTAAAATAGCTCTAGTACTCTGAGAAACTACAGAGGTCTGCTATGGGAAAGTTACTACTATCTTTGAGGCCCAAGCTATCTGCAGTCAGGCATGCCAAGAGTTATTGTTGCTAGTAGTACTGTATTAGCTATCATGAGGACTGCTTCCTCACTAATACTAGTGGTTGAAAGATGAAGGGCAAAAGGCTAGTGTAGACACATCTCTGATTGTTTAGGTTAATTATTTGTTCTCAGTGCAACAGAAGGAAGCCATGCAATGAATTTGTGCAATAACTTAAGTGTTAAGCAAAGTGTTCTCCTGGTTTCAGGTATTTTCACAAAATTTGCTGAATTTCTCCAGCTGTCTTTCCCTTTTGAGTTTGCAACTGTATTAACTCTGCCTGATTAGTCATATACCGAAGTGAATCAGCACAAAATAATTCATGTGTCTTAGCTTCATTGGATTACATTTAGTCATGCAATATTTGATTTGTCTTGATTCCTTGATTCCTAGTGTACGGTTTTCAATTTGCACATAGTTACTCTCTAAATTTTTGGATGTCTTTGCTGGCTGTTGAGACATCCTGCCTTGAACTTTATCTGCTCCAGATGCCAGATGTCGTTAGTAACTTTGAACTAGAGCCCAGAAACTAAAAAAAAAAAAAAAAAAAAGGTCAAAACAGATATGGAAAAAGAACCTACAGTGGTGCCAAGATCCACCCTCACTCTTCATGCATAGAAGGTACACTGAAAACTTTGAGCAAACAAATGCTCAATCCACATGCTTAATGCTGTGAAAAAATGACCTCAGAAAAATTGCCTAAACAAAACCTGAAGGCTCCAGCCTAGTAGTACACTTTGTATTTACTAGACCTCTGATTCAACATATATAGTTTACTTGTGTAAACATACCTGGGAAGACCCTACACAACCAATTTCAGAAGAACATATTTCTACACTACAGAAGATAGACATGAATTAAATAAACAACCAGATTTACTTGTAAAAGCAAAAAGTCCAAAATAAAACAAATAAATTCAGAAATAGACTATCCAATGATAGTAAGAGGCATTGTGCTATTCTTCTTCTTTATGAAGAATACTCATTATTTTACAGAATTCAAGTGATTCAATAGGATTTACAGAGGTAGACAATATTTTAAGAGTATTTTTAAAATTTTATACCTCTATAATTTGTGAAAATAACACATTTAGAAATTGTGTTCAAACCAATGCTATTTTTTGTCTTCACCCGCTACAAAATAATGCTACTGTTGTTTTAAACTATATTATAAACTCTATGGTTAAATTGCCTTTAGTGTGTGGAATCCTGATCTTAGCAGAGTCTCATAAGAGCCACTAGATACCTGCAGCTTGTCTGAAATTAATTTATAATCACACAGAAACTGGATCTGTATGCCCGACCATAATCTCATGAAAGCCAGGAGGAGAAAGAGCAAAAAACCTTACTGTATAAGTGCTAAAAATATCACATATCAAAATTTCTTTTTTGTCATTTAAATGAAAATAATTTTTAAGGCATAGAATCAGATAAATTCATCAAAATGCACTATAAGATGCATATACCTATGCATTTTTTGTCACTGAACTCTGTGAGCCCCACCTAATGTCACCTAAGCCAGGAAAGAAAACATAAACTCACTCTGTAAATAGTGTTGCTATTTTACCAGCTGTACCAGTTTGGGTATTTCATAATGGGTTAATTTATCTTTCAAATAGAAATTAGCAACATGCAGAACTGGTCTATTTCCTTGGTATAGAAAGGTATGCAAGTTATGTATATTTCGATACACACACACAAATATATTTGGATTATTGAATGAATATTGATATATGAAGAAGGACAGGAATATACCTTAATTAGATTTTAAAAACCAATCAAACATTCTTGAAAAATAATCTGTTTTCTCTGGAAAAAAATGTTCTGAAAAAATGTATGGAATAGATTTAATTAACTTTATAGACATTGTAGTACTACCATAATACAGAAAACATGACGGCACTCATTCTGAACAAAAATCCACATATTCTAAAATCCCTTCTTTGACAGTCGCCAGACTAGATCAGAACATACATATACATACATACATACACACACACACACACACAAACATATATATATATATATATATATAGTAAGTTTCCCACATTTTGCTATCTCACCTTCAGTGATGGTAATTTGGTGTCTAATTAACGTAAATCTCATTGATAATTTTTGAACCTATTTAAAATTATACAACATCATATGGCAATGGGTTCCCCAATCCACAGGTGGACTGGAGCCAAATGAACAGACACTCAAAGCACAATGCTTGTGCATAAGTCCTACGCAATGCTTAACATTCTTACTCACAAGCTCTAAGTGGCTCAGCAGAAAAGTTTCCCATTAAGATCACACACCACATTCTCTCAATGAACCGTATAAAAAGCTTATGCAAAGAATACTTCACTTGAGTGATATGAATCAACCGTCTGGGACCAGTGCCTCATATCTTGGCATTGCTTTGCTTACTTGGAGATGGCTGAACAATGGTCATTAACAGTAGATTTATACATGTAAGATAAATATATATATATATATATATATATATGCATAACAATGCTAACTGGCACCATGAGCCTGAGAAAAAGTTCTGTTGATGGTAAAAAAAAATGTGGTTCCATAAGAGATCTGGGCTCTCTTAATACTGAAACTCTGAACATCTCTACTTACAGAAAATAATGACTTGAAATATGGTGTGGTACAGGGAGCTGGAAAGGCGGAATGATCCAGTTCGATTCACTTCACTTTAACAAAAATACTTAAGTTGTAACCAGGACTCATTCTGGTCTTACATGGTTCATGGTTCACAGATTTTGGTCAGATTATATTCCTTTTCATGTTCATTCCTATGTTCAGTCTCATATTCTTATTTTGGATTTTTAACTTCTCAGTTTTCGGAATTTTTTTTCACTTTTCTTTTGAAAAGACTAAGAAGTAATTCTTAGCATCTCAAACATTATGTTGTTATTCAGTAGTGTTACAGGATATGAAATAATTCAAATAGGAGCAATATTGAAAAGGCATTTCAGAAAACTGAAAATTTTATTTTAATAGTATAATGTTAAGGTACTCACAATCTCCATTCTAAGAAATGAAATTCAGTCACATAAGGAGGAAGGTCTAGGTCCATAAAAAGGTGACTTCACAGAATATATTGGAAGGGACCCACAAGGATCACCAAGTCCAACTCTTAAGTGAATAACCCATACAAGGATTGAACACATGACCTTGGCATTATTAGTACAATACTCTAACCAACTGAGCTAATCTCAGGATTGTATCTATATCTCAGTAATCATGGATATGTTTCATTTCTACAGACCTGTTACTTCCATCAACAGTAGTGCCTTATAATATTTAGGAGAGAAATTAAATATCCCAATAAATAGTCTGCCTATCTTAACACAAAACTTAATTAGTGCACTGTACACATTTCTAAAGACTTTCAAAGGCACTAAGTAAGAAACAGTAAGAAGATACTTGCTGTGTTTCTGCCTTTGTATCTGGCCTATCTCTGTTTGTATCTGGCCTAATGAAATTCCATCATTACCCTGTGTCACATGAATGCCAGAAGTACTTAAACCCTACGGGAGCTTTAAATTATATAGGTAAATGACACCTCTCAAAAGACAGAAATGTGAATTAACAGTCCCCTCTCCCTGATGAGAGGAAAAGGAAAAGAATCAAAACCAAGGCAATTATTTTGCTATGGAATTATTTTGAAAAGTTGGAGTTGCACGAAAACATAATGTAGTGAGAGAGGCATTGCCATGGTATTAAGCACAAAGCCCAGATGAGTATCTGTACTCACTGCTCGCATTACAGCATATAGGACTGATCACAAGACTGGAAGATTTTATGCATGAACTAGACAAATATTAACAGAGTTTACACTTTGCACATCAACACCGTCAGTGAGACAGTTTTCCTGGTAAAAACAAAAACATCCTGAGGGTGTTGTGACTGAGCATTTGTTTGAAAATTACCGAAATACTTCTGCAGATGTAGGGAGTCTCAGTTCTTACTTAACTTGTCTTTACCTGCAGTTTTCCAATTTGAAGAAAACATCTGATATGAAAATATCTTACTTTTGACACGGTAGAATTATAAAGAATTTTAAGCAGGCAAATTCTAATGAGAAATGTGAGACAGCTTCTTGGGCTGTGCTACCAATCCTGTTTATAGATGCCCTCATAATAATTTCTAAGAAAGTACTTTATGATCTCTCTCACTGTGCTGGTTTAAAGATAAACCAGCAGGAGGAATGAACCCAACTCAAAAGAGATCACAAGTCAGAGTTACAATTTAATAAAAAATAATACAATAATACAATTATATGGACAAGCAATTGGTTTTAACCCACAAACCCAGATGTATAACCCAGCATCCAGGGGCATGAACAGAATGATGTTCGTTGGCCCCTGTGCTGAGCCCCACATGGTCCCCCTGAGTCCAAAGTAAAAGGGGACGGAAAACCTGTTGGTGAGAGTGCTGGTCACAGTCTGGTCAAGGGTGGAGGTCATAGTCCAGTCGAGAGTGGTGGTTGCAATCTGGTCGTGGTTCTGGTTCTCCTCTGGATCCAACGAATGGTACCAGAAGTCCCAAGACTCCAAGATTATACACACACAGGTTCGAGTGGGAATGCCCAGTAGCTCCCCCAGGGTGGGGAGTTCCACTGTGGGTGGTTGTGAGTCATGAGATATTTTTGGAATCCTTGGTGGCCTGACAGCAGACATGACCCCTCAGGTTGGGTGTCAAGGTGCTAATGACTCCTTGGAGGGGAGTTAACATCACCCATAACTATAACCTGAGGGGTCAGGGCATCACCCATAACTATAGGCTGCTCTGGGCAGCTGCTGCAAATGGTCTATTGTTAACAGTTCCTGGGAAATGACATAGAGGGTGTAGAATACACAGTTTGGGTTACACCCACACAGTGATAAACTGCTCCCGGCTGCTCAAACTAGGACACTCATGAAGATCTCTTATTGAGAAAATTAAAAATAAAATATTAAAAAAAAAAATTTAAATAAATGTTTTTTGAAATGTAGTAGTTTAGTGCATGAGCAAAATTAAATATTTCCTGTAAATACTTTTTATTGTCTCCAGTTCATAGACATATGTGACCTCAATCTTTTCATGCTATTTTCTAAATGAATGTGCATATATGAAATGAAATAAGATTAAACTACTTTTGCTGCCAGTTTCTGCCTAATTTCAAAATGGAATTAATCCAATAAATGTTGAGGGTTTTTTTAATTCTGTACTGTAACCACTAATTGGAAAATATTAAAATTTTTAAAAGAGTGTATCAGTTACTTTTCTGTCACAAATACCTAAGTATGTTACCATATTTGATGTGGCTGTGCATTCTGTTTTTATATGACTTCTGAAGTGTCTTGAAAGACTTATTTATATGACTTCGTGCAAAAATTTTTGCAATACATTATAGATTTACCATCCAAACAAAACCATTGTGAGGTTTCGAGTTTCATAACATAGTCAAAGATATCATTTTTCTAGTAGTAAAAAAAGGCTTTCAGTTAGACAACAATTCTAAAAATGGGTAAGTTTATTTCTACTTGCCCAAATAGCAGAAATACAAAATGGAAGAAAGATACCTAGTTATTTACACTGTCTTAGAAGAATGTACCTACTAGTAAGATTTTCAGATATTCTAGAATATAATGGCAAATTCGAACTTAGCCAAATAATTACATTGAGGATTTCAGCTTCTTTCTAATGGTGATATGAAGGAAACCCTATTATGTAAGCAGGAACTAATTTGTATATCTCAGCAAAGGAATTCAGCATGTGCAGACAATGCCTCCACATAGATTTGTACTAAATATTTAGTTGGAGCTTTTAATATGAACAGAAGGATGCTTGTGGCTGCATTCATAAAAAAATAAAGATTCTTATACCAGCATAACATGGTTCTTTTACCAAGCTGCATAGACGAGTTCCTTAAAACCCTGAATGTTCCTTTGTAAGTCAAGATTCATCTAAGAATTTCAGCTAGAAAGCCCACAATATATCATTTTTAATTGTCTAGCAAATACATCTTATTTTCTCTGAAGGTCACACAGCTGAGAATTTGTGAAAGATGCTTGTGTACACCATCCATAAGCACTCAGCACTAGCTGAGAGCTTTTCAGTGATCAAAAATAATATTCGTTAATTGACTGTAAACTTCTATTAGTTAAAACACTTCAAAAACAGGCTAGTGGTTAAAATTTTAAGTATTAGCTACAGTCCTCCCTTTGGCATAGGACACTTCATTTTAATAGATTTTTTTAAAAAATGTTATTATTTTTAATATCTACATCTAAGCTGATATTGATCATGCCTGAAGCAAATATTTATGCATCTTTTTTGTATTTTCACCAATATGAACAATGACATTTCCTTAAGAAATTACGAAATTGATTCTCGTAGTTTTACGTATTTTTTGTTGGTTTTACTCAGTTTCTGATTCAATTTCATGTATTTCATAACACTAAGCATAAAAAAATAACTTAAAAGAATGAACTTCCTACAAGAAAAAGTGCCATGGTGTTAACATTTGAGATTTTTTAATCATTTCTTAATTTCATTTTACGTGATAAGTGTAAAACTGGTAAGTACATCACTCACCAGGTTTTTTGCTTCCTTTTTCATAATTTTCTTTGAGCTTTGTTTATGTTTTTATGTAATTTCTGAATGTCACTACATCATTCTTATGACCAGATGTTTATCTATAGCACAGTACAAGTTTTCTGTAGCACTTCCAAGTTTTTGCACAAAAGACAGTTGTGGAAGTTTCCTGAAACATACATATAACAATCACTCTGCAGCACAAAATAGTCTGCCCTAGCTCAAAAAAAACTCCGTATGAGACAGATTTTTTTCTAAAACAGAACATCCAGAAATTGATGTACTTATATAGAGACATGTATAGGAAAAAAAAAAGGAAAGAGTCAAAACACTAGCTTGAAAGACGACTATCACCATCAGACCATACATAAAATTAGAAAGCAGAATAAGGAGGGCTCACTGGATTCATGCCTCCCTGCTAACTCCTTATTTTTCAGAGTTGGAATGAGGGTTTTCTGAGATTTCTCTTTTTTTTGTAATATTCTTACTTTTAAATGTTAAAATATAATAAAAACCTGTTTTTCTCTCCTCAACTGAATATTACTCAAAGAAGGCCCATTAACAGTATTTATCAAATAAAATAATTAATCAGACTCTAGCATTTCAACAAATATCAAAACCCATGACTTTTATCTCTGTGGTTTTAATCCTTAAAGGAAGTAAACAAATCACTTGCACTAGAATTACACAGTTCTAAGAAACACAAGTTACTCTGCTGGGTGGCTGGTCTGATTTTGGTTGCTCACACTAGATTTTAAGAAGCCCTTCACAATTTGAGTGTAAGCCTACAACATTTTCTTTCCAAATGTGTAGATATTTGCACTGCTTGATGGGTTGATAATCAAATTAACAGAATAGACAGTCAGTCCTGCATATAGTGTGTTGCCAAAGTTGCAAGAGGCATGGGAGGAGTTCACATATTTTTGTTTTGTTTTTGCTGCCAGCTGCCATACTGCTGGGGTGTTTAAAGAGAGTGCCAAATACAGGGTTTTAAAGGTTCTCCTATAATTATATCAGATAGAGAAAGGGCAGGGCATCCTTTGACACTGAATCCTTCCTTATTCATTTAGAGCCTGGCTCGAGCCTTGAGAAGTTTAACACCTTGCAGAGCTGCCTTCCTAGCAAGGCCTCGTGCTCATGTTCTCATTCTTCCAGCAGACTACAGTTTTTTTAAATGTGTTATCTCAGGCATCAGATTAAACCCAAATTTCCTACCTTATCTAGTAAGTTTTTAAAATTTATTTTAATAGTAATGCTTATATCCTCATTGAGCATTGCTCTGAGCTTTTATTTTTCCTTAGAAGCATTAAGTATCTACCGTGAAACACAAACAGCTTATTGAACCTCAGTTATTTGATCTATATGCAGGACAATGGATGGAAAACTTTACAATTGTGATGCCTAAGACACAGGTTGAATCAGTATTCAGCATGACAGAAGGAATTTGGTCAAGGAAACACATGCTGGAGAGCTAGAAAGCCTCTCTCAATAGTTATCCAGGACAGGGTTCCTAAATCTTTTGTCCTTAGTTTCCTAGGCAGCTATTTTCTTCCCCTTTTCCCTAGATAGCTGTTACTACATTATTTTCTGTATTTCAAAACTTTTCTTTCAGTAGTAGTAGATGCTTCCAAATGGACAGGAAACTCTCTCTCCCTCTTAGCATTCCTTCTCTAATATCAGTTGAAGGCAATCTAAAAACCAGTCATTGCCTCTCTTGCCTCTCATTTACTGTAACATCCTCCCACATGCTCTGACAAATCTTTTCACAAAAATTGTATACTTTTCAGATATTCTTAAGAATCAGGAAATTGCACTATATGAGTTTCTCATTCCCTTTTTTAATGTCCTCAGTGACTTCTCTTTCCTAATTTATAATGCAAAGTAATCTAGTCTTCACTGTATGACTCTCATTAAGATACTAAACCAAGCCCTTTTATTCTCATATACTGCTAATGCATTAACTGTCATTTCTATTATGACAATAATACTAACCTCAATTTCTTTTTCTTGTATTTAAAAAAAACCACCATATTGTCCTGTCTTCTATCCAGCCTGCTATTTTTGAAAAGACAGACAATCACAGGACTGTTTTAGTGTCTTACTCCAAATCTCACCATGGAAGTCTTGACATCTCAAGCATGTAGTATGAGCACCATAAAAGTAGATTTTTCTCAACTATTTTCTTGTACTCTACTCTGATGTATCCTGTTTTCACTTATTTTCACCAAGTACATTACATTTTTTGTGCATCTACTGCTGTTGTCCTGGATGAACAAAATAATTTAGCCATTCACCTACCATGAGCTGACATGATGTTGTGCTTTAAAAATGCATTTTGGCAAATCTCTGAGCCTGTTGTTCATTCAGTTTCTTGCCCTCTGAGTTAGTTAGATATTTCTGGCAACCAGTCTGTGTCTTGAATTATTTTATAATATTTTATATTATTTACATATAGTATCTGAAATAAAGCCTAGCTGCACAACTTCATCTTCTCATGCAGTCATTGACGCCTTTCAACTTAATACATGCAAAGAGATCATACAGAAATTTCATTATGAAAAAGCCTCTTGGACATGGAAAACTGTTTTATATTTGCTGAACACTTAAGTTTCTTGTTAAGGAAGGTTTGGTTACACCAGATTAAGTATGTGACCTGAAATCAGTTCTTTAATTACCCCATGCAAAGTTGGACATTTGTGTCATTTCTCTATCTTTGTTTCCCACTTGTTCTTCTCAGTAGAAGATGGGGAAATGCACTAAGCTACATACCAAAGTGCACGTGCTGCCTAACTGTGTTTGTATATCCTGCTATATGCATTGCCTGATAATCCATTCACAGGTATGATGTCACTTATTTAGTTTTCATAGCAACTTGGAAAATACCCTGCAGAGAATGAAGAGATGGTAACGAAAATGAGGCATGGGTTGCTTTTTTGAAAAACAATTTTTGAATGAAAAGGACGGCATACACCTCAGAGAGATCATATTCCTTCAGAAAAACAGATTAAAACTACCTGGAGTCTCTTCCCACTTTGATGCCACTGTGTTCTACGAGGAACAGTGCAGAATAAACCATTGACTAAGTAAATGGAGGGAAATGGAAGAGAAAGCACCACAGACACGAAAGAAAAGCAAAAACACCAGACATTTTGCTAGTGATTTCAGATAATAGTTGTTTGTGATATTTTTGAGTCTAACTAATGTATTGGATAAGAACCCCTTAGGGCAAGTGTTAGTGCACATTTCATTTTGATGAAAAAAATCATAAATGTGGTAAGATTCGGTTTAACTCTACCATTGAATAATGCAACCTCACATTTTCTTAAATGAACATACCAGCTTAAATCAACATATCAGTACACAAAGAACAAGGTACCCAAAGCATATACTCAATCTTCCGTAAACTTGCCATTTAGGAAGACAGATTCTTTATAGTATGCTGCTGTCTGCTGTGACAGTTCTTCCAACTTTTTATGTGAACTTGAGTACTTTTCTTCCTTAAGGATGGGTTATTTGAAAAGATGGACCATTGAAACACTGACAAATGGAAGTCCTCATGTTTTCAAGAAAGTTTTCCTGAAAATTGAATGAAAGGTTCAAAAACTGTCAATTTATGAACCACAGAAGAAAAATATTTCATAAGTACCTCCCCCCTCAGATTTCACCAAGAAGACTGAGATGCTAACTCTGGATTTCTAACATGGCAAATGTCTACAAGGAGTTTTTTCCTATGGGCAATGTTTTGTCCTTATTGCAAACTTGGGGCAGTAAAGGACTATGTTCCAACAAATTTCTTAAGAGTACCTGTAGTGAGTTGGCAACAAATCCAGTGCGGTATGAATGAGAAGAGTGTACATATCCCTTACAGTCAAGCTAAGTTTGCTACCTGCAGGGGTAAGTCACAGAGCCATCCTTCTATTACTTCTACCTAGATTTGGAGGATTGGTACATACTGTTTTAGCTAGGAACACTGTGTCTTATTTCAAATATATTTTTCCAAATTTACTGGTATCAATGTGGAACCTTTTTTTCACCATCTTGCAAGATGTGTCATTTAGATTCTTGAATGGAATAATGGAAAGAGCCTGTTCAGCAACAAAAACAGATTAGAACCCTGGGTTAGTTTATCACAATACTTCTAAACAATTTCAATCTATGATACCCAGGACTATATTCAATCAAGCTGATCTTCGGGATGCAGACTTACAAGCTTTGTTTTATGGAAACAGTGTGTGCACTCAGATTTTAAAACATTCCAGAATGTCTAAAGAGTCCAGATTGTTCTTAACATTCATGCCAAACTATCAACAATTTAAGAAATGGTTGCCAAAGGTCATTCCAGCTACAGCTGTTTGGAAATGCAAAGGGCTTTATTGATCTTTTCCCTTGCATAGCTCTTTAAAAAAATATTACATCACAGAGATAAAGACCACGACAGATGTTGATAATGAGTTGGTCATAGGGGGTGGAGGAGAACAGGAAGGGGGGGCTAATCAAGTTTGGTTTGAGGGTGAAAGACTCCACTACAATGCTATTGTTAGGTCCCTGTGTGGTAATACCGCTTTCATGATGTGACTTTGACCTGGCACTGTACTTGTCTCCCAACAAATTAGGGAAGCTGGCTCAGCTGGTTGGGAAAGAAATCATTAGGCATGGCACTTCAGGTGGCACAAATTTCACAGCTCAAAAGCAATCTGGAGTCCTAGAAACATGGGTATCATATTCAAACAACTCACTAACCCCAGAGGCCAGCTCTGACTGTTCTTATGAAGTACTGTGAATCATGATCTTTAGGAAAACTAAATGGCTGAGATCCAATTTAGCAGCTGCATTATATTAGTTCACATTTTTAAGGACAAAGGTTATAATAACAAGATCTTGCGTTATCCAATTGACTCAATTTACTCAATTAGGTAACATAGTTACCTTAATGGTTCTGTAATAGTTTGCTGGTGTTAGGAACAATGTAATTTCTTTCTTCTAGGTAATACAAAAGAGGAGAATTTCATAGGTGAAGGCAGACTAGTAGAAAATAGGCAGTTGGGATAAGAGAGAAGGCATGGTAGGCACACTGCTGCTGAGAAGTTAGGAGAAATGACAACAGACATTAATGATAGAGATGCAGTCTGAGACAGAGTACTTCAGGGCCTTGAAAGCATAAGCAAGAAGTTTAAACCTGATACACCAGGCAAAAGAAAACAGAGAACACAAAAGACAAGTGTGTGTGTGTTAATACACACATGCACTTGCACGATGTACATGTTTAGAGAACTTAAGACTGAAACAATGGAATTTTTCTGCCTGCCCAACACTCCACAGCATTGCATTTTCTATGGGATAACATTTGTGAATCTCATAACAGACTGTTAAGCAAGAAAATTTATTTCAGCTTTCAGATTGTTAAGGTCGCTCTTATTTCTAATGTACAGTGATATACCTTGGTATTGAGAAATTTTAGTTGCATACAGTTCACATTAATGTAGCAGACAGAATCTGACTTATAAACTGTAAAAGTGGTTAAACACATTTTAAGGTATAAGCTACTTTATCCACAGACCTGCAAGTTTCTAGAAAGCACTTATCTTGATATGTCTAAAAACCATAACATTTAATGGATGCTTTTTCATGCAAATAGATTCTGCTTAGTAGCAGAATAAGAGGTAGAAGGCTGGTGGACTGTTTTGAAGTGTGAAAAAGGGCTCTATGTTTGTTTTTTTCGAGGCTGAACTCTTAATTCCTCACCCTGCTGCTCATGCAACTTGGGCCAACCAAAACTCACACAGCCCGAAGAGTTGCCAAGAGCCCTTATCAAAGCTTGTAGCAGCTTCTCACGCGATTTATGGAGTCTCAAATACTCTAACACACACACATGCATATCCCCCCCTCCACCGAGCGGAGCTGTAGCTGGGACCCGTTCTTCGGAAGACACAGAGAGCCGGTCCTCTCCGGAAAGCCCGGGAGTGAGAAGAGGGCATGAATCTGGTCTCAGCTCTGGCTCTTGATCTCTGGGGTTCATCCAGGCACCCGGGAGAACGATTTAATGACCCGCTCCGCCCCTACTCCCCCCGCCCAGGCAGCTCCGGGCGGCTCTCGGTCACACGAGAAGGGAGCGGGGGGGAATGAGCCACAGCGGCGGCTCCCCCCTCACAGGAGGGGGAGGAGGAAAGGAGGGAGGGCAGGAGGGAGGGAGAAAGGAAAGCGGGCAGGTGACACCGCGCTGGGTTGCTCGGGCTCGGCGGGCGCGGGGCGGGCGGCAGGAGCGCGGCGGCCATGCACGTCAATGGGAAGGTGGCTCTGGTCACCGGCGGGGCGCAGGGCATCGGACGGGCTTTCGTACAGGCGCTGCTGGGCAAGGGCGCCAAGGTAAGTCTCGGGAAGAGCGCCATCCCTCCCCTTCCCTCCCCTCTGCCTCCAGCCAGAACCCACGGGCGCGAGGTGGCGGTAGCCCCCGGGGCTCGGCTCGGCTCGGCGGGGCACCCGTCCGTCTGTCCATCCGCCCGCCCCCCACTCGTTTACTTCCCTCCCCGCTCAGGTAGCCCTCCTGGACCGCAACTCCGAGGCCGGACAGGAGAGCAAGGCGGCCCTGGACGAACAGTTTGAAGCGCAGAGGACGGTGTTCATCCAGTGTGACGTGACGGATCAGGAGCAGCTGAAAGGTAGGGAAATTTAGCGCTGCGCTCCGGTGTAAAGCGCAGCGACCGGAGAGAGCCCGGTCTGCCGCACCGGTAAGAGTGCACCGAAAGGTTCTGGGGGACAGCCTGCTCCCGACTGCTTCTGACAGTGACTCAAAAAGGATTTGTTTCCGAACCTGCAGATGTGAAATAATACTACCACAGTTTCACCCTTTTCCTTCGCACATGGGAAAGAAAAGCCAAAGAAATCCTTTCTATTGAGGTTTTGTGTGTGATATTTTTGCATTAAAGCCTCTGTAGAAGATAATTGTTATTTTATGAGTAATATATATAAACTTTAAAGCTCAGACTTGGTTTTTATGAGGCTTCAGCACAGATTGCAAGCTGCATTCCCTCGTAATAAATTCTGCGCTGGGTTGCAGTGCTCCTTCCACCCAGCACACTTACTTTCACTGCATGCTGCCACAGCTGAAAGCAGAACTGCCACAGTTGAAAGCAAAAAATAGCATGCTACTATACTGTGGGGTGATAACACCTCACACGCATTTTGCAGATGCAGGGAATGCAAGGAGCTTCCCTCACGAATGATTTGCACTTCTATTTTCACTTAGTGAAACAGTGTACCCTACTGAGTTCCTAGAATGTCATATAATGTTGATGCACACCCTTCACAATATTTCATAACAGGCACATCACTTCATCAAAGGTTCATTATTAAATGATACAATCATAGGTAGTGACTCAGATACAGATTTTGACATCCCTTTTTTCAGCACTCTTTCCCCAGATTAATTTCTGCCAAACTAGATGTGAATATTTTTAGTTCTGTTTTTGTTTGTTAAACTTCACTGGTCACTTTCTCAAGAGTGGTCATTGAGCATATCCATTCCTCTTTTAGAAAACATTACAGTTATTCCAGAATTCAGCAATATTTTTTACAGTTCCAAGCTAGCATGACTATGCCTAAGTCCATAGCTTTACAGTGCCTGTCTGTAAGAGAGATGCTGGACTTTAAATATGAGATCTTCTCTAATCAGCAAACAAAGTCTTTATCAGCTAGGTTGATTATTGACTGTTTCTCCAAGTGGGAGGAGTAACCTAGGAGCAAGAAAAAGCATCCTAGGGGTAGGAGTAACACGTGCTGTAGCATGGGTGTAGCACACTGGTTACCCCAGTGTGCCTTCTCTCCCACAATTCCTCCTTTCTTTAGTGCCAGGGTAGTGCAGGACCAATAGGGTGTGAACTGGGAGCTGGAGTGAGCAGAATGGGTCAGCAAGGGAGGTGTTAGAACCAAATTAGTAGGAAAAGAGTAGGATTGGAATGGGCTCTCACAAACAGAAAGAGCAGCTGTTGTATATGCTTCTCTGATAATCATATTAATCCTGCTGTACATTTCTTACCATAAATTTGCAACCATGTCTTACAATCTTTTTGGGTTTATGTGTTGGTTTTGGTGGTGTTTGTTGTTTGGGGGTTTTCTGACTGTTTTATTTTCAATTTTTTCACTTGTAATTGTATGCTACTGCTTAATGAATTTAGATTCATTTCATACCTAGTGTTTAAAGGTCTTACGGGATGAATCAAGTCCTGTATTTTATGTTAAAGGTCATGTGCATGAATGGAGTTCCTCTTTTTATAACAGTAGGAAACAAGTTCCAATACTAGAACTAGTATCTGTAGGTACCCAAGGCTTAAGGGTAGGAAATCAGCTGCTTCATCTACTTTCAAGTCTTACCTGTACTCTTTTCTCTGGTGGTTCTTTCAGTCTCCCATAAAAGTCTTCTATTTTGTCCTACTTTTGAAAAATCACCATACATTTACTTTTGCTTTCCAAGGATATCTTAGAAGCTCCTCTATAACTGCTGTTTGTGCTTAGTTTCCACTGTTTTTCTTACTTTTCCTTTAAAATGGAAACTCCTCTTCATTTTTACTTCTTCACTCAATGTTTCATATGATCATCTGCTTTTAATTTTTATGGTTCCATAAGCACTAACTAGCGTGCAACATAAAGGAATTGTTCTACATTTGAAAAGGCAAAAACAAGTCAGCTTATACTGATGTGTGAATGAGAACTTTACTAAGAATTTACAGCGAGTTTATTCTTTTTGGGGATAGGTAAGAGATGGGATTCCTGTAGACAAACTTTTACCAGAAATATTCCATACATAGATATGAAAACAGCTGAAAAGCATTTGGCTCTTTTCTCAATGGGTAAACTAGAAAACTACGGTTAGTCCATGAATCTAATAAACAAATAATTAGCAAAATTACTATTATCCCTGGTGGGTTTTGAAGGCAAAAGAGTCTATTAAGAAATAGGTTGATGAAAGATGCTATTTAGAGAAGGCCTAAGAGGGAATCAGCCAGTTTCCAAAATTTGGAAGTTAATTGAGGACCCAAATGGTATTTATTTTACTCATTGAAACTAAGTTAAATACTCAGTTCTGCTTGTAATAAAGCCAAAGGTTTCCATTTACCCTTGTTGATGCAGGATTGGTGAGATGAGAAGTGATTAAAGAGTTAAGTTGAGAAAAGAGAGAAAGAATTAGCAACAAACATAAGAAAAGCCAAAAAGGCAGACAGCCAAAACTAGAGGATTTAGTAATATTACAATATTCTAGTATGGAATAAGAATATTAGAAAAATCTGTACAATAAAGGCAATTGGACAAATAAAACCTTTTCCATCAGCTGCCTAGCTCTTGTTTTGATGTGAAGAACGTGATGGACCTGCAGCATTCAGGTAAAGAAAAGGCTGTAACACTACTGACTGTTTTTCTTGTATGGTACAAGAAAAAACTTTGTACATCCCTTCAACTGCTGTAAAAATATGTAGGTGTCTGAAAGCTGCTGCTATGCTCCTGAATAGCCAAATACTAAAGATCAGAGAATGAAGATGTTCCTGGGATCATCTTTCAGTGAAATAGTTTCATTAAGACCTATCAAGCATAATTTCAGTACACCTGAAACACTGTAGATTTTCAGTCAGTCATCAAACAATGTTTTTTAAAATAATACTGTAGAGGTGGTGTCTTGGTTTACATAATAATAAATATTTAGTGATAAGAATCAAGGGAAAACCAAACAAGCTATATGTACATGTCAGATAATGTCTTTAGTCCTGGAAAATCTTAGTTTGGAATGAACATCTGGAAGTCATCTCATCTAACTACCCGGTCAAAGCAGAGGCAGGTTTCATGAGTTTGCTCCTCACTGTGACATCATGATGTTTTTCCACACACATCTTTTATCTCAGTTCTAAACCTTGTCACCTGGGAGAACACAATGTCATTGTGGAAGTTTCCCAGTTCTTTATTTTGAAATTCTTTGGAAGACAGGTCACTACTTTTATCATCAAAATGAAGAAGATTTGAATTTGAGAAACAGATTATTAAAGTTACCACACGAGAAAGATGTATAACATTGTATCCATAAATATATATATTTAAACAAGAATCATGATGAATTATTTGTATTTGAAATATTCATATTAATTATTCATTAAATAAAAATTAGACCGAATGAAGAAAATTGTTCTGAACACATGAAGCTTTTTACTTTTCATTTAAAATAGATGGTGTCAAATCTTGAATTCACTAACTGTGTCAAACTGTTACAAATCAAGCTGTAAATGCTTAATTTACATAATTAGGGTGTCAAAATCCTATCTAATGCAAAATGTATAGACGATAAGAACTTTTATTAGCTCCTGTTATCAGACATCATAAAACCAAATGAAAAGGTAACTGTGGTATTTTAATCCTTTCAGTTTCCCTGATTATGTCTAATATTAGTGCATGTTAGATAAAGCATTTAATTGCATGTTGCCCATTAGTGGCTAAGAAAACAATGAAGACATTTTGATAGACTAATAAAGAATTAATTTTTACACAGGTACTTTTATGTCTTACTTTCCACAAATGCTAAGAAATTTCACCCTTGAATCTTCCTATAGATGCTTTCAAAAAAGTAATTGAACATTTTGGAAGGCTGGATATTGTGGTTAATAATGCTGGAGTGAACAATGAGAAGGACTGGGAAAGCACTATACAAACTAACTTGGTAAGCATTATCTCCTTTCACATGTTCATATTTAAAGCTGGAATACACTTAACAGCCTTGGCTTGTACAGACTGTGCCATATGACAGAGCATTAATTATTGGATTGGTAAGCACAGCTATTGAAACAATAACCACGTAACTGCATGTGTACTAACCAAAGAAAGGGTGTGTGGTGGGTCCTTTAAACTGTCTGAGACGTGCAGCACTGCGTAGAAGTACTCAGGCTATCTATCACCAGAAAACGTTCTCTTTCTATAAAACACAATGAAATTCTACAGAGGAGTAACAACTGACTGCCAGAGAAGTAGAGCTGCATCCACAGTAGGCCCAGTCTGTTTATATGAAGGTTTTAGAACATTTTAGTTACTTGTGAGACTCAGCTGGCCTGCATTAGAGGATAAGTTGCCATTTGCCGTTCAACCAAGAGCTCCACATTTTCTTCACCAACAAAGCAACCATATAATCTGAGCCATTTCACCATCAGCACTGGTAGAAGCACACCTCTTAAGAGCACTTATGTGTTAAAACCCAGTACGTTCAACAAGGTTGTAAAATTCATTTTTGAACAGACTATTACCAGTATTTTGATATAAGAACCACAATATCTGTTTCTCAATGGATTTTTTTTTTTTAATTTAGAGTATATTACTGGGATATCTAAGCTCCAAAGGAAAGACCAACTTTCTAGGTTAAAAAAATTCTGACCAGCTAGTATTTCACCACCTGTGAAGTCCTAATTCAGTGGTGATTCAACAAGTCACTCCATGATCATACTTACTGCAAAGAAAGTAGAAAAAGGAAGCTTTGAAGAGTGAGATGTGAAGATTTCTCATTTGGAATTTGTCAGGCAACAAGAAAGCTCAGAATAAGAAAACTGAGTTTGTTTTTGTCAAAAATTTTGAGGACCAAACTACTTGTCTTTGAATCCTAATGTCTCCATGAAAACAAATTAACAAAACAACCCCACGACAAGTAAGACAAACTGTATATGAGAGAAGTTACAGAAAAATTAATGTCAAAATAGGTATTTGGGAAAAAAAATTAAGTTCCATACCACCTTTCTCTTGACCTTTTATTAAATCTGTCTATTCTTCACATATCCTTCAAGATTTAAGTACATATATTTCCTCCTCATTCTCTAATTTCTATAATGTGCTGAAAAATCAAACATCAGGAAACTTCATATTGTGAAGTAACAGTACTCTATCATCCTCGGTAATATGCAATACCAATATCTATTAATACAGATCCCTTGAATTTTAAAGAAGACTTTATCTGTGTTCTAGACAACTTATTTCTATTTTTGTGCCTGGTTTTAACACAGGATATAAGTTACTGTAGACATCCATTCACCTATCAAATTTGCAAACACAGATAGTCATCACTAGAAAAACCGAAGTCCATGTGAGAAACATATTTGACTGTCACCCACCTTACAGTTTAGCTCAAAAACTAAAGGCACTTCTGATCATGAAATCTTGAAGATATTTACTGTCCAGGTAAATAATGTGGTGTCTTAATAATTTTTCAGTGACAAGAGCTTCAAACAGAAGACATTGAGAACCTCCTTCTGCTGTTTTGCAGATGACACCAAGTTGGGTGGGAGTGTTGATCTGCTGGAGGGTCTCTACAGAGGGATCTGGACAGGCTGGATAGATGAACCAAAGCCAAGTGTCTGGGGTGCAATAAGGCAAAATGCCCAATCCTGCACTTTGTTCTCAACAACCTCATGCAGAACTGCAGGCCGCAGGAGGCATGGATAGAAAGTAGCCCAATGGAAAAGGACCTGGGGGTGTTGGTTGACAGCCAACTAGTTGAACATGAGCCAGCAGTGTGCCCAGATGACCAAGAAGGTCAATGGCATCCTGGCTTTTACCAGAAATGGTGTGGCCAGCAGGAGCAAGGCAGTGACTCTCTGTATTTAGCACTAGTGAGGCTGCACATCAAATTCCATATTCACTTTGAGCCCCTCAGTACCAGAAAGACATTGAGGTATTGGAGAATATCTGAAGAAGGGCAGCTAAGCTGGTATAGGGTCTTATAAGGAGCAGCTAAGGGAGCTGGGGTTGTTTGACCTGAAGGAAAGGAGTCTCAGGGGAGACCTTATCACTCTCTAAAACCACTTGAAAGGAGGTTGTAATGAGGTGAGGGTCAGCCTCTTCTTCCACATTAGTGATAGGATGAGGAAATGGTTTGAAGTTGTGCCAGGGGAGGTTAGACTGGATCTCAGGAAACATTTCTTCACCAAAAGGGTTGTCAAGCATCGGAGCAGGCTGCCTAGGGAAGTGGTTGAGTCACCATCTCTGGAGGTGTTTAAAAGACCTATAGATAAGGTGCTTGGGGTCACAGTTTAGTGGTGGCCTTGGCAATGCTGGGTTATCAGTTGGATTTGATGTTCTTGAAGGTCTTTTCCAACCTAAACAACTCTAGGATTCTATTCTTTTTTTTCTTATTACAAGTGATTGAGCAAAAGCAGACCCTAGGTGAGTTTTTTGCTTCTTGTTGAAAGGAACAAAGTATGTCTGAACTACATGTTTTAAAAATGTCTCTATTTCCCTGATGTGGGATATTTTAAGTATTCTTTGTATTATTCCTAGGAACAAGAATAATTGCTACAGTCACACATTTTGATCCACATAATACACATATTTTTTATTTTAAAAAGGGAAAATAAGCCCTCTACATTCCAGTTGTTGTCTTAGTGATATCATTTATATATTGAAATGACAAATATTCCTTGCCCCAGTTTAAAGTACAAAGTACAAAAGTAGAGCAGTATAGAGCAAGATAAATCAGAACAAACACATCTGGGGTGTGTTCTTTATGGCTAAAACAGTTCACAGAACCGGTTGGTCTTCAAGAATATTTTTAAAGGAGTGTAAGGAAGTTCTCTGCTAGTACTGCTTGAGAAAGCATGAAGAACAGAAATGAAGAAGCAAGTTCAAAAACTGGAACTTAATTCGCAAGGAAAAAGAGGAAATAAAACACAATTCCTACTTGTATCCATTACAGTTTCCCGAGAGCAAGAAAATACAACTTAATAAAGATGGGGATGGGGGTAGAAGGAGTATCAACTGCTAAAAAGGTATTTCTCTTGCAGTGTTTTCCACCATTTTGCTCCATTTTGTGCTAAACATTCATATTTTCATTACTTTATAAATATTTCTGTTACTTTCTTTTGTTAAGTATTCCAGAAATGCCATCTATTTGTCACCTCAAAACTCCAAAGCTCGCGGTGTGAACTTGATCGATATCAGCTTAATCAACAGCCACTTCAACTGCTCATACCCATACGAGTGTTCACTCCTGTTACTATGGTGCAAAAAAAAAAAAAATCCATACAGGAATTCCACTTTAAACAGATATTACCAGTGTAGTTTCAACAGTTCACCACACATACACATACTAATGCACAGAATAGCACAGGGGCATATGACACATATGTTCTTACCAAGAGTCCTACCTACAGCACTCCAGCATAAGAATAGTGTTTATTGCATTCAACTTCATATGAACTTTTACCTTAGGGATCCAAAAATTTTATAATCTGACTTTTTTCTCTTCAAATCTCTAAAGCAAGAAAAGAGCCCACATCTTTATGAGCCTTGAAAATATATGTTAGTTAAACACAATTGGGTATTCTAAGAAATTTTGGTGATTTTATCTTGTGTTGATGATGTAGGCTTTCTGGAACCTCTGTAATTAGAGTGGCCACTATAACTACAATATCTTCTCTGTACAAATGCACTTAGCACATTTTACATTAAAGACAACCCCCCAAATTACATGCAGATTCCCTTTTTATGTTCATGTCAGAGGTTTCTGAAAACTGACGTAGCTTGCAGTATACAGTTCAATGTAGCAGGACTGGTATCACATTTTCTTGCATTTTAAGTATTACCTTAAACAAAAATTCAGAAGCACTTTATGTGACATTTTGACTACCTTCTTGTTTTATTATGCTAAAAAATTAATTTTGTACATATATTTAAACAAATTTCCCAAATGTAATTACACAGATTTATGAAAAAATTTGAATGCAAAATCACAACTATCTCCTGTTTTTGTGATGATTTTGCACACTTTAATGCATTATGGCAAAACTTTAAATTGCAGGCCAGAAATTGGGCACATCAAAAAAACCCAGTCACATGGGATCCAATTATTTAAGCATTCCCCAGAAAGAAGTAGAATTCGAATGCGTTACTAGACAAAATGTAGCAATACCCAAAATTCCAAGTTTTTATGTTTTTTATGGATTTGCATAAGTTATTTCCATAAATGAGTGAGGTAACAATTTGCATAAATTTAGAAAAGTTACTAAAAGAAGTCTACCAAATTCATGGTTTGTCCCTGCAAAATATTTGGATTGGAACTATAGAGAAGATAATGCAACACTGTATATTTACGTGTGACCCCTTTCAATATAGCTCACGGTGCAATAAATATTCCAGTAATTAGCAAACCTTGCAAAATCAGTTTGCTCATCAGTAAGGAAATATTCCTCAAAAGGGCAGTTAATGTCTTGGCAGAAACCAGAAGGGTAACTAAGTAAACACCAGAAGTGATTAACTGAATTATTTTTGGGACAAAGACTTCATGATCATCACAAGGCTGTTCTACTGTGCAAGCCATACAAAGGATCCCTTGGGAGTATGCTGCAACCTTCGTCTGGTCCATACACATTGCTTGCCTTTCCCAGTGTACCAGGAGAAATGACAAGGACTGAACTTTCATCCCAAAATAATGTGACCCAGACACATAGCTGGATTCATCCCACAACACAGACAAAGGCAAGCACTGTTTCTTAATGCCATCAACACAGAAACAAACCAAAACAAACTGCTATCTGTAGAAGATAAAATGGTGTATGTGACTGATTTACCACGTTTGCCTTCTAAGACAACTAGAAATTCACTAGCTTAGTCGCCTATTCTTCAGCATAATTTTATATCAGGGGGACCAAGTGTCTATGGAGAGATGCAGCCAAAAAGAGACACTTCCTTTGAAATTAGTGACATGAGGGTCAATCCTCTAAGTGCATAAAGAAGCATATAGGTATAATTATTTTTATTATTCATATTGCATTAGGAAGGACACAGTGACCTACCTTAATTGCACAGTATGTCAATGAACTTTTTAGCTTACAGTTTTAATGTATGTTTATAGCAACCACAGTTGAAGTACAATGAAAAGCAAATGTCTTTAAACTAAGAAAGTACTTAAGCCTAGCTATTCAAAATGCAATGCTATTCAAATGTCCTTCGTGAATGGAGGTGTGTGGAGTGGAGAGGGGGGAAGTAAAGAAAACTACCATAAAAAAACTAAAAGATAGTGTTTCACTCCAACCTTGTAAAAAAAGCTATGGATTTGCAGCAAATGAACAAATCCTGCTGTGCATTCCTTTCTCCTTTTTACCTCTCCCTCCCTAGACTTCTTGTTTTCCACAGTTTGAGCTGGAAATTCAAACTCAAGAGCCTCCAATTTAATTTCATAGAAATTAAATTAACCTCTACATAGCAATGCCAAGGGACTTGCATCCTTGCTACAACTTGTCTACTTCCTGGAAAATATAGATTATAAAAAAATCAGTCCCACCTTCCTGTCCAATAGCAAAATGCTAAAATTTTCCATGGGTACCACTAGCAGCACTTAGTTTTAGACTTTTGAACTCTGTCTTATGCAGTTTACAAGGTACTTTAAATGTTTCCTTATAGATAGCCATCAATTTACAACATCACAGTATGAAAGGCAAATGATCTTGGGTCAAATTCCAGCTCTGTGCTAACCTGCTTTATGAAACCACAAGTCCATGGCTCTTTCATTTTTGTTCATTATCCCTAGCACTGACCTATGTTAGCTCAGGAACCTATACAAAATGTTAGGACTGATTACCCTTTTTTTCCCTCAAAGGAATTCATATTGCTGTACCATCTTAATAGCAATATAGTACTTATCTTCAACACTGAAGAGCTAATATATTTTCTCAGCATGAAATACTAGCATGCATAAGGAGGCAGCAGAAGTATCAGACAGAGGTGGAAGGGAAACCTTATTAGATAGGTAAAACTCCTGTTAAATAGGAGAAACTATGTCAGTTGGAATACCTGCCTTGAAACACTAGAAGAAAGCACTGTGTACTAAGTTACCTTCAAAGAAATTGTCACTTGCAAAAGATGATGATTAATGATGTTCTGAGCACCATCACTGAAGAACCTTTTTTTTCTTCTTTTTTTTTTTTAAATGGATAAAGCTAGAATGGAATACAAAGTATGAAAACTGACTTAGAGGTATAATGTTGGAATACAAGAATTTGTACACAATGGCTGACATTGGTTCCCAAAAGCAGAAAAAAATGAATTAGTGCAGTATTGAAGACTTGGAGTACAGTTAGAATCAGAGTTTCAATATATAATTTCCTTTAGAATGATACAATTAAAGCTATACAGCCATGGGATACATAGAAATGTCAAGAATCAAGGATTTTTTAAGTTTTATTTCTGATTTTGACACTGATACCTAAATTGCCATTTAAGAAATCATTAAATAAGTTAGCAATTATTGATATGATACTCTCAAAAGCAAGTGCAAATGCTCAGAGTATTTGCATAATTATTTTACAATGTTTATCATGCTGTCAGATACCACTTTGAGTTTATTACTTTATAGTACTTCAGAAGGTCTGATCTCTAATCTAAATATGTAATTTATGAAAACTAATGTTTATATTATAACTTTATTGGAAAGAATCCTAAATTTTCCACTGGCACTTGAAGAGTAAAACTGCCCTCCTGGGAGACCACTCAGACTTCCAGTGCACCTTGATGGCCTATCTTCGTTATGTGCTATAGCAAAACACTGTATACCAGTAAGAAAATAAACAGCAGTGTTGCTAAATCACATGGTTTTCAACAGCTAGAAGGACAGTAATTTAGATTATTTTCTGATTTTAATGATACTAATTTTCCATAGCCAGGGTCAAAAAAACTGTGTGAGAGTCAGCTGTCCTAATTCTTGATTAACCTACATTTAATTACAAATCTGACAACTTTCATACTCTTTGTTCTTGACATGTTTATGAACAACATCCATTCCACTAACTGCAGTTTTAAACAAAGGAACTGCAAAAATTTCAGCTCTGAATTGCTTTCCTGTACAGTCTCTCAGCATATTTTTATCTTAAACCAAGTCAGATAATTTTTTTAATTAGGTAATTTTAAAATTAACTTTCCCAGAATTTCTATTTGCAACAGACAAGCTATGAATTATTGTTGGTTAAGAGCATGGAATTAAATTATTTTAGAAGTTCAATTAGAGAACTACACAATCTGAAGAGACCTTTAGTTTCTTTCAATTTATGGAAGGGAAATGAGAGACATTTTTAATCATATCCCAAACCCAGAAAACTGTGCAGAAAACACATAATTCTTTGCCCATCTCACTTTCTATTGTGTATTTCACGGTATAAGGAAGTAACAGATGATGATCTTTCTTCTAGAGTGCAGATTAATCATTCTGACGTCAACAATTAGGAATCCAAAGTCACATATGAGAGGAGGCCTGAGGCTGCAGATTGTGCACTTGCGAAGATGGATTTCATAACAAAACCAAAATCAAATGTGCTATTGTTCTTTGGAAAACAGTAATCCAAATACTGTTTTTCTTTGGGAAACCTCTTTCCCATTTGAGTGTTTGACACCCAGATATGAGGAGCCAGCTTCCCTTCATGAACTCAGCTGGATCAAAAGGCTCAAATGGAAAGTGGCACTAAGTCTGCTAAGCACACATTGTTGACTTCCATCCTATAGTAAGTTCTGCCACCACTGTCTTCCTTGGGGAACTACTGCGAGAATTTTCTCTCCTGGAGAGAGGTGGATTCTGGAAAGAGAATGGGAAATCTATCACGCAATGCTTTTCATCTGAAGTGTCACCTGCTGAGTGTGCAGACAGATAGGTTCTTCTCACCCTGGATATGAGGTTCAGAGTTTATCTATCTACAGAATATAGTAATTCTTTACTTTACCAGCCTAAACATCATAAATAGCCATTTCACCCCAAATCAGCCACACTCAATGAGGTATTTGCAAGGATTACAGGTAAGGATTACAAGGATATAGCAGGTGTAAGGGGCAATATCCAAATGGAAGTCTGTCTTTATTCTGAAGACTACCTCTCACAATACCTTTGTGTAAAGGAGAACATGTTCCCAGCCACTTGAATAAATACTAAGTTAACGGATTCTAGAGAGAAAAAAAGAACAATACAGTAATTTTCATAAGAGAGTCAAGCAACCCACTTTTTTTCTTGTTTTATAATTGTAGTTTGTACAAGGACTAATCTAGCTCTATTATCTCTTAGAAGGCTGGAGGAATAGAAAAATCCTTAAGGAGCCCCAAGCTGCTTCCTTCTTCAGTTGATTTATGTTCTCTAATCATCCTAAGTGGAATTCTCTTTTTCTGCTCAACAGGCTGAGCCACTGCTCCAGGGCATGACAAGACCTGCACCTGCTCTCCATAGACAACATTAACCCCTTTTCTTTCTAAAATATCTTTTGTACAACCCCTTTCTTTCTAAATATCTTCTGTACAGCCTATCATAAGTATATATTAAAAAATACCACCCACCCTTAAGTCCAAATCTAATTTCAATTGAGGTGCCAGTTAGTTTATGATCAGAATAAGTATGCCTTATGGCAACGCTACTGGACATTAACAATCTTGGGTTTAATAAATCAAATTTATATGTGACAATCAACATTAAACAGCATTAGATTACCTTTACAAGGGGATTTGCTACTTTCCAGAACATCTAAGAGAAATCAGATTTACTTTGGTATGTTTCAAGACTGAACAACAGTGAAGAGAATTTTGAAAAACAGAAAGGTTCTGTTAAAGCATCTGTTATAGTATCCTTTCGCTAATAATCAAAATATTTTTAAAAAACATGTTAGCTGACACAAAACTTCTCAGGAGAGAAACAAAAAAAAGCTTTTCTATGCTGTAACACTGTTTCACTAAAGTTACTGTCTTCCACCAGGAGCCCTGTCTGCTGCCTTTCTCTTACTGTTTGTTTAAACCTCAGGTAAAGTGACTCACTCTCTGGGAGAAACTGTCTCTCATGATTCATCCAGGAGGCTGATAACCCCAGGCTTGTTGTACATTTGGACATCTCAGTTTAAATGTCTGAAAGTTCAGTGAGAGGAATCTCAGCAGAATTTCTAACTGCATTAGGGATCAAAACCAGATTTTAAGGAATCAGGATTATATAGGTTTCAGAAATTTTCTTTTTCCTCAAAATACTTTCTTAAAAAAAAAAATTGTAAAAATCACATACTGCAACTAATATTAAGCTAACAACATTTCACATCTCTTAGAATTTTTTTTTTACCTTATCTGTATTTGCCTGTTTGGGTTAACTTTCATTTGAGAGGACTAGTAAAGCTCCCATAACTTTAGCCAGAAAATAATACAGATCTTTAATATCCTGGGACCAGAAATATATTCTTAATCCTAAAATCTGTAAATTTCTTGTGACTTGAGCCAAATGCAGTTTTAAGTGTTAATGTTATTTTCAGATACAGTCTGTACAGTTTTTTATCATGTATAACAGTGTGTCTCAACAAAAATGATGGGATTTAGATCAGTTCATCTGCCACTTATATTTTTAGATAAGGTGTGTGTTTGATCTATAATTTACTTATTTAATTTCTTTCGTGGCTCTTATTTCACTTTGCAATATTTTAGTTTGATTATTGATATCTTCTTAAGAAAAATAAGTAAACTGCTATTACTTCTATTTATTGCAGTCCCACTTCTGAAGTTATGGAGTTGCAATACTGTGGAGTGTCTTTTGTGTTTATAATCTTCAAAGTATGAATAGGATCACTGGTAAAGCAACACACACCACAATAAAAACAAGTTTCAGTTTGTAGGAGCACAATAGAAAGATACTTTGTATACCATAAATAATTCAGTAAAATATTTTAATAGTTTCAAATAATCTTTGAATATCTTTGATAATTCCTTCCCCTTATACCAGACATCTGTGATTAGAGGAACCTACCTTGGCCTAGAATACATGAGAAAAGGAAATGGAGGCAATGGAGGAGTAATCATTAATATCTCATCCTTGGCAGGTGAGAATATTTTCTGCAAAACGCTTCCTACTACTTTTTGTTCTAAAGTAAATGAATCAAACTTATCAGTCATATTTTTTCTTCTTTCTTATGGCTCTTCCCTGTTTATTTTTCCATGTTTATATTTATTTTGACCTGGTTTTCATCATAGCAACAGAAGCATATCAAATCACTACAACTTTCATTTGCTTTTTTAAGCATAGTTAAATAGAAAAATCAGTAATTTTCCTAACCTATCGGTCTCATATTTAGAATGTTGTGCATGATGTAAATTCCTCCATTCAATTCCATAGGAGCACAGCTGTAGGAATATCTAAGACTAGACTGTATCTACTTTACTAACAAAGATTGTCATACACCCACTCTGTTCCAAGTCCTCTCAGATGTGATCTACTTGCGCTTGAGAAGCCATAAAATTAACATATTTCACTGAGCTTAAGCAAGTGTTTTCTTTGCTCACTCTTTGTCTATGCTATAACTGTGTTTCAACTTATCGGCATAAAAATAGCATTATATGGGTCAGGGTTATTGCTGCTCAGTTGTGAGGCAGAATTCTGCACCATTTCCTGTGGTACACTCAATGTTGCAATGACTGGGCTCACAGCAAAAAAGCACAGCTGAAGGGGAAACTATATAGGGACAATGATGTCATCTGACAACCTTCCTCAAAAAATGTGTGGGGAAGTACTTGCATTCTCTTTTTTTCGTTTGAAGAGTTTGTTCTCTCTTTCTACTGCTATACTGTCTGGGAAAAATAATATATATGCTAGTTTACACTTGGATTGTCAGAGCTTTCTTTGGTATCTGTGCAGATTACCAAATTAGAGCAATTTTATTCCAGGATATTCCTATCTGTCTTAACAATGAAAAGCCATTTAAGAGCACTGGCCATAGTTACTGACTGTGGATAGGTGTGGATGTTCTAAGTTCTCCTGTAAACCTTAGCATTTGTGATAAAAAGTCTAGTTCACCCTATTAAGATAATGCATATGGATCTTGAGGATCTGACTTAATACATGCACATATCTCATACGGGTGAGAGGTTCTTTATTAAAAGCCTCTGTGTACTTTTAAGTCAGCATTTGTAATATTGCCTAACACGTTGCCCACTGACGCCTCTAAGTTTATCCCTATTGGCTCGAATGGACATTGCATGGGGATCAAATTAACCCGAAGGAACTGCTGTTGCAGTACAAGAGTTCACCAACACAAGTAAAAGATTAAACATTTTCACACGAACACTGGTGCCCAGGCAGTGCTTAAAAAAGGGCAGAGGTAGCAAGTAGTTTGATTCCTTTTCTAAATAGTCTCAGATACACACAAAATGACTTTGTTTTTAAGACCTAAAAGCTTGGCTGTTCTGTTCGTTAAGAGCTTGTAAGAGCTGTTTTAATTCTTTGATTAAAATTTGCATTTATTTACTTAATTTTTTAACATTAACATTGTGCCATTATGATTGTGGGTATCTGACAAAACAAAGTGTTCTTTGTTTTGTTTTCTTTTACATGGCTTGTATTTAGGAATTGTTTCCAAGAGGATAAGAAAAAACACACTTTAAAAGCTAACATATACTAATTTTTATTGCTTACTTATTTACTACTACTTGTGCTTTATGACTCTAATTCTCCTTTCCAGTTTGAACGTCTAGGTCCTGTAGTTTATTCCATATATGAAAGGCAAACTGCCATTGGCTTGCTTACTATTCTTTTTGAGTGTTTTCTTAGAACTAGCTTCTGTTGATCATTAAATTTTTGAGTGGCTTTGATCCCCCCTGTGCAAGTTCTCTATAAGGTGCAGATAGCAACTATTCCTGTGTCTTGATGAGCAACAAAAAGAATTGTATTTAGTGCTTACGTAACATTCAATAATATTTGCTTTACACATTAATTAGTTTCCAGTTCTCCGCCATGGGAATTTTCCCAATGATTTGGACTAGGGACAGAATTAAGCCTTACAGATTTACATTTTCAAACACCCATGGAACTACTTAAATGCTTCCTATGAAGTCGATGCTTAAACTGTTCATTCAGCTGGATTAAAGCCAGTGTCCACCCTGTCTTTCCAGTATTGGGTCTTCCTTTCTTTAGTCTCTCCACAGGACAGGACTAGGTAAGAGAGGGAGACAAATATGTGAGCACATGCAGCAAGCACTCAGCTGTGTCTCAGATCTATAAATCTGATTGTTATTGGATTTGTGTATTCATATCAAGAAGAAGTAATGCTACTAAACTGAAATAATGAGAAATGTATTTTACTTCTAACTTGGCCCCATAAAAAATAATTCTAATGACTGCAGGTTTTTGTATTGAAAAAAATTTGATTTCAAATTCAAGGAGTAAAATGTTCTAAAATTTCTTCTGTAGGAAGCTACACACTACCTTTATTTTGTTTAATGGAATAGTTACAAGCAACAGAGAAACCATACAAAACTAAATTTAACTCAAGAGATTATTTACCTGATTAGATTTAACATTGTCTTCTACCTTGTGGTGGCTGGTACCTTACACTTTTTGCAAGTAAAGGGAGAAAGAAAGTCATGCATACACTTTTGTCTTGGTAGCTTTCATATTTTGAAGAAGGTATTTTATAAAACTGAATTTGTATCTGTCTGGATTCTAGCAGACAAAAAATCTTCAGAGTTTTCATAAAGGGCTTAAAAATGGTAAAATTTTTAGCATACCACCCAGATTGAGAGGTTGTTCGATATGCAATGGTCACCTTTCTGCTGTACCGTCATATAAGTGCTTTGATTGCACTCGACTTTGAGCACTCAGATTCCACAAGCAGCTCGTTTGTCCTTCTTTTATATGGAAAGCTTCAGCCCAAAGAAATACTTAAAGTACCCATCATAGCAAACAGGCTTTAATAGGACCTGATTCTGTATATATTACAAGAACAAAACTAAGAATATGGTTAACATCACTGAGTAAGGACTGTATCACAGTGATACAGGGGAGCAGAAGTGCCAATGGCTGTACAACCGGGGCCTTAATTTCATGATCATGAAAGAGCTTCTGGTCCCTCCGCTTTATTAAAAGAAGGATACTGAGCAGAATCCAACGGAATGAGGTTAAAAAATTTAGAAACTATTCCCTTGAGACTTCAGTTCACTATTAAAGGAATCAGAGAAATGGCACAGCTTAGAATTTCTGCTAGGATTTCTGAGTGTCTTTTGTTTTGGCGCTCAGGAGGACTGCTAGGATGTCATGAGGGTATACAGTGAAAAAATCAGAAGGGTCAAAGTCCAACTAAAAACTAAAAAGGTTAATAAATCTTATTCAAAGAGACTTGTTCAAACCTCTGAAGGCAATATGTGTTCAGTGGGAAAGTATAACTGGGGAAAAATGCTTAATTCTGTTTTCATCAAAGTTCTTCAGCGGACTGAAGGGAAATTTCAGTTTCAACAAATCTTACTAATAACAATACAAGCTTATTGATACAATTTTCCACCTCCAGTACTAATTTCTCAAGATGTGGATATTGAAACTATTGACTATGATAAATAAGGCATTGAAGTGAAAAGCCTGACACCATATCTCCAATGGTAGAATGATCTTGCCACTCTAACAACAAAGGGACTAGAGTATAAGCAAGGGCAAGAGCTGTTTCTGTCAACCTGTCAGCAACTGAGAAAAATATAAAAAGACCAGTTAACACTGGTTTTGGTAAACCAAAGAGCATCTTGAGTCAACATGAAATCATTTGCAATTCACTGTGCAGCAACATCCAGAGAAAGAAAAATGTAGGCATAGCTGCCACCCCTTGTTAAGAGAGATTAAAATACACATGTATCACTTTCCAGAAGTACACTAACCCATCCATTTGAACACTCTCCCCTTCCTCCCCCCATTATTTCGTGCATAATGTTCTCCAGTCTGTTTCACAGCCGTTCTGCATTGTATAAGATAATTAAATATTCATGGAAGGAGCAAACAGAATCCAGATTTTCTAACAAAAGGATGTCCTAAGTAATATGTTATGAACTCATCTTTGCTCACTGCTTGAATTGAGCAGACTCAATATCACACAGTGGTTCATCACAAAATACTTGCTAAGAAAGTCCTTAGGACACATCACCAACAAGTTCAGCTCTTTCCAGTGCAGGGAAGTGGCTCAGAACTGGAAAACCCACACCGTGTTTCTCAGTACCAAACTCAGGAAGAAAAGTAAGACAGGGCTGTCATTGTTTTGTGTGAGAGGTGCTAAGACTAGTCTTAGCTGTTTGGGCTGAAAATGAGTCAGTTGATTATTTCTTGGTTCTCCACTTCAGCAAAAATAATAATTTCAATTAGAAAAGAACTGGCTTTTTTAAAAAAATTATTTGTTCCTCCCTTTCTGCTTAGTTATTCTTGCTGTCTTTGCCATTTAAGTAACTCTTTGAACCTTATTCCACTTCATTATTGTGAGCTGTGTCCTTCCTTTGTTTATTTCTTGACTTTGTTTCTCTTCCCTCTCAAGTAAAAAGTAATTTGTCTCACTGTACTTAAAAAAATAAAAATAAAATTACCTCTAAATTCCTCCTAAGTATCTCTCACTAAATTGTGTCAGTTTTATTTCTGTTTGCTGCAGCCTAATTGGAATTTTTTTTATCTAAAGCATGTAAAAGTACTTAAGAGTCTTTTTAAAAATAGTGTCATAATATTTCTAATGTGCTACTATTCCTATGTTTCCAATAATTTGAAGAATGGTGATGATCATCAAAATTCAACAAAAAGAGGAATATTAAGCCTGTGTTGTGATCACAACTCACAGGAGACAACACAAAAGCCATTTTCATAAAGTGAGTTCTCAAGCAGAAGTTTAACACATTAGTCCAAACTAAGCAAATAAATACAAGTTAAAGAGAACAACCAGCCACTAGGTTTAGTTCTTCACTTTCCACTATTGAAAAGTGCTAACAGCAGTCTTGGTTTCACTGGATCACGAAGGTAGCATATAAACCAAGATAAAACCTTGAAACTTTCAGGTTCGTAATTAAAACTTCGTGCTGTCTTAGAAAGTTTTTTCCTTTAGACAAAACAGATTCCAGAGCAAAGAGCCCATGCAAGTCTCTGGCAAATATATTTTTTCTGGTAAATCCATATTTGGAGCTGGGTAGTGAATTCCTCATCTCCACTGAGATAAGTCCCACCCCTTCTTGAATGTATCACTTAAAGATATGAAATATGAAAAATGAAATCAACCATACTAGATGTGAGTTATTAATTGAGATTACTTCCAACAGAATCAAACATTAAGGCATCAAAATCACTATCCAGTTTTACAATGGCACATTAAGGAACACAGACTAATTTTATCCTCTAACTTTAAGACAGGTCAAGGTTTGCTATTCATAAGGACATAGCTTTCAGGTGAAACTACAGCATCCATATGGTCCAGTTCAGCTTTCATTGTACAGTGGAAATTGCTGGCATAATGGGCAGGAATGAATATGTACTCATGATCTGTCATTTCTTCTTGATTAGCTTCTTTGGCCGTCAAACTCAGTCTTACTAGAACTAAGTTCTTAATTTTCCTTCAAAACCTCTGTTCTCTCTTCTTTTTCTACCATAAATAAAAATTTCTGCTCTCCCCCTCTCACCATCAAGATTCACGATGTTAGCAGTCATTTTTTATTTTGCTTCTCCTTTTCCCACACTTCCTCTCTGAAGTCACTGTAAATTAATGCAGGTGTCCAGTTCACATCAGCTAGGGTGTTGGAAATCAAAGCTTATCTAAAATACTTCACATCCTTTATATACTTAAATACTTTACTAATTCATAGAACGTGACTCAAAAATCTCATTCTTGAGTGTTTTCTTCCAGATCCTGTCCTCTCTTCCAAGTCATACTTCATAGATAAAACTTTTCCTCTTAAAAGTTACACTTTCTTTTATTACTGTTCTTTTGACTCTTTGTGTTTTTATCCGTTTAATATCTTTTCCCAGCCTGTCTCAGAATATAAAATATAATCTGCACATTTTTACTACTCTATTTTGTTGTATCTCTATAAATATATCATCATTTTTTTACATTATATACCTATATGTGTGTCTAAGGTAATCATAAACAGGAGTTCTCAACATTTTTATTCAGCTATCTTTTTATTTTAAAGGACTCATGCCTGCTGCATTTCAACCTGTGTACTGTGCTACAAAGCACGGTGTAATTGGATTCACACGATCAATAGCAGTAAGTATGTGTTTTGGAAAAGAGTATCAGCAGCTCCTTCAGAACATGCTGAAGTTTTTCACGTTCCTTCTCTATAGCCACACAACTGGAATTAATTTTCTGAAAGGAAACAAAGTGTCTGAAGCAGTGGAGGTTCCCTCCTTTCACAAAGGCAATCCAAAGATGGAATGAGTATGGCATCTGTGTGTTAATGACCGATTTGAGGTTTTGGGAGCATGGAAGAAAGACGTTGCAAAGTAATTTAAGGAGAGTGGGAAGAGCCCAAAAGCCAAATTCTAATCCAAGCTTTAAAAATTTTTTCAGAACCCCATCCCAGTCACTTAACATTTTGTTTTCCTTACTTGTCAGTCAGGTTGGTTACTTTTCTTAATGATAAATAGGCACTAAAGTGTACAAAAGTGACTTGGACTCACCATCACTTATTCTTACTGAGTCTTAATACTCCCAAAAGGCAAAATGACACATTCAAGATGGGACATGTAAGATGACCATATAGTAAGTCTCAGTCTCTGACTGCAAAACTTCCTAGTTAAATTGAACAAGCAGCATAATAAAGTAACTTGGAGGGAGCAGATATGGTTACTTTCAATAGATTAATCTACTAGTACAAGATTTCCAACCTGATTTACAGAATTATTCACCTAAAATAATACTTTGGATATTTTATCCATATTTTATGCCCCCATGCCCACACAAATTTAAATTCTTTTTCAGATTAACCTTAAGAGAATAGTATGGATAAGTGTTTCATATACTACATTAAACACATCAAGAACCTGACACCTAGGCTTGCATTTTGTTTTTCTCATTATAAATATAGATTACACCATCTAAGTGCAAAAGTAAATTAGAGGAAACACTGTCTTTAAGTAACATAAGAATGTCAAGAAGAAAAAGAATAATGAACATAGCGAACTACAGTATTTACCAGGGAAGGTAGTACAGCCTAATGTTGGGCTGGTCTGATACCTAACATCTAGGACTTGATTTTCTTTTCTCCATCAGACCAAAAGGGCAGACTACCATACCATGAAAATGACATGAGACTTGCATAATACCCCAAAGGATTCCTGTTAAATATTAAAATAAATAGAATGTAGCGTTAACATTTATGATTATTCTTGAATATGTCATGTATAGTTCATAAGTTCTGTGCTAAGAAAGTTCATCCAGCATTCAATGCATGTCTGAATGCTGATCAGACTTCTCTGCTACATACACACTTTGGCAGAACCACAAATGAGGGCACAGAACAACTTGTGCGTCTTGCTTTCATCATGTTCCTGAACTACTTCCTGAAAAGACTAGTGCCTCCTTCCTGGAGTTCACAGGGACTTTCCTGTGGAGATGCTCAGTGATAGCTTCATACATTGGCAGGGACAACAGAGCAATTGGAAAGGTTTAGCATTACAGTTCTAGGCATAAAGACTAGATCCTATTTCTGTTGTGTAGGAAGGCAAATACAATCTTAGAGATACTGTTTCTTTATTTCAGAGTTTTATTTTAATAAAAAAGTTCATGTATTTGGGAGATTTTTTTTCTTGGTTTTGCTTAGAAGAGTTATCTCATCACCCTAGAATACTTTTAATGACATGCTAAGAGCACTAATAACAAAAAATTTTAGAAAAAAACAGCTTCATGCAAATAAGAGTGTTGATTTCTTGTAGAATTGTTCTCCCAGCAAAACAAACAGGTTTTTTCCTAGTAATCTAGTATGATTACTACAGGAAATGTGCTTCAAACTTAGTTTGAAACAAAACAATCAGTAGTAACAAAATCTGCTTACTAAGCAAGGCTGAAAAGTACTTTGTGTTAAATCTCATTATCTAAAAACTTACACAATACTGTCTCAAAATGTTGATGACAAATGTCTAACCCTTTCTCTTTTCTAGTTAGCTGCTAATATGGACAACTACGGTGTAAGACTCAACACAATTTGTCCAGGATTTGTCAACACACCAATTCTTCAGTCAATAGATAAAGAAGAGAATATGGGACAATATTATTCATATAAGGATGAGATCAAAAATATGATGCAGTTCTATGGCGTGATGGAGTAAGTCAAGTCAGATACAGCGGGCTTTTTCCTTTTGTTCGTGAGGAACAAAGACGCACAACAGCACTTTTAGAAAAATTAGAATAAAAGGGAAATGCTGCCTCAGACAAAAGACTATCAAATGTGTTATCCTATAAACAAGGAAAAAAAGGAAGACATCTAAGGCTATTTTTCCAGCACCACCCTCACAGTAATATATCCCCATACGCATTCCCAATTCCCAGGAAAATGCAAATCAAATTCCTAAGTTAAATACATTGTGTTTAGTTTTCAATAGACCTAGGTGTTCCCTCATAAATTTCTTTAATCAAACTTCTTGTGAGATACAAGGTATATAATTTGCATTGAATTTTTGCAAAATTTGCCAGTGAAACAAGACAGAAGACCAAGAACTGAAAAAACTGGACTAAATTCATAAAAGCACAGTAGCAGCTATTGTGCCTCAGATCAAAGAGTTATCTGACCCATTACAGTATTGCCAACAAAGGCCAAAAGCAGACATCTCGGACAGCCTGTGAGAACAAGACAAGCATAAAGTGGGTTTTTTTAACACTTTCTTAGTTTCTAACAATTGGCTGCTCAGATGCTTCTGCACAAAGGAAATGCTATGACTGTGTTGTTTCACCCATACTTTTCCATATGTAAAATACATTGCAAACTGCACCACAGCAAACTGCATGTGAAATTATCCTCATGCTAATTTGTATGTCAGTCCTGCTACAGAAACAGGATGAATCAACAGCAGAACTGCAGGTGATTGTGTAAGGATTACTTCTGTCCATTTTCCTGGCAGAGAAAACTTTGATAGAAGTCCAGTAGCATTTGGATGTTCACAGGGGTTTATCAGAAACTAGAGCAAACAAATGACAATTTGTAAAGCAGCCACTTTACATGTATGTCCTGACTGAGGAGACTAAATATCTCTCCTGAAACACTCATACCACCTCTGCTTTTCTTCAAAGTAAATTTGCTCAAACAAAAATTTGTTTAATTTTCAGGTTATATAGATTTACACTGAGTTTCTTTACTTGTCCTTTTCACGTTTTATTATATCATGAATCTGAAATAACTTTTTTTTTCAGCCCATCAACAATTGCTGAGGGACTGATAACAATAATTGAAGATGATACTCTAAATGGAGAAGTAATGAAGATTACAGCATCCCAAGGGATTCATTTTCAGCAATACGGCCAAACACCTTTTCCATCATCAAAGAGATAAATAATAGTTTTGTGCTAATTACTCCTGGCTTTTCTTAAATATAAAAAGTTTGAAAAGAGTAATTTTGGGGAAAAGGGTTAATGTTTTATCTAGAGCAGTAACAGTGTTCAAATGTTTGCTATAACAAAGAAATGGGCAAGAAAATCTGGTGTGGGAAGATGTTACCACTCTGTTCTGATTATAAAAACACTAAGAAGATTATTTATTTAGTATAATAAACACACCACTCTGAAGACTTTTTTTGTTGTTTAGTAATAGGGGCTACTTTTTTCATTCTGGTAGTTCTGATCTACAGACTCCAAGTGTATTTTGGTGGACCTGACTTACTTTCTTAAAATTCTTTTCACTGTTGTGCCTACTTGTATCTTCAATTCTTCAGACCAGGAATTCAATTCAGGAATCGAGCCCATAAGCTCTGTAAGGAGTTAAGAATTTACTTTTTCTTTTGAAAGTTAAACAGAAAAAGAGGCAAAATTCAGATCCCTTATATATATATACATATATATAAGTATATTCAAAATTCAAATTCCTGGTGTATATATGCACATATATATTAGTATGTTCCATATCATATAAGAAAGTACAGATTTTTATCTTCTTAGATTTTAGGTATTTATAAAATAATCTAGAAATATTTTTGTTTTCTTTTATATATATATATATATTTGTGTGTGTGTGAATTTTCTCTCTCTGTATATACAAGGATGAATACTTTGGCATTGTTTGAAATGCCTGCTTACTCATTAGATCTCATTTTCCAAATCTTTAAATCTAATTTCTTTCCTGATTGATTAAAATATTAATTCAATCCTGGGTCTTTTTCATGTTTTATACATGTCTGTTTTGGTTTCACAATACATATTCTGAGATGCAGCATGTCATATAGTGGCAATGAAAATAAAAGTTGAGCTTCCTACCTCCTGAGCACTACTGGACCTCCTGAATCCAGGTAAGTCCCCAGCTACATTTATCCAACAAACCTAGGTACTCCATGGGTTATGTGCCTGACAAAAATAATTTTTTACATGGTCATTTAATTAGGTACTGACCTAAAAAGATTTAATAGCTCCTGAGAAAGCTAGAAAAAGTTAAAATTTACCCTTCTTAGGAGTACAGACTTTAATTTCACAGCTCTTTTTTTCAGCTTTGTATCTGAAAGAGTGGAAATACTAGCACTTATCTTCTGTGAAGCTGGGGGGGAGAAGAAAAGAAACAGACACTCATACTTTTAATTACTCATTCTCCCATTTTTTGGCTATGTTAGCACTATTTTTAAAGCCCATTTTGAATGTAGACATGATGCTAGCCACACCTTTAACATCCCTGGCAGCATCTGCACATCCATCTGGACTGGAAAATACTATCTGATTTGATAGTATTAATTTCTAGTTTTGTCTCAATAAAATGAGAGCATTTCTAATACGGGGCAGACTAGTGTAAAAGATGTGATGTAAACTTGAACTCAGCATGTGTTAGTTAGGTCCTAATGCTGATAATTATCTACCTCTGTATGTCTCCTTGTTAAGCAGTATTTCAAGATAGTTTATGAACAAGTGAAGGCTTAATAATAGTGATACTATATACAAAACATGTAATGAGCAAACACCAGGCTAGCAGAGTAACTCAGCAGCTTCTCTTAGTAACACACCTCAAATAATGATGGGAATATTGTTGATAATATATTGCTGTCTTGACTGCTTCTGTTCATCTCTGCTCCTTGCTGCCCCAAAAGAAATATCTGTTAAACAGGGTGGGTTGACTTTCCCAAGGGATCCATGAAAGCACACGTAATTTAAGAACGTTAATAATAAGAGGCTAGAAGTCCAAGGTATGCTCCCTGGGAGAATCAAAAACAGAAAGATATGTAAAGTTAATTAGAGCTAATCACTTTAGACATTGCTCAATTAACTTGTGATAATGCACTTGTAGAAAATTCTAATTCTATGAATCATCAGTATTCTAAGAGTGGATTCCATTTATGTGGTATATCAATAGTCACACAAGAAAATATTAGATTCATAAAATATACAATTTGACTCCAGGACACCTGGAAAATCTAAGCCTGTATCTGGGAAACAATTTAAGTCACAACTTTTTGTATGTATGGGTCTTTTCTTCTGGTTTAATTTTGTAGCTCAAAAGACAGATGTTTTCAAATCAAAGCCATACACAAAACTTCATGAAAGGCACATACTGCACTGATTTCCATCTGATAATCTGATAAGGAAGTCTCAGAATGCAATACATGCTCATTTGATCAAATAAACATTTAAACTAAAATAAACCTCAAATTTTTAGCACATCTGGAACTCAATGAAAGAAACACATAAAATGAAGCAAAACCCTTGGTGCAAATTATAACGGAGAAAACTAGCCATCAAATTTCTACCTTTTAATTAAAAACTGTCCCAAACCAAATATTACAGCTTTCCAGTTTCAGTTAGTCTGCATTTAAACACATCTGAGGGTTTTATCTGCACAGGAAGAACAAGTCCTACATATGTTTTGGAAGGGTTTCCTGTAAGACTTCCCCCCAGCCTTTGGAAGTCTTCCAGTAAGAAAGAAAAAGAGCATATGTTTGATTTACAGAGAGAAACACCCAGAGAAGCAGTACGTAGAAAGATGAGTTAAAGGGAGAAAGTGAGTTTCATTTTTGCAAAAAATTGTTTTTAAGCTTCATCTTAAGTTAAAAGTCTTGACATAATTCCAAGACTAAATTTATTTTGCCTGGGAGACCATAATTTTTAGAACAACTGTTCCAGTTCTGTAGGGAGAACACAGCCAAAAGGAAAAATAAATATTTTAAATGAGATACAATAATTGCCAAGAACATAAAATAACAAGTAATATTCTAGACTCAAATAATGATCACTATTTGGAATGAATACTCAATCCCATGTGACATGAGTTTACTTTTCAGTGGGTCCTTACAGTTTCAACTAAGATTTTTTTAAGGGTAAAGGATAAATACGACTAGTGAACTCCATCTTTTCAGTGGTTATGATCCTACACAAAAGTCCAAATCATAAGGCATTTCAAATGCTTTGTTACATGATAGTTTTACTTTATTTCTTTGTTTAATGCCTTGATTCAAGGCATTTAGAAGGTAAATAATCATCAACATAATCATCAACTACAATCATCAACACAATTATGTGGATAATAAATTACATTATGCAGACTTCAGAAGGACATGGAACTAATTTGTATTATGAGTATCATAAAATCATATGGGTATTAATTTTATTATTGAGGGGGTGAGCCATGCAGTAACAAGTCCTTCTTGTAGTTTCTTTAAATTAAGGAAGTCCTGATATGAGAAACTAGACTGTCCTCTTGTTTGGGACATAAGCTTTGCAAACAGTAAATCAAAAGCAAACTTTAATAAATCCAAAATCTGATTTACTCTGAAATCTTGACTATGAGACTAATCTTTAAAGGAACAGCATTAGATGCTTAATGCTATGGCTTTTGGGCAGGATGAGACTCCTCTGACAGATAATGATTTCCTTCCTCCAGTGTTGAACTCCTCTAAACTTTCTACACGATGATGCTCCAGCTTGAACTTCCCTTTTAGCTAAGTCTATATGCTTTGCATCAAGAAACGTTGACAGTTTTCAGCTCCAGAACGGAGCTGAATCCAGATGGTTCAATGAAAGTGAAGGATAGTACCATATGACTTTGATTTTTTTTTCCCCTCCAGTGCAGAAAGGAATAGCTTAATGTCAGGTCAAATTTTAAATTCTAGCTGAGAGAGACAGTAAATAAGAGTTTGTTCTTCCTCTGAAGGGGACAGTAAACAGGAAGAGAACAGGTCAGGTAAAAATATATAAGACGAAAAGAGGTTAAACTTGAAACATATCTAAAATAAGTAAATTAACCCCACTCTTTAAGTGGAAAACTGTTACTATGAACTGTGGCCCAAATTTAAACCTCAATGGTTTTTGACTTTTATAGAGACAGTCTAACACGCTATTCTCAGGGACTCAGAGGATAAAATCAGGATCTTCACAATAAAAATTAACCTTAATGAAAAAAATCAATCTATTTCAAGCAATCATTCAGCAGTGAAGCATTTGCAACAGTTATATATACAGCTCCTTTTATTTTTAACAAGCTCTGTGCTAATTCACTGCTGGCACTTGCTGGGCAAATCTTACAGAGATTATTACTACTGCAGAGATGGAATTGATTTCTTGCTACAAGAGTTGTGCTTTTTCAACTTTCACTTTCATCAGAGGGTTCCTAGCCCTCCTGCTTTCACACAGAAAAGAAGCTACACAGGACTTGATGATCATCTGGTGACAGATCTGACATCTGGTCCAGGAATTCTGGATGGTTGAAGGCTCTAGATTTAGCATCGTGAAGCAGAGATTTATTGTAGTGACATCCAAGAAGAATGCAAAAGATCTGTCTATTCCCTTATCTGTCACCCTGGCCACTCCTCTGCATCTTTCCCCCGGACTACCTTAAACACAAACATTTCAGCAGTGAACTACACTCCAGCTACACCAAAACACAGCTGTGACTCTTCATCAGTCACTGAGGACATATTCACATAAGACATCACTGATTTCATACAAACCGTAAGGTCAGTTTAGTAGTTCCCATGATGCTCCATGTCACAGAAATGGCTCAAGGTATCTCAGTAGCATTTTTGTCTCTGCAATGAGACCTTTCCTCAGCAGCCGCAATCTTGAGAAAGTCAAGAAAGAAGAATAGGAAATCAGGCTCTCAGTTACACAGCTTTGAACTCTTTACTACAGGACATGAGAAAAAGCACACTTCTGCTTGCTTTCAGAAAAACAAAAAAAAAGAAAACACAAAGACAACTTTTAGTGCCCTTTCTCATAGCTGCAAACAAAACCCAAAGAAGAAAAGAGGAAATACAGATATTTCTGGGACACAGGAATATAAAACTTCTCAGAAAAAATAGTTTTATTTTAGCTCATCTAGCCATTTCTATTTACATAAATGACTAACACTTCAGAATTTTGAACAGCATTTGACCTTGAAGACTTCTTTCTGCAATTAACACTACAAGCAGTTAACTTCAAATACACATGAACAGTGCAGTTCTCAAGAAAGACCCAGAGATGGGCAGAGAATACTGAATTCTCTGATACTTATTCTGGAACAGTTCTTACAAAAATGAATAAGCTTCCTTATACAAAATCCTTCTGGTAATTTCACTTCAAAAAGATATACTGTTCTTTTACGGAGCTTTTATCTTTCTGTGCATTTGTAAATACACTGCCCTCAGCAATGCTTACAAATTAGCTGACACTTATCAAAACTATTGCTGTAGTCTTGATTTAAGTGAGTTACTATACTTGGCATGTATTAATGTAAGGCTAGGGAAAGTGCAGATAGCATTCTTTTGCCTATCTATCTATATATATACACATATACACACATATCTTCACATATATGTATCTATATATCCACACACTCACAGACCGCACATACAATAAAAATTATCATTTGTTCTGAAGCAACATTCAATATTTATGCATGTGCCTGAAGACAGTAACTTTTACAAAAGTTGTAAAGCATTATTTCTCAGTTTAACTCCCAAATCTGGTATCTGAAGTTCAGGGAATATGCTTAAATCTGTATAAACTAGCAGGTTTTACCTAGTCTAAGTCTAATTTGCAATTTCATTTTTCTTCTCAGTTTCTGAAATATACCAAAATTAGATTTACTCTTTAATTTAAACACTCATACATTATGATGTATAATCTTTGACATATTATGTATCCCTAAAATTCCACCTGCTGAGGTAAATCTATTGTCTTATCTGTTATAATTTCTTATATGTTATTTTATATATTATCATAGATAATCACAATCACTGAAATGTTTGTGACGCTATACACTGGTCACTTCCCAGATATTTCAGGACAGAGCCTTTAGAATCATAGAATCACTTAGGTTTGAAAAGACATTTAAGATCATTTAGTCCATCTCTGTGGAAGGACCAATTTACTTTTTTTCATATATGTTTTCCTCCTCTTGTTTAAACTGGTAGCATTATTAAGTTTTACTTGTAGAAGGGGAAAACAAAATTAAACAATAACCCCAAAACTCAAAGAAAACCCAGCTTTTCTTTGAAAGCTACCCATCCAAATAATAATGACAAGAAAAAGCATAAAAGAACATACATTGCTATTACATTTATTGAACAGAACTGTCCACTGAATATAACAGTGGGTCCTACTTAAATAGAACAACTGTGCTACAATGTGGTCAAAACAAAAAACATGATCACCTCTGTGACTGTGTTCCTCGGAAAACTATAAAATATATCATCTGAGTAGCCTCATTATTACTTGTCATTTCCCATTTTGTTTAATATGTCAACCATTCAAAAAAAAAAACCCAAAACAAACCACAAAACCAAACCACCCCCACAAAAAAACACCTCAAACATAGAACAAAAGGTTTCCATAAAGTACAAAGCTTGTGCTACTCGACTGAAGACAAGTAGCCATATCTTGTAGTACAGATATTTGTCTATGACAAATATGACACATGGTGCAAACTCTGTGACTGAAACAGTAAGGTTCATTTCTATGAATGACAGAGTCCATACAAATAATGGTGTGAACAGTAAGGTTGCTATTGGTCATTAATTTTCCCTCAATTTTTCATTGTACCATACTTTTGGAAAAATAATTATTTATACAGCTTAAGGACGAAAAATGGTCCAGTAATCACTCTACGCGCTGAAATGAAATTCAAAATGAGAGTTTCTTAAAACATTTGACCATGAAAACACATTGGTAGCATAAATTAAAATACTACAGGGTACCAACAAAGATCTGTGGGGCAGATTTGTTTAACAGACATAGGGACTAAAACCATCTTAGACTTTGTTAATAGCGTTTTCAATTAGCAATAGCTTAAGCAATCATAGTCATTTAAATAAACTAAATGTGTTTCATTTCTGTAAATTTCAAGCCTTGGTGCTGCAATTACAACAAAGCATTTTTGTTCTCAAATTAAATGAAACTTTAGCACTGAAACATTCGTGATTTTGAGGAAACATCTGCATGCAAAGTAGTATTTGAAAATGCATGCTAAGCTTCAGGGAGAAGCTTAGATGTCATCAGTTTCAGTGAAAATGAACCAGCCTACAAGTCAGCTGAATCTGTGTTCAAGTCTCTGTGCTATAGACAAAAAATAAAGACATAGCATATAGCAGTGAAGCATTAACTGCACTACCTGCATACAGGTCCTGAAGGCATGAAGTTTTTTTTCTTTGTCTAATTTTCCCGTGAAGACACCTTCTGTGAGCTGCATTAGCTGTATTAGTTTGTTAGCTCTTTGCCTCCAACTTCCCTTAATTTCTGGATATTCTGAGAAACATTCAGTTAAAAGTCATTTTTGGCCTAACGCAGAAAACTAAAGTTCATATCCAAAAGTATTGGATCACAGCTTCTGAGCTGCGTAATTCTGGAGAAAATGCAGAAGAAATTGTTAACTTACATGGACTTGGGTACTAATGGTAAATGCTGCTCCAGACCATGTGACAAATTGTGAAGATTTGATAACAGTATTTGAAAATATACATTAACTGAGTTCTTGCTCAATTTCTAAATGAAATGCTAATGTTAAACCAAATTGACCAAAAATACTCTTTCACTCCTCTGCAGGCAGAGGTGATCAAGTCCTAAAAGTTCTAAAAGTCAAACAACATTCCAGAAGAAATGAAAAGAGAGAGAAAGAGCTGTCACTGCCTACATTCTGTAAACAGGCAAATAACTGCTAATAAGCAGCATGACCATCCCGTCTTGGAACTCAGCTACCTCTATAATATTACAACTTTGAGGAAAGATCTGACCTGCAAAATCATTGTTATTTGTTTCTATTTACTTTACTTTTTTTCTTCCATGTATTCTGGTAGGTTTTGTATATTTAAAGCACTTAGAATGTATGAACAGGCCTCTAATCACCTGTAAAGCAACTTAGACTACTGGATCCTCAATATTTGCCTGATATTCAAAATTAGGTTTGTGGATGATCAGAAGCTTTGACAGTGGTATTTGACACAGGAGCTGCAGTCTGACTCCCAAAGTAGAAATGTAAATTACAGTAATACAGAAAGCAAATGCATTTTGATTTGCAAATCTTTGTGTCAGATTTAGCAGCTGTTCATGTCTGATTTAAACCCAGAGACTGAAATACAACTATTATAATAGGAATTCTAAAACCTAATTTTTCAACTCATTAGTAATTCATGCATTTTGATCAAATTTTCACTCTCTAGTAATTCATTAAAGCATATCTTTGAAAGTCAGTTGCATAAAAAGTTCTACAATTAGACAGATTCAAACCAATTCAGTAGCTTTGTTTATAGGGCAGCTGCCAAAACGTGAGTCACTAAGTCAGCCTCTGACATGCCCGCTTGTATAACTTGTATTCTTTGGCAGCATTTGAGGGGTTTGCATATCTCTTGTTGGATACATAACTCTACTCACATATCAAAAAATGAAATGGAGTGATAAATTTGTATAAAATTAGTTTTCAAACTGTACTCATTAAATCCAGCGGAGATCAGTGTATTTTTTTACATCCTGCACCACCCTCTTACTTGGTGGCCAAAGAAAGGGCAAAAACTTGAAGCCGGTAAATGGCAAACCTCTTGCCTTACATCACAATTTTGATTAAAAGAAAGCTTTAAAATCCACCAGGATACTATATCTTCTCTGATAGCAGAGGTTGGTAGATATACAAAAAGAACAAATTTAATGAATTTGTCACAAGCACCACCAACTTCAGCCTGCTGCATATCGATAGCCACCTCTGCGTGGAGAGAGAAAGCACATTCTCTCTCGCTCTTTCTCTCCATCTACTTAATTGAATTAGGGAAAGGACAGGTGAGAGAGTAATAAATTTCAAGAACATTTGTTAGCTTTTTAAGCTAAAATTGGATTCAGTACCGAAATAATTGGTCTCCGCCATTCAGAAATCTGTTCCACTATTTTTCTGCAAATTTTATGCCTCTGAGAGTTGTTTCCCAACTAAATGGCTCAAGCAATAAACATTTTGGATGATTTGCTTTGCTTCCTTTAATGTCTAGAAAATGGTTAGGCTTTTTAAACCATTAGCTTTTAGCTCGATAACCGCATTTCAGTTCTGGATTAAAAGAGACTCTGGTCATCAACAGTTACTTTTTTCCTCCTAAACAGATTTATTTAGTGGAACAATCAACTCTTAACAATTTGATGACTCTGGCATCCTCTTTAGGTGGTATAATACAATCCAATTTCATAAGAGATTTCAAAGCTAGTCAGAGCTTGCTTAGCAGTTCCTATTTATCTTTCTCTGGAAAAGAAAGGAAATGTTTTGTTTGCTTTTTTGTCTTGTTTTCCCTTGAAGGATTCCAGTAGGCCAGTTTGAAATCCAGAATATTAATTACTTTATATACCATTACATCAACGTGATCTGAAGGAAACAGATTTTTCTGAGTTTCCTGTTCTAAACGATGTGAGTTCAGATAGAACATTTGATAGTTGAAGACTGGGGCCTCTCTACATGCAATCAGTTCTTCCTTATCTAGTAAAGCATTGTTTTTAATTTCATGTTCTGTTAGTGCCAGGCTGAAACAAAATTGCATTATTTTTCATATTTGACCTTTCCACACCTACAACTTTACCTCTTTACACTTTGAGGTAGGGTGTCTGATGGTCAAGGATGAGAAGGAGAAATAAAAGTAGACATTAAGGAAGTGAATCTGTGGAGCCTGAGGTCACCTTAGAGGATACAGAATCAGTGTTTCCCCACTATCTAGAATCAGACTCGTATTGTGTAAGTTTTGCTTGAATTCTGGTGAAACACATTCATCAGATGACTAAACAGAGAAGAACTTGAAGAGGAACTTGTCACCCACTGGCTGGAGATCAGTACACAGCCTGAGAGGTGAAGTGTCAAAATTCCTATGAGGGAAGAACATGAACCGGTTCCAGTCAAGAGAATGAAAGGTAAGGAGGCAGACAAGAATCCACACAAGCTGCAGGAAAGCCTTGTCAGAGGCATCTCTTCTGGGACAGAGAGCTGCCTCTCTGCTTTAGGTCATCTATGATGTTTTAGGTCATCTAAACACTCTCAGCTATGACCCATTTCCCATTAAAAGTTGGACCAGATGATTTTTCAATGTCTCTTCCAACCTTGCCTATTCTGGAGCTGTGTACATTACTTTTTTAATACCCTCTATATGGGCCATATTATGGTGCTCCTGGAACTAGTCATTTTCAGACCACCATAAAACCCCACAACCAGGTTGAACTCTAATTTGTTGACAAATAGTTTATACCAGTTGGTGGTAAAATGGCATAAAGACCCATTGTACAGTGTACAGCTAGGAATTTCCTTCCTAAAAAGAAATCGTTCTAGGCTTCGGGTCAGACGTAAAAGAAGGTCAAAATTACTTTATGGATGTATAGTTTTTGGTTTCTCTTGAAATCACTGGGTGTGGCTGTAAAGTTCTACTTCCCATGCCAGAACCAGAGGTTTAAAAATTATACACAGAAGAATGGGCTTCGGGATTTTATCTTGTAACAAGTAATTGATAACAGCAGTGTTAATTGTAGTGTAATAGGAAGAAAAAAAAAATACACAGAAACCTGAAACCAGTTGGGAGGCTGGCCACTGCCTGAAACAGCAAAGGTCTGCTTCCATACGCACAATCTGATGAAGGAAGGGAAATATCTGTTTATAGTAGAAAAAAACCCCAGTGCTGCTGGCAACATGAGGGCACCTCACACAATATCTTCATTGTTTCTGAGTTACCCTTGATGGACAAAAATAAAACATCTAATTTAATCTGAGAAAAAGAGGGGTTTTTTCTTAAACTGGCCTGGAATTGGCTGTGAAGAGGAGCTATCTAACACATCAAAGGGCTTCCTAGGCCATGGTATGCTGCTACTTTAAGGAAACCCCAGACATTACAGATTGGGATGGAAAAGAATTATATGAATGCTTGTACATCATTCCAACATCAACTCTGCCAAGGAGGAGGTCTGGGGTGTTTAATGCACCTGCTTTCCTCCCACCCTTTCTTGGATTATGTGTCAGCAGGAATTGATTAGTTGATCTGGAGTATGCAGCAAGTGCATCCCTCGCCGCTCCTAATTATATAGCAAATCATGGCAAAAAAACCCACATTTCCAAGCTTGGAAAGCAAGTTGGCAAAATGGACTGAAAGGCTAAGGAGGGAACTTAAACTCATAGGTCCCTGCTGCAGTGTTTACTGAGATATAGTAATATTTGGCTCTGCAAAAGCAGACAATTTTCAAGATGGAAGGCAAATTATAGAATCATAGAATCATTAAGGTTGGAAAGACCATCAAGATCATCAAGTCCAATGTCAACCCAGCACCACTGCCATGTTCACCATTAAACTATGTCCTCAGGTGACACATCCACATGTTATTTGAACACTTCCAGGCGTTATGATTTCACCACTTTCCTAGGCAGCCTGTTCCAGTGCTTAACAACCATTTCAGTGAAGAAATTAATTGCGATTACTTTAGTAAAGCAGGATTCCTCACATAAAAACACCAAATTCTAAATTAGTAAAATATTCTCATACCTCTGATTTCCCTGTAATCCCCTATTTGTAAGAAAATATTTTTGTCTGCGCTATCCTCATGTTGAAAATGCTTTTAATACTTTCTTAGTATTAAGGGGAAAAACAGAAGTTTAATTTTATCCAAAAGATAAAAAATGTTTCATATGAAAATTTTAGTGTCAGTGATAAATGCAATCCTGAATTTGTTTGATCTGTTTCAGACTAGGAATATTAGATGCAGTTACTAATATTATTTCCTTTGCAGGAAAGCTGGGGACCTCAGAGCAAAGTATTCTGTTTCAAAGCTAATGTGTGCTGTTTCACCATAGAAAGCATTTCCAGTATTACTGGCCTTAACTCATATTGTTTGTTCTCAAGAATCCTTCTTGGAACTGAAACTCACCTTGACCCTGCATAACTAAGTGCTGCGACTGCCCTATTGTGCAGGGGTAGCAATTTTATTTTTTAACTAGTAACTGATACTCAAATATGATTTCTATTTTCTCATGAACACTAGTTGTCTTACATTTATCATACTACACTGCAAATGGATAAGCTTTCAATATACAATATATTTTAGAAGGAAAGAAACTGATTGGGTAAAGAGTTGAAAGATAATTTCTTTCTATTAATATTTAAAAACCTCTACGTAACAGCACACCACACCTTCCCTACTCTGTTGTAAACACTTGAAGTAGCCAGACAGGTTTTTGAAGGTCACATTGCATTATTATGGATGAAGTTCCATAAAAAGGCTGAATTACAATGTTTCTGCTATCATTTGTGGCAATATGTAGAAATAAACATGTGACCTGTACCACAGATGCTGTAATTTTTAAGTTTTTCCAAAAAGAAACATATTTTATAATGTGTTTGATGGTTTGGGTCTTTTTCCAACTTACATATAATCACTTCTACTACACAAGGCCCATGACAAAAAATGGAACAAAGTATACCACCTTCTTTTTCTTGCATTAAAAAAAAGTGATGAAAGTAAGCTTACCGAAAAGCAACAGCTTTGGAGGACATGCTTAAATACAAAGATAGTACTGAAATTTAGGATGACAGGTTAAAAGGGAACAGAAAGTACAATCAAGAACCTGCCTATACCCGTGCTGCCTCTGTTCCTTCTCTGCCAGACGTTCATCCCATTTGGTCCTGTTACAGGCTTTCCCAATTAGTTGTTCTGTAAACAAGTTAGCTGCTGACAAGGTGCCACGGTAATCCAACAATCTTTGTACCTCACAATATGTCTGACAACTTTCAGAAGACTGAGCCAGTTTGTATCACTAGAGAGCACTAACATCAGCACAGGTGTGAGATCACGGAGGTGCAAGGATGACTAGCAAACCCACATCCTGATCATGCAGAAAGATGTTTATAAGTACATGACCAGGTTTGCATGTTTGCTTTTCTTTCATAGACTTGGCCTGAGGAGAAAAGCCTATTGGATTGATTAAACACTTAGTTTCCAAACTATAAAGTATACTTGTCAATTTAGAGCTGCTGAAATTTTAAAGGAATTAAGTTGAACATTCATAATTTTCTCTCTTTCAGCTCCAGTTTTTTTCTCCTCCTTTTAGCTGTCTGCTTCTAGTTTCTTATTAAAAAAAAAAAATGAATCTTTCATTTCTCTGCACTTATATGTTTTGAATCATAGGATTACATATATCACTAATTTCCAAACAATTTGCTATTTCTGGTACTCTATGAAACCATTTTTAATAAATATGAATGTCTTCCCTCTCACCGGAAACCTTGCACCAGTCAATGCTACAGAAGAATATGAAAGGTGTATGAATCAAATATAAAGAGAAGATGGAGAAACACATTGCAAGGAAAATGCCTTGTGAAATTCTTACTTTCTAAGAAATTTCTATGTGAAGTTTATTCTCAGAAGAAATAGTAGAGTGTAAAATCAGTAGCCCTAATTTAAGCTTAAAAGTGTTTCAGAAAAATTATATTAATTATAAGTCCTGACTTTCTGTTATAAGGTTTGCAGACACAACCTTTATAGAGTGTGTATGGAAAACCAGGGAAAAATTACAAAGTACTACACTGTTGATAGGCAGTGGCAGCCTTTCTTTGTCTTTGCACAACAAGTTCTTCTCAGACAAAGTCAGAACTAGAACAAGAAAAATGGTTTATATTTACAAGGAGCAGGTAATTCTGAACCTCTTCTCCTAGTTTTTTGCTAGAGCACACTTAAGTGCCTCTTTCATCCAGGAACTTGTTGGAACCTCTTACTCTGTCTTCGGTCTATCAAACTACTGACACTGATAATAAACCTCTTTCTCAACATGCCCTTACTGAAGAAGAGGAACTTTCAGAAGCTAACAGTACCCAGCAGCTTCTGGCAAAAATAAAAATCGAACTAGAAAACAAAGAGTGAAAAATGGAGGTCATAATAAATAAAACTGAAATTCCAAATAACACCAAAAGTTACAACAGAAACATTTCACATTGTTTTCGGGTTTCATCTCTTACTCAGCTCTTGTTTTGACATAGCCTCTAAACATTTATATGGCTAATACCACAGCAAAACCAAAAGTCTTTCTCTTCCCAAGAAAACACCAAGAACCTCTTTTTTGGAAACACAGTTTTTGCTGAACATGGGTTATGTAGGTGAGCCTCTACTAGGAAAAGCCGTCTAGAGTTAACTAAGTTTAATTTTTAAAATTAACTGCTTCGACTTAAATATTTTGCTTCCCTTGAGACAAAAATTGTAAATTGCAAGCTTTTGTTCACATACTGCTCAGTGTAATTTCTAACCGCAAATGAAATGAAATATGCATTATTTAATTTGCTTGCATGCTTTTTTCCAGAGTCCCCTCTATGATTTCTGGAATGTTAATTACTTCATAATTTTTTTCTCTGCACTATCCATAATCCTGCTGGGGATCCAGACAGAGAGAAATTTAGGCAAAATTAAATAGATTGTAGAAAGCCCAGTTTTGGAATTGCATTCTGCGCTATGTTATGTTTTACTACAGTTCCCCTTCTCACATGAATGAAGCATATTCTTTATTTTCTATGCTTGATTGTGCAGAAATGAATGACTACAATTTACAGTGGAGCACCTGAAACAGGGAAACATTAAAGATTAAGTCCTATCTTCAAGAAGTCTTTTACAATTTTCCTTAATGGAGATAGCATTTCGTACGGTAAAATTCATATGGGCACTTGATGGCTATGGACCACTGAAACAAACTTTTGGGTTTGTTTCTGACTCTCTAACCACTTTATGTGTCCTTCCTATACAAATCAGAGCTGCGTTTTGCACCTAGTGAGCCTTTAGTGGAGAGAAACAAAATACTTTCTCTGGGAAACACTAAGAAATGAAACAACCTGCAAGATTGCCACCAACATGACCCAATTCTCAGCTACCACACAGAAGACTATTTCGCTCTGTGTTGAAATTTCATATTCTAAGAGCTTTGATTTGCAGATTGAATTTTGAAGGAAGAGTTCCTGTAATGCGCAAACTCTGTTTATCTCACCAAAACTTCATTTCTGTTTGTTCTGGAGGTTGCTTGTCTGAATTTAAAATGAAAGCACTTGGTTGCCCTCAGGGCTTAGTACAAACAAAGATTTGGGAAATAATTAATTTGAATGCAGAAGAAGTAGTAAGGGAAGAGTATTTACATGTAAATATCTTTTTTTAAAAAATTCAGAAAAAATCTGCGAACTGCAGGAAATATGCAACTGGGAAATGAGATGGCCAGATAAGCAACAAACTATATTTTTTTGTTTAACATGATACCAATTTAAATTTGCAAGTACTAACTGTGAAATATAACCGGAAACTGTAGTTGAGTCAAAAACCCAAGCAAGATACATAACTACAATTTAGCATCAAAAGAGTATTTCTAAGTAACATAACTATAGAGAGAGTAAAGAGCATGTATATAATATACAAACATAAATATTAACAAAATTTCATGAGAAAGCAGTGAAAGTACTGTTCGTTTAGCTGTAAATAAAAGCTGGTTAAAACTACTAATCATAGAAAAAAAACACTCATAGAGATAAACACATAAAATGTGAATGTAGAGATAAACGTATATGCTATTTGATCTGTACTAAAGAAAAAGATAATGTTCTGGACATTTTTTTTTTATTTATTTATTATCTCAGTGGGGTTAATTTGTTTCATATACATGGTGTTGGTTTGGGATTTTTAATCAACCCTGACAGTTCTCCAGTTAATTATTAAAATGCCTAAAGCTTCTGCTTTAGAAACTTTAGAACTTCTTGTAGCTGACATAATGGAAACAGAATTGAGGAGTTTCTAAGCACTTCTATGAACATACTGTTCAGAGCATAAGAATAGGGACATCCTACCACATTATTTGACTGTTAAGAAAGGAAGTGCTGTTAAGAAGTTACGTAATATCATCACAGATGTGGGTGTATTAGTGGTAAAATCCTAAAAAATTTAACAGTTAGGAGTTATGAATTCATATACACGCACCTCCATCCTATTGCCCAGATATCTATATGACCTTTCTGTATCTCCCAAGCACCATACCTACATTCGTCAGACTTTTATTTTGTTCCTATATTTAAAAAGGATCCAGGAGGAAAATTACTTCCTTGGTTTATGGCCACAAGTCTGAATAGCCCTGAGCCACATTGGTAATAACATTCCTTATCTGTCACAATCTTGGATTCCTTTTGTTTGCTGGGCTTTTTGGGAACACTTTGTATAATAATTACTCTAATCTTGTTCTCTTTCCTAAAACATTTCCACATTAAAAAAAAAAAATGGAATGTAATGCAGGATAATTAATTAATACTGTTAGAAAGAAATCCAATAAGCTGGGAAAATCTATCAATTTCAGTCACTGTAAACAGGGCAGATCCTGAGCACCAAAACTGACTACAGTCGGGCAGAAGACACAAATGGGAATATTCAGTAGCTGTTTCATGGTGTTTGGATTTTTTTAAACAGAAAAAGAGGGATCAAAATTGTTATGAAATCCCTGAAAGTGAAACAGCAAAGTCTTTTGTGTTCCTTCCTCCTACAGGGTCAAGAAAGAAAAAAGTTAATGAAAAAAGGTAGCAAAAAAAATTACATATCTGAAATGCATGCAGTTTCTCCTGCACCTTTCTGGCACACAGGTTTTTCATTTAGTCTTTTTGGATGTTTTCTCCATTAAAACTACAAGCAGTGTAGAGTGAAAGTATGTCTCCCTGATTTACGTAAACAGTAAATGTATCAGAGAGTACACAGGAATTGTCAAACTTCCATATCCTGTCTCTGATAGCAGTCACTATCACTGTAAGAAGAAAGCAAGCAAGGGTAACAAGATATCCTTATCAACATGGAAAGCTGTTCCCACCCTCTGAAACTGATTCATGTACAGAAGATAACTAGCCTCAAAACAACTGTAAAAAAAAAAATATGAATAATCTTGCTACCTCTACAAAGTGGCAGTCTGTCCTTTAGTCATTTGGCTTTAATGTTACATAAAAATTTTTGACCTTCTAGTGTATTTCCAAGAGAACATCTCATTTCTCCATCACAGCACAAGATCCCATCTCACGCTCAGTTCTGATGCCTAATGATAGATGACCGTTCTTTTTCCCAGCCAAAACACACACACTTCTAGTGCAGGATTGCCAGTGGCAGCATACAAAAAAAACTGTACCAGGTTTCTACTCTACAACCACTCTCAAGATATATCAATGATGTTCAAATTATGCCATGCATTTGGTCATCATAAGAATTTAGAATTTATTCAGATATTATTACACAGCTTTCTATGCAATTTCTAGCAATATCAAAGTAGATTCCCTTACTCTCTCTACTTTATCAGTGTCTAACTACAGGACTTCTGTGAACCTTGTGCTGCTTCCCAGCATCAGACAACATAATTTGGAAAAGTCATTGACGCTTTCCTAAAATGCATCTAATTCTTCAGGCATGATGTGAAACCAAGGAAGAGAACAATTTAACTTTTTTTCCACAGCTTTGGTACTCTGTTTACCTGTAAGAAGTCAAGTCTTCTTTAAAGTAATCTCAAATGTGAATTGAAAAAATGAAATGAAAAACCAAAAAGGAGTTTTTCAATGTGAGTGTTGAAAATTTCCACTAGGAAAACTGCAAAAAAATTCAGCATAAAACAAGTTTAAATATGTTTTATAATAATATTGTCCTTTGCAAACTCATTTAACTTTCTCTATCAAAAACTTCAAGAATGTTATTCAGCAATATCTGATATTACACAAATAAAATTTCTTGTGAAAAAGTCAGTTTTCAAAAAAGGTAAACAGAAGTTACAATGAGTAATATTGTTACAAAGTTACAAGTGTTCTTGTATTGAAAGGGATATAAATGACCTAGGGACTAGTAAATCCTAGTAGAAGGATTTAGGTGAAACTTTGGAGAGAGTTTTAATTTAGCAGTTCACCTTAATACCATCCGGTGTTCCCCTTGTTGCTGGGTATTATCACATCAGATAATTAGAACAATAGTATAAAATTTCAAAGTTAATTTTTTCCTTATCTTTTGCATCCAGTCCTTCTATGCCATTCCAAAAAAAAATGGAAGCTGCTAGCATATCTCAGTATAGACTGTTCTTTACAGACAAGATTGCTTGTTCTAAAAAAATCCACAATGTTGGGATTTCCACAACTTCTCTCCAGTGTCCCTTTCTTCATAGGTTTCACTCTCAAGAAGTTTTCATATAGTCAAATCTGAATTTTATTTTACAGATTTCATCTCGTTGTATTGGTTTCCAGCTCAGTGGATTATTCTAAATACTTCCTAATTGTTTGCATCTGAGCTAATAGTATCAGGACAGAGACGCAGGTCATGTCAAAGCTGAGTGTGAAAAAGAGAGACAGCAAAGATAAAGGTCACTGAGCGCTCTTAAAGTGAAGGTAAATTGCTCAGAGTTAGTACAAGATATTCTGGGAGCCAACACAGAGCTGCAAACTTCCAAAATAACTTACGCTGCCAACTATGCTATTTAATAAATAATTAGTAACTGACTAATCTACTTTAAATTTCCAAACTGGAGTAATGTGAGGACTTATTATACAAGAGAAAGAGGGAAAGTATGATGTTTACATTCTTTTCACATAGCAGTATCATTTTATGAAGAACTAGATAAATAAAAATAGACCACATAAAAAGAATTTGAGCAAAATTGTTCAGTCTTTCAGGATGCTGGATATCTGCATTATTTTCTCCGTAAGTATGTTAATTAATTCAGGATTCCCACAAAGGAAAGTCTTATTATGAATCACCTCAAGTCTGGCTGAATTTCACAAGGCCACAGGAATGTTCCCACTCTGAAATGTACATTTAATTGGAAGGAATTAATCAACTGTTTAGAGTAGAAGAAAAACACAATTGACTCCACATGCCTGAGAGCTCAGTAGTAAACCTTTCCACAAATGAAGGTTTCTACCCCTACACAGAAATGTAGTGGTACCTGGCAAACCCCGTTATTTCCAGAACATGAATGGGTTAAATTTTAATGTGCTCTGATGGAGGCCAGTGCTGCAGAGTCATCCCACAATGAAAAGAAACACCACATTGCAACACAAAGGTCTCTGAACAGCCTGTACAATCATCAGTTGGTAGCACGTCAATGCTAATTAAATAGAGTTGACACAACTTTTGTAAGAAGGTGTGGAGAAAGATGCCTCAACCTGGGAAAACTTGCATAGTTTTCTTGAGTAACTTACACTTTTAGGTAGTATCTGATTTATATAACACTTAGCAGTTCTACCTGGGAAAAAGTATTACATACGTGTACTCAAATCAGAATGGGAAAAAAAGTTAATCTGCCTGAATGCCATTGAAGTAACATGTAATAAGTGGAAAGTGCGAGAAAGAAAAATAAAGTATTGGTAGAAAGTAATTCAGCTTACAAGTTAGAAGGATTCCTGATGCTTATGGGGGATAGAAATTCACTAATGTTATGCATGTTATTACAATAATACAACTCTATTTTCTGAAGAGTTGCTAGATGAGACAAAACTATTGATTTCATAAATCCAGCAACACAAATGCATAATAATAATGCATAAAAATATATTAATTACTTCACTGATCAGAAAAGTAATGTTTTCCATTTATTTTAAAGAAAATAACATTTATATACTCTTAATTCCATCTGCCTTTCAGATAAGTCCATTGTGCTATTTTGTGTGGTAGCTATACATAGTCATCTGAATGTTTTCCGTGCAAAAAGATTATTCACTTGAAACCAAGAAGTACCCACTTGTGAACAGATAATAAGGACAGACTTATTCTCTTATATAAGACTCTTCACATGCAGCACAATACTCCCAAATTCATTAGGACAGAGTGGATAAGAAAACTTTGGAGCAAGACAACTTACTATCATGGGTTACCTGCTGTAGGCAGTCAAGCTCCACCCAGCCAATTGCTCACTCCCCCGACAGCAGGATGGGGGAGAGAATCAAAGGGCAAAAGTGTGAAACTCATGAGTTGAGACAAAGACAGTTTAATAGGTAAAGCAGAAGCTGTGCAAAGCAAAACACAAGGTATTAATTCACCACTTCCCATGGGCAGGCAGGTGTTCAGCCATTCCCAGGAAAGCTGAGTTCCATCACGCATGATGGTTACTTGGGAAGACAAATGCCATTACTCCAGGTATGCCCCTTTCCTTCTCTTCCACCAGCTTTATATACTGAGCATGGCACCTTATGGTATGGATTATCCCTTTGGTCAGTGGGGATCATCTGTCCTGGCTCTGTCCCCTCCCAACTCTTTGTGCACCTCAGCCTCCTCACTGGCCAGATAGTGTGAGAAACAGAAAACACCTTAACCCTGTGTAAGTGCTGCTCAGCAACAATACGAACATTCCTGTGTTATCAACACTGTTTTGGCCAAAACCACAAAACATAGCACCATACAAGGTACTGTGAGGATTAACTCTATCCTGGCCAAAATCAGTACATTCACACACAACAACAACAAAAAAAAATGTAATCATTACAAATAAAAATTTTTTAACAAGGTATAGGTCAAATATGCAAGCAGAGTCAGTTCAACCCCATTTATAAACCAGGTTGTTATAAGCCATGAAAAGAGAAAAAAATAAAAAAGGAGAGGTAGATGCAGTCTGTCTGAAATCACTATCTACTCAATATTTTTCACTTAAAGAAAGTAAAACATCAGCAAATGCTAAGAGCAGGAGTGTACATTACAGTATTTTTTAAAATTATTTTTTCCTGTGAATGCGGGCATATACAGACACAAGCCAAACAGCTGTCTCAAGGTTTTAAGCTAATCATTTTTTTGAGAGAAGGAATTTAATGAACATTTAACAGAGCACATATTGAATTTGAGATATCTGAGCATTGAAAGAGAAGACAAATTGCAAAAATATTTCTGAGTGTTTTCCCCTCGGTACAGGCGAATTGTGTTCAAAAAGACAAATAGGAAGGCTGAGAAAAACACTGGACTTTTTTGTGTAATGGTAGCCTCAAAGCAAGTACATAGTCAGTGAGAAAGCAATAATGCAGAAGAATCAATTGCAATGAAAATTACAGAGCTTTGTTCTTCTTGATTAAAAAAAAAAACAAAAACAAAAACAAAAAACATAGTCAAAGACCACGTATTGAAAATATTAAGTGACCCAGATAAAAAAAGTGCATGTCTGTTAAGAAAAATGCCTGTCATATCTTTTTTTGTGAAATAGGTCTTGGCCCACTTAAAACACCTGATACTGGAAAAAAATTCATAAATAAGTTTTAAAAAATCAACGACATAAACAAGTAGGGCCAGTGAAAGTACTGTTTGTGCTTTCTCTCCTGTCTCTGATTCTAAAAGAAAGACAAATTATTAGTTTATACAATGAACCTATTTTGGTTGGACAAAGGAAAAGCAGTGGCCATTATTGTCTGAGGCACTGCACAGTCAGCAAAAGCAGCAGTTTTATGTGCTTTAAATACGCCAGGAAAAGATGACAGTTTGTGATGCACCAGGCTTTGAACAATGTGTAGGGAGGAACAAAATTCCTGAGGACAGAAAGCTCTCTACCACACTGGATACCAGTTGGAGTTTATCACGATACTCTGGAGTCTGGCTCTGACCTGTATCTTTCCTTTGACCAGATAAAAACAGCCCAAACACATGCAACGATTAGAAAGCATAAAAAATCTCTTACAAGTGGACACACCAGCAAGGAAGTCAAAGACATTGCCTGACAGCGGAGCAAAGTAAGCATCACACTGTTTTTTGCCTGAAGCAGGAGAGTTCTCCATGAGCTAGAAGCATGTGGGACAGCAGCTGGGTACAGTTCAGCACTGAATTGTGAAGATGGCTTCAAGGCAGTAGGGGGTTCAGTGACTTAATGTCACAGCAGTTAGAGTAGCATGAGGTCCCAATTAAAATGATTTGGCAGATATGCAAAGACGACTGTTAGTTGGAACAGCAAATACATTTACTCTGTGGAGAACAAATTCATTCTCATGTCCTGTGAATGCACATTAGAATGCCTTTCCTGTATCTGACTCCTTTGTCACTTTAAATACTATAAATTAAGCATAGTTGTTGTTGATATGCACTTGCATACAAAAATTCATGGAAAAACCCAGAAAATCTGAAGTGTGAAACAACAGCAGTGAGGGCTGTGAAAAACAAAGCTGCTACAGTAGCAAACCCAGTAAAGTTTGTTGCTGCATCTTGACACTACAGAGTGCTGATATTACAGCAGTGACAAATCAACATGCATGTCCTTGATTATAAAACAGTTGCTAGTATGACATTCTCTGTTCCTCATATTGCTTCCTCAGTATCTACAGAGAGTGCTACACTGCAAACAAAACTGAAAATGTCTATTAATGTTTATTAGCAGCTTCTCTTTATTTGAAAGGATGAATCACCTCTTGGCTCCCCGAAACTCTGAGTTAATCTTAGCCACTCCTGAACTGACTCATACTCACTATTATTATTATTGTGGGGACTCCAGTGAGATACTCCAGTTCATATTACTAGTGCCATAATGCATCTGATTCAGGATGATGCTATGACCGTACCACTATCACATATGACGGGTGCTTATAACAAGAACCAGAGCAAGTCAGGATTGTCAGGGCTCCACATGTGAGTCTTTACATAACCACCTTACTAGATATGTGTAAAATAAAAGGTGCTATTCCTTAGAACTATTAGTTAAACACCTGTTTGCTAAGGATTTCAGAAACAGTAGATGCAACAATGCAGTAGCGTGACCCCTTAATGGACTGTTTACCTTCAGGTTACAAATATCCTGCTGTGACTCCTATCAGTACAAAGTTAGTATCCAGGTCACAGACAACACAGCTACAACTGCTACCCAGAAAAATTACGTGGTCTACTGCCTGTACTCTAAAGCAGCCTCCCAATCCTGTAGAGTTGGTTTTTTGAGTTTGTTGATAGTCTTGTTGTTTTTTTTTCTTCTCTTTCCTTTTTTTTTTTTTTTAATTCAAGTGACATTTCCCTTTCCTGTTCCTCCCACTAGGTTTTGCGAGTAGGAATCTGAATGGGAGAATAATACATGGGTCTATCAATCTGCAAGCTGGGGAAGTCATCTGAACTAAAACATATTCCTGAGCTTGCTTAGACTGTAATGCACAAAACCCTTGAACTGTTATTCTAATTGAAGTGATCCAAAACAAAATAAGATAACATAATTCTATTTCATTGGGCATGGAGCTGGTAAGGATAAGACAAAGTGAAGAAATAACTTCTTATACTTAATTAAAAAAAAATAAGAAGATACTTTTCACTACTTCTCATACCTCCTTCAGTAAATGAAAAGTCAAGAATTTTGTTACTGAATTTAACACAGAGTGTGATTACCAGACAGGATGGTTCACCTGAACTATTGTATTCAATATTCACAAACATAGCTGCTGTGGAGGATAAACCTAATTACTAATAATCATCCCTCTTTCCTCTCACAGTCTAAACTGGACTTTATTTTATTCCAGGAAATTACCTTCATTAAGTCTGATGTCCTCTTCTGTACTAGGACCATATGTATATTCTCTCGTGCTCTGGACTACTCAGTAATCATACAATTCTTTAAGATGGAAAAGACCTTTCTGATTATCCAGTCCAACATTTAACGCAGCACTGCCAAGTCCACCACTAAATGATGTCTCCAAGTGCCACATCTACACATCTTTTAAATACCTCTGGAGATGATGACTCAACCATTTCCCTGGGCAGACTGTTCCAATGCTTGAAAATCCTTTTGATGGGGACATTTTTCCTCATATCCAATCTAAACCTTTTGTGGTACAAATTGAGGCCATTTCCTTTTGTCCTATAGATTGCCACGTGGGAGAAGAGATTGACCCCTATATGTCTACAACCTCCCTTTAGGTAGCTGCAGACAGTGATGTATCATTTGTGACACTTCTAACATTCCTCTTATCCCCACTTTCTCCTAATCCATACACCATGTTGTTTTTTTGAAAAGGTTCTCTAAGACTTCCTTCTCATCATTTTTCTCCAGTGCCTATTTTTATTAACTATTCTGATGGTTCTTCCTCCTACTTACCAGTTTTTAAGTGGGTTCCTTTTGCCTTTTTAAGTTCATGTCATCAAAGCTCCTGATAAAGCTAGTCTTCCAGGTTTTTAATCCAAAATTCTTTTTACAAGCTCTTGAGACTGGGAAGATTATTGCTTCTTTCCTTACCGTACATAGCTTTCCTCTTAAAATTTTTCTCTTCTCTGATGAAGCTTTTGCCACCTGAACAAATGAAAACATTTGAAGATAAATAACGTAAATCTAGATTTACTGAATCCAACTACCTTATTCATCTTCAAATTTGAAATTAAACAAACAAATTATTTCTTGAGTTTGTTTATCTTTTCCACGTATCTGCAAAAAGCCAATATAAATCTATTCAGTAAAACCGAGCAAGAATTGAGGTAACCTTGACCACGAATCTGTAACAATCATGTTACATAGATAACTATGGTTTTACTGACAAGACATGTGCAGCAATTGTCTTGTAAGTGATAAAACACATCACTATCAGTGTTGGATGAGCTGCAAAAGGACAACTTTAAGTCTGATTAAAATTCAGTGGCCTATTTTAGCACACACAACTACGCAGGACTTGCACTTGAATACTCCATGAAGTACTGACACTGATGTGATGAAGAAGTGTGTTCTGAAATAGAGAAAACTGAGAATCGAGCAGGCTGGCACTGAGACTGCCAAGAAATCGACACACTTCATGACTCAGCCCCGCTGACCCAATAAACGAAATGAGACAAATTGCTTTCAAGAAAAAAATATTTTCTGAAGGCAGTCAGAAAAGTAATTTCCCACACAAAGTTCATATCTGTTCTTTTGTGTTCAAAACACTGAAGAATAATTGAAAATCTCTTAGTATTAAGCCTTGATTCTCTCACTCTGACTTTTATGCGTATTACCGAAACTCAACCCTTTCTGGGTCACTTATCTATGTAAACAGTTTCCTCTGAAGAATAAAATAATCCTTTCTGCAGCTTTTATATTATTTTTTTAACATAAAATTCCACTCCTTTTAAAGCTTCACTGGGCAATGCAAGCTACCTCATTTTCCACAGTATTCCTCCAGTCCTAATTCCAATTTAATTCTTCCTGTATTTAATTTATATATTTGAATTATTTTTCATTGGTTTAATAATTCTGGAATGCAAGGTATATGTTATCTGTCATGCCTGATGTGTCATGTTTGTCTAACAATTTTCAGCCAAGTAAACTCAATGTGGGTTTCTTATCTCTACTTATCTTTGATTGTAAATTCCTCAGGGCAGTGACTGAGACCTCAACAAGGTACTGAAATATGCTAAGCAAACAACAGTAGTTGACCTGTACAGTAAATTTCCATGACTTCACTGACAAACATATTGTCAAACAGTTTTCACTACAATAATTGCCAGTCAACTAGCAAAGTTCACGAACATCATACCAGCTTCAGAAGCTGATATAAATTTAAGAAGCATATTGAAGCTGTACAATAACCTAGGTAATATAGCATAAATCCTACTGGGCACCAAAATAGTAAACATATTTGCACCAAATATGTTTAGTTGTTGGGATTAACCAAACATATTCTTTGTTGGCTATCTTCCATACACTGGCAAGATGTTCTTTCCACCTTATCTCAATACTCTTGTGGAGACATACAACAGGCAGAACAGCTGTAATGCTAATCAGTAACATACCTGTGTAAAGCACTAAAAGCTTCAACATTTCCCTGAAGTCCACACGGATATGTTTGTGCCAGCTAGATAAGAAATAGGCCAAAAGGACAAAGATAAACTTCTTAGGCCTCCAAGACTGTAGTATAGTTTTTTTGCACTGCTACAACACAGCAAGGTTTTGAGTGCCTAAAGACGTTATTTCATCTAAATTTTAATAGCTTATTTCCAAGACTTCAAAATATTCTATAGTCTATAATATCCTAAATACTAGGACTTTAAGAGTCCTTCATTTTCTTTTGAATGTGTGCACTAGTTTTGTACAAATGAAAACAGTCAGATCTCACAAACAAACAAACAAGAGATAAAACTCCCTTTTTTGGCCACAAGAAAATACAATTATTCCTGATTTTTTCAACTGAACAATCTAAAAACAGCTATAAAGCAGTGTGGCAGAACATATATTAACATCTTATAATATCAAAAAAAAAGGCTCATGGTTCTTTGGTTGCCTCCCAGCTCTGTTCAAAACAATACCTATCTAAGCCCTTTTTGGGAGTTAGATTAGAAGACCTAGCAGATATCCTGTGTAGCTCTTTCTGGAGAGCAGTGCTCCCAGCCATCTTCAGTGCCTCCCAGTTGTGTTTCCCAGTCCTTTGCAGCTGCACCAGCTGCTCATGTGCACAATGAGCCATTATGCTGGAGACTCTCTAAAATGGCATGGATGAAAAGCTGAGGTTTTGGCAAAATAGTTTTGTGAGGCTGACATTCTCCAAGACACACTGCTACATGTAGTATAGACTAGTATTTTCTTGTGAAGTTTGCACTATATCTCCATGATTAAGGAGTTTTAAAGATCAGAATATGTATTGTGGGTGCACATGAAATTCCACTCTGACTGGCCAGAGAGAGATCTGTCTGGTTGAATGAAATACACTGCAGCACAATTCACACAGATATAAACACTTATGAAAGACACCTTTCTACATTAAGCAGAGGAATTAGGTAAAACCCTCAACCAACTTATAAGTGGAGGGAGTGAGGGGGAAACCCACAGGGGGAACTCACCTCCCCCAAAAAAACCTATCAGCCTTATCTTGAAAAAATGTAAGACAATTAAAAGCCAATAATACTTATGGGGGAGGATTTTGTTTCTTAACATCAAACCAAAATATTTTTTCCTCATAGAAGCTTTTACTCTGTATGTTTTGATGATAAACCTTACCATTGATTTTACCTTTGGGCTGAAAGGTGCAAAAGTTTGTCATCATCTTTTGTGTTCCTTCATCGTGCATTATCTCATTGCTCAGAGTGCTTATGGCTTCTAACCACAATACAAAGGGCAAAAAAATAGTTATATGTATTTTAAATAAATCATACTAAAATGCAGGAGTAACGGAAGTTACTGTGTCACCCAGGATCTGAGTAATTACAAAATAAAACACATAGCAATTACTTGCAGCTATAAATTTTTAGGTTACCTCTAACATTCTCTTGAGTTTTGCAGAACAATTTATTTTAGCTCAGAAAAGTTAAAAAAATGCACCTACATCGCCATCTTGTGGAAAGTATCCCTTTTCCATTTATTGGATTTTGCTGGATCAAACACCATTTCGAAAGGAAATTTCTGTTTCTTTAGTATGCTGCTCTTACCTATCAGACACGTAAACTTTTATTTTTTTTAAAATAGGACAGTATTAATTTAACTTCAACTCATTTTCCGACTCTATAACATAAAAAAGATGAGATAGATTCTGCACCGAACTTGTAGTTCAAAGTGCAACTCAGATAAAACCAGCAACTTGGAGAGAAAAATCATATTACACTGAATGCATCTCAGTGACCAATTGGAATATTCTCATTTTCCAGAACCAGATTTGTAAAATCCCCCTTTTGAACACATCTTCTCACCTACAATTTATCCATCACCTGCTCAGCATTTCCAATAAGGCCACCAATAACACCTGTACATTTCTCACCCTCAGAGGAGCTATAATGGAGCAGAATTCATGACCAGAGTGGGATTAGCTCTGCTGTGAATATGAAGGAAGCACTTCATCATCCTTTCCAGGTTAAAACATACTTCCTTCCCAGTGTAGCCTGTAAGAACCACAAGGTATGTATTTTTCACACAGGGTTGGTAAATAACCATTAATCAGTTACAAGCAGTGTAATATAAGATAGACTTGGAAAAAGGATAAGAACTTGCCTAGTTTTCTAGTCATTAAATACTTTATACTGAGATAGATAATTTTGAAGGAACTATCCATAAAAGTTAAAAAGCAAAATACCATAACACATAACTCTTCAGCATGAACAATAACTGCAGCAAAACTACAGTCGGGATACAAGTCTGGAGTTTTGCAAACTGATGCCTCTTTTGTGGGTTGTCAGTCTGATATATTTAAAAAACATGTATTCAGGTCTTTCACATTTTTACCTGGACCTACTCTATCTTCAAGGTAATCTCCCTTATCCATCTCTACCATACTTCCACAGGCCACTATGAGTATGAATACGTTTATGTATGTCACATTTCCCAAACAGGTCTAAAAAAATACTTTGGCATTCTTGAGCTCAGGAAGATTATACAGCATTTTCTTAGCAGTGTTACTCTATTGTCACTAGCAGGAAGACTACTGAATTCTAAGATCCTGAATGCCAAAAAAAGAGTCCATTTCAGTCCTGTTTGCCCTCAAAACACAAACAAGCCAACCTTTGTCCATCAGGTATGGGGCAAAGAAGATTACTGGGCAAATGGGGGTGGGAGACACGGAACATTTTTTACTTGAGTGGAAATTGTAACAACCAATAAGACCCCCCTCAGTTATGATGAACTACCAGATTCAGAAATCCTCATCTCCCCCTGATTCAGATCCAGTTGTGAGAAACAATAACAAAATTATAAGAAATTTATATTTAATAGGTTTATTTTTAAAAAATAAATACTAATCAATAAATAACATGTATGATAGTCTTCCGCATCTCAAGACCGTGAATTATTTTCTCAGAGATATTTTCGGGAAGGTACCATTGTCCAAGTTAGGTCAATACTCATAAGAGCCTGGGATTTTTGGCACAAGAGAGGAAAGTGAAGGGGAACTAGGTTCTGGGCAAGTTTCAAATGAAGATAGGATAAATCCAGGTACAAGTGTGAGAAATTCTGAACTCACCTGTTTATTAAATTTCAATAAATTATAACAAGCATGAAAATAATTACTTAATAGAAACATTCAATCTTTTCAAACACATTTACACAAAAATGTATATGCATACATTTGGTCTAAGACCAAATATACTGTCTTGAACAACGTATAACATACTTTAATAGTGTACACAAAAAAAGTCTTTGTCAAATAATTTCCACTAGACTGCAGTACTTCAGTCATTTGCAAAACTCTGTCACAAACCAATCTTATTTCTATCATATAAACAAATATATGTTGTCATATGTATATTTTCCAATTGTGTTATCACAAAATAAATGCTATTTTAAGGCTGATCTAAAGATAAAGGATGAAATTATAAAATAACGTGCTAGTATTTTGGTCATTGTTCTAGCTTTTGGAGAAATATGTGTCTGTCATGGGAGGAATGATTGGATTACAGTGCTCAAAAACAAAGATCCTCTCACATGAAATTTGATTGCAAATAACCAAAATGCATTAAGAAGGGAACTAATTGAATTCTCAATGAAATTAGAATGGTAGCAAGAGGTTTACATTTAACTATTTGTACCTGGTTACAACTTATTCTTTGAATTCCTACTCTTTGTAAGATGTGATTATTTTAGTAGAGCTCAATATGTTGTGAACATGCGTGTTTGTATTACAGCAGTGATAGATAAACATATAGATACAAAATATATGCACAGAATTAATATTCTTGCCAAGAATTTTGTATTCATTCTCAGTACCAACAGACAGATATCTAATTGGAGTAATGGATGTCTAAGTTTCTGGAAAGCTATTAATCACTTTCACATACTTAAGGCCATTCAGCCATTTCTTCCAGTGTTGTTGAAAATGCAGAAATATTTTGGAATAATTCAGTGTGTTGATGGTAAATATGCTACAAGGTAATAATCACCTGGCATATCCTGACAGTAGACCAGATGTCAGTTGTATCTCACCAACTGAGCTGAAAGTAAACTAGAAACATATAACGCTACTGTGAAAGGTGTCTCAATGAAAACAACTCAAAGAAAAATAAAACCTCTTCTCAGAATTCAGTTAAATCCAAAGAAATTCCACCTTGAATTTAGCTTAGACAAATTTGAGGACTTTCAGAATTCCTCACATGCTGTATGGATAAATACATACAGTGCTTCTTAATATATTTGATAGGAAACATGACTGGAATGTTTCAAATCTTGGGGATAGGCATAAACTTAAATCTACACATCACATATCAGAGGTACTTCACATGCCTAACAAAACAAACAAAGAAAAAAACAGCCAGTAAATAAACAAAACCCACAAAGCATAGTTCTTGGCTATTTGTTAAGCAAATTCTTCAGATCCTGCAGTTAAAGCCACAATACAGCAGAATACCAGAACACATTTCTACATATCTAATTACATGAAGTCCCTGATAGCTGCACTTAAACTGATTCTCAAAAAAGACAGAATTTTCATTACATATAATGAAATTAATTATTTTTCTGTCTTTTCCAATGGAATAGCTGGGCTTATTGTTAGTTTTCCCTTTATTAGGGAGTATGTATAATTCCATAGAATACTATAGAAACCATTATATAGGTGCTACACAGGGGTAAACTAATTTAACATAAATTAGCAATTATGAGGAAGAAGATAATCTGATCTATAGATGACATTACACATAAATATGACTATCTGCCTTTCTTAAGAGTTAAATTATTTTATCTATTTAACTGCAGATGGAAGTACTCCACTCTGTTTTGCACAATCCAGTACTCATCTACTTATATGAGTAGACCTGTTTCTCACTTTATAGAATACATTGGTAAAATTGTTCTATACATACTAATGCCAAATATCCTAGATGTTTTGGGTTGAAGCTCCCAGGGACTAAAAGGAAACTGGTATCCTGAAAAACTAGAGCAACAGGCCAGATTCACCAAAATTGACTCTATTGTCAATTCTTAATATTGACTGTATTCTTAATAGTTTTCCAGTGTTTAAATATCAAATTACTGATGAGGTGTTAAGTAGCAGAAACTGTTTTCCAGCTTCAGCTTAGACTTGTAGGCTCTATGTCTGCTCAACTGTAGAGAATTAGAACCAACCAAAGAAATATTTTGAGATGATAGTTTAGCTCTATTGTTGCAATAATACTTTCTACTCACTCAGTTAACATAGTTATCAGAATAACTCTCTGAATTGGAATTTATAGAGAAAATAGGTTTAGGCCCTAAATAATGAATCATTTGTAGGGCATCTCTAAGGGCTCTGCTCTGCAAGACTCTCTCAAATCTATCAAATAGCTTGCTTGGTTTTAGAGAATAACAAATTCAGGGATTGCATTCCTCTGTAGTTGCCTACAAAAGTTTATCTGATGTTAAAAAGCAGGTGCAAAGTTTCATGTTTCTAGATATATTTTCTAATATTTTTTGTCAGTCTGTATAAAATGGAAAGCTGATATTATGTAATAAATGCAAGCTGAGAACTAAGTGTCCTTAAAATTAATAATAAAAAACTGCAAGTTACAAGTCAAAACAAATACCACCCTTCAAGATTTTGACAAAATCACTTCCAGTTCAAAGAATGCTTCTCAATCCTCATGCTACCTTTTTTTTCTTTTTAATTCATCATTCATTTTTGCAGAGATAATAATAACAAGGCAGGTTTGCCATGGAAAAAATCTACTCTAAAAAAATTAATTTTAAAAACGAGCATTTCTGTTACTACATTGCCCTTCTTCCAAAGATATCCAAGCCAGGAATCAAGCATAATGCCACCTGTTATGAAAGGTCTTTTTTTTCCCCTACTTTTAAAACTACTTCAAGACACTTTATGCTTTCCTTTAATTCAGAACAGAATTAAGTTGCTGTGCCACAAAGAGCAAATTGTGACAGCTGATTTCAAAGCAATCCTTCAAGACAAGTCCTGACTGCCATGTACTCAGCTGAAGAAGATTACTCAAAGGTTGGATGAACAAGAGCTGCTGTTATACAACCTCAGTGGTCTCAAAACTGCAGAAGGAAACATATGGGTAGCATATCAGCACTGAAAATGGCAGGTCTGCAAATGTGCAACATCCTCCTGATGGCCATTATTATCATATAAGCCCAGTATTCATACATAAAAATATGAAGATCCATTTTTATTGCTTTAGAGCTGGACATCAGAAATCACTTTAATATCTTAGAGCTCTCAACTCAGTGTGTCTGAAAGGACCACGTCTCCACGCTCCGTTCAATAAGGATTTGATTTCTCTGTATTATTTAAACATCCACCTTTAGGGGATTTTGTGTCCTTTTTCTCCACAGTATACTTGCATAATTTCTCACAGATTCTTGGAAACTCATAAAAGTTTTATATATGTGTGTCAAGGTAAGAGTAACCACTTTCAGGTAAGTAAAAGTAGCGTCTATTAGGAAAAGCTGTAGACATCAAGAGAGCTAAGTAATTCTGAGTTGCTTTAGGGCTTTGACTTTGCATTTATTCATACGTGTATCTCAGGAAAATCCCTACTTTCTACATGTTGCTTGTATTAGTGGCACACAAAATACCTTCAGTGCTATACTCTTGGACATTGAACAGTTTTTCAGGATGCAGAAACCAGTAACCTTCTTTAAAGGATTTATTTTTTAAGCATTCCTCCTAAAAGTTACAATTTTGTTTTGCTGAGATTCCCAAATATAGTTTGAGCCTTCAAATTCTCCTAAATATGAAATTACTGTGGTGCTCTTTTAAAGTGAAATTGTACAGTTTATTCAAAGTTAAGTGATTGGTGCACAAGACAATATTGCCACAGACTTCGGTGGTGCAGTATCAGGCCTTATAAGAGCAGTCATTCCTGCCTTTTCTGTGACTTCTAAATTCAAATTATTTTACTGGCAGTTTTCTCAGAAGAGTTGCATTTTTGAACATTAGAGAATGTTTACAATGCTCAAAGCATTAATTAATAAAGTAATTAACTATACCCCTCAATGTTAATTTATTTAGACACTATTCAAAAGACATAAGATCACAGTATTTTATTAAATATTTAAACTGTCTAACTGCTCATTAAATATTTAAACTGTCTAAGCAAGACAAAAGTTTTCATAGACTGAAGTGTTTTTCTTCACATATATTATTCTTTATACTTTCTACATATGCAAATGTCTTTATCTCTCTCCTTTTCAGTACAGCTTGAAACAACAGAAAATTATGAATGAAAAGACAAGAATAGACCAAGCAGCAGCATTAATTCTGTATCACGATCAATACCCCAAAACAAGTGTTCTTTCTGCCTCCCTTCCTTCTTGTTATAATTTCTACAGGTGTCCAGAAAATGTATCACACCAAACAATTACAAGTCTATATCCCTGAGAGAAATTACAAACACGCTCACTGTTTTGCTAACACTTTGCTAAACTTCCTTTGAGACAAGGATACTCTCACGCAATAGTGATACATATCAGACAAAATATAGCATAAAAAATAATAAATTAGTTGAATTAAGAGCTGTACAGGAGGTCAGAGACTTTAAAGAAAATCCAACAAGCCATTTCCTCAAATAACGGGACTTTAATATTCTCTTAAATACCATTCACTTACTGTGCAGGGAATGACCTGCTCCAGACTTCTTTACACATAATAAAACAAAGAGTTAAACTTGTGAGTATTGATACTTAAACAACCTTATAAACGTGTGCAAGACTGACATGACCATAAAAACTCTGTTCATCCCTAATAAATCACTCCTTTTATTTTAATAGCACTGGCATAAAAACAAATAACAGTTACCATCTAGATTTACAGTGATGTAACTGAGGTCAGTGCTTGGATGCATGTGTTTTAGTGAATGGTTATTTCTATGCACACTTAAAACTCTGAACCATATAGAATTAATGAGGCTGCAAACAAAGGAGAATAAAGTTCTACTTATAATTTGTCTATATGCCTGATACACAGCACTCACGCACAAACAGAGAAACCGGTCTCTCTGCAGCAGAGCTAGGTGAACTTTATATTTAGAGGCTTATACTGAGTAGAGGGAAAGGAATTGCACAGTATAACATGAACCAACCAACTTTCACTACTGTCCTGTTCTGTCTCTGTACAGGCAAGTGACCATTAGATTGCGTAAAAAAGAAATATGTGTGGTTTCAAGTGGTCTGTTGAATAAAAAGTAGAGGACCCAGTAGCTCAGTTCTGGAAAGAAAATCAAAGTCATACTGAACACAGACAGATCAATTCAATAAGTACCACAAACTACAAAACACCTTTGAATGTGCATCATCAATTGCAGAAATGCTATTGTTTAATTTAGCTGGGAAAAAATGCTGTGACTGTTGGAGTAGTGCATTTCACTTAACGTGGGATAGAGAAAAGAGGACAGAGAAAGCGAAGGAGACCAAAACTGTTTTTCTGTCCCTACTCTCTGGTAGGGAATTGGGGATATGCTCTCTATGCTGCCAACAGAGGCATTCATATCACGTGTCCTTGAAAAAACCCCTAAAAAGATAACTGTTTTTATAGCTTATTTCACTCTCCAGCATTGTACTGCCAAGCACTGTAGGACACGTAGCAGAACTTAAGTGAAACTGAACTGACGAATCCCTTATAAGTGTTCTGTTTTAACTTAATAAAATCATGCTAGTGTGCCACCAAAGAAGGTCCTCCCTCCATAAGTTACAGTCCAACTACATTATTGCAACCAACAAATGGAATTCACAATGAAGAATGCAACTGGCTTTATTATTTCACATCACTTAGATTCTAAGCTTGTTTTGATAGGTTCTACTTTCCTTTTTTGTATCCACAAAGTACATAAGGCAACAAAGCCTGATGCATTTAAAGGAATCTGAGAACACTCTTGGAAGAAAAGGAATGCCCATGAAATTATGATTTCTGGAATACTTATTTTTGTAATCAAATCAAAACTTCTCTGCTTAAAGCCATCTTGCTCAGAAATTTCTTCACACATCTAGAAAAATCTCTGTAAACTCACTTCTCACATATGGAACAAGAGAACAGCAAGCATCAATTGCTTTCAAAAACATTTTTGAAAAAATATAAACGCCATTCCTTTTGCTCTCAAGTTTACACATATGATCATGGTATCTCTATGATTACCATGCCACAGACTCAAGACACTGCATAAAATGTTTGCCACTTCTTCACAAAATTCATTTTGTTTGTATACAAAAACAAACCAATGAACTCCTAGCACTTCAGTGGTCTCTCACCATTCCACACCAGTTTCTCATAAGTTGGAAGGATTCCACAGAATCTCCAAGGACAAACTTTAGAAGGAGGCTTGAGTTAAAGGATCGGCAGCACATAAACCTGTCTTTTTAATGGCAACCACTTTACATTGTTTAGCACATTTAGCAGGATTTAAGGATGAAACTAATACAGTCACAAACTTTCAGAAAAAGCCTGTGAGGTAGAGGGGGAAAAAATGGTGAGGGATGAAATATATAGTCACTGCCAACAGGTCTTGAGCAAGCACTGCATGAGCAGGTGAAAAAAAATCTAGTGACTGTGAAGAGCTTGATGACAGTTCTGGGTCTGCTTCCCTTATTCAACTGTTTCCACTTATATTCACCTCTGCATCTGTTACATATTTAGGGGTGTTTTTATTAGTAGTTTTGAATCCATTGAAGCAGGTGAGCACGTATTTAAAAGACAACTAAAAAGAAAACAAGACATTAAAAAGAAAACACTAAATAGTTCAGAGAAAAGTAGAAGGAGTGCTCTTGCAAATAAAGGCAGCAAACTCATTTTAATTGAGTTTATGCCATTTGAATGTAGACAAATGAATAAAACAGTTTAATTTTAAATGAAATCGGGGGAATGTAATTTGATGCATATAATCTCTCTTGGCAAGGACTTCTCAAGAAGGACAACAGCAAATACACGCACATACCACCTGCACGTATCTATCATACACTGATCTTCCTTAAGCAGCTTTCCCCCACCTTCCCACCCTTCTACATTAATCAATTATTTAAAACTCACTTTATAATCTTACCTGTTTTCCTCCATATTTATGTGCTGACAGAGGTCCCAGGTCAGGAAAGCATGTGGTACGCGTTTGAGATCCAAGTGCATAATGGCAGGGAGAAGGGTTAATTCCCCCCAAAATGCCTTTCTGAATATGAACTCTTTGGCCAAGGGTGATGAATTTATGCTTTTGTTTTCAAGCTGTTCTTGGAGGGAAAAGGAAAAAAGAAAAAAGTAACCCACAGACTTGTCTCCAAAGTACTTAATATCTTTTGATTCATATGTTTGGGGGTTTTTTTCATATATAACCTTACTTTAATACCTTAATTGCTGGGTAAGACAATATGCAGCTATGTTTGGGACTATATGGAAAAGTATTAAAATACATTATAACAATTAATTTTCTTTGTATTGGTGAGTCTATGTAATTTTGACAGGGACTGTGAAGGACTCAACAGTCCAATAGATTGTAATTTCACATCTAAAAAGTTTAGAAGTGTTGCAGAACTACTTAAGCACTTGACCAGCTCCTCCCTCAAAGAAATACAAAGGAATCCAAACATCTGTATTAAAGTGCAGTTACATGACACATTGTCTTGTCTTCAGACAGTAAAGCCAGTTTAAGATGTTCCCATGCATTTCCTCCCTGACACCAGCTACTCCTTCCTTCATTTAAGCTGCTCCCTGGAATAAGCCAATTATATAAAACCTTCTTTGTGGTTTAGATGTTTTACCTGCAGTAAAATACCTCTCTCTATTTTTGATCACAGATGAAAACACACTCCAAATTACAAGTACCTACCTACTATTGGAAGGAAGACACTTTTCTTGTTTAAAACACCCATGGTGATGATGTTTATAAAGTAATCCAGAGGAAATTGTGTGGATCATAATGACAAAAAATCCATGAAATTCTGGTCTAGGCATCAGGGAGCTCACAGAGACGCAGTTTACATTCTATTTGCTTTTGCCAAGACTGCTTATCTTGTAGCTGTACATATGATGCAATAAGAACCATAAAGTTGTGAAGCGGGAAAAAAACAAACAAAACAAAACAAAACTCCCACTCCTTATGTGAACTACAGGTTGGTGGTTAAGACAGTCCCTGAAAGGGAGGCACGTATTTACATTCCTACTCCTGAGGAAAATACTACATGTCCTAAGCCATAACACAAAAGGCAAGTCGCAGAATCACAGAATCATTTAGATTGGAAAAGACCTCCAAGATCATTGAGTCCAATCATTGACTGATCACTACCTTGTCAATTAGACCTTACAACTAAGTGCCACATTCAATTTTTTCTTGAACACTTCCAGGGACGGTGACTCCACCACATCCCCGGGCAGTCCATTCCAGTGTTTAACAAACCCTTCCATGAAGAAATTCCTTCTGATGTCCAAACTGAACCCTCTTATAGTGAAGGGCCCAAAACACAGAACTCGAGGTGCAGCGTCATCAGTGCCGAGTACAGGGGGACAATCACTTTACTAGACCTACTGGTCACACTGTTGTTGATACAGGCCAGGATGCCATTTGCCTTCTTGGCCACCTGTGCACTGCTGGCTCATCTTCAGCCACTGTCAACCAGCACTCCCGGGTCCTTTTCCGCCAGGCTGTCTTCCAGCTACTCTTCCCGCAGCCTGTATCACTGCAGGGGGTTGTTGTGACCCAAGGGCAGGACCCAGCACTTGGCCTTGTTGAACCTCAGACAACTGGCCTTGGCCCATCGATTCAGCCTGCCCATATCCTTCTGCAGTCTTCCTACCTTCCTGAAGATCAACACTTCCACCCTCTAGTATCATCTGTGAACTTCCTGAGGGTGCACTTGATCATCGATAGATATTAGACAGGACTGGGTCCAATACTGAGCCCTGGGAAACATCACTAGTGACCATCCAACAACTGGATTTAGTTCCATTCACCACCACACGCTGAGCTCAGTCATCCATCCAGTTTTTAACCCAGCGATGAGTGCACCTGTCCAAGTTGTGGGCTGACAGCTTTTCCAGAAGAATACCATGGGAGACAGACTTTGCTGAAGTCCAGGTAGAATACATCCACAGCCTTCCGTTCATCCAATCCTGCCACCTATCTTACAAGCAGATCAGTGCAGTAAGTGGACTCCAAGGACATCTAACAGACCAAGTCTGAAGGAAATATGTGTAAATGAGCTGTTTGAGTTTGGATGCTGACTATTTGAAATGCTTCTCAGTACTGTTTAGGACTGGACACAAAGATATGTTCAAGTTTGTGGAGCTCTAGATTATATGAATTTCAATGTTTCTTTCAAATTCTGGTGGTTTTTAAGAGACAGTTTTGTGCTTAGGCATCCTAACTTAAGTTGATGTCAACTTTTTTCAAACTTAGTTTAATAACTCCTTTGAACACTCCTGTTATTCTAATTTATAAGGCAACATATTTGTTCATATTCAGATAAAATATATCAGATAAACCACAGCTAACGTTACCAAAAAAATTTAGATGTACGTTTTCTGAAAAATAATCATCATAAGAAAGAGAACATATGATGATTTAATCAGTGAAAACATTTCAGTTCTTGAAAAATATATGAATAATAAACACACATGCCAAGAAGAGCAAGGCATCTATAAGCATAGAATTTTGAGAAATAGTGGAAAATATTTCTCTCTGAAAACATTTTCCAACAGTCTGCAATGTTGCAAATTACATCAATGCTTGTCATTTTGTCCAAACTACAGTCACAGTGTGAAATTACAAACCATGATAAGATGATAAAGCATACTATCAAACTAATTTCCCACTAACAGCATGGTAGCCTCACAAAAGGAATTAGATTTCGTTTTTTGTCACATATTTGGCACATTTACAGATACCTTCGGAACGTTAAATTCGTCAAATTTAACAAAAACAACAGTTTGTCAACTGCTGAGTTCGGGGAACTAAAACATTCAAACTACTCACAGGTATTCAGCCTACGTGGCCAGATTGGGTCTAATCCAAATCAAAGCATGCCAAGTAGGGCCACACTGGTAGCAAAGGAGTAAGACCTACTAATAGCACAAACTAGGCTAAGGGCAGAAAAGGATACAGGGAGAGGAGACAAGACAATGCATAAATGAGTCATGGGGATTTAGGCAGTAGAGAAGAAGATAGTACAGTCTGTTTAGAGACAGATTAGTCAACTTTCATTAGTTCACTCTAATACTTCAAAAAATTTGGTTTTCTCCAGAACACATTTAGGGAGGCAGATAAAAATAATGCATCACAGTGTCATAGAAAAAAAAATTTAAAAAATCAAATATGTAACTTTAATTTATTTTGTGGTGCTTTTAATAGAAAAAGTTTTATCCTTCTCAAGAAAGTTACAAAACCTACTTCTGCTGATAGTCTTAATAGAATTTGCTTGCCCCTTTTGTGCAATCATAATTGATCACCTTCATTTTTACATGCAAAACATTTCACACAGCTGCAGAAATACTGGAAACGCATGTTGCTTTCAAGTTCCTGAAGGTATTTTAAACAAGTATATCTCAAAATCCCATTTTATAGAGAAAAGAGCTTGGATAAAGAGATTATCCCAAGACATATTTCTTTCTCATTTATGAAGTAACCAATCTTTCTTAGTCAAAAGATTCAAATACATGAATAGACACCTCTAAATGGTGCTGTTATGATTAAATCTTCAAAATTCTGCTGCATGGAAAGACTAGCACTATATCCTTAACAGATGTAGTGTTGGAATGGTTTTATACTCTTCAGAGAAATGGCAGAATAAGATTTATCACCCTAACTCCAGTAAAATGATACTGAATGGAGTGCTGTCAGTGACGAATGACAATTCCAGCCAATTGAACTTTTCTAAAGAAAGTAAAAGATGGAATCATTTCACTATTTTGTAGTTTGGAAAAGCAGCCTGGAGTGCTGAAATCTGCCAGAATTTTTATAATTAGTGGCCTTCTACTATCTACTTTAAGCAAGGGAATTATATCATGTAGATTATGGGATCTGAGACCACAGAGAGTGTAATTTTCACCATGTCTGGAGGAGGATTTAAATATGAGTACAACTTTACGCAGACACAAATTTTCTAAATTATAAAACATTACTACACAAAACCACTAAAACCAAACTTAGATGTTTTCAAATCCTTGCAACTTGAAATCTAGGTTTCCAACATACTGGGTCTGAATCTACCACAAGAAAAAGCTAAGCACAAGGTAACTTTCAATGCAATATTTCAATTGAGAAATAAACCAGTTTCCAAGTTCACGACTGGTGTACATAACCTGTGAGGATTTAAAATCTGCACATACTTATTCTAGTGAAATAACTTCCAGGAGGACTTGAGTCTTTACTTTCAATACCAGATCAGAAGAAAATAAAGAAGCAAGCCTTGTTCACGTTACTATAATGTCTCTCAAATAACTTGACTGTTTTTTTCTTAAAGGAGAAAAAGCAATTTCCTTCATTAAAGAACAAATATTTAAACTTAGTCTCCCTCCCTTTATTTTTTTGACATTTTAATATTAATATTTGAGAGCTTTAAGTTCTAGTCAGCATTGCATTAACTGTTGCTCTAACAAGTGTTAATGCAGTTCCTGTCTTTCCTCTGAAGAGCTATAAAAACACAGTGCTTTCAAAATTTAGGTAAGGATATAAATCTCAGCTCCAGGTGTTCCTGAATTACTTTCCGTAATCTGAAATTGAACTAGTCCTGACCAACTCTGAATAAAGTTTGAATGCAGTATAGACTTGTACTAAGTTAAACCACCAGAAGAATGAGTATGTAAAACAAACCAAAACTTACTGACATATTTACTTTTTGGAAGGCATGTCAAATGAACTTTAAAACCAGATCTGAAAATCCAGCTGTAAATGGGTATGCAAAAGTGATTAATGAGTGCTGAACACCATCCAGATCACATACTTGTAAGAACTACACCAAGCTAGTAAAAATTTCACCCTGAAGTGACAATTCAATTTAAATTAGAACTTGCAGTTACTTTTCTAATTTAAGTCAATAGTAATCCTATGGTTGCCATATATCAGAAAAACTTGCTTAGTAAGAGCATAAAACAGCTCAGTACAACAGACATAAACAACGATCTTTTCGAATTTCATTCCTGAGTGAAGAGTGCACAACTTCTTCACTGCCAGCCCTAACACAAATCCTCCCGAGTCTGTACCCCTAATCATGTTTCTACTTTCAATGAGTTTCTGAATGTCTCTTCTATCCCCCAACCACCACCACTAACTAGAAAATCCTCCCTCATTATCTTGACTGATTGCTTCAATTAGCGAGCAATTCAGTCAACTCACATTATGTTCTATGTTTCAATTCCAGGAAGGTAAAGGTTCACTGATATACTTCAGGTTTACTTAATTAGAAGGAAAATTAACTTAAATGTTCTAAAGACACAATACTGGATTAGACTGCCTGACTAATGCTTACAAACTTTGCACCAGCCAAGGCCTTCCTTGCCAATCATGTCCTGGGGGGCATCAGGCAAAGCATCGCCAGCTGGGCAAGGGAGGGGATTGTCCCACTCTGCTCTGCACTGGTGCAGCCTCCCCTTGAATATTGTGGGCAGTTTTGGGCACTGCAATACAGGAAAGAAATTAAGCTACTAGAGAGCATCCAAAGGAGGGCAATGAAGATGGTGAAGGGCCTTGAGGGGAAGCCGTATTAAGAGTGGCTGAGGTCACTTGGTCTGTTCAGCCTGGAGAAAAGAAACTGAGGGAAGACCTCATTGTGGTCTACAATTTCCTCGTGAGGGGAAGAAGAGGGGCAGGCACTGATCTCTTCTCTGTGGTGATCAGTGACAGGACACAAGGGAACACCCTGAAGTTGTGTCAGGAGAGGTTTAGCTTAAATATTAGAAAAAAGGTTCTTCACCCAGAGGGTCATCGAGTACTGGAACAGGCTGCCCAGGGAAGTGGTCACAGCACCAAGCCTGACAGAGTTCAAGAAGTGTTTGGACAACACTCTCAGGATCATGGTGTGACTCTTGGGGATGGTCCTTTGCAGGGCTAAGAGTCGGACTAAGTTGGCCAAGAGGGATCCTTGTAGGTCTCTTTCAACTTGGTATATTCTGTGATCACAGATGGCTTTCTCTGGTTGACAAGAAGTTCAACATGAGCCAGCAATGTGCACTGGCAGCCCTGAAAGCCAAGTGTACCCTGGGCTGCACCAAAAGCAGCCTGGCCAGCAGGTCGAGGGAGGTGATTCCGCCCCTCTATTCCACCCATGTGACTCCCCACCTTAAGTACTGAGTCCTGCTCTGAGATCTCAATGTAAGAAGGATGTGGAAGGATGCAGCAAGTCCATGGGAGGCCACAAAGCTGACTACAGGGCTGGAGCACCTCTCCTATAGAGACAGGTTAGTGAGAGTTGAGTTTGTTGAGCCTGGAGAAGAGAAGCCTCCAAGGAGACCTTACAGTAGCCTTCCAGTATCTAAGGGAGGCTGAAAGAGATCTGGAGAGGGACTTTTTACAAGGACATGGTATGATATGACAAGGGGGGATGGCTTTAAACTGAGAGTAGGTTTAGTTTAGATATTAGGAAGAAATTCTTTGCTGTGAAGGTGGTAATGCTCTGGAACAGGTTTCCCAGAGAAGCTGTGGATACCCCATCCCTGGAAGTGTCCAGGTCAGGCTGGATGGGGTTTTGAGCAACCCAATCTAGTAAAGGGTGTCCCTGCCTATCCAGGTGGGCTGGATCTAGATGATCTTTAAGGTCCCTTCCAACCCAAACCATTCCATGACTTAGTGTATTTAGAGACATATATTACTTTTTGTATTTATCTCAGAACAACAGATGAGTAATGCAGATTTCACCTATAAGGGCTGTGAGTTTAATATTTGGAACCAGTGAAAAATCCATTATTAGGTAACGTATCAAATCAAAATAGCCCAAATTTAGTGATTATTTTCTGATCATTGTGATTTAGTCTCAATAGGTATCCAGTGATATTTGCCTTAGTAAAAACAATGATTCTTCAAATTTTCCTTTTTCTTAAGTACTTAAACACTCATTTGGACTTATTTTCCCTTTAAATTATATGAAATACTATTTATATTTTATCTTCCAATGCACTTCTCTCAATTACCATTGGTTCTATGTTGATTTAACATATCAAATTGTAAGTCTAGAGTTCAAATAATTTAATCATCTTACTGCATTTCAAATTTTTATATCAGTTCAGGTTTTCTAGCTCTAGAAAACAGACTGTGGTGCATATGCAAATTTGAACAGGCAGCAATATTCCTGGATTTTTCTCTTCCTTCTCAATCCTGAAAACTAGTCAGCAAAACTGAGACCTGCAGTATGCTTGATATCTGTACTTCCCATGATTCAATGACAGATGTATAACACAATGTGGTAATGTCTCCTTCATGAAGTAACCCATCTTTCTTAGATGGACTAACCATTAGAAGGAAGAAACACGTTGAAATACTGTGCAGCAATAATTAGATTGGCTGTTGGCAATCTGGTTGTTTTTCTGAAGAGAAAAATGGGAGAAAAACAGAATAAAGATTTTGTGGATTTTTGATTGGGATTTGGTTGGTTGGTTTGGAGGGTTTGTTTGTAAATTGTACATTAGAATAGGAAAAAAATTACATTAACATGCTTATTGTAACCAATTTTGGGTCTTCAATCAGTACTATATTTAGAAATGGATTTACACGCCCCTCAAATATTAGGAGAGTTAGAAAATTTTTAGTGAGAAAAGTGTTTTATGTTGAAAAGTGACATCTTTTTCTATTGCCTAAAATATATTTTTATTAACATGTCTGAGGAAGATGACAAAACTTACAGGTTACTTAACTTAGTTATTTTGCATCAGCAAAGATATGAATTAACTATCTACAGGAACAACCACTCCAAAAAAGTTTGCCAGACACATGACAGTGACAAAGTATTTTCTTTTCTGAATATAAGGGAGACTAGCTCTTATGTCAGTAGGAAGCAAGTCAGTAAATGCTACCAAGTTTTGAACAACTCAATATAAGAAGAGGTCACTTAAAGTAAGGGCTGTTCTTGTTCAAGCTATTTCATCAACAGCAGAACATTGCAAAGCCCCTTAGCACACAAAAGTACAATACACAAGTAGTTTAAACATCTTTTAGCTTTCAAGCACTAATGCCATACAAAAACTCTAAATTAAAATACGGTCAATCCAAAAGTCTGCATAAAATCCTTAGAAGTTTTACAAACACTTTTAGAGTTTGTTAAAAAAACCCAAACAAACAAAACCACAAGCAAACAAAACAAGAAAAACAACCATCTCAAAATCAGCTGTATCTTAAACTGTACCTCAGGTTTCTACGGAAAGTCATATTCACACATGATAAGATGGGTCAAGGCAGCATAAAACTATACCTGGAGATATGAGAAAATGAATGTAGGGTTAGAGACTGAAAAAAAAAAAAATCATTTATCTACATTCAGTCAGTCAACAATTCTTAGGGTCACTTTTTCCTCAGAACCAAGAACATGGCCCTGCTCTAGCCAACTTACCTTCAAACATGGAAGAAACATCGTAGTGTGTGAGAGAAATATCTCTAATTAAAATTTTGGAGATGGCCAAATAAAGTGAAACAAAGAACTTCATTGACAGCACGCTGGATGCACCCGACTCACAACCACGTCGGAGTACAGCCCGAATGGGAGGGACAAGCCCTTTTAAGACCCTTTGATTTACATAGCCACTCCCTCGCTCCTCCAATGCCAAGCCTGGCTCTTTTCTTTCTCAACAGGTGATATAGTCTTCTTCTTGCAGTCCACTGGTTGTTTTAACCAACATGTCAGATTGTTTCCCTGCCCCCCGGCCGCATGGTCCCTTGGCAGTGAGTTCAGACTGGTCTTACTGCCTTACACACACCTTAACTGTAAGTAACAGTAAGTAACTGTGAGCAACCCTGTAAGCAGCAATAGGTAACCGTAAGTAGAACAGTGAGCAGCCCACTAGTCCTCGGCCACAAAATGGCTCCCCAACTCCCCAAATAAAATGACCTCCAGGTATCTCGGCACGAGGCAACCTTGGAAACCCCTGCTTGTAATAAAATCCGTCTTATTAATTTCCTACAGTGTGTATTAAAAAAGATCCTTCAAATGGTCAGTAATTGCTTAGCTTTATAAAAATTTTTCACGTCAACTAACCTCTTTTCATCTACAAAATCTTCCTACACTTTCTTGAGAAAAGTGACAGTTTTGTCTAAGACAGCTAACCCTAATTCTAGCTTCATCAGGATTTCCATCTACAAGGTTGAGAAATTAAGGACTCTGGTTGTATATAATCACTTTTCAAAAAATATCCTTCCCTGTGATATCACAAGAGATATTCACTCCTCAAGCAATTGGCAATTTAAATTGTCATCAACAGTTTCTAGACAGTGCTTGAAAGGAAGAATCAGGGATCCATACAAAAAGACTACAAGAGAAAACACAGGTTTTTTGTAATGTAAGAAATACAGAAAATTCAAGCTTGAATAGCTAAATGAACAGCAGTACAAAAAGCCTGCAGGTTGAGCAATAGTTTTGACAATTAGGTACTTATTCTATAGCTTCTTAACAGTAGCACCATTCAACAGAAGAAAAAAAATGAGGAGATAAAAATCCTGATTCCTGTGGATTCAGACTTTTTGTTTCTCAAGACAACTCTAAATTTCAGGTTATTACTAGTAGAATAGTAGCAATTATGTGATGGAATGCACTATAAACCATTGTTAGTGGCCTTTTTTACCCTTATTCCAAGTAAATGAACTATCTAGTAAATTACTCTATTTCAAGAGCAGTAAAACTTTCTATTAATGTGACAATGATTATCCACCATTTTATTAAAAAACAGCCCTTCACCTTCCCTCTTTTACCCCATTTGAAAATGCAATGTGAAATCTTGTTTTTTCTTAGTTCTCAGCTTTCAGATGAACCTGAGCTTTGAAAAACTTCTGAAAGCATCGGAATACCTAAAAAGAAGGAGAATCTAAGGGAATCAAGCCCATTCCTCTGATAAGAGGTTGAAATAGAAAGCACACACATTAAAGCAGAGGAAGAAGCCGCAGGGAATATTATGGATAAATAGTAGAATATTTACCATTTTAGTAAAGGAAGGAATTGGGTTCTAGTGGCTTGGTACAGGACAGGGATATGGAAAACAGATCAGAAGGCTTCTGCTTATCTCGGAATTATTAAAAACTTAATTTCTTTACAAATGAAAACTTGCACAGCAAATTTGAGCTGTTTTAAAGAAAGACATAACACATTTGAATGCAGATAATTTTTATAATATAAAGATAAATAATAAAGTCTAATGAAGAAGAGTTAGACTGCATAAATTAGGTTGGACAGATTGTTTCTAGAAAATTATATCACAAATGTCACAAATGTGACTTCCTAATATATCAAAGAAGTGCTGAAGCCTTGTCTAAGCAGAAGCAGTTTGAACCAGCTGTCCTTCATTATAGGTTTCTAGCTTAGCTGAGGGTTAGACCTTCAAGTCTCTGCTGACAGATATTTGAGTAATACTTCATTTGGTTACTTTACAAGAAAGGGCTGAAATGATTGCCTATGCTGACAGGATTCTTAACATTAACTTGAATTTGCAGTGGTACCTGTTTCTCACGGGTCATCTGATGCAATTTTAGCTATATAAGGAGCTTTGAATGTTCCTGAATTTCATCAGAGACTTCTGTGTGGCCCTAAGGTCTCAAGCAGACAAGTTGTTAAGGCTTAGTACCAGACAGGGCCTCAGAAACCCAAAAGTAAGAGGAAAAAAATGCCTAAAGTCTTTCATACTAAACAGACACCATGGTTAAGTGAGCTGAGTGGTCAGTTTAAAGGTGTTTATCTTTTTAATGGGAGTCTAAATGTAAAATTAGTACCTCTAAGTTAAAGCTGCTATTAAGTACCAAGTAATCAGTTATGTTACACTGCTGGCAGTATGAAATTCAATTCCCTTTGAAAGATGCTGCACTCAGCTTAAATTTGCAGCTTCTGCTATTAAGTGATAGGTATGCTCATTCCCAAGAATCCATCAAGTTTATCTATATTGTCTTTCTGCACTTTTCGGTGACAAATGTCTAATTTTCTTCAAGTAGTGTAAATATTAGATATATAGTAGCCTCAAAGAACTCAAAAGAAGCAGCAGAACCTTTCTTCAGCATCTTCATTGTAAAGGGATTTTTAGGTGAGAACTTTTGTTTAATATTATGCTTCCAATATTGTCCATTAGAGATCACATTTCATACAGACCTAAAATGCCAAAAATAATCCAATGTTTAACCTAAGAAAGGTAAAAAGGATGTGAAAAGATAAAATTGGTTTCCCTGGATAAATCAGGAACAAGTAAAGACAGAGAAGCATATGGATATACAAGTCTACAATTTGGAAAAGGTTCCAAAGATCCTGACATTCCTGAATTTTGGCAATTTTTCTTTCAGACAATCCTCTGAAATTTGTAGAATGACATTTTGTTAAGGGTCAGACAACAAAAAGCTAAAGAAAACTTGCAAGAAGGCTGTTAGGACAAAAATTTAATTTGTGCTACCCTTTTCACAAACTTAGCTGAGCAGCTACTGCTAGGAAGGTAGAAACATCAAATGCAAATCTGTTCATAAATGTTCTAGAAGATGTGGTTTTCTTGTGATATGACAATTTTGGCTGACAACATTCAGACTGATAAGACGAGAAATGCTGAAAAAATATTTACTGACAATACTGAGTGAAAAAAAAATTGCTGAGGAAGTTCAATGCTGACAAACATTAAACAAGATACATGACAACTCTAACTTTGCAGTGATGAATTCTGAGTTGATTCCCCCTATGCAAAAATGAGATAGTGGCTGTACAGATGTGTCCAGGAGGCAAAATAGCCCCTTGGGAAAATTGCAGAGATCTTACATTTTGTTATGAAAAAGAATTCAGGTCTTAAACAGAAAACAGAAGATGAGAATGTGATTTATACAGATGAGAATGTGATTTATACAGAATCTTAAACTAACACTTACCTCTTCAAATAACATTGGAAAAACTCATGCTAGTTTCCTGCTGACCTGTTTATGTTCTGCAAGCATTGTTCTCATACTTGAAGTTTACTGTCTATGTATTTTGCCTCTATTGTTTCTCTCCAATCATGCAAATTATACAAATACAGTCACAATTTCACTAGTACACTTATCAACAACTTCCCTGGGATATTTCCCAGATTTACCTTTTCTAGACCATGACCTCTTCTGCAAGAGCCTGCACAAAATCCCCAGTGGTCTACATTTTCAAAAAATTATCCTGTGATGTAGAATCTCTACCAATAGAATAGAATGAGGTAACAAGAACAGCACTTTTGCCATGGCACTTGCCTAATCCTGTTTATTTATTCCCTCCATTTCTCCTAGATTCACTGGTACACAAAACCCATCACAATAATAGCTGTCTCTTTCTGAAATGCAAGGCATAAAAGAAAATACTGGCAAGAAAAATACTCACATATTCACCTGATACAGTAATAAACACCATTAACAATTTCTTCTTTACTGAAGGAAAGAAAAATAGATCAGCTTAAGTGCAATGCTATTCAAAAAAGATAATGCAAGAACTTAAAGTAACAGGTATGTTAAAAGCCGCATTACAATAATATGGTCAGAAACAGTATTTCTGAAAGCTCCTGCTTTTGGATTCTTTTTTTTTTTTTAATCCACATAATCACGGAGTAAACTCAGTAAATTCTACTTATCCTAAAATAAGAGCAGAATTGATGCTTTTCATTTTCAACAACAACAAAAAAAATTATATGAAGATAAAACTGGAAAGGAGAATCAGCTTTAGTACTGATAGCAGAAGCAACGAACTCGCTCTTCTCTCTTCCTCCAGATATGTAGTCCAGACATTAAATTCAAGCAGCAGTTTCTGAAGCAGAAAAACATAGCTTCAGTTTGTAAAGAAGGAGGCCAGGTATAAGGAAAGGAAATGAAAGGGGAGTAAAACTCCCTTTCAGCTACAAAAGCAGCTCTAACTGAACTTATGATAAGGATTATGGGACATACTTGCTAATAATAATAGCAAGAGAGCTGGAATTAACTGGGCCTATCCACCATTATGTGCAATAACGTATTCATCACTGACATCAGGAAAATCTGTCTTAGATGGGGGTAAATACTCATTTAGAGGTGCAAGAAATGCAACTCAACAATTTTTATAGAGATTTGAACACATATTCTTGGGTATCTTTTCTTAGATATTTGAAAAAATTAAATTAGAGGGATTATATCTGCAAAAAAGGCTCAGAGTCACAAATAAGACCCCACATGAAGAATAAAAAGTAAATATTAAATTTAATTTCTCTTACAAAAAATCCCACATTATTTTGAAGTATTCTCTATATTGCAGACAGCTTTAAAGTTTAAAAACTTGAGCTTTTTATAACAACCTGTATAGCTTAACATATTTATCTGAAAAAACCTGTATAGATCAACATCTTCATACTTCTAAGTGATTGTGAAATTTTTATGTGGGGAAGAAAAGGGCTGATTGTCATAGGATATTGGGAAGTTCTTTATTCTTTAATCTTTTCTCAAACACAAAGGCCTTGTTGCACCATTGCTCCATTACTCAAAGTTGTTCTTATCTTCTCCACGACTTAGAGAACTGCAGCTAACCTTTTCCCTGATAAAACAACACTAGCTACTGTTATCTGGAAAAACCAGAAAATGTCAATCTTTCATGAAAAAAAAAGTAACTTAAGGACAAAACTGTTTATATTACAGTAGACAAGTTTGTCTACATTTACCAATAAACTACACTGAAATAGAAAACATGTATGATATTTTATATGCCTTATTTGGGGACTATTTGTCAGTAAGAGTCAACTTTTTATTTTGTATAGTGACTAATACCGGAGCAACAAAAAAAGAATGATCCTTCAGCAAATTGTCTGACAACACTCAGATTTAAAATCATCATTTTTGCATGAATAATGGGCTTACTTTACATGGATGTTATTTCTTAAATCACTCCAAATACAACTTCAATTTTTAACATGAAAGCATTGTGTCCATTTTAAAACAGAAATCTTGAGTTCAGATATTCCTTGGTTTTACCATTCATGTTAAAAACTAGTACTAATTAGGTTTTGAATGTTTTATAGATATTTTTAAACATATTCTTCCCTTTTGTTCCCACAAAAAATACATATACAACAATCATTGTGGGATACATGGGATGTTGCAACTGCATAACATGAACTATCGAGAACACCATTTAACTTTAGATCCTATATTCAGTTACTGAGGTATATGCTGCTGTCCAAGACTTTAAGACTAGAGTTACCAAACTGGCTGGGTTGTCAGCAAGAGCAGTTACAGCAACAGAGACTGGCGTGTTCTGACTCACACACTTCCTGGGTCCTGCAGCCTGTACTGACCTCAACACTACAGCCCTGGTAACAAGTCAGGACCTGAGCTACTCAGTTTACTGATAACTTAGACACTACAAATGAAGACCTAAATGCGTAATCAAGACAACCTCAGTGGATATTTTAAGGCTAGCTAGCTATGTGCTGAAGTGTGCTGATGAGGTCAGCCAGTTCAAGTCTGAAAGCTTTATTACCTAAAGCTCAAAAACCCTGTCTGACATCTATGCCATTTTAAATAAACTGTCAAATTAAGTTTTCTCATTTACAGGTCTGTGATTTGTACAAGATTCAAGATATTCTCACATTCCATCTTCACCTTGACTAAGGTCTATGAAATCATTTGCTGAAGCAATACTGCTGTCTGTCCTGGTTCCAGCCAGGACAGGGTTAATTTTTTTGCAGTAGTGGGGAGGGGGGCATGATTAGAACACAGCAGTTATTCCATACCCCTCATGTCCTTGCCAGGGGCAGGGGAAAGGGACTCTTTCTTCTGAGGAGAAGGGGTTCCTTATAGTCAAGAAAACACGGTGGAGAGTGGTTAGGGTAGCGTGGCACCAGTACCAAGCCAGAGAGTGGTAGGGTGGTGCCAGCTGTGGTCAGGCCGGGCTCAGTGAGCATTTTGCGTGTCAATCGCTGTCTTTTGTACACTCTTGTTATTAATATTGTTGCTGTTATTGTTGGTTTTCTTATCTTATTGCTGTTTCCAATAAATTGTTCTTATCTCAATCTGTGATCTTTGCCTTTTGTGCCTTCCACTCTCAACTGCATCCCACCATGGCAGAAAGGGGAAGGGGAAAATGGGGGCAGGGAGCAAGAGAGAGCAGCAGTGCGGTTTTGGTCGGTGGGAACACTGAGTTGGGGAGTACCATTTCTAAACCACAACACTGTACTAGTACTGGGACAGTATATGTTAAATAACCTGTAGCACTTTAAAACCTGGAACAAAATACAGAAAGAGACTTACATAGTAGATAAGGTTCGAGTAAAATAAAGGACACAGGCAACAGTATGTGATAATGAGAAGACAAGGGTTCACTGAGAAGCTGCAGTGATTAGTTTGTCTGATAAGACAAACAAGTCCTGGTCCTGCTGCTTTTCTCAGGGAACACCTGTCATTCCTGCATAGGTGTTCAGCTGTAATGGTTCCCCCGCAGGGACAAAAACACTTGTTTTAAAGAGGGAACACTGGAACAGTTCTCTTGAGGTGACAATAGGTTTAGGAGAGTGCAGTCAACAGTAGGGAAAAAACTAGGCTCTCTAAGCAGAATGAATCTGTTACATATCAGTTCAACCATACCACAAACACCTAAACAAGGAGTGGCTGGAATTCCTTTTGCTGTATTTCAGAGGCTTGAAAATAACTAATTTTATGTAATCACTATTTTAGTAGTGAGGCTCTTACTGTGCCAGTGTTTGGTTTTCCTTAGCAATCTGTTTATGTCTTCTTTTGCACATCATTACAAAATGAAATAGTATAGAAAGCATTGAAAGATAAGTAAAGATTAATGAAAGTCATCAAATGTTACTAATTCACTGATCAAAGGAAAGTGTTTTGTGTGCTTTAAAGAGCTAGGAACAATATCAGTTGCTACAGTTACTATACAATTTTTTATTTTTACACAGCTATGCAGCCATGGCTGTCTTTTTAAGACAGGAAAAGTATAGACATATAAAACTCTGGCTGGCCAGCAACACCTTAAAAAAATCCCAAAACAACCCAAACAAGCCCCAAAGAAAATCTCCCCAAACAAACCAACCAACCCCCCACTACTGCCTTGGTTTTCATTGTATTCAAGGTGACTCTTATACCTATGATACTAGGCCCCACCTCATATATATCCTAAAATGTTACAGTACTCAAAAATCACCACAGCAGATCTAAAGAAGGCTGGAACGAGCCTTTCTGAGGAGGTGCTATAACACCAAAGTACCAAAGTATCCACTCACAGCATAAATCATAAAAGAGTCAAATTGACCTGTGCAGGCAATCTAATAGCAATAAAATCCTTAGTAGTGAAGGGATTTTTAGTCCCCAGAAAACTGAAGGTAATGTGATATAAATACTGTAATGCAACAATATCACAGGCAGTAACTGCCAATGAGGATATCCACCCCAAGCTCATTTCTGGGTAGCCCCAGCTGCATATTCCTGTCTTGCCTTCTGGTGTTGCCTTGACTATGGATTAAGCCAATTCAGTTTGACTGAAATCTGCTCCTCTCTTGCATCTGGTCTCTCCCCAGATGAAGTGACCAGTTTCACACTGTTATGTGTGCCCTGTTTCCTCATAGATAAAGCCATTATCACAGAATCACAGCATGCTTTGGGTTGGAAGGAACCTTAAAAGACCATCCAGTTCCAATGCCCCTGCCATGGGCAGGGACACCTTTCACTAGACGAAGATGCTAAAAAATCTACACTTCCAGGGATGGGGCATCCACAGCTTCTCTGGGAAACCTGTTCCAGTTGACTCACCATCCTCACAAGGAAGAATTTCTTCCTAATATCTAATATAAACCCACACTCTCAGTTTGAAGCCATTCCCCCTTGTCCCTTCACTCCATGCCCTCGCAAGACGTCCAACTCCCTTTAAGTACTGGAAGGCTGCTATTGAGGCCTCTCTGGAGTCTTCTCCAGGCTGAACAACCCTAGCCTGTATTTGTGCTTAGGATTGTCAATAAACATAACAATACAGAATCTATATTAAAATTTGCATTAAATTTGTAAATATTAGCATAAAGTAATAATAATAAAGCAATTAACATTGGACCATATTTTTTCTTTTAGACAAACAAAAATCCTATTCTATTCTCCACAAGCTCTGTATACACCTCACCAAATACATGGACATGAATTCCTCTTTCACCTCAATGACACGTTCTGAAGCATGAGAGTTCGATATTTTTGTTTTAACAGAGTTAAAAGTGTTCTGATGGAAACATGGAGAATGCAGAGGTGATTACCTAAATCCTGGAAGAACAACAACAAACACCAATTCAGATTCCAAGTCCAATTACCTCTCTCCAAAGGAATAGAGTCTCATTTTTTTCCTTCATGTGCAAACCAGAATTATGTCAAACATATTCTTATTTACATCACTGTTCCCCACTCTCCTAGTTTCAGAGGCATTCCTGGGTGGAAAGTTTGCTGAACTTCTGAGAAATACGTGAGTCTGAACCATCTCCTCTCTTTCTGCACATCACATTCGGAGATTAAGATCTAATCATGTTGTCTGGGTCATGAAAAGAGCCATTCGATTGTCTTATGCCCTTGATCATCACACTTACGGCAATAAATTGTTTGCTGCTATGTCTTCATGAAAAAGGCTATATGTAATATAGAAAATACAGAAATGTTTCAACAGTGATATATGAAAAAAAACCTACAGAAAATTTGAGACACTGGTCCTAAATTGTTATATCTCAGCTTAAAATGGAATTTGATATTCAGGCTAGTTATTTCCTACCATATCAGCACCAAATTTTCCGTAGTTCACACAAAAGCACAACTACTTTATCTGAAATTGTCACAGCTGTCAACTACTTTTATAACTACAAGAAGCTGGAGCTTAAGTTAACACTAATACACAAGCTCAAGTTCATGAATTTACTCTTAGTTCCTTCAATAGGTTCCAATGGAATGGTTTCAATTAAAAGAACTCTTGAAACCGGACCACCTTTTTTTTCCATTAGCTTTTTTCCTAAGTAATTCTTAAAGTGGGCATGAACAATGAACCAAACCACATAATACTCTCAGGAGAAGAACAAGGGGAATCACTTAATTTTACAGTTAGAGAAAGCAGACAACAAAATTACTACAAATTATTTATGCAATGACCTAGGTTACGCAATCCCAGACCACGTCAGTATGACAGGAAAGGCATAGTTTGTTCTACTTGATCACCTATGAAGCAAACCAACATGCAGAGCTAAAAATAACTGTTTCATATTTTTATAATACAGTGTGATAGTCTATGTGAAATTATTTTAAATGCATTAAACATTCATACATGTTTATTACACAATATGAAAGGTTTCAAAAAATATTCCCCAAGAATTGTATTTGCATTTGCCTGTATATTTTATGGTCCTTTTACACAGCAACAGGACAGAAGTTTTTTGGGTTCTTATTTTGAATATATGAAAGATATGACTAAATCCACAAAAACTGGCCAGGGGAAAAAAGAAATAAAAATCACAAGCACATGTAATAAAAAGAGCTATTTTAACACCTGAAAACTGACCCAATCCCAAATTGTAGATTTACATTCCCTTTAATCCTATTTTCCACATTTTTCTCAGACACACGTTTGCCCTTTCATTTAGTCAATTCAAACATAAACAAGTTTTCATGAATACGTACACTGGGAGTTTGCATAAAACTTAACTTCTAGCTCACTACAGGCTCAGAGAAAAAACCCTTCAGCAGTAAAACACCAACTTGACCCATTCTTTCTTCTGCTGCCCCGTTACTTGCTGACAGCACAGTGTGCTGCTCCAACTGAAAGTTCAGGCACAAATGTTTGTATGCAATGTCATAACCTGGAACATGGAACTGATGTGAATCAGAAAAAAAAAAATGAAAACCAAAAAACCCCAAGACCACCCCAAAAAAAAAAAACCAATACCCTTTGCTATGTATTTTCAGAAGTGTATACTTAAGTCATGTCAGTTACAAAACACAGTTCATAACACAGACAGACAGGAATGAGCAGCACTGGGAGGAAATCCCCTAAGCTGCCAAAAACTTCAGCTTTGTGAAACTATTCTCAGCATTCACGGAAAGTATTCAAGGCTCTCTAAATGCAGTTTTCTTAATCCCAGTTCATATTTCAACATGCACTGCAGTGAAGCAACACTAGGTAAGAAGAGGACAGGCAAACGTGAAACTTTATGAAAACCTTGCAGTATGTTTTACAAATATAATTGCATCTTCTATTCAAATACCCTGAGGCATGATATTCTTGACATTGCTTATGCTAAAAATTAATAATTATAAACCTAACATTAGCAAAATTATATTTCTGTTGATTCTGGAGCCTATTATCAAGTGATTTTGCTTTACAGTGTAAGTTTTCTTTACAATAACTGTAAAAGGAAAGGTGAAGGGAAACCCAACACACAGTGCTGTATTAGAGCATCAGTGCTCTACACTACTGCTAATTGCTGTTAAACTGTAACTAGAGCAGTTTGCTCCCAGAGAGTAAAAAGCCTCACTACCTCCAAATCAAGCATCTACTCTTGATAATCTATAAAGAATAAGTCTTGCAATGACCAATACAGTATCTTTCTCTCAGATAAGGTCACATTGCCTAAACAGAGCTACTAAGTTTACTACACCTCATTAAACAAGATGTAGGATGCTCAGGTGAAGGCATATCATAGTTTTGGTATGACTCCTTTTCCCCACTTGGAACACTCAAGTTAGAAGTGTTTTAGTTAGTACCCTTGTATTAACTGCTCATCTGACATCACTGCAGAGTGCATCATCCTAAGTACCCTATAAAGACCACAACACAGACCTCTATCACACAGAAATCTGCCTAGATAACACAGAAGCCACATACTATCATTAAACAATTTTTGCAGATATAAGACCTCTCCTGAAGAAACATAGTTTGCTGTCTGACTGTTATAACTGAACCAAGATATTTTCACCACAGAGTTAAAGATCCTAGAAAAAAACTGAACAGGAACTACAGGTGGCATAAAGTGTTTGGAAAGATAACTGTAAATAATTCACAAATAAATAATTTTGAGGTAGAATATATTACAACTGCGACTGTTCAAAATCGTGGCTAACTTCCTGTGTCAAAACAAGCAGCTGATAGAAAAAGCTGTTTTAAAACCCTGTTCACTAATGATTAGTAATGAATTTTAAGCATCTCTAATAAAAAGTTACTATATAAATTCCACAAATACCAGTAGCTTCTCACATATTTTTACCATCTTTTCTTTTTCCAGAAAAATTAATCTTTACAAGACGATAATGTACTTCTCAAACTTCAGTTTGTCCATATTCTTGATTTCAGCTTTTCATTACTGTTTAAGCATTTAAGCTGCTGGAAGAAGCTCTGGATTTTCAATTTTGTAGCACTAAACAGAGATGATATTGAATTGCACACATACAGAAAGACCTAGCACTTGCTGCATTCCCCAGAAGCATTCAGTAATAAATCACTGTAACTTGAATCAATTTTACCGACTATCACTTCTCATTTTCGCCATGACATCAACAAACAACAGATTCATTCCTCTGGTTCTTGCCAGAAATATTGTCAAATTTCATAGAGAATAAATATCTTACTTAACATAAAAGCCCCTTTGACTTCAAGGCAAAAAGGAAAAGTAAGAGAGAGAGAATAATTCAAAATATTTGATTACTACCGTAGGAATATTAATTTTTACTCCTTTGCTAATTACTTTGTATAAAGACTTCCACAAGGTGGTGCTGTAGTCCTATTTTAAAAACATGAACTGTTCTAACATTTAGAAAATTTCATTTAATTTCATTTTAGAATAATGAAGAGTGATTTACAAGGTCTGTTTTCACATAAGGAGCAAAACACATTCATATCATCTAATTTCCAATCTTTTTTATTTCTTCTTTTTTAAACAACTGAAAAAGTGGCAGAACTACATTTTATATAACATAATGGATCACTAAGTTATTCTGTCTGTATATAAAATAAAGTCAATTTATATTCCTAATGGTTATAGAAAAAAATAATAATCATTGTTAAAACATACAAATCACTTTTTACAGCATGTCAAACAGCTGCTTCTGTCTTTATCTGAAAACTCTGCAAAAAAAAAAAGTATTTGTGGCTTTGTAATATAAAACTCCAAAAATCTTTTCAAGTGAAGTATTAAAGTACAAAGAAACCTTGATATGATAGGCTACTAATTTACAAAGAGTAATAAACAAATAAAAAAATCTTACCAAACCTCACACATCTTTGGTCTGATTATGTTTATGGAAGTCTTACATCTACTTATGTCTCTAAACAGAAATCTTAGTATGGTTTCAAATAACGAAAATGTGTTTCTTTGTACACTGGCTGGTCTCCATCTGTGCTGCTGGTCTTAAAATGTGTTGGGTAAAAGCACTAAAACACTCAGCACATCTCTTGCAGTCAAAGTCTGTGGACTTACTTGCACATTTTAGTGTTTAGGATCAAACTGAACCCCACTTTGTCAGTGTTAATGTAAGTCATAAAGTGTTGGTGCTCTCCAGCTCAGCATGAAAACTTATATTTAAAAAAAAAACCAGCAGAAAAGGTACCTATTTGAAACTGTGTATATAAGTTTTTTATTAAGATTTATTCAATCATACAGATGGTAAGATGGTATGTAAGAATGCCTCTTGGGTGTAACGTGCAAGTTCCAGCTGGAATGTTTCCAACAGGATGTAAACCACGGTCCTCAAGCTTGCACTTTAAAAAACATATTACTTAGCACACTGCTAACAAATGTCAACACAAGAATACACTGCTGTAATGACTTCAATTTACAGAAGTGCAGGGAGGGTGGGAGAAGCTATTTGAGCCGTTTTTAAAACAAAAAATTGGGGTCAGGGGAAGGGAAATCAATACACAGATACATCAGAACAATATTTATTCAAAGCAATAAAAGCAGTAGTGATCATTACAAACTCGATATTTTAAAAATTTAATGCTGTATAAACATACATATTACTCCTGGTATCCATAAGTCTGCAGAGACCAGATCTCACGACCTGTGCTTTCAGGTATTCTCAGAGGTGGGCTTGATGTTTTCAACAATTTGAAGGTTTCTTCAATTCTGAAAATAAATTTTGTTTACATATGCTTATTATATAATTTCAGGTAAGAAATTACTGTCTTGCCTTTAATTTTTAATTATCCAAAATAGTAATAAGCAGCATGAAACCAAAATTTTTCTCTCATCCCCCCTTTTCCTCTGCAATTGGTTTGTATTTTAAATGCCTACCACATATCATAAACCTTACATAAAGAAAGAGGCAACCCAAAAAACACAATCAAAATCACAGAAAAGGCTAGACATTTTTACAGGCCAGCCACTTACAGAAATCTCTTGCTAAAGAAACATTATACAAAAATGCATTTCTCTCCAAGTATAATAAAAATATTTCTCACCAAACAATTTTATTACAGATCTCAGGATCAGTATCAAATACATGTTAATAAGTTATCATAATTCTTAAGATGAGATTGGTTTTACTTTTCCTTAAATAATAAAAAGCAGAGTTATGTAGTGATTTTTCAGGAAGAAAAGTTGCAAGTACCAGGGAATTCTTATCAGAAGATAAATAGTATTCCTAATTTTTGTCAACCAAATTCTAAACACTCTTTAATCTCTATTTAATACTACTAAGAATGCTTTCTATTGCTTTTTAGAAACCAAAACAGTGACTCATCCCACAAATACAGAACTGTAAGTGGATTTATTATCCAGTGGAGTCATAAGGAAATGCCACACCTGATGTAGAGACCTTTGAGGTTTGGAACACACATGTACATTCTCTATATGCCTTAGTCCAGTACAAATCCCTCCTGGGAAATAAATTCCTGCTGCCCTTTCCTATTACTTACATTTTACTTATCTTTTCCATTCTTTGTCTTATTGTCTCCTACAATTTAAAAGCAACAAAGTTAGTGAACTCTTCAAAGCTGACATTCTTCAGATGGACTTTCAACTTAAAGATTCAGAGAAAATGTGACTTTAAGCACTGTTTACATATCAAAAGTATTTTTATGAGACAGACCTAGATGTAGTTTTGCTTAGTTTCCTTGTTTTTCACTAGTAGTATATACAACCAAAACCAATGCTTACTTGTTCTCTTGACCTCAGAAAGGAAATCAACCGAGCATTCCCCAGTTTTACTTACCTTTGAAATGTCTGTCAGATCATGAGAATTAATGGTCATGGCTTTGGGAGATGGGTTTGTGGATAATAGTGAACTGCATCCAGAGGACTGAAGATGACTCTCTGGCATCTCCTCATTCCTCTCTGTATCTATAGAGAAATACTCGGTTTTGTGTCACCTTTGCCTTTTTGCTCCCTTTTGCAAGGTCAGCTATCAAAAAACTTGATTTACAGTATGTAATAACAGAAGAGAATGCATTGTTTAGAGCGGGAAAAGGAAAAGCTACTTTAAGAGTCCAAAATAGGTTTCTAATTTTTTTAAAACAAGATAAATACAGTATTACTATGTATAATATACACAAAGCAAATTCCAAAAAGATTACTAGGAAGATTACTTTATCCTGATTCTAGTAAAATCAAAACTTTGAATATCTGATTACAGTGTCAACTTTTAATAGTAATTCCATATAGTTTACGTTATTTTTATTGTTAACTGCCTGTTCAAACACATCTTTAATTTGTGCTAAGTAACCTGTCTTATAAGTAGCAGAAACATTATAGAAAATTATCACCTTCTTGCTTAGCTTAAAATTTGTATTAAGCTCTTGCCGTTTTCTGGCTTTCCTCCCCTTGGGACAACTGTAGCAACCATTCAGCAGAAACAGACTTTTTTTTTTCTGTTATATTGGGAAAGCTGTGTTATTCTTTGTAATTTCAGATTACTGAAGTTCATGAGGGAAGAGAACTTAGTATCTAGGAAAAAAAGTGTTGCCATGTCCTTATTTTTAGTAAGGTCACCATCAATGCATCATACCTTTGGAACATGCTTAGCTACACTACTGTGTCTAAAAATCATATCAACTAATTTTAAGCAATTAAAATTAAAAATTAAAATAAAAACAAACCTTGACATAACCAAGAAACTGCCTTCCTAATTTCCACGGAAATTTCTGAGATTCCCTTTTAATGACAATGCAACAGCCCAACACGAAAAAAAATGGAAAACAGCATCTCCTCCTTAACACTGGTGGCAGGAATAACAGCTGCCACAGGGGAAAACGGTCAAATCAATGAAGTGAATGATGCAAGCTAAGGGATAAAGAGCTATCATTGAGGAAGACAGAAAAATTACTTATGGCCTGGGCAATGTTTTTAATTTCTTTCCCACTTAAGGCTTTTTCATTTACTTCTTGTATGTTATCAAAATTAAGTTGAAAATGGAAGAAAAATATTTTGTCTTCCTCTTCAAAATGAGAGCTTAGCAAAAATGCCAGTTAGATGGCTGCTAACTGGTTCAAAGGGATGAAATATAGACAACATTCAGCAGTGGTTTGAAAAAGAACACAGATTACGAATAAAAAGGCTCCGATTTATCTTGAATCCCATTATAAAACTAGAAACCAGCACCATAAAACCAGTGATAGCAAAAATAATTCTTTCTGTGCGTATGAATAGTGTATTTTCAAAACACAATAACTGCTTTAAAGTCCAGATAACATTGTCTTTCACTACCTTAGCAACAGCATCTCAAATAAATTTATATCTTTAATATTTTGAGTAGCTATTTGTAACTATTAATTACTAAGCTAGAGTAGATAAATCTTCGAAAGAACCAATTACAGACAGGAAGTGATGAGGAGGTTAAATTCTAATCTGCAGTACGGATTTAAATTCAGAGGTCACTAAATTGCAATTATCTACTTAAAAGCAGTATTTTAGTCAAGGTCAGCAAGAAGTGTTTAGCATATTTATGTTAATTAAAAGGAAAATCATTAATACTCACCAGGAGAAACTGGAATGCTACTAGAAGTACACGTCCAACTTACATTGCTGGGTTCTGTAGGTAAGTCTCTCTGAAATACAAGTTTACTGCATTTTAGCCATACACCCTGTTTAAATCATCTTTTGACTGAACAAAATTATATTTAAGTACTAACTATGTATGCATTTGCACCATCCAGTCAAGTTGGCACTACACAAATGTCTTTACAGGATTAAAAAAATCCAACATTTCCATACATACACTTCATTTAAAAAGTAGTCTATTTCATGGAGGTTTTTTTAATATCAATATTGCTGTTTGTAAACAGGTCAAAACCAGGCTAAAACATAGTTCATATAACTTAGGTATGAGTAGAACAAATAACCTTAGCTCTTAGCATGCTAATCATTTTATCTTGACATTGGCTGCCATTAACTTAACAAAGCAAGTGTACCTTCCACTGCTGATTGATATTCAGAAATGCAGTTCTCAGTACTAAAAAAATAGCCTCTAGATTAACTGAACCTCTTTCCACTTAAATGCTTAGAACTCAGAAGTCTATTCTAAGCTAGTTTCCCAGGCTCCTAGATGAGAGAGTGCTCTTTTAAGAAAGGTTCTCAGTTTAAGTCAATCTAACCAGTTAACAGGGGAATATTATACCCAAATAAGTGAATGAGTGAGAAATAGTACATATGGTGTGGGAAGATGCTGGAAAAACCTGTAATAATGGATATCTCTTAAAAAATACAAAAATAGTTATCTCCACTGTCTACGTTTAATTCCTTTCATTGAAATGGATTTGGTATCTTTCACACTTTCCCAGAGCTAAATGCACAGCTGCTGCTACTTTGGCAACAGCAAGAGACAGATCTTAGAGTGTTTCTGTTGTGTTGGCTAGATTCCAAAAATTCCCCAAAAAGTGCAAGAGTAAGACTAAAGAAGTAATTCTGAATTGTTTCTGTGTATGTGAAGTACAGTTTGGATGCAATTTCATCAAACAAGGAAGCAGCAATTCTGTGACCCAAAGGATTATTTCTTGGTAGTTTTCAAAAGTCTACTGGGAAACAGGGTTTTGAAGACTATATAAATATAGATATACATACATACATATATATATATACATACACATGTATATATATGTATGTGGTCTTACATATATATATAGAATTAGCTTATTTTGCTTTGAAAAAAGACCGGTAACAATGTCACACAGTAACTACATTTGAATTTGTTCCTGAGGGTGAATTCTTTCAGTAATATGTAGTATAGAAATATAATTACCTCACTCAAAAATTTTTCAGTGATATTTTTGAGAGTATTTCCCAAACACTATTCCAACCCTGGGAACAACTGCAATAAACATGTCACTTAAGTAATAATAAACCAAATTTACAGAAAAAAAAGAACAAGTCTAGTCTGAAACACAAACTTTCCTGGGCTGCTACAACAATCTCTTGAAAAGAATATATTTGAAACAGGACCAAAACCGTCTATGGCTGCTCACCTGAAGGCCTCCTGAGACTGCTAGCAAAAGAAAACACTGCCATTGGTGTGTTATTTGGGCATATGTCTACTGATAATTAAATTCCAATATCCATAAGAAACTAATTTCAGATGGTAAACCACTTGAGCCATTGCTGACATGAAACTGTTTAAAAATGTGACTGAGAACATCGATTCTGTCTATTTGAGCTACAGCCTTTAGCAATAATCTTGTGATCAGTCTGAACACTTATCCATTTCAAGACTTTGCATAACTAGCACACTCTCAAGGCACACAGTAAAAAATCTTGTATACAAATATTAGCAACATTTTCAAATCTGCGGGTTCACCAACACACACAAAGCTCCTGGTTACGAAGAAATTCATCATTTTTACATCTGTGGAGAAAAATCCAACTATTTTCCACAAGAGTTTTCAACTTCTGGACAGCATCTGACAGTATGTGAAGGATACACATGAGATGCATATGCAAATACACTTTGAATTTAAGCACGTGATCAAAAAATTTATGCTATGGCTCACTGCATCTCAAAATACTTACATGTGTATTTAAATGAAATTATATAATGTGCACACAAGGACCTTTCAACAGCATGAAAAATAACCCAGAGTCTTAATTTAACATAAGACTTGATTTGCTATGCCAAATGTAGCTACATCACAACTGTAGCACTTTCACACATTAAAACTGCAACAAACATCATAGACAAGAAATAGGAAGTGGGGGAAGAGGGTGTAAACAGGAGAAAAAACCCATCAATTAGGCTAGAAACTTCAAGGAGCCATAAATTAAAAAAAAAAAAGACTAAAATAAGAATTAATTAACCGCACATTTTCCATTGCACATGCCATCTATTTTTGTCAATGTCAGTTGTATAGAATGAAGACTTCATATTCAAAAGTCTTCAAAAACTTCCTTCTATAACTCCACTGGTAAATAAAAACACACCGAAGCATAACTAATGAATACAGGCTTAGCTATTCCTGCAAAAAACCAATTCCCAATGGAGAGCTTTGTTCATAGAGCATGATAGCACAACAGAACTTAACAATTAAAAAAAAAAAATCACCACCAACTCCATAAACAGCACTTCCATTCAAATTATGTCTTTAAAACCAGTAAGAGGCACATACAGGAGGCAGAAAGAGCAGAAACAGACCAACAACGTGGAGTCCGGGCAATTTTTGTTATAGCATTAAAATAGAAGTTAACATACCTTTTTGGATTGTAACAACAGTTCTGTTTCAAGAAGCAAAACTCGATTCAACAAGTTATTCCAGTCCTTCTCATCTATTATCACCTTTCCTTGCAGTTTCTCTTCTAAAACTTGTAGTTTATCTTCTATCCAATCTAGCTTATGAAGCTTTTCCTGGCAATCAGCAAGCTGACTCTTTAAAAACTCAATCTCAGAATTATCTTCTATGACCTGAAAGTATGGATAAGAACATCTAATTTCTAATTTCAAAACATACATAATTCATCATTTAATCAATCAAATTAAGTGCAATCTTCCTCAAGTTCAGTAACTGCATCCTGCTACACTAGAAAAATATTTTCCTTTAAGAATTGTCATAATGTCCTATCCATGGAACTCAGCTTTTAAAAGAAACTGTTGACAGAACTGTCTCTTGAAAGGTCAGTACAATTTAAATTACTTTTCTTTTTTCCAATTTTTTCAATATATTTATTGTAGAACTATTAGTTATACTTAAGGAGCATCCAGCTATAATGTAAAAACCTTTATCACTTCAGAAAAACTCTGTAAAAAAAATTAAGAATACATGCAGAGAGCATCTTAAAATAAAAGTTCTTACTTGTTCACATTTAACTTCCACAATATCATGATCTAGGCACAATTCCTCCTCGTTACCCCTCTGTGCTGGAAGGGGTAGCGGATGAACGTCACCACTAACTTCATTTCCTGAGTGTCGCTCTACTAGAGGCTTCTTTTGAGTATGTTAAAAAACAAACAAAGAAAAAACCCCAACAAACTGCTGGCATTATTCATTACAAGAACATTTCAATTTATTAGCCAACTAATGACACATAAGATCTATCATTTTAGTATTTATTTAAATATAGCAATCTTCTCCCAACAGGTTACAAAATACAGAAAGCAAGAGCAAGCAGTTTGATTTAAAAAAAATCATACAGACTTGAAAGAATTGTAAAACAAATATGCACACACTTTATCATATGTACTGTGTACCTTGTTTCCCTTCCACAAACAGTAATGAATGAAATGCAATCTCCTTTCATAATGTAAGGGTTGTTAGATTTCTAAGTGTGGATTGGGAGGTATGTTAATACATCTAGCGAGATTCATAGACAGTTCCAACATCAAAACCAGGACTAAAAGATTCAGAAAAAACAAAAGTTTAACTAGGAAGCTCAGAATTCTCTCTTTCTTGACAACTGTCACCAAAATAGCCCTATAAGCTACAAATTTAGTTTCCTTTGAAGGCTTCCCTTAGAGAAAACAAAGTAAGAGAAACATTTTGCAATTCCTTCTAGGTGGATTAAGTCCTTTGATCCTGCCACAAAACAAAATAAAATTCTTAATCATTAAGAATGCACAAGTACTAGTTTTGTGCAGCATCTTCACACATACAGATTCCTAGATGTTTTAGTGAAGCTGAAACGCTCCTCTTCTAGGGAATTCTTAATAAGCACTATATATCCCCATTCATTTCTACCATTAAACAACCAGAAGAGAAGACAAACCATTTCAAATACTTTCTTTGTGAAGTTTTCCACACTGATAAAAAAAGCAGTATTTTCCTTCTAAATAGAAATCACCAACTTTGGGCAGTCATAGTCCTAAAAGTTTTGTAAAACTTTATTTTGCACCCCTTTAGCAGAAAATATTAAGAAAGTTGCCTCCTCCACGTGTCAAGAGCAGCATAATGCAGAATCATTTTTACTCAAAGCATTATCATTTTACTCTTGTAAAACCAAAGCCAGGAGACATTAAGAAATCTTTGCTGAACAGATTAAAACAAAAAGCAAAAAGTGGTCTGAAAGCTGAGTTGACAACACATGCATTAGGCCAAGTACACTTCATTCTCCAAACACAATGTAGCTTCTTTTTCTGATTTTACCTTTTTTTCATTGCTGTCCCTCCATTTGATACAATTCAAATGACAAACAACAGCACTATTTTATTACCACCAAGACTTTGAGATCAGCTACTCAGGAAAAGAGGCAACATCCTCTGTATTTCAGCCATTATTTCAGTCAACCACACTTCGGGGAAAAACAAACAAACAAACTCCAGGCCACCTCAAAACTGGTTTGATTAAGTGTTAAAATCTAAATAAAAGCACAAATTCCATCAAGAGTGTGAAATGTTACAAATGAGATTAACCTTTAGACATAAAACATAAAAGTTATTTTCATACCTGTTTGGAATTCGGAGCGCTGCCACTAGGATCAGCAAGGCCTTTACCACAATTTGACCATATTTCATATTTAAAAGGTCTGAGTTTTTTCCTTGTTTGGGATTTAACCTCCAAAGTGAACAGAAGAAAATAAGATAGGAAAATTTTCCAGGATTACACACCCCACTTTTTACCATCACTAATAGTCAGAAATATTTCATGGCGCACACACACAAACACATTTAAACCTCTCTAGTACAATAATGTCTAAAAAAAAAAAATTATCCAAATTTACAGAGAACACAGATGCACAAGTGCATGCCATATTTATATGCTCATTAATGTCTATGCAAAGTTGCATCAAAGGAGGTTGTAAAATAGAAAAGACAACTTGCACCAGAGTTGAAATGCGAACAAATATAAAATGTTCCCAAAAGTAGCAAATTAAGTATACAGAAGCCCTGAAGACTGTTATAAACTCAAAGGAAACAAAATCCTGTAAAATAGGAAGACTGAAAATTCTTTACATTAAAGCACAGACTGATAGACAACACACTGATAAAAATAATGCCTTAACAATGTAAACAAGTATCATTGATGAAAATACTCAGATTTGAGAAGTGAATACAAGTGTTACAGAACTTCAGTATATCAGATGGTTTTACTTTGCCTTTATATCCATGTGCAAAGTTTAATGATTCACATGTTCACGATGTCAAGAAGTGCAAAGGAAAATATATCACCGTAAAGACACCAAGTACTAGATATATCTTCATTCTAATATTTTTTCTATTTATACTTCAAAGAATTGGCAGCTTCATGTCTTGAATGATAGCATTCAAGCATCTAACAATGGAAATTCATACTAATTATCCATTGTTTTGTCCATCAGCGATGCTGCATCTTAAATAAACTGGTCTTCGGCTTCTACCTGCAACATCAAGCATGTCAAAAGAAACTTATAATAAAGGTAACCTTTTAATCAGTACCTTATTAGAGTTACTCAATTCCTTATGTTTTTTCACCACAGAGTTGATAATGTCACAAACAATTTGCATTTTTCTTTCCGCAAAGCCAAACTGAAGAAATTGCTCTTTTGTTAAAATTGGTTTATACTGAAACTGATCTCGAAGAAACTGCAACAAAACAGGAGTTTACTTCACTTTCAAAATCACCACACGATTTGCTGTAGAACTGGCATGGTCATATTCTTGTTTTACTACAATCTTTTCTTTCATTCTGCACTTCAACAGTTAAACCTTTTCTCATTCCATTATTTATAAATATATAAATGCATATATAGCTGTTTCTTTTAACTAGGCTTTAAACATACCTCCTCTTCCAGAAACATTTCATTTGCATCACTCTTCTAAAGTTTAACCCACAGTCTTAAGATTCATGAAATAAGTGACTGTAGTAATTAATACTAAAAAATTTAAAACAAAGATTTTCCAAAGTGAATGTGCAACAAAAAGTTGTTTCAATCTCAGCAAATGCATCAGAGGGCTACGTAAAGCTGCCCCAGAACCTTTCTGTAAAGCAGTCTCTGTCCTCCTCAGATGGAAAACTAGTCTGAATTAGCCAGCATTTGTTAATACATCAAGCCACCTTTTCTAAAAACATGCTTATGGATATTTTAAGGATAGTTTAAAGTTATTTGCAATCAGTTAAGAACTTGATTCCAACTTATACAGTGTTAAGTATTCGAGTTCATAGATTAAAATGGCAGAGCGTTTTAAAATAGCCATATTTCTTAATTGTGCTTTCATTACAATTTTTTAAGTTTTATGTGGGGGTTTTTTTGGTGGTATGATTTCTTCCAAGGTCACTTCTATAAACTTTGTTAGGTAATAAATATGTTGGTATTCTTTAAAACAAAAAACCATATTACTGTTTCTGCAACTATCTCAAAATAGAGAGACCACTGGCTAACACCACCCATCCTTATTTTCATGAAAACCTAAACCCTTGCCACACAGTGACTTATTACTCATATTAAATCCTAACAGAGCTACAGTTCACGTTTGTTGCCAAACATTTTCACTAATAAAACTCATAGTAGATGTTTAATTTTTGTGAGGCTATACTCAAAACTGTGCTTCTTCTGCAAAGAACACAAAGACAGATACCTTATAAACAGCTTCAATAAAACGCAAGTCACTCTTTGCTGTCAGTTCCACATCACACTTTACCAAAAGCTCTGCTATGCAGGTTGAAAAAGAAGTAAAACAATAGTTGATGATAGGTAAAAATGCAGCTGGATCACCCTTTACTAACCTATTAAGAAACAAAAGTATTTTACACAGCAGAAGATAACAAAAGCCTTTCATTACATGAATTCAAACATTTCACTTTAAAGGCATTAATATAGCCAGCAAGTTATATCCAAGTATCTCTTTCATTTTAAGGATTTTTGTTCAGGCATATCTCATTCAGCAGTTTTTACTGTTATCTGTATAATGCCCAAAAAAAAAAAAGTTCTTGTGATCTTCATATAATTTAAACATTGACAGGTCTAAAGCCCACCAGCATTTTCAGCTCAACATTCAACACCTTTTTTTAATCTTTACAGGATGAAACTTCCTGAATGAAGTTTTGCAAGCACTTACAAAGAAATTACAAAGGTCAGAGATTAACTGAAGAAAAGAGAACAGGAGAAGAGCAAGACAGTAATATACTTAGGATTATTCTAAGGATTGCTCAGAGGAGGAAAATTGCACCCTTTTGTACTTTGCACTTCTCATTCACCAAACCCCAGCTTCCCGCAGACATTTGCTCTGCTTACTCATCACTATGTGTAATGCTAATATTTATACATAGCTTGTTTACACATCTTACTGTCATCGTGTATTAGCTCAAATTTTCACACTGCCACTTACACTGTATAATCCACATCTCTGGGATAACTTAACAAGCGAAGTCCTTGTTCTAGTTTTCTTAAACTTCCATTTAGGTCTCCTGTTGCCATTATTCTGAATGCTATTCTTCTTTCAGTATGGAATAAATGTAAAAAAGTACATCCCCTTTAAAAAAATTATATACACAAAAATTACAAAATGCAATAGAATTACCACTGAAATTCAAAGAGTTTTGCTCCCATTTCTAAACACTACTATTTCCAAAGCATTACAATACAGCACAGAACTACAGCTCAATACCAATTAATACCAGGCATCATCTTCATTCATTTGAAAGAGGATCAAGCAGTAATCCTCAGTGTGATCAACTACCAAAGAGTTTTAAAGATATCTGAAAATATAAGAATAAAGAATTTTGTGTTGGTTAAATCCACTAAAACTGAATGAAAACAAGTTTCTTGGCTGTTTCAAAGGAGCAGAAGTTCCACAAGTAGTGAAAAGCTTCTGCATTCTTCAGTTTAGAATGCTTCTTTTCTTCACCTGGCCCTAAGCTCACTGGCCAAAAGAGCAATGTTTGGCTTTGTAGACATCAGAAGACAGGACTAGCAACTCATCACAGATAATACTTCTCTATTTAGACAATTCATTAAATACACTTAAAATTGTTAAGGGGCAGGGGGTAACAGAGTGCTTAGATATTTAGGAAAAACAGTTTATTGGGATAATAACCAAAAAGTCCTTGTTTAACTTCTACATTGTAATGTACAATTTAAGAATCCACTTTTAACTACAAAAAGCTCTCTTCCTGGAGAACTATCCCACAAGGAAACTGAAGACTGAAAAAAAAAAATAAAAAAGAGAATCAGCAAAGCGTGAAACCATCAACATCCAAATCAGTTTTTAGATCTATCAAAGGCATAATTAAATACAGGAAGCATCCACTTTTAGTATGTACCAAACAGAACTGATTAGTAAACTGTCAAATGAAAGAAGAGAAGACTGGGGAGAAAACAAGAAAAAAAAAAAAGAAATTAAAAATTGCCATAAGAGATCTAAAAGTACTGGCAATTCTGCCTGGCTGGCAGATAGTAAAATGAAACACCTGAAGCAGTACCTTGAAATATCAGTACTAATAATTATCCTTGAAAATAAATTTATATTTAGAGACAGTCTAAAAGTACTGTACCTTGCAACCATTTGTTTTTATGTAACCAATATTAGCTCTTCTCCAATACAAAACTTTAAGAGCACAGACTGGATCATAGCCCAGCTCTAAGGTCACAGCTGAAAACAAATGCTTGCATCTTAACAACCTGGACAGACTGACAGAACTTGAGAAAGTCTATCAGCAAACTATCAAAGTCAGTGTTTTTTGAATCCTTTAGAGATCAAAAAAAGCCTAAAATTTGAAATTGGAAAGCTGACACCTCTCAAAGAACATTCTTCCTCACATCCTCAAGATCTGCTTGTGACTGGCTTAATCCCCTACAGTACTTGCCACAAAAGCCTCAGTTAAAGAGTAATGACTTCAGTTATTAAGCCTTAGAACCTTAGAATAGAAAATCACTGTTCAACTTCCTGCTAGAACCTGGGAGATAATTGCTTGCCACTGTCTCCACTGAATTTCTTTTCTTGCCAGAAAACAAGTACTTTGAAGCAGTGAAGGGCCATTGACCACCAGTCCAAGCAGTGAAGGGCCACTGACAGACAACCTGTAAACGAAGCAAAGGTCTCAAGAGACAGTTAAGGCTTGTATTAATGGTCTGGGTTTGTTGAGGGTGTTTTTCTTCTTGGGCTTCTATGGTGTTTAATCAGCAATCCTCTAGATCAAGCTCTTTGCATGTGTTCTTCCCTTCTTAAAGTATTTTCTTCCTATTTAATTATGGGGTTCCTTCAATTTAATCATTAGGTTCTCAGTTATTAGTTGTGCTAAATGTAAGTACACAACACTTGCTGCTGAACGTTTGGGACAATTTAACCAATTTGTTTGGAAACTGAGGCAGCTATTCTTCCTGCATTACCTTACAAAGTGATCCATTCTATGGTTTTGACAGTTTAACTACATCTTAAGACAAGTCTCAAAGAGTCTGATATAAAAATGGAGCTCTAACCTGCAATGCAAATACTCACAGAAGATACTCTCACAGGAATTTGTCTAATCATACAGGCCATTTCCCAAAAGTATTTACAATCCTTTTTACACTGGACCTCTGGATGTAAAACCAGCAACTACTGTTACGATAAAACAAAAAAACTACTATTACTACTACAAAACAAAATATCTTGAGGTCATGAAAATAACAGTGAAGTTGGTAGAAAATCTTTCGACACAGTAAAAAGTGGCACATAGCTTATGCCTGTAGAAACTCATGACAGAACATCTACATAACATTGGCTGTCCAGAATAAAATCGGTACAACAAAGTTTTAAGATATGATAACACAGAACTGCAAGTGGATCAAACAACAATTCTTGAAAACTGCGCATGGTATTCAAAGAATTAATGTAAAACAAAACAAAAAACAAACAAACAAACAAAAAAACCCCACCAAATCCCCCCAAAAAAACCAAAAATAGCTACCCCATGAAGGTTACCAAGTATCTGAACACTGTAAGCATTGTCTCTGAAATGCCTAACAAAATAGGTTTCTGATTTCTTCTAATTGTATCTAGACGGTCCTCTTGCAAGGGATGGGGAACTGAGGGGAAATAGCACCATTACGCAGAGACGCAAAAACGTCACCGACAAACAGTGGATTTCGCTATCGTGCCAGACACCACCGTCGCACTTGGAGCACACAGGCAACTCGCACAGGAGCGAACCGCACAAGGAATTGCGTGTCACTGGCTGGCTGCCCTGGGCGCCACTGCAACTCCAGCGGGAAAAACGCGTGTCCCCACCAGGTCACGGCAAGGCGAACTCGCCAGAGTGGGACTGGGGCCGGCTCCACATCCGCCCTCCCTCACTCTTGGACAGGCCGGAGGCCGGGCCTTCCCCGCCTGGGGCTCGCCGGCCCCGGGGAGAGGCAGAACCCTGCGCTTGGAGCCGGCCCGCACGGCTGGGACAAACCCCTTCCCCGCGAGGGATCCTGACGCTCACCCGCGCCAGGCGCACCCCCCGCGGGAACCCCGCAGTTCCCGCCGGGAGCGCCGCTGTTCCCCCTGGGAGCCGAGCCGGGCACACTCTGAATCTGCCGCCGCGAGCCCAACGGCCACTTCCGCTTCCCGCGCCCTCCGCGGTAACGTCACTTCCAGCAACAACAGCAGCCGTCAGAGCGGCCCAGTGGGGACGCGGGGCGGCGGGCGCGTCCTCCTACCGAGGCTCCCTCCCAGCCCAGGCTCCCTCCCTGCGTCCCTCCGGCTGCCCCCGACTTTCCCCGGGGCCGCGCAGCCCCTTCCCGCCCGGCGCGGCTCTCGCACGGACGCGGGCCGGGCTCGTCGCGGCGGCGGTGGGACCCGGGCTGGCTCAGGTACGGCCCGCGGTGCCCCGGGAGGGCGGGCGGGAGGGCGACCTGGCCAATGGGGAGCGGGGCCTTGGGAGCGGCCCAATGGGGCCCGGGCGCGGCATCGCCGGGAGCGGAGCGGCCTTTGCCTGCCCGCCCTGCCCTGCCCGGCCGGGCTCCCGGAGCCCCTGTGTGGGGAGGGGCGCGGCTGCGGAGCTCCTCGAGACGCGGAGCGGCTTTGGGCCTGCGGGACGGGCGGTGCCTCCGCCCGCCAGCCTGGTTGCCCGGAGTCAGTCTGAAGCCCTTTAGGATTGAAGGACTCGCACGGTTACGGGCCGCGGTTACGAAGGAAGGAACGTTCTCCTGTGGGGATGATTGTGGCTGCAAAACGGCAGCCACAGGGCTCGGTTGCCATAAAGCGGAGAGCATTTAGATCAAGAGTGCGTGTTGCTTTTTATTTAACGAAGTAGAAACCGGTGCTAATGCATCATTAATCAAGATTGCTTTTAGTATCCTATCGTGCTTGTCAACACTGCTAAAGAATTTATTATGTAGTAGCAAAGTAACATGAAAAAGACGCAATTAGAATTTAAATCAGCCTTTGACAGATACCAGACAGAGCCGGAAAAGATCAGCAATTTAGAAACAAGCTTGGGTATTTTTACTGTGATAGTTTTTACAGCCATGCTATCAAGGTTTCAATTCCGAGATAAAGTTACATTATTGGAAGTTTGAAAACATACATTTGAGTGGCCTGTTGAATCTTGAGATTGAAAGTGTATGTTCAAAATAATTTAAAAATGTATTTCTGGATACCATTACTTAAAAGACTTTATTATAACAATGGAATTGCTCATCTTGTGTTACGAGTGAGTTCTGAAAGCGTTTTTCCTGAATTACTACAAAGCTGAAAGTAATTACATGATGAGGAAGATTTGTGTTCTAACAACTAGCATATAAGCTGCTGAATAGCTACACGGATATTGGAGCCTTGTGGATTTCCAGCAGCTGGTTCTAGAATGGTTTAAATTGTGTCTCACTTTGTTTCTTCTCTAAAATTTCTTCAGTTGGTCCTTAAAGTAGCGAATGTATTTTTTAGTCCTTTTTTTTGTTACGAAAAGGGGTTTTATACTATTTCTGCAGTGATGTCCTCTTTTTAAGTATGTGAGTACATTATTCTGAAGGATTTATGTTAGGACACTAGGCAAGCAAGCTTGTAAAGATACTCATTCTCTTGTTTCTAAGCGCCCAAAATCCTTACTGCATTATCGTTGAAGTCATGAAACTTTGTTTCAGTGTCAGTCACAACCTCATCTTGTGTGCTACCCAATACTCAGGGCATTTTTGTTTTTCTTTGTATTTTATAGTGCTTCACTGACGCTAAATGGGATATTTTTATTAAATTTTAAAGGAAGTCTAAAGATTCCAAATGTTCTAAAGCTTGAGGCTTCTTAACTTGAATAGGATATAGATAATATTTGGTACTCTTTGCAGAAGCTTATTGTTAATTTTGTAACTCTTCAAGCATGGAAATTTTCGAAAAAATCTAGGCTGTCTTATGGGTTTTGTTTGCAGTATTTTTTCGATTGTTTTATGAAGACAGGTGACATGGTCACCATAATTTTGACAAAACTCACTTCTTATCTATTCAGATCAGTCCTACAGTTTTATTTTGCAGTGTGTGCTGAGTCTGTCTTACAAATGTTTATTAATAGCCGTCAACATTTAATTTGGATTTTATGTCCAGCAGGCTCGCAGATGGGTCAGGGACTCTGGAGAGTTGCTAGGAACCAGCAATTGCAACAGCAAGGATACAGTGGACCAGGCTATCTTACCAGAGAGCATGGTAGGAGGGTAGCTGCTAACGTTTCCAATACAAGTCATCGCAAACAAGCCCAAGGAGGCATTGACATCTACCACCTGTTGAAGACAAGAAAATCTAAAGAACAAGAAGGATTCATTAACCTGGAAATGCTGCCACCAGAGCTTAGTTTTACCATTTTGTCATACCTGAATGCAACTGACCTCTGTCTAGCTTCATGTGTCTGGCAGGATCTTGCTAATGATGAGCTCCTCTGGCAAGGGTAAGCATGAACAAAAAAGTGTGACCTGGACATTATAAAAATAATTAGATTTTAAATTTGTCTCAGTAAGTGCTTTTTGGCACTCTGACCTTAGCAAAGGATTCTTAAGTTAAATGAGTTTTGACATAGAGGAAGCATATATAGTTTAAAAATGTGTTATTCTGGATTTCTAATTACTATTGGGTATTATTGGAGATTACTACATACAAAAGTGTATTTGGCACAACTGTATTATTACACACCTATTGTTTGGCATATTATGGGGAAAAAAAACGGGACTTGTTTTCACTTTGATATTAGCTCAAAGCACATCTCAAATGTTTGTATTATTTCTCTGAACTTCAAACCAGTGTCTAGCTTGAGCAAGGAATGCTGTTCAGATAAACTTCCAAATGAAAAGACAGGATAACTCATCTACTATATTTGTCTTAGAGCAACTTAGGTGTATGTTTTTTTAGAAGACAGTTATGGAGGTGGGAAAAAAAAAGGCTGGTTTTTCTCAAGTGAAATGTCTTATGTAAAACATGTGCAGAGCTTGTATGTCTAGGAACATTCTTTCATACAAAATACTGTAATATCAAAATGTAATTAACAATATTTTCTTTGGTATTTTATGTTTTACAACACTAGGAAAGACTCATGAAGTCATACTTATCTTCAGAGTCGATGGTTAGCAAAACTTGTAACTTCTTTCCCATTTTCTTACCCCTTAACCAACGGTACTATGTCTGTAATAGTTAGGGGTTTGTTCAGGTTGTTTCTTTTGCTTTCATTAGGATAATGCAATATAACTTCTTAGTCACAATTGTTCTGCCATTGGGGATTGTTGTATTGACAGGAAATAGAAATTCCAATGAAGGATACCAGTAACCTTCTAAGTTTATCAGTACACATTGTACTGTGCTCACTTCTTGGTACCGAACCCACCCTAAATACAGATAAATTCCCTAGGCTAAAGCTTGAAGATACTAGAGCTTCTTTGTTGTATGCAGTATATATTCTTAACGTACAGGGGCAAAAAAAACTCCAATGTATTTTCCTCAAAGTTCATTCTGGGAAATAGTTTGATCATTTCTAGTGAAATCTTTCCAAATAATGGTCACATTCAAAGTATGCACTTTGGTAATGAAAATGTGCCCTGATTTAGCAGATTAATAAGAATCTCAATTTGCATAATCTCTGTAGACATCTACAGATCTTCAGCGTTCCACATGTATTGGATGCATTTAAGCTTTGGCAAGTCCTGTGGCTGCGGTTCCAAACTCAGTCCAAATAAGTCCCAGGTCTGAACTGAAAACAAAGTCTGTACCATGTCCTCCTTGCTGGTCCTAAACATTGTGCCTAATTAGTTACAAAGCAGGTGTGTTGAAGCAAAACTACCAGTTCAATAAGGAATCTAGAGAGCATAGAAAATGAAAGTTAAAGGGAGTTTCAGATGGTGTCATCAAGGAGACTGAGATGAAGGACAGAAACCAATGAAACTGAGATACAGAGTCAAGCTGGGATGGAAGGGAAAGAAACTGAGAAGTTATAGAAGATACGGACGGATGGGGCTAGATCTAGTAATTAGGACTGGCCAAGACATGAAAAAGAAGATTCTGGTGGAAAAGGTGGGGAAAGTGGTGAGTTAATGGCATCATTTTGTGCAGATGTGGTGTCCCATTCACTGCACAAGAAAAGAAACACAGTGTTTTATTTGTCATAACAACTCCTCACAGTTCTCATCAGATACTGCCAGGGCCAGAGGTCTCCACTGTGTGGATTTTGTTATGATGCCACCTACTGGGATATGTTTCGAGTTTGCACTCAAATACACCAAAACCCCTGTGAGAAGAAAACAATGATCATATAATTGAAGATTGTAGCAACACACATGCAAAAGAATTAATAACTGAAAGAATTAATAACCTATTTCTAACTTTTCCTATAGTTTGAGTATTTAGCTTTGCAGCGTTGATTACATTTTGCTTCTGTAAAATATATGAAATTCAGAAAAGAATTTTTATAATAGACTAATTCTGTTTTCGTAGGTTGTGCAAATCCACTTGGGGTCACTGTTCTATATACAATAAGAATCCACCTCTAGGATTTTCTTTTAGAAAATTGTATATGCAGCTAGATGAGGGAAGTCTCACCTTTAATGCCAACCCTGATGAGGTAAGTGAACTGTTGATGACAGTAATACACAGTTAAAATAATTGTGATTGTTGTTTTATAACTATAGCTATATAAAAAGTTTTAATAAGTGTTTGTTTTACTGTAGGGGTGGTTTAATAGTAATCTACAGCCTTATTCTGGTCTTTTTTTGAGTATTGTAGCTGTGCACACCACTTACATGACTTGCCTCTTAAGTACTCTGTACACCAGTCTGACCTATGGATGCCAGAAATCCATAACCACGTATTGACTTAGGAACGAGGCACATATCCTAACTGAAGAGACAGCAGTGAATTTTTAAAGGATAATAATACACTTCCATAAATTAAAATACTAAAATGCTTCTACAGAGTATGAGTTTGGTTCCACTTCAGGTAAAGTAGAATGAGGTATTAAGTCTGACTACTTCTATGACAATTATGTTTTGTTGTAAGCGACTTTTACTTAATTTCCACTATCAAGGGGCAAATCTTGAAGTATTATGGGAAAGATATACTGCTGAACTATTCTGAAGTTCAGTTTGATTTGATTTCTGTGGATGTTTGTATTGCATAATCTTTATAGTATAGAAAAACATAAATTTATCTTCAAAAAACATACCCCATGTCAAATTGAAAGGTTTGCATTTATTAATTCATGTAACTAGCTGGAACAGTCAGTTTCTTCTTTCAGTCCGTCACCTTTCAAAGAAGAAAAGAGTATGAAAGTAGACAACTTTTGCCTGGAAGATATGCAATTAGTGCCCAAGTGACAAAGCCAGACTCCTGCTTAATGTTTTGTAGGAATGGAGTGTACACAATGCAATACTGAACAAAAGTAGCATTAACTTCCTGCATATAATTATGCATACTCAAGGAAGTGGTAATTGAATAAATCCAAAGTAGGAAAAGGACTAAGAGATATGAAAAGATATACTTCTAGAAGCAAATTGCACTCTGCAGATATGATACAGAAAACGTGAACTTGTTACCACAGGGTGAAATAAATAAAGCAGTGGTATAAATCATTACAATAATGTGATTTTGCTTAAGTTCTTGCTTTATCTCATATTCTACTTGATCAAGAGGCCACTACTTTTATCAAAAATTGGAGTATTTTGTAATTTCTATCGTAGAACTCTGCCTTGAATTCTGATACACAGTGTTGAGATATCAGCACCTTGCCACTTGAGTGATTAATATTGATTTTCAGCAGAATTTTCATAAATTTAGTAAAAAATATAAAGGTTTTCAAATGAAATGCAGTATTTAGGTGACTTAAATGTTTTCAATAATATATCAAGTTTTAATTGGTAGCAACTTTGCCCATCCAAATTTTTCTTTGTATTTCAGTTTAACACAATTTTTCACTTAACTATGTGAGTTTATAATGTGTTGTTATATTTCAACCCTATATAAAGTAATCTTCATATGTTTAAAGCATTTGGAGCCTTCACAAAAGGCACTTAATAAAAAAATCCATTATTTTTAAAGGAAATTAAGATCTGCAGATTAGAGCTAATTTATAGTATACCTAAGTTAGGTATTAACTTTATTATGCTCCTCTTGCTTCTTATGGGTTCATTATGGTTTTATTGTACAATAGTAGTACAAACAGTCTGCTTCAATGAGAGATGAGAACCTCGGGGTATCTCCTAAGGGCTCTGTTCCTCTCTCCCTGTGGAGCACCATAGCCTGGTAGGAATCATTCAGGGCCTGAGTTTCAACAATTGCTTTTATTGTTTACAACTGTGATATTGGCAGAATTATTATTATGAGGACACTGTGACTGGACTATATGATATGAGGTTCCACTATTACAAATTGTGTCTCCCAATTTCCTGCCAAACTCTGCTTTACATTTGATAACAGACCTGATCAAATTACTATAAAAATAGGAATACTTACAGCCACAGGAGCAAGATTCTCCAAAGGACACCGCCCATGTCATGAAAGTGGGTAACCAGGCTCCACAGCAACAGCTCCAGAGCTAGCGGTGGCTCACGGGGTAGGGAAGAGCATCTACACACTTTGTGGTAGGATTCTCTGGTTAGCCATTGTTGTGTGCATGGTGTTGTGATATCTGCTGTAATTTAGTGTGTTGATTGTGTGCATGAGCTTGCATAATTCATAGCAAGTGCTCACATTCAGCTGAAAGGATGTGCCTAATCACATTACACATAAAAAACCCCTCCAGTGCATGTTTGGGTTGGGGTTTTTTTTTTGGTTGTTTGGTTGATTGGTTTTGTTGGGGTTTTTTTCATATGGCGCCACCATTGTAGCCAAGATTTTGGAACCTGTTTTTTTATTGTTTCTTTGGAGAGGGGGGAATTTAGTGTCAGTATTAACACATGAGTATGAATATTATGTTGTTTAATCTGCCTACATGATCTCTGCTGTATTTTATTTTAAGGGGATTGTATGGTGTATGTGAAATATTTCTCATGCAGTGCTCATTTCATCTCATGTGCTTATGACTCAGAATTTGTAAGCAACCAGAAGTTATTTCCCACTGTTTTGTATCCAGTTTCTAACTCCCTACAAAATATATTGTCAAGTTTAGTATGTGGAGCTATGCTAGGTAGTTAAGATTGAAACTGAAGGTACAAAATAAAATCTTTTGATCAGGAAAGATGTATTTTTTTTTTCATCCTGTCAGTCTTTAATGAGGTTGTGATTTCCTTTATATAGCATAATAATAAAGTTCAGTAAGACAGTGCTTATACTAAGCCTGGCTTTCCACTCTTCTGATTGTCTTCTTCACTATCAAGTGCCCTTAGTTTTTGTCAGGGAAGTCAGTTTTTTCTGACCTTTTCCTGATTTTAAATGATTTGCCACTTGTGTATAAAGTCAGCTGCCTTACCTGACTTTAATTTTAGATAGTGTGTAGATGGTGGAATGTTTACAATGCTGTATATTTCTAAGCAGTTTTTTTTGAAACTTATCCTATTTCATTATCATTTACTAAGCAAGCCAATTTTTAGATGCATTGATTTATCTGTCTGAAGACTACCAGAATTATGTGTATGCTATAGGGGGAAGAAGTTCTTTTGTGTGATTTATCAAAAAAGTTGGAAAGTAACATACAGCTCAAACCTTTTGAAAACTCTACATTAACGTCAGAGGGGTTTAATCTTGTAAATTATTAGTTATGGATTCTGTGTAATGTGGAAAATATTTCTGTGTTCTACTTGCAATTTCTGCCATCATAAGTTTGTATCACTGAAACTGTATTTTAAAGAGGTACAGTGAAAGTGACACTAAATGTATGTTATATATTGTGTCCACATTTGTCACCAAATTACTTGATTCATTACTTAGTAAAAGAATCTTAAAAATTTCTAGTAGAAAATATCTCATCTGTACTGTGCATTTTTTCTAGAAGATGCACCATGAACTATATAAAGAATGGGAGCAATAATACCATACATGTCTAATTATTATTTGCTAATAATGTTAGTGTTACCTAGAATCCCCAATAAGAAATTGGCACCCTACTATGCTAGCTAGATACTCTATATACAGAATAAAATGACAGTCACTATCTCCAAAGAATTTAACTAAATAATTAAGCTATTATTTAAACTTGAATTCATATATTTTGTCAGCTTTTCTTTAAAAATGTTTTAATTTTGTTGGTGATCAAAATCACCTTTTTTAAATACAGTACACACTAGAAAGAAATGAGCACTTTGTTGATACTTCTGTAATCCTACCAAAATGTAAAAACTTATAACTTGCAGTAATATAAATCATCTAAAAATGTTTATGTAAAGATACTACTAGTGTTTTCTTTAGTCACCTTTAAAAACTCTTAAGCTAAACAAATACAGCATGTGTAAAGCCATTTATGTGAAATTTGAAATATTAAGTGAAATTTGTCTTTATTGACAAATGTATTTGTCATATATTTTCCTGCACTACCTTTAAGTAGGCATTAGATAAAAAGCTTCATTGTTTCCCGACTCTGACTTTGCAAACAATTCCATTTGAATATGAAAAGGAGAAATTATTTATATATGTAGAAAAACACTGATTCCAAAATTCCTGTGCCATTAACTTAGAATATGTCTGGTTTGTTTTGTATGCATATGTAAACAGAGGCGTCAAAAGCAACTACAGAAGTTTTAATGTTGACTGCTGTATTGAAGTGTTCTGAAAGTACTCCTAGCAGTGAAGAAAATAAATGCAGAAATAAAACCAATACTGAAAAATAAAAGTTTTCCATTTTAGGTATCCTGTATGGATATAAACGAATGCAAAGGCTCTTGGAAACAGGCAGAAAAGCAAGCAAGGAGAGTCAGTGCTGTAGTAGGATAGGTTGGGAAAACAAGCATTGTGTGCATGGAAAAAAAGGAGCAACTGTAAAAAATAACATACTGAAATAGAACAAATGGCTTTTGTTGTTACTATTGGTCTATAGTTATGATTGTTATTTGCACATGTAATTTAAATCAACACTTCCATAGGTTGATATTTTATCCAGAGCTGTCTGAAATTCAGTGATAATATTCTTGCCCCAGAGGCAAGGTATCCTTGAGGCATCTCTCCTAATTCTCTAATGCTAAGAACATTATAGTGCTCTGAATCAGAATTAAAAGAACATACTGTATGTGCTCATCCCTCAATGTCTCCCAAGTGTTAAAAAGGCCTCTTCAGACCTGGCAGAGAGTGGCACAGATCTGCCTACCTGACTGCAGTCAAATGTTTCCTAAGGGAATCACCAGCTGACTGATAAATAATCTTAGCGTAGGTTTTAATAGTGTGTAGAACTACTTATTTCAGCTAGTATGTGTGCCACAAGTGACCACCATAGCTACCAAAAGAGATCTGTTTGAAACGTGATTTCTGAGAGAGTTTCCAGGCAGTATTTACAGTGCTACAAAAAGCAGATTTGATGACATACTGTAAATCTTGTAAATGAAATTCATTTGCTGGGAGACAAAATTTAAGAACTTAACAGAGAAATCAGGTTTCTGCTGTTGCAAAGTGGTTTTGATAGCTTAGAATGAAATAAAAAGCAACTAAAAATGATGGCATGTGGTAAATATCATTTATACTCTGTTTACTTGTGAAGGAGTTGAGGAAAATGAATGAGACTGCATTCACAGAGAAAGATATTATCAAGAATTAAGTATGGTGGGGGGAGAAAGAGGGAATTAGAGACAGGGAATAAAAATGCTGTGCAAACACCTTGTAGCCTATCAGGTGAAGATTGGATGTTGAGTTGCAATCTAGTGCACAAGAAAGAAGTTACAGCATTTACTGTCACAGAGAAACATGTGATCTAATATGATCTAATTTGGACTGAAATGTGAATTTATGGCGAAATACAGGCTTCATTACAGTCCTAAATACAGATTCTTTTAAAATTGGGTCCTAACATTGCAAGATTTATTTTTAGAAACCATTTTTTAAATGAAATAAATATGTACTGATTAAGAGATATTTTCTATAAATATATAAGCAAAAATTATGGACTGGTAAAAATAGCTAGTTAATATTACAGGTGTTTCTTGGCTTTTCACTTTTGTTCTTAAACATATTTTCTAATTACCTTTTTTTTTTTTTTGCTTGATGCAACTGAGGCTTTGCTTTACTAATCTGCTTCTTAAAATGCTCCAAACCTGCACTCAGTCCTTTATTTCTTTTTCACACAAAATTGAAGAGTACTGGGAAGTTTAGCTTACGCGCTGAATGACAGGTTGCCCCTATGTCTTTATAGATGTAATGTAAACTAAAAGGGCAAACTTGCAAAGCATTTGGAAGCCTGATATCAGCGGATTTATGAAAAAATATTTCAGAAGTATTTTAAAGGTGATTTAGGTTGTGCCCTTGGTACATTGTTCTGTGCAGAAATGCGCTGTCCTACATGTTCTGCATTTCAATGTTATTCTACAGTCAAGATATATTGTACTTAAGTCTTGTAACAAATGCTCAGAACCACTCTCAGCCCCTACCAAACTGAATTGGAACAAGTTGGTTAGTTGTTCTCAGGTTTAGATTTTTGTTATTGAAAAATGTGAACGTTTTTTAAATCCATTAATTGGGTTTTGGTTTCTGAGATCATAAGGGAAATATTTTTATGTTTTGGGATATTTCAATGACCAGAAAGAGTCCTGAATATCACTGAAATACTTTAAAATTAAATTTGGCATGTTTATTCTGCAAGAAATGTGTGCTTGTAAAAGTGTAAAATTGTGGAAATCATAATATGAATATGAAGTATAAACAATTCTGTGTTTTTAAACTATTTTTATGTTAGGCATAGTGTTCTTATTTATGTGTATGCATATTTATATATGTTGATATTTACCTATGCTTTGAAATCAGCGTGCTTGTGTTTATTTGCATTATTACACATTTAAACAAATGCATTTAATGCATCTATTTGAATGTGATACATTGTATACATGTGAGAACATTATTGTTTTAATGAAAGATATTAAAGACTAAACACATTATGGCTAAGATTTTCTTATTTACAAAAGTTATGAAACTAACAGTTATGGTCCCTGCAGCATTTTAAACACTATTACAAAGTATGAAAATAAAAATACTCATCTACACTGTAAAGAAATTATTAAAGAACTATCATACTCATTATAGGGTTCATAATTTAAAATTTCCTACTGAGACTGAATGTAAAATCTCAACCATAACAATAAATTGTTTCTTTGCATTTGATTTATAATTTTAGAGTGTATTGTGCATGTTGAAATGTGATTTAGAGGAGGAGGGATCATTCTGAAAAACAACCCAACTAATTAGTAGGATGACATTCCTGCATTGTGAAGTACAATACTTGTTCCCAAATACATTATGAAGATTAAACAAATTTATATGTACATGTATTTTATCTCAGGGAGTCAACTACTTTATGTCCAAAGGCATATTAGACGATTCACCAAAAGAAATAGCTAAGTTTATCTTTTGCACGAGAACACTAAATTGGAAGAAGCTGAGAATCTACCTTGATGAAAGGTAATTTGAATTTCTCTTAAAACATTTTCTATGAATTTTCAATGTATAGCACCATTCAACAATATTTTGTTTGTAGTGATGCAATTTTAAAGGTGTAAAAAGGCAAGAAGATGCAACTAAATGATGCTGCTAAATCTGAACAGTTATTCAGTTTAAGTATTTATATGACTGTAACATGTTATAAGAACCCTCAAAAATACCACCTATAACAATTAGTCTCACATCCTGGGATTTTCCTGCATTTTTGTAGTTCTGGGCATAAATTGTTTTGAAGTTATGGTGAGCATTTAAACTGCGCAGGATAGTCTTTGCACTGTTTAACATTCAGATTTTATAGATATTTTGCTGCTTTTTTTGACTTGAGGGGGTTTTTCCCTATCTAGTATGGATATTAATCAGAAAAATTAGTTATCGCTTTACCAAGGGTTGATGGATTTTTAACTAATTTTGAATCCCCTAACCATTATTTGATTGTCTGATATTTCTCAACTGCAAGTCGCAAACACCTCCTAAGATGCAATGGTGCATCCTCTTAGAGGCATCATGAGTTGCAGTAAGGAACAGTCTCCCTGCTGTAGTGTGCTCTTCTGTCTCTGCAGTGCTTTCTTATGCCATCAGGTTGGGGTGGGACGGTATGAGGAAAGAGGAGCACCAGCACTTTCAACAGAAGTTGAAAGAGAAGGAGAACAATAAAGGCACCTAAATAGAAATGCTGCTGTCCTTCTGTTCTTCCTAGCAGGAATCCCCTCCTGCTTGCCATCCTCTTCAACTTGTACTACTAAAGGAATAGAAGGAGTCATTCTGTATGTCATTGTTATCACCGCTGACAGTCATGTGCTGTAAAACTTCAGATTATCAATCTTTTAGTCAATAGAAAATACACAAACCCATTTAGTGGATGAGGTTGCAAGTTATTATTAGCAACCCCTACTGCCATTCATCTTCCCTTCATAAACAGTGTATTCAGACACTAAAAATAAAAACCAGTTTTCTAATGTTGAAACTCCCATCTTAGTACTGAAAGGTAAAAGTTAAGTTAAACATGGCAGAATATTCTTTGGTTCACTTCAAATTTGCTTCCATATATTCTTCAGATGTCTTTTGCACATCTGTAGGCTGGTATGAATCCTTTAGATTCGTTTAGTTTCTGTGATCAGTGGAAAATACTTGAGAGCATCATACCCTGATGGACTTAAGTGAACAAATTTTGTCTAGCTGAAGCCTGGTTTTAACAAGACACTCCTATAGCAGCTTCTACTTAGGCATCCAAATGTGTGACACGTGAATTTATTCCCTTTACTGTCTTTTTTTAATGGCTTTGTCACAGTTTAAAGGAAGCAAAGCCTCCATGTAGACTGATTGAATATACATATAAAGAAACTTTGAATTCTGATTAATGTGTATTTTTATAGTATTTGGCCACTATATAAGTGAAAAACATGTGTTGATATTATCTTTGTGCTGTTAGTGATCATTTTGCCTTTCAGCAGAAAACAAAGATCCTACTGTTCTAAAGCTTTCAGTTTTATTTTTAAAACCTACATTTTCATATTTCAACAGTTAAAAGAAACTTCTCTAATAATGTGAGTTTTCATTCTACCAGGCGAGATGTTTTGGACGACCTTGTGACGCTGCACAACTTCAGAAATCAGTTCTTGCCAAATGCACTGAGAGAGTTCTTCAGACACATTCATGCTCCTGAGGAGCGTGGGGAGTACCTTGAAACTCTCATAACAAAATTCTCTCACAGATTCTGTGCTTGTAATCCTGATTTGATGAGAGAACTTGGCCTTAGTCCTGGTAAGCAAAAATGAGCTTTGATTTTGTGGATTAGTCTTTTTGTTTCTGGATGATGCTACTGTTTCTGATAGCTTTAAAGTCGGCACCTAAACACCTATTTCTAAAAGTACAAACATGGTTCAGTATACAGTTATAATTCCAGTTGGGTTTAAGAAAAAAAAAAAAAAACCAAAAAACAATAAACCCCAAATATACAGATTCTTTTTTTAGCTGATTAATAGAGTTTATTTCCATGTTTATTTCCTTCACTTTTGTCTGTGCTTCAGCTTTTTAATTGAGTTTTTTACTGTCTCTGAATTTCCTCTTGCAAAGTCTTACACACGTAGCATTTTACCTTGTGGATAGTCTCACAGAAATGAAAGGGCCTCATCGAAGTTAACAAGCATTTCTAATTTGTTGGGGGGAAGCAGTTTTCAGCAGTGGAACTGCTTACTTTTTTAAAGATAAGCTTTTGCAGGATATTGGCTTTAGTTCACAAAATCTTCAAGAAGCTGTTTAAATGAACATGCATAAAGCCCTTAGTGACTTTTGGATTATGTAGAAATATTAAGAGATTTGTGAATTCTCATTTGACAACCTGCTGGCATTATTACTTTGAAAGTTTCTGTATTCAATTTCATTTCACTGGGATACCCCTTTGAGTTGTTATATATGTATATATATATACATACATATATGTAAACAAAATTATGAGCCCAGGTGATGAAGACCATAAGGTTCTTAGAGAGGGAACAATATTTTTAATGATCACAATTTCTTCTTTAAACTTTTTTTTATTTATTCTCTCTTGTCCAGATGCAGTTTATGTACTGTGTTACTCTTTGATTCTACTTTCAATTGATCTAACAAGCCCTCACGTGAAGAACAAAATGTCAAAGAGGGAATTCATCCGAAATACGCGCCGAGCTGCACAGAATATTAGTGAAGATTTTGTAGGGCACCTTTATGACAACATCTACCTTATTGGCCATGTGGCTGCCTAAAAGCACAATTTGCTAGCACTTAAAATTTGTAATTTTCAAATATTACGTCAATTCAAGACATTAATTATTTTGTAGAGATGGGGGTTATTTTAGTGCTGGTCATTCTAACCTCTGTATGCAATCAAAGTTTGTGTGCGTAAGTGTGTGTATGTGTAAACTACCTTTTCTATCTATTTACTATGGGAATGGAAGGACTTGGTTTTCATAATTTTTTTCAGTTTTGCACAAAACAATGCCATTAGTCTGACACAGCCATTTACGAATGTTAAACTGACATTACAGTCTAAGCTGACAAAGTGGTGAATTTGTGCGTTAGATCTGCTTGAAACTTTAATAAGTTCATTCTTTTTAGAATACTGTGTAATGTGTATATATTTAACTGAAGAGATTTATAATCATAATTATTTTATTGTGAAATATTTTAACTAAAATTTCTCCTCTTATCTCTTAAAATAGTGTTGTACTTTTGTTTGCATTTTTTTTACAATGCTGACTACCTCAGATGCATAACTTAGAGAAACATTAGTCTGAGTACTACAATAAAGTTTATTCTGGGAGATGACAACACTTGTAAAATATCTAGGCTGGTATTTTATACTATATTTACTAACTTGAATTAGCATATTGCCAATCTGCTATTCACTCAGTTTTAAAGATTACAGGCTCTATTTTAGATGAACCCTGATGTCATACGGGGATAGCCAAGGGAAATAAATGCAGTGTACAGAGAGTTTTACATAATTTACATATATAACCTATTTTGCAGACACTAGTTTTTGGGAAACAGGGCAACTACAATCACTTATTCAGCACAGTAAGCAAGGAAAAATCCAAACAGGGAAAGTAGTGGGGGCTACTAACGTGTTGCGGCTTTCGGCTGGTTCCCTCAGTCTAGAAGTGTCAATGATGGAAATGCCTGGGCAAATACATACCAGATGACTCATTGCTAAAGCTGTTAAAAACTGACTGTGCAAGATTAGAGCAGTGACTGTGCAGGATTCGAGAGCCGTTTCAGAGTCAGATACTGAGTTACTTTCAAAATCAGTCATATAGCCAGCTTTTTAAACAGTTCTAGATTTATGGAAATACTTCAAAAATTGCTTAGGTCAGGTTGTGTCTGAAGTATGTAGAATATTAGCAATGCAACTGCTGTGCATGTGCAGGAATTGAATGAGGTTTTGCCTGGTGTTTGTTCAGACAACTCACAGAGCAATGCTTTTCTTAAATTGACATAACATAGTTAAAATAAGAGCTGTTCTTTATTAGGTTTGTTTACATAATATTCAGCTATCAGTAGCATCTGGATTCATCATGGCAACAAGTACATTTATTCTTTTTCCCTACCACACCATGAGGTGAGGTGGGAAGGCATTCTTAGTTAATTAATTACTCAGATTAATCTGATCTTCTATGTAGAAAGCCCATGGCAGAGCCAGGAACTGAATGCAGGTCATACTCCTCATAGGCACACACTTTGCCTACGCTGCTGCTTTCCATTTGGTACCTAGGGAGTGTTATATTTTATTTAGAAGTGAGAATAATCATGACAGTCCACATAAGGGCTGCCTAAATGACAGGAAGAAAAAATGTAGCTATTGCTGCTATTTCAAGTGTTTGGTACATTTTGTTTATAACTCTGGTCCACATATAAAAATGCACACAGAAAATGTTGTACTTTTTTATTATATTACCTTTAATCAAGTGTAAATGCCATTTGTATTTATGTAGCATACACACACAAAGCCAGGAGCCAGCAGTATAGCAGCTGTCTTCCAGACAGGTTTACAGTATCACTTGCCTCTCTCAGGATAACTACTCTTCACCCTGGTTTTTTTCATGTATTTCAAAAAGTCCAAGGATGTGTTCTGCAGTGGTCAGTCAATTAATCTTAAACACAAATAAAGAGTGTGTGGTATGGTGGGGAGCTTTGTTTAAGGCATGGGTTTCTGCTCCTGTATTAGAAAAATAAATTTAAAAAAACTAAACAAGTGGGAAAACTTTTAACATAACCTGTAAAGCTAACAATAAAGGACAAGTGTCTCCTGGGCTCGTTAAAGTGATCTTAAGTGGACACTGCAGAATACAGTTTTCTAGAAAACACTCCTCAGAAGTTATACATGTAATAAGAAGAATGCAGTGAATTTTGAAGTTAGAACTATTCTTATTAGGAAATGTTTTCTTCTCAAACCATAAATGCAGAGGAAGGCTTAATTCTCTTCTGATTTGTATTTAAGTTGGCATTAGTGATACTGGTTTTGATTTTGCACTGATAAGAGAGCATGAATTGTTAGTCTGCATTTCTCTTAATTTCCATTTTCCCTGATACAAAACAAAGCCTCCAGGTAGACAGAACATGTTTTTTTTCTGGAGTAGATGAATGCGTCTATTAGCAAGGTTTAGAAAGCTTCAAGGCCAGTGTAGCAGCCAAGAAGATAAATTAGAAACAGGATGATATGATTAAAATTTCCATAGGACAAGTCCAAGGGAAAAGAAACAAAACCATAATGGCATACAGATAACCACATCTATCTTCCCAATAGGATTTTGAACAGTGTTAGATGATTAGTGCCCAACTCATGTTGTACATTATGTTTCTAGCTCAGAGCTGAACAGGAAGTAGCAAACAACATACCAAGTGTGAATTCCCTCAGAGGCAACCAAGAAACAAAGAATGAATACAGATATTTCTTCTGTCCTTTTTTTTTTTTCTTTCCAGTTCGAGTTTTTTTCCGGAGCAGCTGAGAAGTAATTTTTTGCATTTTAATAATCTGGACCTTATGTGAAATTAGGGAATTTTCTGTCTTAAAAGGAAAAAATAGTCATAAGCAGGTGTAATAGTACTCTTGCAAAGTGAGAAAAATTCTCTTAGTCATCCTCCAAAAACCCTTTACAAAACTTGAGTTTTGGGCAGTGTCTTCTTCAATGCACATTGCAAAAGAAAATGATAGATACTTAATTGATCCAGGTGTCACTAAATGATTTGATGTGGAAATAGCTCCTTGATCAAGCACTTCAGAAGACTTAGGTAGAGGATTCCAAGCCTGATTACATGAGCACGATCAGCCTATAACTGCAAAGTGATTCCCAAGCTATTGTGATTCCACCACTGCATGTCCTTTAAACTTTGACCATGTGGTGTTGCCTTAACGCTGAGTGTACAGACTGTACACAGCACCGAAGGAAGAAATGAGCCTGCAGCCCATTGCCCTCCAAACACTGGCTATTCTGGTCCTAAAAGACACTGGAATGGTTCTGAATAACCATTTCTGAAATTTTACTAACTTCAGTATATACAGATGTGACAGAAGGACAACTGTTCTGTGTTCATGTAGGGGAAATGTGTCTACTTGTGTCCATGTAAAGTGTCACACAAATAGAGCTCACTGTTGAATGTATTAAATTCTCAGACTCTCATTGCATTTATTGAAGCAGTATGGCATATATTGCATATTCATATGGTAGTTATAGGCAGTATCTGATATACATTTTCTCAGACTCTATTTGGGTCTAGAATACTTTCCATTCAAGTTCTAAACAACATATTTATACAGCTTTGACTTTTTAAAATTTAAATTAAATTTAAACTTCAACATACAAAAGCCCAAACAAATGTAAGTTAGAGATATGTTTGTCAATTTTGAAGTGAGTAAGAATATCGCATTCAGGAAAAAAGTTTCAGTTTGTTCTGTTCAACCTTTCCCTTTCACCCCCCACACTGGAAAAAGAAAAACTATAAACAGTTCAAAAATACAGCTTTAGGAAAATAAACTGACTAACTGGGCAAATAAATGTTACTGTTTCCTCTTCAATATTCTGCAGTTTATTAATGTTCTTTAGATAAAAATTGCCAACAGGAATTGCTCTTTTTTGAAGTGGTAATAATTTTGTTCTCTGTGTAAAGATGTCATTGTTCACTATTTGTTTATATTTCTGTTTTTGGAAAACAAGTATTAAATTATTTTAAGTACTTAAACAAAATTGAGGTATACCTACTTGATCATGTTAAAATGTCAAAATAACAATAAGTATTTAGAAAAGTCGAATTTACTTGACTTCTATTGGATGGGGATTTTTTTCAAATATTTCATGGTTGTATCAGATCTCATAAACATTAAGGCTGATGACTTGTTCTCTGCCATTGTAAGATCTGCCCTTTTGAGTAACAAAGCTCAAAAGCACTATTAAAATGGAAAAAGAACAGACTTAAAGTATTTCCTGTGTCTCCCATAGGCACGTTATGGTTTCATTTTGCCTTAAAGAGAAATAATATCCAAACTTTTATAATCTACATGTAATAATGATTTTAATAGGATAAAGTTTTAGATGATATTCTGATATTTTTTATCAGATGTTAAAGTTCAGACTTGCAATACAATATGCACAATTAAATCATACCCAAATAGCTAGGACTGGTTTCAGAAATGTGTATGTAAAAAACTTTAAAGAGATCACATTGCTCCTTCATCACCTCTGTTTTTTCTGGCATAATGTTAGTAGATTTGCAGTTTTCCTTTCTTATTCATATAAATAGGCTTAGAGAAAAGATGGATTAGAAAATCTTTACACAGAATATTTCTGTTTCATATGTGAAATTTACTTAAATTAAAAAGGAACTTTCTGTATTTACAATTTTACAAAAGCAAAAAACTGCAATTCATTAAAAGAAGGAAGAGGCTCTAATTTTCAGCTATGTGGTTCACTCATAGTATCTAATACAGAAAATGAGCAAAAAATATTTTTCACGTTCCTAATAATGCAACAAATGCATTATTTTTAAGCTTAAAAATGCTGCTTATTAATAGAGTGTGTACCTAAAAAAAAATCAAGCTTATTTATGTGAAAGCAACATGGTCAGGATAACAGTTCTTTTCAGAGAGAGTATTCATTTGTAAAAGTTAGCTTTCTTCTTGGCAGTGTTAGAGAGGAATGTTGGATTTAATTTAAAATGATTAATGAGATTTTGTCAGACTCCCTGCCTTTACCACCACTGCAGTTTGTCAGCACAACAACCTGGGAAACCCGGACGCCACTCTGTCGCCCTAAACTGCTTTCCAGGAAAAAATAAACCTGAGTAACTAGTGCCAGATACATGTCAATGGTATTGTCTTTCAGCTGTTGAAAGTTTAACTGTAAGTTGGGACATTTACACATTCTGAGGAAGTGAACCTCATTCCTTACTTCAATAGTCTGTTTTTGACAGTGGATACCAGTGTAAACTGAAGTTTTCAGAGCAAGCACAGCCTTTATTATTAATCTTATGGAAAATACTATAATCCATGCAGAGGAGAAATTCTTTAACAGGGAAAAATATATATCAAAACTTGTTCAGCGAAGTTTTTCTGGAGAAAGACCATCTACATTTCGTTAGGAGGATCTCATCCTTTGAGCGCTACACACGCCAATAGGTTGCTAGGAATGCTCTGTTGGACTCAAGGCAAATGCATTTGTGTTCACATGTGTGCCAGAATCTGAAAAGTTCACAATACTTTTCATACAGGACCGTAACATGAGAAAATGAGTAATTCTTTTGAAATGTAAAGTAGATATTGAAAATTATTTACAATTTGCCTTTTTTGCTTTCCTTGTGGAAATTTGTTCTGTTGGTCTACAGCTTGAGCATTATGTTCTCCTTAACACATGAAATACACAAAAACTGAAAAGACTATTTTAATTTCAAAAGCAGCCTTCCCCTTCCAAGGAAACACATTCCTGCCTGTGCTGCAAAAGTCTTTCTGCAGTCACATAACGCTGTATCAACAAACTGACCTTGCATTCACTCCTGTGGACCTCTTTATACACCAGTTCTATCAATTAACTCAGCAGGCCAAAAATCCTGTGAGGCTTCAAAGTGATGTAGATGGTGAAAAAGACTTAGTACTGCTCTACTACACTAGGCAGAACATACTCCTTATGAGCCACAATGGCACACTTATTCTTTGCATGACTTTTATCTTAGCTATTTCTTGCGTGTTAAAAAAACTATTTTCACAACTGCAGTTTCTCCATCTTCCTATCCAGAATTCAGACTAATTGTCTTCATTACATGCAACACAATTGAATTGAAATATATTTTTATAACTGGAGAACTTCTGAAGTTTACTTGCCTTCAGGCAGCATAAATCACCTGCATAACAAAACAAGCAAGAAAATCACAGAACTGCATTAGCAGTGCTGGAGAAGTGCATCTCTCAGTGTGCTTCTTAGTCAAAACCAAGATGATGTATTTTTTTACATTAAGTGTAATTCTTGTTTCTATATTCCACTTAGGAATTTATATCAATAAATGTATTTGCTACTGCTCCATGCTGTCAAGTCTGACAGTGCCATTTCTGATTTTATACTAGCAAAAGCTGGACTTTTTTTGATTTGGTTTGGTTTTTCCCTTGGCATAGCAGAGAAATTTAGAATAAATGCTCAACATTCATTTATCACTGCAAAAATATAATAAAAAATGCTTGAATCTTTTTTCCCTATGTATAAGGTTTAGGTATGTAATAAAATATGGAAGTCACATGATTAGTAATCAGCTTTTGTTAAATTCTTTTTCAACTTTTTAAAAGTAAATATATTAGTATATGATTTCCTTTTCTTGCTATTAAGTGTTCACAGTGTACATGGTGCTGCATGACATATACTGAAAATCACAGCACTTACAAGCCTAATTTGGAGTTTTAAATGGTACATAGACTGACATTCTGATTTCCTATATAAGATAGATTTAATTTAAAATTATAAATTGTCGAACATAAATCAAGATTTATGATCTGAGTCTGAAGACTGAAGTTAGTAAAACAGAAAGAGCCAAGGGAAGAAATGTTCTTTGATAAGATTTTTCATTAAAACTAAAATTTTGTTGGTTTTAATGCAGATGAAGACAGACGTTTTAAAGAGGTGATATTAGTGGGGTTTGTAAGAGGATACCTGGTCCCAGACTTGTTCAGACCTCATCCTCCCTCTTTCCTGCAGTAACATAACAGCCTTCCTGCCCTGCCCAACACCTCTGCACCTCTCCACAGCTGTCCACAGGGAGGCTGAGCAGTCTTCCATTGCAGTCTACTCTTCCACCAAATTAGTAAATAGACTGCATGTAGTTTTGTTATTTTTAAAATGTAAAGTGTTCTCTGTAATTCCTTAACAGTGGTTAAATAACGGATAAAAGAGAAATTAGCAGTTAAAATGTACTCTCAGTATCAATATTTTCTAAGAACAGACAGTTGTTCTGTTATACTAAAGGAACAGAAAAGGAAGCCCATGTTGCCAATCATACAGTTTTATGTCAATCCATTCCACAATCATCCTCAAATTAATTTAATGAATGCTGATTGATGATCTTTAGTCTATTTTAGAAGTTGTTCACTACATACTTGAACTAAGAAGAATTTTATACAGAATATGAGATAATACTTGGAGAAGCTTATCTGCATTATCCTTACAAGACAGCTAACAAGTTACACCCTAGTAAAATTGTTGTCCCACTGCTGTCAAAAGCAAATCAGTAACTCAAAGGAGTAGAGTCAGGATGTTGTTGAGATTTGGAAGAAGCAAAAGCTTAGAAGTATCTTTAATACCTCACCTCACAGATCCATTGTCTCAACACACTGTTTAAGCTGATAAATGTCACTGTGTTATCAATTGAAACATAGCAGTATTCTCAAATCTTTTAGGATAATCTATTCTCAATAAAGAAGAGAAGCAAAAGCAGGTTGACTCTTTGGAGTCTTTATGCTTACTACAAGTAGTGTAAGTCATGCTTAATACAAGTAGTACCAGAAAGCATTTAACCTCGGAGAAAAGAGAAATTGTAAAATTCAATGCCCGTGATGCATAGGAGATCTGTGAAACAAAAAACAGAGTCCCACCTGTACAGGTATGGCATAATATTGATGTAAAAGAAAAGGTGTCTCAGTAACATCTAATCTTCTCAAGCAATGATTGAAGTGTCCGTTTCACTCCCTTCATAGCCAGTTTTCAGTGTATAGATGTACCACATAATGTAACAAAGAAGAACTTGTGTTTTAAGAGGCTGATGAATAGTAACCTGTCTGCTCTGGCCAGCACTTCTCACAAACAGTCTTTGGTGAGTCAGTAGCATTGTCAGATCTTCCAGAAAGACAGTTGTCACTTGCCATATCACAAATTTTAGAAAAAAATGCTCAAAAGGCTGAAGAAAGCCGGGTTGGAGGATGAGGGGTGAAGTTGTTTATACTGTTAGGTATGTGTATTGTATCATTCTCTCCCCTTTCCTCCTTTTTCATTTTCTTTCTTTCCAGAAAAGCTTGCTTATATCAGTCTTAATAATAATTTCTCTTGGGGGAAGAGGGGGAAAGACTGAATCTTCAAGGATAAAAAAGTATGTGAGCTTTCACAGTTTTTCCATAACATTAAAATCACTTACATCAAAATTATTAGGTATTTGCAGAGTCTTCAGATACTATTTTAATGACTATGTACTTCATGTACTATTTTAACTGGAAATTGTCATTTAATACATTTATCACTCATTGTGTCAGTCTTATACATCAGAAATCAAGGCGAGTTTCTGTCAAAGGACTCCATAATACATTTCTGTGGAAAATGATACCTCAGGTCCGCAAGAATAAAGCTTTGATTGCTAAAGCTTTCACTTACATGATGATAAGTATAAATTATTATATGAAAATGGAACTGCCTTTAAGCAAGCAAGTAATCCAATCCGTTTTAGAAACAGGTCCTTAAAAGGGGGGTCTTAGATGTAAGCCCAGTCCCTATTTTGCTGACCATACACATCTTTCTGAGAAGCCAATGAAACAACTTCCCTACTATTTATGTCTCTAAGACCCAGTCAGCTTGGAAGGGCAGCACCAAAACCCACTTTCCTGACATGAGTAGTATTTGGCTTAGGCTCCTTAAAGGATTTGTTTTAACAGATGACAACCATGGAGTGAAATTACCAAATACCAAGTTTATTCTTGGTAGGAAAACCTGCACAACAAATGCAATAAGTTCAAAAAGAGAAAATTATTCTTTTCAATGGTTCCATAGAAGCAATGCAGTAACAAGGTTGTTCCTGAGCAAATCCAACACTGATCCTCAATTATACAAGCTTGTTTGGAAGGTTTCACCAGTTGGGAGAAGCTTCTCTTGATGCTCTCTGCCAGAGCACAGCTTCTCCTCTCTGACCATCATTCCCCAGGCTTTCCTCAATCTCACTATCCAGAAAGGGCCACAGTTTCAGATCATGGCAGGGCAGATTAAGAACAACACACCGTTTCTGCAGCACCAACCAGTCCTCTATATCTGTGAATCTCCTAATTTACACCAGCACAGAATAAGCTCTTCTCTTTTAACTCCTGACACTTGATCAGCTTTTCCTACCCTAACTATTCTTTCTGCATTACTGGGATGTTCAGATCTGTTGCACTCTTTGTGTTGTGGACTCCTCATTCGCTCGTATCCTTTTGCAAGTGAAAGACTCGGTGTCAGAAAGAGAGGGCACAAACTGCATGCTGTGCAGGGCTCTTATTATCAAAAGATCATTTAAAAAACCAAACCAAAACAACACAGTGCATTCCCAAGGACCTATCCCTGGATACAAATATGTTTCAAATTAAAAAGTAAGGCTAGAAATGACTGCAACATAAAGAATACTTTGCTGACTAGCAAATCTGGTAAACTCATGTCTTTTCCAGATATATCTATTGCGTTGTATTTTAAAATGACCACGTTTCATGTTTTTCAGCCACATACTCTTGATATTGTCTCTCTGACTGTAAGCATAATATTTTTTTTTTAAGTTTTCAAGTTGGTTAGATGCTTTTTTCTTTCTCTTTTTCAATATTTTCCTTGCTGGTATTAAAGCATACAATGTAACATAACTGCCTAACAATACCTCCTAGTTTTTCCCTGTGATTTCCTGACTTGGTCAGAATCTTTATAGGTAGGGTTTCTCTTAGAAAGGCTTATAGAAAAAAAAATCTAACTACTCCAAAGAAGACAAAGTTTATATGTATATGTTTATGCCTCGTATATATCCTAGGCTCCTGGTCTGTTTGCTTGCCAGTATGATTGATTGACTGCGTCCCAAAAGTTGTTTATAAAAACCGGCAGGCCCAGTGTTTGTACAGATCTGAAAACACCCAAAGAAAACCAAGCGCCCGGTGATCTCCCTCTTGGCTCTGTTCCTGCAGCCTCAAATGGGAGTAGTGTTGCGGCGGTGGTTCTAAATAGTGCCGCCGGCGAGCTGCCCTTCCTCCTCCTCCCCGGGCTACAGCGGAGCCCCCGCAGCCGGGGGATTTGCACGTTCGCGGACCGGCTAAACGGAGCGGCCCTCGGGGATTGGGAGGGCGACCCGGGAAGATTAATCAGCTTGTCGTTGCTCAGGCTCCGAAGAGGCGGGGGGATCGCGGGAGGGGGGGAGGAGCGGTGTCTTGGGTTTTTTTCCCCTGTTTCAGGAGAGTCCCCTGTCCCCCCAGGATGACAACCGGGTCACTTTACAGCTACGTCACCTGGAGCAAAAATGAAATAATAAAAAACAAGCTACCCACAGATTGAGGAGGCTTACTCCAATATTTTTTTGCATGTTAAAACCCCCAACCCCGCCGGAGTCGAGCAGAGCCGAGCTGAGCTGTGCCGTGCCGTGCCGTGCCGTGCCGTGCCGTGCCGTGCCGTGCCGTGCCGTGCCGTGCCGTGCCGAAGCGAGCCCCGCCCCGCCGGTCTCCACCTGCCGGGGTGCAGGGCCAGGAGAATATTCTGCGCTAATCCCCCTCTCCCGAGGGTTTTTTCCATGTGGATCCCATTATCATCATTTGCTCCTAGTATAAGGGGGATTAAGGCGATTAGAATGAAAATAATTAAATGATTTTTCAATTCACCCCTTCATGCAACTGGAAAGAGAGAGAAGGGACTCTACCCAGAGAAAACGAGATGGGGTCTGGGATTTGAAGGAGTTTATTTTTAAAGGAAAGGAGGGAAAGGGGAAAACCTTCGCAGCTGTCAACTGTTTTCCAAACACTAAATTAATGCTGGCCAGACCTTTGTCGTAACGTGGCCCTACTGTTTTCAAATGGGTTTTCTAACCTGTAATTGTTAAGTCTCTGCGTTGAATATACAAGCAAAATAAAACTAAAAAATTCTCGGATGCTCTGGTGTTTTGTTGTTGTTTTGGAGGTGGGAAGGTGGAGAAAATCTTTTGGGGATGGGGTAGTTTGTTTCTTTGTTTGTTTTTTTTCCTGTTACAAGCAAAAATCCTCTATTTCATAATTTCGAATAAAGCCATAGTCCTGACGAAAGGATTTAAAGGCTTAAAAATAACGGACGGACTTTAATCTGATGAAAGGATAATCATTTCATCAGCCTCTCTTCTTTTTCAATGAAAGTGCACTGAACAAATTACAAAATTGCTTATATACATATGCACACACACTAAAGCTATGTGTTCATTTAGGTATCTTTATGAACCTGTACCTCAATATTTACTGTTTTAGTTTGCACGGATAAAATTTACAGCTTAAATCCGTGTTTGAGAAAAGGTAAAAGGATTAGTTAATTTCAAGCGCCTTCGCCGTCTTCTTTCTCCCTTTGTTTTTTGTTTGTTTTGGGTTGGTTTTTTGGTGTTTTTGTTGTTTGGTTTTTTTTTTTTTAAGGTAGGGTTAACATTACAGAGCGTATTAAAATACAGGAGTCCACTGGGGAAGTTCGCGTGGCAGATTTTCGAAGACAAAAGAAGAGAGCCTTCCCAAAGACAGTGGAAGCTGCGCTGATTGTCGCCCCATCTGATTTATCTACCTGTGTCGCGATGCGTGCCAGCACTGCCGCAGAGTTGGCCAGGAGGCAGCTGAGGGGGCAGAGCAGGCACTTCTCCACAAAGACCCCCCCGCCTTTGCCCGGAGAAGCAAAGTCACTGGAATCAGTCTATTAATTTCAAATGGGCAGAGACGGCGACATAACCCACCCCTTCATAACCACAACGAACTGAATTAAAATTTTAACCCCCCCTGAAAGGACTGGTGCTGAGGGAGGAGGCAGTCTAGCCAGAGACTTTCAGAAAATGCGAAGTATAAAATTTTAATGCCTTTACTACCCGAAGGCACAGCGCCAGAGCGGGTAATTCCTTTTACTAATTACTTGACAACAAGCAGATCAAAAAGAAAATATAACATTTGTGTGCTCCCTGCATACCTGAAAATCCTAACAAAAATATTGTGGGTGCTCGGCTCTCACTGCTCTAAGTGTACACGTCTGCCCACAGGCAATACTTGGTTTGGTTTTAAAAGTTCTTCTACAGCTGGAAAATTGCCTTGCGGGGTGCTGTTATTTTTAAAATAGTAGATCTTTTAGGAAGAAATTTAAGGATAGAGTTTCTTAGATTTAACGAGGAGGGGAATCCAGCTTGTTGTCGGAAGTTAATTTTCAGCTACTAGAGAAGTTTCTGACTTCAAATATTTTTCTTTCCCTTATAAATGTTATTGGCCTGCTTTCATAGTTACTAAAAAGTTTATCCGGCAAATCGAAGCCTGAATCCCGGCATTCATTTGGCAGTAACTCCTTTAGTAAATACTTGCTATTACCGCGTAGTGCCCTTTGCCCGCTGGGTCTCGCCATCAGCCCGGCAGTGTAATTCTTACCCACCGAAGCGGTCATTAATGGCAGACCTGCGGCTGCGAGGCGCTTCTCAGTTACCAATAAAACCTTTACTGCTGCTCGGCCCGAAGTGTCCTTTGAGAGCACGCTTCTGGGCGCTTTTAGTGCCTGAGCGCCGTTCTGCCTAATACCTCCCTTCCTGATCGCATTACTGGCCGTTCCCCCAGTACCCTTTATGAGCAATAAAAGCTCCCGCAGGCCTCGCTCGGGGCCGCTCCACCGCGCCCCAGGGCCGGGCCGGGCTCAGCTCTCATGCGGTCCGGGCGCGGAGCAGGTGACCGAACCGCGCGGGTTTTTTTCCCCCGTTTTAATGCCAAATAGACAAACCCTCGGCTTTACTCCCTTCCATTTCTTCATGGAAGTCGCGCATAGAGCTTCAGAGGGGAAGTGTCTTCTCCCGTGGCATTTCCCGCGGTGGCTGGCAGCGAAGGGCCCGCAGAGTTCCGCGGGGCTGCGGCAGAGCTGCGCGAAGGACGAGGGAGGGGCAGCGGGCGGGACGCGCACTCCGCGTCTCCGGGTTATCTCCGTCCCCCCGTTGTGGGACAGACAGCTGGCTTGGGGACAGGGCGGCGGCGCTCCCCGGGCTGCCAATAGCCGCCTCCCCTTGGTCAGGTCCATGCCATTCAGAAAACGCCGAGAGGAGGGAAAAAGAGGGAGAATGAAAAAAAATTGTACTAAAACCTCCCACAAAGACACAAAAAAACCCCACCCCAAAACAAACCATAAATCCAAACAAAAAGCTCAAACCATAAATCCAAACAAAAAGCTCAAACAACACAACTTCAGCCTGTAGTGGCCAAATACGATTTACCTGTTGTGGCCGGGAAGGATGCTATCGCTCTTCCTTCTGGCGGGACTGTCTATCCTGGGAGATCCCCCGTCTTCTCCGGCGGCCTCTCCCTCTGTTCCCTAGAATGACACAAGCGTGTGTAACACAAAGCGACCCCCCACGCATACGCTCCCCTGGGTTTGGGATCGGCGCTCGCAGCCGTGCCCGGGGCGCCCCCCTCCCCCCGCCATATAAGGCGCTTCGGGAAAACTCCGCAGGACCCGCCAGTGCCAAGCGATGTCCCGGCCGGTTTCGTCCTTAAGCACGGGGAAACCCTCCTTCTCCAGCAACACCCTAGTGGGTTTTTGTGTTCTGTGGTGTTGGGGTTTTTTGGTTGTTGTTTTTTTTTCCCTGAGGGTATGCGCTGAGGTTGATCTCAGCGAGCCCCTCAGACGTGCTGAGAAGAAGCCTCCCACCCAGCTGGGGCTCCTCGGGAACCTCCAGAGCCGCGGGAGCCCCAGCCCCGTGAGGCGAGATGAGGCGCTCAGCCGGAGCGCTCAGCTGCCCGCCGCCCGCACACTGCGGCCGACCCCGTCTGTCTCCTGGTTGTAGGATTCAGGCTGGATGGAGTCCTCCCTCACACGGACGTTTGATTTAAATCTGCCTCCGGGGAAATGCAAATAAATAACTTAATCGGGAGGAGGGGAAAAAAATTTAAAAGAACACCCAATCCTGAAGCTGACAGGAGTTACAGACACTAAATACATGTAGGGATGGGAGAAAGAGTAAAAGTAAATAAATCTCGGTTACCTAATTGAAAGGCAGAAGCGAACCCTTTGTGTACACAGGGCTTCACGGAGAGGAAAGCCAGAACACGGGGGGAGCTCAGGGGCTCCTCTTGCCCCTGCTGGTGACGGGAGATTTACCTTTACCCGGCCGTCTCCTCTGGGGAAAAAAAAAAGAAAAAAAAAAAAGAGAGAAGCCCAGTAACAGGGGCGACAAGCTGAGCGACACGGAGAGTTGTCCCCGCTGCGGGGAGTGAAGTTGGGGATTACCTGTGGCGGTGAGGAGGCTTGGGAGCGGGCCACTCCTGCAGCACCAGTGGCAAACGGGCAACAAGGCTGGAAAGGTGCAAATAAAACACAATGAAAAGAAATAACACTTTTCGACGCCCCCTCCCATCTGCAAATAGTCTGTGCTGCTCCAGGAATGTAACGGGACTAACGAAGGAATACAGCTTTTTAGCGGGCTAAAAAAATGGTTTGACGGGGTTTTGCGTTTTGGATTTTTTTTTTGTTAAACTAAGTGACTTGGCAAGAGTATTCGTACACGTTTCTCTGCCTAGAAGCCAAAGGATCGAATGGAGTCTCCAAAATCAGTTATATTTAATTATTTGGGGACAAATCTGATTCTTTGTGATTCTGACCTACTATGAGAATGAACTGAAAACAAATCTCAAGAGAAGGCTTTTTGGTGTCTCACATACACCCGCAAACTTTTTTCCCTGCCTTTATAATCGTGCCCAATAATTCCCCAAATGTAGAGGATAATGCATCTTGGAACTGTGAACTTACTCACACTGCACTTGTTTGAAGAATTTAGGTCTTTTTTAGTTGAGAAGGTGCATAGTACCGAAGGACACTCTGGACACATGCTTTCAGACTGCAAATCAACCTTATTCTTTGTTCACCCACAGTAATTAATAACAACTGCGATTAACAACTTCAATTTAATGTCTTATAGTGCTCTCCACATGAAAGTGTACTGATGATCTACAGTATGCAGTTTTCAGTGTTACTACCATATGCAGAACAACTCTCAACCGTTTCTTTTTTCAAACATGACCTTTCAGGTACCCCTCTCCAGGATATCAAGAGGATACTTTCCCCACTGGTCCCAAACTCGTTTGCAACAATTCAGCCTCTTCACAAGTCAACCTCTCACCGGACACTGATTCCGGCATCATTTCCCCAAAAACCATCTGTCTGATAACTCCAAAGAGAGTACAATCATTTCCATTCAACTGTTTCAGTTAATAAAAAAAAGCAGTCTGTTATAACAGATCTGTCCTAAAACTCAATTAATGTGCACATATATGCACATATCTACCAAATATCAGTACTTTTTCTAATATCTGTCCTGTACATTATGGATGCAGTCAGAAGTGTCTAAAAACTGGTGTGCAATATTCTTGATGTGCAGGTGCATATCTGGTTTTACCAGGAATGGAGAGATTGAAAAGGCCCTGTTTAGTGTCATCAACACTATTTAGTGTCATGCATACCCTGCTAATCAGACGGAGCAACTGCAGAAAAGCAATGGCCTCTCAGATTACTCCAGGCCATTGCATCTGTGACTGTAGAGCCATAAGAAAAATAACTATCACATTCATCTACTGTCATAATTTCCTATTATCTCCATTTTCCAGCTCCAGATAGAGTGTTTCGAAAATGCGGTTTTCATGTAGAAATACAAAGCTGATAAAATAATAATAAAAAGGTAATTTAAATAAAAATGTAACCATTCATGAGGTGTGGAGCCAAAAATATTTAAGGTGACTGTTAAAAAAACCTGAAAAAATATTATTCTTACTCAATTTCTCAAATTCCCACTTTTAAAATGAAAGTGTAAATTTAATTTACAGTTAACTTATAAAGTTTAGTTATGGAAATGTTATCAGATTATTTGCTGCACAGGCAACTGTAGACTCTGATAGATCCCAACAGTGACTTTCAGTCCTCCTAAGGGAGCACAGCAGCAGTTGTTCAGTAATTAGCAACATTAATCAGGAGTCTACATCCCGCAGTTTAAAGCAGTGAACGGGGAAGGTAAACACATATAAATCCTTATGTCTTAGAGAGAAATCTTGCATTATGACTCTTGTCAATATGGAAATTTTCCACACTAGCCCTAGCACTAGGGGAAACAGTGGCTGAAACACTGATTGGTGTGGATGCGAATTAACTCTTTAGGTAACTGAAAAGGGCAAGGTCAGTAGAACGCTCACAGGAGAAATTTCATGCCTCAGGAAAAAGTCAAGAGAGAAGTGACTACTTGTAGGCAATTGTAGTGTCAGTCTGGCTATGCAAAATACTTAGATTTCTCTCCCATTTTTCTGAGAGCCAGTCAGATTGACCTCAAGTGGTCCCAGGTGGTCCCTTACTGCTTTGTGTGGTGCAATGGTGAATCTGGACACAGGGCACTACGGGAGGTTTCCCAAAGTCTCATGCAAGGTCAGGCAGGAGTGGTTTTTATTGCCTATTTCTCCAAGAAACCTGCAGCAGTGATCTGATCTACTTCCTCACCTTCTGGGATGCTACTGTTGTGATTTCTCCTCTTGCATTTGTTCTACTGAAATACATAAAGACGGAAGAAAATTTGAGAATAAGCATGAAAGCCATTTTAATGGTTGGACACTCATTTTTCTCATCTTCCTGAAGTCAGAAAACCTCTTGATTTGATACAGCACTTATTACCTAGATACTAGAGGGCTGATTCCTAAGATGGCTACATAAGAATTTACAAAACAAAAAGACAGAACCCTGCCCTCCCTGTTTCCACTGTCCCGTGGGTGTTTTTTGGTCATTTAACTGCATCCCCACTCTGGACTCTTTCTTTCTGCTCCAAAAGGCAGACACTGAAATATCTTAGCCAGGGAAACTGAGACCCAAGCTCATTGCCTGACATAATCTTGCTGAGAAACTCAGAGGTAGCTATTTCATGTTGCAGTATGCAAATTGAAAAAAACAGAGCATTATGAAATGGGGTTCATTAGAGAAAGACTGAGGTGCTCTGTGAGGGGTGTGGAGCTGTCTGAAGTCTCAGGCAGCATCAACAGCACCTGGAGAAGCAATCATGGCCCTACTTTTGGAAAGAAAAGGCAGAGTGCCAGGTGGCAGCCAACCAGAGGAACTGAGGTCTTAACAAAAACCTTATAGTAAACCAAATCAAACCACCACCACCAACAACAACAAAAAGGGGGAAAAAAAAAAAAGCCTAAACTCTAAACAGGGAAGTAGTCTTTTGAGGTAACATGTTTCTCTGAGAGGTATTAAAAAAGTAAGTTGCCTATGGTGTCTCCTGCTTTTCTAAAGGGCATGTTTTCTCAGATACCTGCATCAAAAATATCACAAAGCATTACCTAGCTTATTTGTGATTCAGAAAGCCACTAAGGGAAAAAAAAAAAAGCTTTCTTCAAGGGAAGTTTGATGTGCTATTTAGCCTGCTCTGTCATTTTTCTTGTCTCTCTTCATAATCCCTATGTAATCCAGAAACGGCCAGTAAAAAAGAGAGACCCTCTGCTTGTTTAATTACTTCCTGAAAATTTGAAAACTACTACTTCAGTCTCATTGGATAATCTACTTTTAAATTACCTAGTCTTTCAAAGACAACATAATTATTTGAGTACATTTACTTCCCTAGCTATACATCATGCCCATCAAAATTAAATGCTTCCAACATACCATTGCATCATTTTAACATTTTGCTTCTGTAATATATTTAACAGTAAATTGATGCTATACTTCTTTTTTTAAAAAAATTCATACCTTTAGGAGTAAAGCACAGTTAGAAGTGGATCTTTTTTTTGTTTTTTGATGAGGGAGTAAAATTATGTAAAGAAAGATAGAGACTTATAGAATGCAAAGCTTGGTGGCAATATTTGTAGCATTTAAGAGTTCTTTTTTTCCTGCTTAAGAAAAAGACTATTTCATTAGTTCAACTAATTTCTGAACAAAATATTTACTCAGGCATAACTTAATGAGTTTTCATTTTTTTCTACATATAACCTACATAAGATCAATGTTATCTCAAAAAAATTCATATGATTTTCCTTTGAAATTTTTTAAGACTTTTTTTCCAATACAATAAAAGAATTTACAGAAATTAAGAAGAAACGGTCCAATGTACTCATTTAGCAGACTATTCCACTGCCATTTTAACTGGTGAATATGTAAATTTTTAGAAATATTTTGTTTTTCTCTGATCCATATGGTTATTTCTGCTTCTATATCGGAAAACCAAAAAAGGTCTTAACAACACGTATTGAATCATCATCAAAATATGCAGTAAGCACGTATTCAGGGTGCAAGCACTGTGTTTTTCAAAGCTGAAAGACTATCCCACACAGTACTAGGATTTCTCCTGTAGAGAAACAGGAAGTGAAAAGCAGTCACAAAACCAGACCTCTCTCCCAGATATTAGCATCGCTTTTGAGCATTCCTCTCTCAGGATATGCTGAATTTGAGGTTGGTGGTTTTTTTGTTTGTTTGTAGTGACACGTGTCAATAAGCCCTCTTTTCAAAAGAGAGCAGTTATAATTGCAGGAATACATGCAGACTCTCATGGTGGGTCCTGTTGGTATATGCACCACATGTGCGTGCATGCATGCAAGCCAGAAGACTGTCTACAGCACATGTGCAGGTCAACCCAACATGAGCAAAACCAAAAGCAAAGGAGGTAAAGAAACAGCACATAAAAAAAAGGAAAAAGAAAGAACCCCCCCCCTTGCTTCTAAATCATCACAAAGACTGCAATATCCTGTTATCTGTTGTAGTAAATTCATATACAAAAATAAAGAAACAAATGTTACCCTTCTGTGAAGGAAGATAATAAAAGATTGATTCTTTAAAAAGGAAAAAAAAAAAGAAACAGAGGAGAGAAAAAATATGTTGTTTTAAGTTACTCAAGAAAAGCACAGGCTGACATAACATTTAAGCTGCCCAAGTTTCTTCATACTGTCTGTTACTGTTGTCTTATGGAGGAAACAGTATAGACATGAGACGAAAAACAAGTAAAAGCCATTTGATATCTGGTTACCACAAACCTGTTTCTAAATCATGCCTTTGACCTAGCGGAGGCAAGCTTTCTACACTGATTTGCATTTATTTGTTCCTACTACAGAGCTAAAAAGGACTAAAAAGCACCAACTGAATATGCTTTTTGAAGAGCCGATAGCAAATGCATTTTACCCCAAAGAAAGAATACCATTCACCAAGGATTAGTGTTGATTTAAAAGATCTATGCAGAATGCCTCCTTAATTCCATTATTATGGTTACCTAATAGTAATTAGGTATATGTAAGGAAGGCAAAAGTGTCAAGCTGTAGCATTAAATGATGAGAAAACAACACAACCACTTCAGAAACCTAGAGTTTTTAGTTTAATATCAAGGAATTAAAATCAGTTAGTTACCTGTTTTTAAAATTCTCTTTTCTGATTTCATTGATTTACCAACTCAAGTTTCATCCTCTCTCATACACTACTCTTACATGTTCAGGAAATATTAAAAAATTACAAATCTTATTAAAACATATGAAACTTTTGCAGAAATACCATATAAATAAGCCATAGAATGCATAAAAAAAATCTTCCTCCTTTCCCTACTACAGGATCATGGCAAAACATGTGCAAAGTGAAAACTGATACATGAGAAAATATTTAACTGCTATCTACTGAACTCACATGAATAAGCTTGACTCCAGGGATATTTGCAAGACCTGGAAAGAATGACAGTAATCAACTACACAGAGATGACTAAATTTTAAAAGTTAAAGCTGCAGAAAAAAATTGTTAGATATATGCCCACAATTGGATCCTCAGGATCTTATTTTGCCCCCTAATGAAGTCTGGTCAACAACTCCCACTAATATTAGTGGAAAGTGTCCCGCACTTCTGAAAATTGCAATACTTATTAAACTGCCTAAATAAGGTGTTTGGTTAGGCAGAAGGCACAATAAAGGGAGAAAGTAACCCCCCATATCCTGATATTTGCACACACACTTTCAGTGTACTTGGTCTGCTACTGTGAATAGTTGATGCTATTATTTCTGTGGGTAACCCCATAACAGTTTTCATTCTTCTGTGGTATTGAGTGGCATACACAGATTCTCTCTGTTTCCGAGACTTTTATTATTATTGTTTCATTTTAATGTGTACATCAACCTAAGTTGATACATTAGAAACCTAAACTAAACATGATAGCTTATTTGGATTCAGTTGACTTTGATTGTGGTTAGTTGATTTTGAGTAATCAGCAGCAGCCTTAGAAAACAAAGACACTCAAAATTTCCGTAAAAATTTAAATTATTTTATTTGTTTATTTAAAAGAGTATTTCATAATAGCTTTTACTGACTATCCCATATTAGCTTAATATTTAAGGTCAGAACAGTCATAACAGAATTAAATCACTGTTCTGAATGGAGTCATGCTCATACAGTGATTTATAAAAATGGATTAGATCTTAAAAATCAATCATTGTAAATGAAAGAATTCCAGAAAACATCCCACCTGGAATTAGTATCTAATTAAGTTCAACAATCTCAAAAGGAAAAAAAAACTTTAGCTACTTATGCACATGTATCTGTCCTTTCCAACTTTTCTTATATAGAAACTCTTATATAGTAGCTGCCAATCAAGATCTATATTTTTGCTTTAGTCCCAGCTTTCGTATTCATGTTGCACTGTATGTCCATTTAAAATAATAATTAACCACCCCTAAACTTCTGGTCCACCTTAAAAAGCTTGTACTATAATCAATTTTCATATGGAATTTTGACCCAGAAGTTCCCAAAAATACCTGAAAAAAGTTGTTCTGATAGCAGTTTACAGTATAAATAAATAAATAAAAATATTTTAAAATCAATATTTCCTTTCTCTGTCTTGTTTTTTATATGACCTTGATTTTTTCTTTAAGTGTTAGAATGCTATTTCCTATCGTCAAAGCACATTTCTCTAATTGGATATTGCAGAGCTGCTACACAATGCCCGCGTTCCTGACATACAGATAGTTTTCTCAGTTTGAAATTTGTCCTTGCTACATGTATACTCCTTGGGGCAAGGCCCAAGGGTGAATTTTCACTTCAGTGAAGTATCTTTCTATCATGAATTGATCATGATGGAATCATCATTTTGTAAAGAAAGTATATTTGCAAGACATATAAAGCTCCTCTAGATGTAGAGTGAAATGAAAGTAGAAACAACTCGGTAACTGTAGTCAGATAACTATTTCTTTATCCTTAGAAAAATAAAATAAATAACTAAATAACTAAATAAAATAAAATAAAATAAAATAACTTTATAAGTAAATGTAATAAGCTCTATCCAATGATGGGTAATTTTTTGACAATCTGCAATAAAAAGACCAAGAGTTTCCTCTTCCCCTTAAGGGATTTCTTTTTACTTATTTATTTTTGACTTTGAAAAAGGGTAAGAATTATTTCTTTGAACAACTGGCTGCAGATTAAAATTAACACTGTACATTTCAATTATTATCAATTCATCAGGGAGCCAAAAGAATTGGTATCTTTTTAATTAAAATATTTTTATCAGATAACCTAAGCCTCCAAAGCCATATATTTGATTTTAATTAAAAAAAAATTCTGGTTGTGATCATCGTTCAGAATTAATATACCAAATAAAATATGGGAAGAAAGGAGGTAAAGGGAGGTTATATAGTGTTACCTGATAAAAGGAGACAGTAATATTTAAAATGAGGTAAGTGTTACGCCGATTTATGATGTATTTTATCTTCTAGAGAAACCCTAGTTTATCGTAGTGTCGTTCAGTTTGAAACGTCAGCTGTATATCTTTCTGCTTTTGAATGTAACTCTAGGTTGAAAGGAAAAGGTTTGCAGTGACCTGATGTATAAGCAGATCAAAAGCTTGGCATTTTTTCTGGGATAATTCACTTTGATATTGAAACGTTTTTGTTGTCATAAATACATAAATATTATCAATATTTTATAAATATACTGAAATAATATTAATTAATAACACTTAACATGCCTCTCATCTTCATGGCGCTGTACAAACATCTATTAATCAAAAAGGATGAAAACATTCCTTTTGTTTTAGTCCCCACTCAAATTACCCTGTAAACATCCTCATCCCTAAACCACTAGCATCAAGATTCGTATTTTTATTTTGTTTTGAAAACAAAACATCTTTATTCACAGTTTGCTTTCCTTTGTATCCATAACATACCTGTATCAGGAATTTTGCCAGTACACCAAAAAAAGTGTTTTAGTTTGTAAGATAGCAGGGCAAAGCAAATCAGCCTCTAAATCATACACTTAATCTAATCCTGCGAAAGCAAAGTAGCAGCCCAGAGCCAGACTAACGTGTGTTACAGCTAGAGCACACAGTAGGGCGAGCAGAGGTGGCACTTGGCTTCAGCTGTGTGCTGTGCACAGGATGAAAATGCTTTGGCTTTTAAGGGTGGTATTGAATGTTGTATTTATTACATTTTTTAAACTAAAATCATAAGCCAACCAGGATTCAAGAGTTCCTGTGATTCAAGGAATAAAGATGTCACCAACTTGCAGATGAGCAGGATTTAATTTCTCTCAAGGTAGCATTTTCTCCCTCCTGCTGACTTCCAAATATCAAAGAAGCAGTGAAATGTCACTTCTTGGTAAACGTTCTCTAAATATGCTGTTGGTTCTCAGCTCCTAGAATTATAGCAGTGGACCATTTACCATTCAAAATCACAACAATCATGGATTTCTGGTCTTAGTGCTTGAGGGCATTTATCCATCCCATTTCTGTGTGTGCACCCATATATCCAATGGAGAATACATTTCAATTTTTTTTCATAGACTTAGTAGTATACACACACTTTAAAGCATTTAACTGAAGGAAAAAAGTTATGATCTTCTCTTGCACTGTCAGTGGGTTATTTTACTCTGCGTAGGCTGAGCCAGCCCCCCTGAGCACCATTGTTTATTTCAATTTACAGCAATTTGTACGATAATGTGTAGTATAGTCTAAGGATTATAGCAAACTGACACAATTGTCATCACAAATTATTAAAATAGTGCCAGCCTGAAGTCCCATGACCTTCCACTTTTCATCTTTAGAAAACAACTTTTGGTCTAGGTTACAGTATATTTATTCATTATGTTGTTCATTTTTTGGATCTCATAGCTTGTTCCCAGAGTAAATGGGGTAATAACTATTGTAATCTATAAACCATTACCATATTTGCCTCATGAGACTTCAGTGTCTGGGCTGTACACTTTAGTGTTAACATCTTGGATGTAACTACAAGAAAACAAATCATGACTAAATCAGAAAGATTTGTTTTATTTTTACTCTTAAAAAAAAAGCCAAATTCTTCCAATTAAGGAAAAGAAGAAACTTGCATAAATCTTCCAGGGACCTCAGCTCACAATTTAAGCTCATTATGGTGGAAAAGGAATTAATAACTGTTGAGCACTCAGATGCATTCTGGGGATTCAAATTAGCATAATTTAGACATGTAAGACAGTAGGATTTTATTTATTGCATATACAATCACTTAGCTTCTCCTTACATCAACCTGCTGGATCCATTGGGCCCATTCCAAACCAGACAAATGCAAAGGGAGAGTCTCCTATTGACTTAAGGTGTTTTGGGTTTGGCTTATTGAAGAAAACAGGTCTTGAAGACCTTTTCAGACTTTGTCTCGGGCAGATCCAGACACACTGGGAATTTTGAACAAAGTTTAAGTGCCACTTAAGGCTTTAATTTTTTTCTGTTAGTCTTCCACTGAATGGCTTTCAGGTTATCATCTGAATCATTTATGCAAACACCTAGACAGATGCACATACATACACAAAGATGTAGAACATGAAGACTTACATAGAAAATTAAGTGTATGCTTTTCTGATTCCCTTTTATGACCCTGAAAAAGGAAAAAAATATTTGCTTTCTTTCAAGTCTCAGGACAAAAAAGATTCTTCAAAGACCCAAATCAGAGCAATGACCAAATTCATGACTGAACTGACAATGAAATGGAAGTATGTAGGTATCCCTTGAGTCTTCCTTCAGTGGTTCCATGTTAAAGAAGCATCTGTTTATCTGCTGTTTGTTAAGTTTCTATCAAGCTAGAAAATCCATAGAAATTTGTAATATTTGATGTTGCACTAGCAACAAGTTTTGGCTTATTAAAATATTAAGAAAACAAAGCAACTATAGAACATGTATTTGTACAGGAGCCCAGTTACTGTATCTTTCCCTCTTTTTTATTTTTTTCAGGGAGAAACATTATGCTTTTCTGAAACATTGTGCTGCTCTGATGAAGAAAGAGAACAAATACATTTTCAGTATCTCACTTTTCCCTTGTTCACTGGCTTAGCAAGCTGACTCTGGAGTGCTGGCAGCTGAGGTATATGGGAAGCAAGTTTGCAGACAAGCCCCTCTTTTGCCAACAGGAGTTGTGAGTAAGACAAACATGCCGGCCAACTTGATCCTTAGTAATTGTCAGGGTATACAAATTATAAGGCACTCCAGCATGCACACACTACTAAAAGACACCATGAATCACCAGGGACAGGGTTAATTTACCCCTGCACAAATCTGAAGGGAGAGTTTTGATCTCTCTTTTACATTTTGCCATAGCGCACACTTTCTGTCATGTTTTTTTACTATTCATTTATTCATAGCAGCCCCAAACCAAACAAAGCACAAGCCTCACACATTTAGTACTATGCTAGCTGTCATTTATCACCTGTGCTTTACAAAAGGTGAACCTGAAAGCACAGAGAGTCTGCCATTTACCACAGTCAAGGGAGTAAGTAGGAGAGCTAAAATTAAACTTCTTCTCAAGGCAGCTTCTAGGGCTCTAGGTATAGATCTGTGTTTTCCCAGTCACATATTGTGCCCTTAGAATCCGAGGGCAGAAAAGAGCCTTCTTCATTTAAATCCACTGCAATTCCAAGAAAGAGAATCTTTGACTTGTTTGCTGTGCTTTCCTTGACATACTGCCTTCAGGGCAATGTTCAAAATGACCTTACATAACAGTTTACATTCATAATCCATCACTGCATGGGGAAATCAAAACAACAGACTCTTTCCCGCTTCATTATGAAGAGCTGCTCTTGTTCTATGTTGTGTCCTTGAGAAAGAAGCAGTAATGAAGTCAGTTTAGAACTACGAAAAACACAGACCACCCCCGCCTCCAGAAAACCCCTTGACAATGTGCATTTGCAAATTAGTTGCATCTTGACAATGTGCATTTACAAAATTCAAAAATCAAGTGGCTTAAAAATTAATAAAACATCTTTTCTCCAATACTCAAGGGCCTAACCAAGTATTCTTGGTTATCAGGTGACAAATCTGGCTGAAGTATCTCAAATCACATTTAGAACATATTAAATATCGATATATGCACATATTATGCCTTTTTTTATTTGTCAAAATTACATTTTTTTTTCATGAAAGACTGCATTTAGTACAGATTTCTTTTCCTTCCAACTTCTTTCTTCATCTATCAATATAATACTCCAGGATCTTGCAAAATAATGTTATTACTTACCAGAACAGGAGAAATCTCACCATCTCTTAACTTGAGGCTGACAGTGAAAGCCTCCCTCATCCTACTCCCATCAGTCCAATAAAAAAACCCCATTCTTACTCACCTCACAAAGTGAGTGATTTAACGAACATGACACAGCAGGTTTAGAGATAAGAAGACAACTAATTGATAAAAACCTTGCGTTTTGAAGTATTCTTACTATCACCAAATCTAAATCAGTTTTGCTAAATGGCTCCCCTTCTTTGGTAAGAGGAAAAAAGGATGGGAGCTTTACAATAACCTTCAGTGCTTCTTGATAAATAGTAAAAAAGCTCAGTGGAAATGTTCAACTTCCCTATGATTAAAAAACAAACCTTTAATGTAGTTTTTGTTTACTGTGTCATAAGTGCAGCATTGGAAGTTGTTGCCAAAGAATCATTGGAACAGGCATCACTAAAGCAGTGTCAGCCAGCCAACTCTTTGAAAACGATTCAGTTCCTCTAGTCTTATGACTAAAATAATATCCAGTGGCTCCAGCTCGAAGCCTGGTTAATACATCTGTCCAGAACACATAATTACTCGGTCATAACATTCCCCCGGCTACCAGCCAACAAACCAATCAGCATTTTTTCCTAACTCACTAGAATTTTTGCTGTGTCAAACTGTTTGATCTCTAGGTAGTAAAAATGCGAAAAATGGAAGGACACTGCACTAGAAGGTTTTAATTTAACATAGTTTCTCATGGAAATTAAATCTGAAGAGAAACATGTTTTTGTTGACATTGCCGAAGTTCAGATTTTCGTTCTGCTTCAGGAATGATATTGACATATTTATCTTGCAGCTTTTTTCTTATCTCTTTGCCAGCTAAGATTCTGCAATGTAATCTCACTTTCATTAATTACTTTCATGAAAAAAACTCATGTTTGTGAGAAAGTAAAAATGATACCAGTAAATTTAACAGGCCACTATGTGTGTGACTACCAAGGAGTACACTGTGTACACTGTGTATGGAAATGAAACTGAAAGAGGTGAAACTCAGTCTGGATTTACACAGATATTGCTATCCACAGTTCTCTACCTTTTATTTGTACACCCATATATTTAATTTTCTTAAGACAAATTTTGAAAACTTTGATACAAATCCTGAGGCACTGTGTAACTATAAAAGCTTTCTATTGACTTCACCAGGATACAGAATCAAGACAACAGTAGTGTTATACTTACTTACCATATCGTGCCAAAACCACAAGCAGGAAAGCACTTCGTGCACATTTCAGAGTAATTCAAACTTTTCTCTATGCAAATATGGTATTTCTAAAGTGACAAAATGAATTGCTAAATTTTCTGTAGGGAAGAACTTAAGCATTACTCTCAAAAGTGCAACCTCAAAGAAACCACATGATTTTCAAGTTCATAGTATATTAATTGGCTCAAGTGCTGTAGTTTTACACAGTATCCTCTTTTGCAATGTCTCATGGCCAACATTTAGAATTAAGGCACTACAAATAAAGAACAACACATCTCCCCTGTGCTTATGGACTATTAATCATTTATTCTGGTAAATGGGAAACAAACAATTTCCCTAATTACCTTTACAATATTTCACAAGAGCCACACCAGATATAGTAACATCTGTTATGTTTAGAGTAGTATGTGGGAGAGGACAGTAAGGTCCCCCTGTTCATCTGAAAGGGAAGACTAGAAGGAAGACGTAGCTCTCATCTGAATTCTGTGTATAGGTTTTCCCTTCCTAGGTCACAGAAGTAAGAGGGATTGGGAGGATCCTTCTTTCAAAAGAAGCTAGAATGTGGTTGGAGTTGGCTTTCAGAGACACTCAGATGCTTTCCTGATTCAGTCTTTGCCGTTTATTTCCTATTAGTATCAAATCTCTCAGATTCAGTATCTAGTCCATGCAAAAGAGGAATTTAAAGGACCCAAACAGTATATTATGAATTTTTGGCCTAGTATAACACAAGGATAGTTAAATATTTCAAAGGTCTATACATTTGTTCAATGAGTGTTAATAGTAGTATCATACATTTCAACATTAACAAATATTTTATGCCTTTAGATGCAGATAATCTCTAATAGAACTGCAAAATGATTAATTATAACCAAAGGATGCCAAGGAGTGATGGAGTTCTTATCATGTGCATCAGCTTCTACTTCAAATCACCCTTCCTTTCCTGAATCTAAATATTCAAACTATTATAGGTAAAAGCAAAGCCAACTCTTCACAACACTTTGTACAAAATGAATAACTGCTGTATAATTTGTATGCTCCAGAGGATACCTAACAAATACAAAGGCTTGTGGTTTGTTTGGAAATGCCAGAATAATATTGCCTGAAGTCATGTGATCTACCCACATTAGTTGCCTCTTCATGCAAGAGCACTTTTATGCAGCTTTAGTTCTATGATCCTGCATTAGATTTTTCAACAGGACTCCTATATTATTTGATGAAATCATAATACTGCATTTTTTTGTCTTCTGCATTGATTGTATGCTCAAGCATTACACAGAGGCAGGTTTTCCAGCCCAGCTTTGAATGCAAAGCTGTGAATTTCATGTTTTTATACCCAATTTCACCTGCCTCACTCACATCCAGCTTAATGGAGTACTTTGCAGATTTATTTAGACCTTACTATTAATAATTATGAAGCCTTTTTTGCTGACCCATACCTGAGTTACAGGCAGTTACCTGCATGTCCAGCAACAGTTCAAATAAAAGGATAAGAGATGTTTTTCTAGTGACCCTACCCATCAGCAAAATTCATTTTTGGCAGCTACAGGTATATGTTCCAGAAACCCAAACATGTCTGTTCTTGGGGCATGACAAATTAAACCTTGCTGTTTTGCTATCCTGCAGACAAGATACTTTCTACCTGAAGCTCATTACCTCAAATCATCTATAATTCTTCAGTTTTAAAATAGCACATAAACCCTCTCACTCAGACTCCTTGTTACAACAAAAAATGTTGCTCATGTGTTGTATTTTATTAATTTAACTTATCCAGAAGGGAATAGTCTGATCAGATTTAAATACTTGTTATGTGTTCACAGTTGCATTTGCATCAAAAGCTGTTGTCTGGTTATCTTTTATACTGAATAAAAGAAATGGATATTATAGGGCATGACTTCAAGGATTTCTATTGTCTAAAAAAGTTAGCTACAGGTTTAGTGTTCAGACAAATCTCAAATAACTGTTTACAGTGTCTGCTATTTTTCAGTTACTTTCATTGAATGATCAGAAATGGACATACACATATTGAATCTGAAGGCCACACCAGCTTCTGGGTTTATAACAGAAAAAAAAGTAGATTAATAAATATTCTGCATTGAAACAGACCAACTGAGTTCTTTTGCAGTTCAAACCTGATGCCTGGATGTTCTCACTAAGTCACTGGCCATGTTAATTTTCAATTATTTTGCATAAAGAATTGTTTATACAGTTATAGCTAGCCTAGCCAGAACTTAATAGCATTATGTGGATATATTCACTGGTTGGTTAAATGAGATGTCTTAGTAGAGTACTATCAGCAGAAAAGCAAATGCAACTCATTTGAGCCATGGGGCAAGGACTGTTTCAAAAGCACATATTGGCCTGCAACAACAGCTGCGTAGAATTAAGTCTGTATTTCAGCAGGACCATGAGAACAGGTAGTTTCTGCATTAGCAACAAAGTATTTCCCAGTCAATTCATGCACAAACTGAAACTATTCACTCATTAGTGTTCTTAAGTGAACATAAAAGCCATGAAGCCTACCCATAGAAAGACCACAGTGAAATCTGAAGGGGAATATTTAAACACTGGGTGCTTGAGCAGAGTCACCTGTTAATTTGGTTTATTTTTGAAATAAAATTATAGCCCAAAACTGACCAAAGAGTATTCAAATGAAGGGTTTTTTCCAGTCTGGTTCTGCACAGTGGCACATCTGGAGAGAGGCTACTGTGCACTCTTGATTCAGAATATCTATCAGGGTTTTTTGTTCTGGTTGTTTCCTCTGTTCCTTATTTTAAATCAAAGATTGTTGAAGTTAAACACTTTCCTTACAAATCCAGGAGGGATTTTTTTGTCTCATTCCTTTCTTAAATAAACCCCAAGTGACTCAATTTGAATTCTTGGGGTCTGTACAAAGAGGATAGCATATAAGCAGACAGTACAGATCCCATGTTAAAAGCTAATACTAATTAAATTAAAAAGCTAATATCCCCTGTTTCCTACTTTCTAGGTAGTTGGTACACTTGGCAGTATTTTCTCCTTCCTGCTCTCCCTCTCCCAAAGAGCCATATTTCAAATCCAAAGAACGTGTTCCCTTGTCTTCTGGGTTTTCCAGTCCTTGATCTTCTTATTTGCTTTGCTGGTACTAGGAAAACACATAAGCAGCATAATAAAATGTTATTAAAATATTTAGGACTTGAAGAGAACTCAACCAAGCAACATTCTGAAAAAGGACATCAAGTACCACTTTAACATGTCACTGAAAGAAGTGGAAAGGCTAACAAGTTGTCCTAATTTATTCCAAAAGTAAATTTAGTACAGAAGTGAAAGAAAGCATTAAGCCTTATAGTCAAAAGATCTATATACTTAAGATTTTATGTACCACAGTAACTGTCCCTCCCCTAATTCTCGTATGTATCCCCTAAATATGCCTTGGTCACATTTACATGGATGATAGCTAGATACTACTTTTTCCATGAAATTATTATTGCTCCTCTCAGTAACACAAAATTCTGATACATCCAACCTTGTCAAAACATCAGCTAACCACAGGCCCTAAGGTATCTCTTGCCCTCTCCACCAGCAGTGGGGAGAAGCATCTGGAACACAATTTTGCCTCTGGAGATATATTTCTATCAATTGTGAGGCTCAAAGTTAAGGTAACATTGTCTCAACTAAGGTTACTTCAAATGAAGGATTTAATTTCCACCTTTACAGGGCAGTGAGGTGCATCCAGACTGACATCTCACAGGACTCTTTGCTGAGGCACGACAACCCCAGCAATCTCTGATGTGTGGTGTTCTCTTTCCTCTGCTGCCACTCTTTCCAAAGACAATATTTATCCTTCTACTCAGAAATGAACATGAAAGCTAGCGTGTGATCAAATGTACAGTATGATGCAAACCACTTCATGTCATGACAAAAACAGCCAACAGACAGCATGCCAGTGATGATATCATTTGTAGACAACAGTTAATTTGAAAACTGGAAGGGAGAAGCCAATATTTCTAGTGTGATGTGATTTTGTACTGAAAGGCCCTCACATAAATGCACACATGCACAGGAATGGAATTAAAAACACTTAGTTTTGGGACTGAACACTAGAAAATGTCCAGTTGGGAACAACTTTGCATTGGTCAGTAGACAAGATAACTGGCTTTATTTTTTAACTTGCTATTGAACATGTATTTACATTTCCTTATATTTGCAGGCTTAAGCAGCAAACTGGATACTAACAGAGTGCTTTTGTTCTCCCAGAATATGCATCTTTTCCAAACCATTTATCATGGTTTGCACTGGTAAAAAAAAAAACAATCTTAAATTACTATTAAATATACCTTTGACTGAATCCAGGCTACAGTGTAACGAGCAACTATGCATTTTGGATGAACTCTAAAGAGCTTCTTATAGTTATATTCCTTCACCAAGACAATCCACTGGATTTCAGAGAGTATACTTATATTGCAGTCTGTGTATATAGATGCTGTATATATTACCACTTCGTTAAAATAACAAGAAGAAACATGAAAAAATGTAAAGAATAAAGATGAAAGACATAATTGCTTAGTTTGGAAATTAAACATAAATTAAGGTGGAACATATTCTCATTATTTACTTAGGGCCTGATCCAAAGCTCTTTAAAGTCAGTGGAAAGAACTTCAACTGCACAAGGATTTAAAATGTAACACTAGAGCTGGATGCTTTGAAAAAATGTTTGGGAAAGAAGTACACAAAAAAAAGGCCTACTTAGAAGTGAGGAGGGAAAGGGCTTCCTAGATTATCTTATACCATTTTTACCTGTGGGACAGTCTTGATCTCAGTTTTAAAAGGATGTGCATTGCTTTATTTCATCTGTGCAAGAATGAAGCTTACTGAAAGTTTGTGGCACTGGATCAAGTGTAAGAAAGGGCTAGAATAGGAAATAAAATACCTTGCGTAATATTCACCAATGTTGTAATTACGGGAGGACACCTGAAAGCAGCTATATATTCTTCCCCTGTACTCAGCGCTGGTGAGGCCACACCTTGAGTACTGTGTCCAGTTCTGGGCCCCTCAGTTCGGGAAGGATATTGAGGTGCTGGAGCAGGTCCAGGGAAGAGCAACAAGGCTGGTGAAGGGACTCGAGCACAAGTCCTATGAGGAGAGGTTGAGGGAGCTGGGGTTCTTTAGCCTGGAGAAGAGGCTCAGGGGAGACCTCATCACTCTCTACAACTCCCTAAAAAAAGGAGGTGTAGCCAGGTGGGGGTTGGTCTCTTGTCCCAGGCAACCAGCAGTAGGACAAGAGGGTATGGTCTTAAACTGTGCCAGGGAGATTTAGATTGGATATTAGGAAGAAATTCTTTACAGAGAGGGTAATCAGGCATTGGAATGGGCTGTCTGGGAAGTGGTGGATTCACCATCCCTGGAGGTTTTTAAGCTGAGACTGGTTGTGGCACTCAGTGCCAAGGTCTAGTAACCATGGTGGTGTTGGATCAAGGGTTGGACTTGATGATCTCAGAGGTCTTTTCCAACCTCGCTGATACTATGATTCTATGATTCTATGTCTGTGATCTCTGCAGAGGTAGAGGTACTGTCTCAGCCCATTCTGGAGCTCAGGATAGCAACCTATGTACCACAGATTTGGGTGCACACTGATGCACCATGTATGTCTCGAGGCCCATGCTGCTGCAACCTGTGAAGATCAAAGAAATTAACAACCAGAAAAAAATCACTACTTCTCAGGATTTACAGATTTCTGTCCAGTACTGTCTAACATTTCCACTGATAATAAACAGTGTATCCAAAGTATAGGATGAGACCTTTGAGATGGTAAGGTTTTTCTTCCCTATGAAATTTGGATTTTTTTCTCTTTTGCTTTTATATTTGTCTCTGTCTTTTTGCTCTTATGTTTGTCCTTCGGGAGTTTTGAATTAAAAGTTTCTCTCTACAAGTGAGCCCATCGATTATTCGGACTGGATATTAAGTTATCATTAAATTTAGCACACCACAAGGTTGAAGTTCAGATATTACTTCTTGAGCACACACACTATGTGGCACTTACACAGAACACTCCTACAGTCATTTTATTATATTGGACAGCATAGAGCTTTCCATTTGAGATACAGGAGAGAGAAAATCTGAGTTGAAAGTGTGAACATAAGTCTCCAAGAACGCACAAAATTATAGGATGAGGACAGCTTTTCATATGCGTTTTCCTGTCCCACAAGAGTGTGAAAGTCAGTGCTGGATAGTTGTTACAAAAATTCCCTTAAAGCTTTCTTCTCATTCACTATTATATTATTTTCTCCATGACTATTGCAGTCCATAACAATCAAACTAATAGAACTTAGAGTTCATTGAGACTTGGTATAGTAGGTAGCCTCGATCCTGTCTTTCCATTAACAGAAAGTATGATAAAAATAATAGTAGAGAAACCATTATTTGAAAAATCCTAGGTCAGTGCAATTGACAGAGAATTGTAGAATTAAGTCATTAATAAAACATATTTTATTTTATAAAATTATGATACTGAACTTTTCTTACTCTGTTTTGATTGTAAGTCATCCAAGGAAAGAATGAAGAAGGAATTTAGGGTTTGCTTGTAAAAGCACTGGAAACAGAAACCTGAGCCAACTGAAGTCTTACAGTAAAAAAATTTACTCACTACCACATTGCTACTGTTTAATTGTTTATTACTTTGAAAATGTAGTCCCAATAGTAACATTAAAATCTGGTTCTAGGCCAACGCAGGCATATAAGGTAGAGCTGGAAAAGATCCAGTTAGTTTACAGCATTACATTTTGCAGTGTCAAAACAGCAAAAGTTTACTTTTGGTTCAAAGACATCATAATATCTTGTTTCAATTAAATGCTGAAAACATAAACAGACTGAGATAATTCTTTCTCCTTTTTTTATGTTTAGGCTCATCATAGTGGAAATAGCTTGCAATATATGGATAAAACTAGACAGATAAAGTGATATTATTCTGGGAAATAAGACTCTTCAAGAACCTATGTCTGCCCTGGTGAGCCAGTTGAGAAGTTCATCTGCTTAAACTTCGGTGACCAAATTTGAAGAAAAGCTTCCAAAAGATAAGTCAGCAATGCAAAACAGGTGTGGGGAAACTTCTGCTTTCACATAAAGAGCAATTTTCACAGGAAATGTAGGCTGTTCGGCTGCCAATTCTATTTATGGCATCTTCAGGTTTCTCCCCTCTCCATTTGTACTAAAAGTACCCAGATTAGTATTTGGATGCCCAAATCAACTCCATGCCTTTTTGGAATGTAGTAAAGCAGTCTCCTAGGAGACAGCTGTGACTTTTCTTTCAGATCTTGATCTAGTTACTATAATTCTAGTTACACAGAGATGATGTTTCTTGCCTAGGGTAACAATTTCTTCCCCAAGAAGCTGATATTACCACCTCCACCATTTTCACTACTATGCATCAGAGCATGGTGGTTTACATTCTGTATGCAGAAAGAGTTCTTTGAGTAATATCATGTTCTTCAGTGTATTTCATTCAACACATATTCTACAACACATTCCGTAGTATTTGCATTGAGCTATGCCTTCAGTTAATCTCAAGAGGCTGCTCTAGTCAGGTCCTCACTCTTCCCCTCCACCCTAGAAAAAAATCCCAATACAATACCAAAATAAATGCACAGTCACTCGACAGCATTATTGCTCTTTTTCCTGACATATTATCACACAGCTGAGATGTTGACTGGTGCACTCCTGGGAGGGGACAGCGCCATCCCCCAAAGGTGACCATGAGTCCGCACAAAAAATTGGGCCATAGCATCTCACCCAAATTCGCAGAGCAATGCAAATGAAGCAGCATGATCAATACTGCAAATAGCCATGATCTGCTCTGCAGCGATGATCACCACTTGTATCTCTTCCAGCCCTATGTGCTCCTGTAGCAAGCAGTGTCTCCTACCTAGTCTCTGTGTCTCTAAGTTATTATGTAACCTTATCAAAAGCAGTGAGCCTATTTCTGTTTTATATCTTAAATTTGCTAATGTACCTCTTTTCTCTGTTTTGTTAGCCTGTCTCCTAGCTTGAAATCTGTGAAGAGAAACAGAGTATATTCTTTTGTAGAAGGTTAGCACATTTTTATAGTAATTACTAAATTACAAGACAATATTAAATGTATTTTTAGGCTATATTATATTTTCTGAAAGAGCTTTAGCTTTTTCCTCATGGCATTACTAGAAAAATGGTAGTATATGAAATGGAATGTAAATACCTGCAATTATTTTAAGCATATTGTTTTTAATCATACCATTCTGAATGATCAAACTGCTTTTCAAATTCATGTACAAATAACATGGCTTAGCTGCTAAAGCCACAGAAGAAACTTCTATACCACAGAATGGATTAGCACAGTTGTTTTTTTTTCTGGCAGAGTGTTTGTTCTGTACTCTCAATAAAATATTGTATTTCACAATAAAGAACACATTAGCAAAGACTTAGTCTCTGTCTTGCAGCCAAAAAGCCCTCAAAACCATTTAGAAGGTGGTATTTTTCCTTGGTTACCCTGAATACAATATTTAAGAAGAATATTATATAAGAGGTATCAAGTAGGAACAAAGGTCTCTGTCTTCAAGTCCCAGAAGATTAAGACGACATAAAGAGAAATTTAGCATTTCAAACTACTCTGTCAAAATCAATTCCTGTAAACATATATCTAACATTATAAGAAGTGGATATTTGAGACTGTATAAAGAAACCACTCAGAACAGAACAAAGGACTGGCAGAAAGATTCTTCACAGCAACTTTACAGAAAACCGAGTTGAAGATTCAAGGAATAGAGAAAAAGGGCAAAAGAATCACAGTAGAATCATAGCACCATAGAATCAGCTAGGTTGGAAAAGACCTCTGAGATCATCAAGTCCAACCCTTGATCCAACACCACCATGGTTACTAGACCTTGGCACTGAGTGCCACAACCAGTCTCAGCTTAAAAACCTCCAGGGATGGTGAATCCACCACTTCCCAGACAGCCCATTCCAATGCCTGATTACCCTCTCTGTAAAGAATTTCTTCCTAATATCCAATCTAAATCTCCCTGGCACAGTTTAAGACCATACCCTCTTGTCCTACTGCTGGTTGCCTGGGACAAGAGACCAACCCCCACCTGGCTACACCTCCTTTTAGGGAGTTGTAGAGAGTGATGAGGTTTCCCTTGAGCCTCCTCTTCTCCAGGCTAAAGAACCCCAGCTCCCTCAACCTCTCCTCATAGGACTTGTGCTCGAGTCCCTTCACCAGCCTTGTTGCTCTTCCCTGGACCTGCTCCAGCACCTCAATATCCTTCCCGAACTGAGGGGCCCAGAACTGGACACAGTACTCAAGGTGTGGCCTCACCAGCACTGAGTACAGGGGAAGAATCTCTTCCCTGGACTTGCTGGACACACTGTTCCTGACACAGGTCAGGATGCCATCAGCCTTCTTGGTCACCTGGGCACACTGCTGGCTCATGTTTAGTTTCCTCTCAATCCAGACTCCAAGGTTCTTTTCTGCTTGGCTACTCTCAGGCCACTCTGTGCCCAGCCTGATATGGCCTATCAAGTGTTGCAACATCTGCTGAGTGCAGGGTATTGTCATTTTAAAGTAAAAATAATTTTTATTTGGCTGGATAAAGCAACTACCTTTGCAGAGATACATCCTCATTTTTATCTGTGCAGTCATACTGTTCCTGCACAGACTGCTGCGCAGGTAAATCTGCTCCAGAAGGTTACACAGATTGATTAATGAACATCTCCTATGGCTGCCTTTGGCTGTCCCAAGTGTCTTCTGTCCTGCTACAGATGATGATGTTTAAATCTGTGCTAGAAGAGGCCAAGGAGTCTCCACAGTCAATATGAGGTCCTGACATTCTTGTTTTCTTTCCTACCTTGCATATGCATAGAGGTGGAAGGCTGATCTGACCTGCAATTATAGGGCTTTATAGCTTTCTTTCAGCACACCGTCAAAGAATTCACAGTTTTTTAAAAAGATCATCTGCTCTTAAAATAATCTCATTTTCTGGTTGACAGGTTGTGAAAAAAAAATTAAAAATCAGATTTCATACTACTTCTGTGTCATGCAGAATGCTCCATATCAGAATACAACCCTGTAAAGAGCAAAGACCAAATGTAGTAACTTTCTTTGGATTTAATATGGAAAGCCACCATACTTTATACACCCCAACAAAGTAAAATGTTGAAACAGTGTATACCTACAAGAATGTAATGTTGCAGGTGAGGTGACACGCTCAAACGTCAGTGCATGCTCCCACTTAGCTGTGAGTTTGCTATTCATATGGTAACTGACATAAAAGAGACTTTGGAATTGTGTTGAATGTTACTTTATTTACACACAGATCCCCATGTTTTCCTACTCTTGTTATTTAGAAGACATGCCTGTGTTGCTTCTGTGTGTGTAGCATGAATCAAAGGTGCTGAATGGAGGCTGAAATGACACAACTTCACGAAGTCTAGCCATGATGAGCGCTGAGACATGAAAAATAGATTCCAATATTTATTCCTGCAAGATTTTATTCAATCCAGTTTCATCCACAAAGCAACCAATGTCATGAGTTTAGGAAGTAAGTGAACTTACACATGAGCTCAGAGCAATTGTGGTCTAAGGGGAAATGGAATTTTCTGACACCACATCTCTTGTGTAGAAGTTACATTTATCATCCACATTCCTCTTGGGATGCACTGTGTCTTTGAAAACAGAAGAAAGTACATTTATTAATGTCCCTGTAAATAACCTCACCCATTTCCTTCGCTGTTTTTTAGCAAAGAATTGTATTTGGATACTAAATTTAAGCAATCTCTGCCAGGGAAGAAGAGCAGAGTACAGCAGAATCAGTAGAAAGTGCCAAGTTGGAGGAAAACAATTTGAAATTATCTTTCTAGCTTAGCTCAGAAAATCAGAAACATAGTTTATGTCTGGATTTTCTTAACAGTATTAAGCAAAGATAAAAAATTCCAAACAAAACCACAGAATATTAGAGACAGACTTTCTAAGATGCTTCCAAAGATGCATTCACTAAGCTTGTACACACACTTCTTGCCCAAAAGCTCTCATGATTACACAGATCATGACAGTGCAGACTTCACACATCATAGAAGCTAATTTTTCATTTTAATCAGCTAACATAAAAACTAGAGCTCCAAAATGACAAGTTGGTGTCTGTTTTGTTGTTGTTGTTGTTGTTGCTTTAACAAGAGAAGACATATCATTGAAACAGGAATAAACTATTGAATATTGTAATTAAATCTTTTATAGTTTTAGTTAATAAAATAAATAGATAGATATACATTTTACCTTCTCTGAGTATGTCTCACAAAGAAAAGAAGACCAGAGTAAAAAGCTGGCCAGGGAAATCAATTAGGTTTTTCCAGCCTCATTTAAGTCAGGCGCATTTCACTCACGATCTTAATGCTAAAGTGGTGTTCTAGAATAAGTATGATGCACAGAACAACAGAGAAACATGGTTTCAAGAGTGATAAAAAGAAATTAATGAAAGAACTCATCATGTTATTTATAAATTTAGTACATAAATTTACTTTAATTTCAGAATTTGCTAGGTAAATTAGATTACGGTTGAAGAGTTGTAAAAAAACTGTGAAGAAAGGAATTTTATGAGGGAACAGACACAAAATTTACTCCTTCTACTTGCTTGCATGAGGTTCTCAGTTATTTTTCAGTAAATATCCAGTTTGGGCATTGATCAAATAATCCTTTTTTTCCTTCTAACTAGAAACTTACCTCTAGTTAAGGCACTCTCTCCCTTTTTTTTTGGTCTTCCTTTTAAATCCTTTTTTAGCCCCCAAAGATTAGGACTGGTTTTAGTCCAACCTTATGAGAATCCTTTCATGTTACTTGTATTTGTATGCAGTAATTACATAAAGATTTCCTTAACCCTTACCCAATGATCCCTGAGAAGGATTAAGAGCAACTTTTCCATGAGAGAGTCCAGTCAGCTGTACTTGCAGGCCACTTTCTAATGTTTTTTAACCTTGTGTCATTTGGACTTCCCTTTCCAAACAGATACATTTCAGTAAGTGGCTCATTAGCATCACATAGGACAAGAAACCTTACTTTTTTCCTTTTAAAACTACCATATCCTTAGCTATATATCTCTGGTGTTTGTACTGATATTACAACCACTTCAGTAAATTGAAGCTTTTCCACAGATCTCTACTCCAAATCAGCGCCAGCCTCAATTCTGCGACTGAGGCAAATGCCAGACGTTGTTTATACAGTGGTAATCAACATGGTAAATTTAGAATATACCAGAATAAATTATGATAAATTTGCTGCCTCAGGATAAAGATAACATATGGGTAGAGTCAGTGGTTATCTCTTTAAAAAAGGGGGAAATTGATGAACAGACATTTTTTTTTCTTTCCAGGCTATCAGAATAAATTTTTTTTTCCCCTCTGGGATTTTTAGAAAAAGAAGATGGGACATGTGGATCTCATGAACTCTGATGCTAAATACAGCTACAACTTTTGAAAGACTGTCTTCCCTATATTTCAAGTTGAACTACATGTTCTTTCTTTAGCATTAAGAGTTGTTTTCTTTCTTTCTATTTTTTTTCCCCTGCCTTCTCTCCAGAAGTCAGGAAATGAACTCTGTGTCATCAGAGAGCAAAGCAGTACAGAACCCAGGGGGCCTAATAGCAATGGTGCTTTTTTTCCCCACCTCAGCAGCATGACTTGCTGTTCCCAGAGGGGATTTCAGACTCATCTGCTAGTGGAAAATCAGTGATGGTGTTGGTTTGGGGGGTTTTGGTGAGGGTTTATTGTTGGTTTTATATTTTGGTTTTTGTTTGTTTTTTTTTTTTTAACCTCAGAATATTTATTAAAAAAACCTAAAACCCAACACATCTTTTCTCTGAGCATAGGGTTGCGCTTCACTTTCCTTCTCAAACTTAGTGCTTATTTTTTTTAACAAAGTTAATTTACCTGGAGAATGAGTTTTCAGAAAATATCCATTCCAAATGCAAACAATATTCAGAATAGACTGACATTTCTCTCCCTCTGTCAAATGCTTGCACTGGGCCCAAAATTTGTGGGAGGAAAATCGCATGTTTGTACCTAGTATGTAACTTTGACAAATCTTCAGGGGAATGAAGATGATTAGGATCTAACTAAATCCTAATCTACCTGCAAAGCATGACAGTCCTACGTAATAGATGTCACCTGTCTGTATTGGCACATTTTGTAAGTAAAATGCTGCAGCTAGAATACACACACACAAACATACAGTCAGTCCTTTGTTAAACCAACAGGCAGAATTGCATTTCTTCAATTTAATTTTCCACTTCTGCCTTTCAACTTCACCAAACTTTAAGTATGTGTCTAAGTTCAACAGGCTTTAATAGGATTCAAACACATGCTTTGCCTCACTAAGGAGGAAACTCATCTGTCTACTCACTTAAATTATGCATTTTGCTGAATGGGAGACTTTATGTCCTGTTACATCAGTAATGACAGAAGATGTGAAGGTGGAAGCCCAAAACCTGATAAGTTATTTGTCCATTCTCCAGGTCACGGCAAGGACGATGAGCAGGCAGCACATCTTCATTTTCATCTTCCTCTTGATACATTATTTGAGCACGGGATATTCCAAGGAAAACAGGTACATCTAGGCCAGGGAAGTACCCACACACCCAGCCCTCTCAAATGTGCTGCTCAGAGCTACCTAGGAGATAAACACTGACAGTTGGTAGGCCAGGCATCTCAGGGGCTGCTACAGTATTGATTTTAACCTCCAGAATGATAGCAAAGAAGCAAAATTCCATCACCATGTCTATTTTTTTAAAGAAAAATAGCTTTTCCCATATTCCAGAATATCCTAAGTCAGTAAGAAATATTTGTAGCACACAACATGGTATCAGTTACAATACCAGGGGGTTTTTGGTGAGGACCTGAACAGGACCCAGTTGTATTTCCATACAGAGAGGCACAATTCCTGAACTTGCCTAAGTTCATCCCAGAGGGCTGCTGTGGTGACGATCTATACTCATTGCAACTCAGAAAAACCCATCATCAATCACTGAGCCTGTTGGAGAACAACTAGAAGCACTTAATTGTCTGTACCTTAACCATTTCAATCTTTTCCCTCATACCTCATTCTCTTTTTTGCTCACTCACTGCAGCCGCACAAAACGTCATAACATTTCAGAAAGATATTTACAATCTCAGGCATCCAAGTGACCAGCATTTCCCTGTGACCTTCTCACCCTACCAGTTAGCTGTCAAGTTTTTCTATGTTGTGTCCTTACAGAAATTTTTCTTAGGCTTCTATAGCTTAAACACAGCCATTCCAATGTTAGTGCTTGTAAAGTTTACATTTGTCTGGAGTGTGACTGCTCTGTGGGAGCAGAATACCAGCTACCTGGCACAAGTGCCTAACCCTGTAAACCACAGCTTAATCTGGCAGCTCAGAGCACTTGGGAAATTTAACACATTACTGAGCTGTAAATATAACTTCAAATTTCCATTGACTCTTGTCTTTAACCGGACAAATTTTGCAGTTGGCTACTACCACTCCTAAAATGAAGGTATTTGTATTATTCATATTGAAACACAACAGATGAGTTTAAATATATAACCTAATAAGGGCTTTTTCTGTGCTATTTGAGATGAAAACCCCTTGCATTTGGAAGTCATGTTTCCCATTAAAAAAAACAAACCCAAACACCAAAACAGAAACCAGAGTTTAAATTCACTCAGTAAAATAACCCCACAACACGCAATCTGAAATACCATATAAACAAGCCACTTAAAGCGTGCTTCAAAGATGGTTATTGCATTAGCATAGGCAGGACATTCGGTAGAAAAAATGCCTCTAGAGAGAATAAAAGAAGTAAAAATAAAAAAATCTAATGTTAAATTGATTTTCTTACTAAAGTCTATAGCAACGATGAACTTTGAAACACTTTGAGAAATAACGCAAGAGAACACTGAAAATTTTCCCTGTTAACTGGGAATGTGGATGACCTTCCCCTGATTTAAATGTTTATGCATATACAGACATATCTAGGTAGATAGATCAGTTGCTTTTAAGTAAGCAATGCAAAGCCACTGATAGTTCCTACTGGCTCTACTTTCTATCAGGAGTCACTGGAGATTCTACTGCTCCTAGGGACATCAGCTTAGCTCCTGTCCTGGAGCTGACAAGCAGCATGGATTGGCAGATAGCCCTGATACACTCACTGAACTGTACTGCCTCTTCCATCAGCTGTGTTTGCTTTTTAGGGTACAATTGTTGCAATTGCTCATTCTGCAATTAGAAGTTTCAGTGCGAACAAACCACACTCGGTTTGAAAAATGACCACTCACATTGGTTTCCTGTTCTATTTTACTGCTTAAAACGTGGCAGCAACTCAAAATCTAAACCCAGTACAGGGCCTCCTCATTTTAACTGAGGTAGATCCTCTTGTGAGAGGACAGGCTGAACCTCCAAGGAGTTTCAGTCTTTCAGAGGGATTTGCAGAGACAAACGCCAGGTAAGTGCTTTGCTTTTCATAAATACCATCCAGAAACAAGCACAAAACAGGGAAAAGAGGTGCTACTGTGGAGCATATCATTTTACAGGTGGACAACTGAGGCAGAAGAGTATTTTAAAAGTACCTCTTAAAGTGTTTTAAAAGTGTTGAAAATATGAGCCTAAGTGAACTCGTCAAGGTTACAGAGGAGCCTTTGCCTGAATGTGAAAATAGATGCACGTGTCCGAATTCCATGTCAGGCTCATAGTAGTCTTTTTCTCAGCCAATCTGTGCATTAAAAATATTCAGAAAAGCCTCCATTTGTAGGAAGCCAAAGTTTCAGATGAGCAATTCTTGTAACTGAAACGACATACTAAATCCAGGGGAATGAATTATTCACCAGAAAAGAGAGAGTTAACTGCATATTCACACAGTAAAGATAGAACATATCTCTTTTTTTCCATTCTGTAGTTTGCTCCATACTTTTAAAATGTATTTAGACTGTGTGACCATGTATGCAAAGGAAAACTTTACAAGCAGATAAGTCTTCTAGAGCTGAGGGTCTGCCAAGACAAAAAGTGTGTGGTTTATTTTAAAAGGAGGAGTGGTTATCACTCAGAACACACTATTTCTGTTAAGCAGTGAAGGCAAAAATTAATCCTTAAAATTTTTACTTGTCCTTAAAATAGAACTTTCAAGAAAAAAAGATCACATTTTTTAGCCTATACTGAAATAAAAAGAAGATAGCAATTTTTATAGAGGAACATTTTTAATACAAAAGGAAGCATATTTTGGAAAACTGTTTAATGGAAAAATGAAATTCCAGTACAAAGGAGCTCTTACATACAGGTGTTATGTATTATAATCTGCATTACAGTACTACACTATCCACATGAGACCATGTACAATTAAAAGCTTCTGGACTTTATTCAGGTTTGTGGGTTTCATTCTAATTTAATATACACAAGTCTTACTTCTATGAGTACCTCCTTACTGACATGAGTACCTCCACTGGTTTCAGTGAACCCTCAGACTTTCTAGTGGCATAAGTATTGAGACTCTTACTCATTTCTATTTTAATTCTCAGATGTCAGTGTACAAGAGTGAAAGCTCATAAAATTTTTTATATTTACCATTATCAAGAAAAAGTAAAGAAAATGGAGGACTTCATATTTCTTACGGTTTATCTCGATATGTCTTGTCAAGACCAAAATAAACTTCTCACTCTCTTTATAAGACTAAAAGTAGGTTTTACTCCAGAGATAAAAATGGTTCAATTCAACAGAAATCAGAGAGAACTTCAGAAGATTAAAAGTCATGCAAGACAGAATCACATCAAATCCATATCACCTGTTTAACAGAACAACAACAACAGGAAAAGCACATTTGTATTAACTTCTCCTTTTCAAAGTAGTGTTCACTACTATAACTTACTGTATGGTTCTTAATACTGTATGGGTTCTTAATTTATATTAACTGGGTGATATTTTATTTGTTCAAAGAATTTGTTTTTAGTCCATATACTGAAGAAATTTAAGTTCACACCTTTCTTTTTGATATATCTAAAAAAGTTATACACATTACATCACTCTCTCTCTTGCCAGTAAGTAAACCCATTTGCTCCAGACAGCTGAGAACCTTTTGGGAACCGGAGCTGGTGCACAGGAAAGAGGGGAGAAGGGTGGTAGCCACTAGGTGGCAATAGAAACCCCTCAAATAAACTATCATTCCTCACACTTGCCATTCAAGAGCTATCAATTTCAACTAAGGTGTTGAATCAAAAGAAAGCAAACAAAATTTCATGTTTATCATTAAACCCCAGCACAATTTTCAGTAAGATTAATAGGAAACAAGTGATTTATCACTATAGTACTTTAATTTCTTTTACTTATCTTCATATTTTCTCCAAAGATCATTATTTAACATGCCACACAGTAGAAAAAAATATTTTCAATTATTATTTCAGAATTATTGGAGACTATTGTGATGATTTCAGTTATGCTTAATAAATTTATCACTCTGCCATAACTACAGAAGTCAGACGGATGAAATTACTTTTCTGTTTGGAAAGCATTAACAGACTTAAATTACTGCTGACTTAGATTCTGATTGTATTAAACATTTTTTTCTCAAGTTCTAAAATCTCAGTGACCCTTACAGGGGACTTAAGAAGAAAATTAGTCTCCAAATTAGGTCTAAAGTTACACATAGAAAAGTATCTTAAGTGAAGAGATTCATTGTATATGTGCAACTCACCAAAATACTAAAAACTTCACACCGTTCGTTTTTGCAACTTGTGAGTTAGTAAAACTAAAAGTCACAACTTAATGCACATACACATCATAACAGAGTTAAGATTGTGGACTTAAGTTGCAGGAAGATATGAGTGTATAAATTTGGTGTTGCCGTTTTCAAACCCTAGATTTTTCAACTTCAGCATCTTTTTAATGTTGGTCTTGCATATCATTTTTTTCTATACAAACAAAGCCTCCTGTAGTGAACTCCTCCTTGACCTTATCATGGTGGTTCAACTACTGAACATTGAAACTTATACCCCTAAGTGCCAGGAGCGCACGGGCAGGACCAAAGAGAATAAATTATCAACTTTTGAAAAAACTGTGTCCAGATCTGGTTTTTGAAAGTTCAGCCTGTTTTCTGTTCACAATGTCATTTACTTGACATAGAAATGCATCCTTTTCATTGATATTTTTTGTCTACAGCTTTGAAATACTGAGAAAACATTAAACTCTTAATAAAATTGAAATATATTCACAGGCATACACATGAACACTGCCTGACATTTGTAGACTTTCCCTTAAAAACATGACTAAAAATACATTTGAAGAATATCCAGTTTAAAATTTGAAATCATTATTTTCCTGTTTGCAAGTGTTACAGAGTCATATACTTTTTATTCTTTACCAGAACAATTAATTCTAGGGAGGGTCTGAAGGTGACATAATTGTATAAGGTATACTTTACTTAAAAAAACAAAAAAAGGTAAAAGGATGCAGTAAACATAGGTATACCATTTTATTCCCAAATATTTTATAAAAATCTGAAGCATTCAGGGTGTAACTAATTTTTATTGTATTCCTCTACAGCTAGCATTAATAAACACAATGCAAAAATACATATACACCCTTCCTGCCATTTCTTTTTTGTTTAGTCCATCTGGTTGCTCAGGTCTTGTGGTTATGTAAATATACAGTATCTAGAGATTCTGGTACTAAACAAGGCAAAAATTATACATCAAAGTTACCAGACAAGTATGAATAAAATAATAATAAATTGAATTTAGAAGTGTTGCTTTATGCTAGGTTATTGGGAGAAAGAGTTATAAAATCCCACAGGTACAAACATACAGATGAAATCAATATTTCTCAGATTTGCGTCAATCAGTTAAAAAAAAAACATATCTGACAAGTGGACAACAAGCCACACAAGGAGTTTTTATAGACAAAAGCTCATTGAAGTACTGACACAGGCTTGTGAATTCATTTAAAGAGTCACATATAAACAGCCTTTGTGAAGCCCATGCATCTCTGTCTGTGAGCACACAGTAACAGGCCCTAAGGAAAGAAAGCTTTTGGTTGTTAAACTTTGGTAAGCTAGCATATTGTTAAAAATCTCCTACAATTATGCCAAACTCACAGAGCTAGAAAAAAGAAAAAGTAGGAGCAAGATAATGTTGAACTTTCATATTATCATCTATTTTCAAAATGTTTCTTGGTAGCGCCTATTGTCCCATTTGCTTCATTCACTTTGTTCTCTACCAGAGTTCTTGGGGAAATAGGGGTAAAGGGAAATAAATTCAAGTAGTTATTCATTGCTTTATATTTAACTACTATCCCAGTAGAAATTCATTCTTCCTCAGACCTGGCACAAAAAGGCAATGGCAGGAAACAGAGCGAGAAACAGAGAAGTAGAAAGAGCAGCTGTTCTCCAACTACCATGCAAAGGTGCTCCATCTGTGTAGCACTTGGAGTGACCTCAGGTGGTGAACTACCTTTCTTCTGCAGGTAAGGATGATGACTGGGCACCTGGAGAGTCTCTGATAAATGAGGAGGTTTTGTCACACGAAAAGTCTGAAGTGTTTGCAAATCCAGCACATCTTCAGCATCTGATGTTTTCAATTTTTAGCCAGGTTATGGCATTTGCTGCTAGTCCAAAGGGTGAGGACCTTTCTAATTTCTGGGAGACTTATATATTTTTCTTCTCTCCGAGGAAGAAAACTCACAAAACTTTTTACTAAAGGAAATTAGCCCACAGTAGGTAGGAGAGAGAGGGATACTGAAATCTGAGCTCTGACCAGCTCAGTAGAGAATGATCCCCAGTCCACAGGTTTTGATGCCTCAAGCTGAAATAGTTTCAGAGGTGACCACCTCACTCACCCACTTCTCTGTTTTGAAGCAAACCTTCCTCAGAGTCCACCTTCTCCATTACTGCAACTCACAGCCCACAATGTTTGTTGAAACTAAAATCAAGCTGATAACCAGCCCAAACACACATCTCTGGAGTTTGGCTGGCATCACTCTGAATTTCACAGGACCCTCTAATGTACCCTTCTGTTCCTAATGGAAAAACTCAGATTTGGAGACCTCTCTGCTGTTGAGTGTTTTCAAGGGTTTGGTTTCTTTCCATTACAGTCTGATAGTTGTCACAAAGTGGAGTTGTGTTCTGGAACGAGGGGGGTACAGGTGGTTTTCTGGTTTTCACCTAACTTCTGCAATACACCAAAGGTTGTATGCATTTTGCATACACCAAACGTTATTTAGCTGTGTCCTTCTAACCACAAAGGCTTTTGTATCTTTTGAAGTTATCTTTAGAATAATATCCTGGCTGTTGTTAAAAGGGCTTGTTATTTTCTTCTTTCTGCTCAGTATAAAACAAAATGCACTTAATATTTTATTCTGTTTATTTAAAAGTTTATTGATTTATTAAATTAAAAGCTTTTTCTCACCCAGAAAACATTCAGAGCATTTCTCCAGATATCTATCCAACATTTTATTCTGTTCTTCAGGACTGGCCCAAATAAAGCACATGTTTTTTCTTGAATAAAATGACCTTTAGTTCCTGCTCTTCTACTCAAATACTTTTATTTTATACTTTGACTGATGTGGAAAATAATGGAATGACAGCTTCCAAAAAAATTGTCCTAAACTGATTGTAAATGAAGATTATTTTCAGCTAAAGATCTTGAGTGCATGCTTTACATTGTCATTCCTAACTAATACAGTTCTTTAAAGAGATGAAATTAAAAAGCACAGTTACAATAGAAGAACAACTAAAATATGTTGGTCATTTTCTGTTTATATTGAAGTGAGCAGGACTCAGGTATTTATAAAAGTTCAGGTATGACACAAAAGTTGTTTACATGTGGAATAAAGGAGACATTTAAAAATGGTTCATGATCAGTTTTAGGCAGCTCCTTTAGCTATTCATTGTGGGAGAGCAAAAACCCCACATATACAGCATTCTTATAATTTACTTTCTGCCACATCCATTAGGAATGGTTCCTCATGCTGGTAGAATGTCTTTCCTGAATCACATTTTTAGAGAAATTTTTTCAGGTGAGAAAATGTTAAAATACATCCTCTTCTCATATACCCTCCTCTAATTCCTTTGACCAGGTTTTCAAAGTTCTACTTACTGGTTTTGGTCTGATTTCCCTTCATAGACCAGTCTTGCATTTTGCATGCTCACAGTCTTTGGTGCAGTCATGCTTGATTTACATCACTTAAGACCAAAGGTGGATACCTGGGTAAAATCTAGGCCATGTAAAAGGCAGTGGCAAAGCTCCCACTGACTCTGATGGGGCTAAAATTTCATCCTTTTCTCTTTAAGCAAAGGCTGTCCCTTGCTCCAGCTACCCTGGGAGAAACTCTAGCATTGAATCATCAATTTCACAACTGCTTCACAAACTAAAATAGGCTGAAATATTTAAAAAGTGTAGAGAAGGTAGATAAATTATTTAAAGATATATCAAGTAAGTATGAACTGAAATTTAGAAAGGTAACATATATAGGCTGGCTGTATGGAAAAACATCCTGACTACACATTAATCAATCCTCAATAGGAATATTAAACAAGGCCAACATTTTTGGACTGAGATGCCTAAAGTTCAAATCTAAATTCATAGTTAGGAATTCAGTTTTAAGACTACTTGGCTTGAAAAATGTGGTTCTAATCTGAATTTATCCTTCATGTTTTCACATGAACTCCACAAACTAAAGAAAACTACTGATATGACTAAACTCCTTACTTTACTATTTCAAAATAAATGCTGCAGGAAAACTCCTGTCATTTAACAACAGAACTTTCTCAGACAACTGAATAAGCACAACCAATTCTCCAAACAACAATACGCACATATCAGAACTCAGTAACATAGATCACTGCTAGGAAAATACTGCAGGGAAAATGGAATAAAGGAGAGCTATATTGTCATTAAAATTTTACTTTTAATCTTTGCTATATAAAGAAACACAGAACTTGAAAGGATTGTGGGACTTCTCTGGAATTATATGTCCTGATGCTTGAGAATAAATATTATTTCAGATCTTCTTTTAAAAATATATATTAAACATATTGCCATACTACACTATATTAAAGAGATTTCCCATTTTAATAATAAAAATAACTCATATTAGTTTGAAAGTTGCAAGATGTTAACATCAGATGGGAAACAGTTTAAAAGACAAGTGCTAAAAATAACCTTTAAAATACGTTGTACGCTGATGTTTCAAAGATGAGTGAAAGTTACACTTGGCAAGGGTGTTGGATCCTTTCATATACTGGATATGTTTAGCTTTGGTATTTTCTTAACAAATGGTTAGTATTGGGCCCTATGTCCCTGGAGGAAAGACATCACCCTACAGTGACATGTTTCTATACAAACATACTCAAACCAAGGTCATCACTCACCTTCCTAAACCCTCAGTAACACAGGCCAACAACTTAATTTACAGAGAGAAGCTGTATGAAGTGTAGGACTAGCAGATCCCAGGGTCCAGTCAAGGTCTGCCACTGAATTAAGGGAACAGATGGAGTGGCTCAAGCTAGAAGAGAATTTTTTTTTCCTACTTCACCCATATATTTCCACATGCATCCCTAACTCATGCTTAACCCTTTCCCATGTAGGGAGGCACATTAGCTGAAAGACGTGAACACCAATTCACTTTGTTGTACCACTTCTACACAAGACTGCATATTCTCTCTAAGTTGGTGCCCAGATACTACACTGAATTCAACAACTTCACTGCAGTTTGCAGTTCTGGCTTTCCCATTATAATTTGCAGAATAGCTTCCTATTAACAAACCTGCAGGCTCAGATTCGCTTTATCAGATCTTTAAATGATCAACAAGATTCAAACCAGATAGAGTTCAGCCATGATTTTGATTCCTCCCTTTTTCTTATTTGCATCTGACAGGTATATATTCGAGTTCCCAAGCTTCCTGATGCTGCATGTTGGCAGCCATTGGTCACTATTTGAAAGCAAAACTATCAATCTGAATTCTTTTAAGTTTACCAATTTTAAAAAATTATAGCTACTGACAAATCAAGACTAGAAATATATAAACTAGTAAACCCATACATCTTATGTCCAAATATAACTATCACAAGTGTCTCTTCCCACAAGAAAGAAATGACATCATTTGGGGATTGAAAATACACAAAATTGAAGTGGTTTATCTTTCTTAAATTGAGTTTTACTTTTCCCTTTAATATTAGATAAAAATAAAAATCAAAGTTACAATAATTCAATAAGGATCAGTTATCTTGCTGGGTCTGTGAGTTTCATACCCTGACACTGAAAGATGGCAGACACACAGCAATCTCAGCAGTTCCATCAGATATAATAGCAATAAACTCAGATTTACACTTCCGGGTTTTTTACCTGAGCTTGGCATTTAGCATGTCAGAACTGCTCTGAAGAGGATCATATTCTTTGCTCAAAAAATATGAGTGATACATAACAATTTTTTTGTCTTCTGTCAAGAAGCTGCAATCTTTCACAGCATGAAAGAGAATTCTGGAAAACAGAATTCTGTAAATAAACAGGTAAATATATCTGCCAGTTGTTACCTTCTTGCATATGTGCCCCTCTGCAGGAAAGTCTGGTGGTATAGACTTACAGTGTCTGATTGCATAGAAAAGGAGGGGTTGCCATCTCTTACTTTTATTCCCGTAACATCTGCTACTGGTCATTGTTACAGACTGGGGCTTTGATCTAATCCAGAATGGCTATTCCTATGTCCTATGACTGTTTTCATGAATTAAAGCCATAGCCTTTCTCCTTCCCATTACTCTTGGTCACACTGTTTAGCATTTTTATATAACATAGAATATAGTTAGTGGAGAAATATAATATACTGGTGTACATTGTTGGAAATTAATTCTGAAATCTTTAATCAGCTTGATGTACTTTACAAAGGGTCAAAATTTTTCAGGTCTTTCAAATATTAATTGTCTCAGATTGCTTTGTAGAGTTAGTTGTGAACATTTGTTGAGAAATCAGAACCCTGTCTATCCACTGCAAATTATGAAAGACCAGTAATTTGCATTGTCAGTGGTCAGAAAATTCCCTCTAATTTACTCAATATTGCAGTCTAGTAAGGAGTTATTTACCTCTAAAGAACTGTACTTCTTTGAAATGTGTTATGCACATGTAGTCCATTCTTGGACTGTATGTGCTCCTTGTGCCTGAACTATCCATGAGCACACGCACAATAAGAATGGACTCCATGTGGACAATTACTCACTGAAAAGAAAGTTATTTAGGTTGTAAAGTCAAGGAGCAAAAAATTAGGAAATGCCAAATTTACTGTTGTCTGTGCAATAGTGACCCCAGTGGAGAAATTCATTATTTACTGTCACAGTGCAAGAAGTCGAATTCTCTTTCCCAAGTAAAAGAAAAACGTCTATCTTCTAAATGTCTTCTTGCCAAGTGCTGAAAATACATGCGGCTCAGACAGTGCCAGGAGTAGCATTCTGAAATTACTATTGCAAACTCAAAGGAAATAGCTTGTATCCTGTGGGGGGAAGGGGATAAAAATCCTTGAGTAACTTTCACTCTTTCTCTATATAATTTATGTTGCCTTGATTTGCATTCTGTTGTTTTTCAAATGCATAGGATTCATTTTATATGAATTTTTCCTTCCTTGCATCCTGCTCACTGACTAGATCATCCAGTGCATTCTCATCCACTGAAAAACAGGTTCTCTGGGAGAACAAGGAATGAGTCTCCCTTTATTCAAAATAATACTCACACTCGGTTCTAGTGAGTAAAACCCTTTTCTAGCTAGGATGCAGTTTTTCCACAATAGTGTAGTGTCTTCTGTTCCATGTTACCAGGATTTTCTCCTCTCAGTCTTTAATCCTATTTTTGTCAAAAACCTACCCTGCTTTTACTACATTTGTTTCCTCATCTCCCTTTCTTTAGCTGTTTCCCTCTCCTGTTTGCTAGCTAAAATTCAGCTTAATTGTCTTCTCTCTTTATTCCCATGCCTGTCTGTGCTTCTTGGAAGTCTAGTATTCTTTATGACAGCACCTACATAAAGAAGTTAAGCTGCATTTCTCATTTATTATCTGTTCGCCATGTGATAAGCACTGTGAAAACCGAAGTCAGTGGTAATGTCTGTCTTGTTACACTGAGTTCCAGTTTTCTGGAGAAGTGGCTCGCATTCAATTATCTTTATCACAAAAAAGCACAGTTGTATATATATATATATATATAAAAGAGAGAAATATCAATTGGACTTCTTTTAGATTGGAATATTCTGAATCTGATCATAAGAGTATCAAGAACAAACATTCTTTGTCTTGAATATTTAAAGAGAGAGTAAGTCCTTAAAATAAAACTGTGATTTATCATAAAAACATACAAAATTAGAATTTTTGTTTTCAGTAATTTATTTTCTTGGCTTTAGAAAAGTGTCCCAGCAAATATCTGGGTACTGGAATTGACTCCCCAGGGAAGTGGTCACAGCACCAAGCCTGCCAGACTTAAAGAAGCATTTGGGTAATACTCTCAGGCACATTGTGTGTCTCTTGGGAGCAGTCCTGTGCAGGGCTGAGAGTTGGACTTGATGATTCTTGTGGGTCCCTTTCAACTCAGCGTATTCTGTGATCCTGTGAAATAGATAGGCACGATTGCCATTCTGTGTTGACACAACAGTCCCAATCCCTTGCATGTATACTCTTTGTGTAACTGTTGATATCCATTGGCACGTCAATTCACATGCACAGGCCTACGATTTATGCTCACAGTTAAGGTAGCTGCATGAAAATGCGAGCCATGCAGTGGCACCTGCACTTGAACCAAGGACATGCGAAGAAAGCTGAAGCTCAAGATGGGCTGCTTGATCATCCTGTCTACATGACTCTTATTTTGGATGGCACTACATTTCTCTAGTATGTGAAGGACTAAAAACAGTTTTCTCTCTGTGAAGGAACTAGTGTCATACAATCACATTGCTTGCCAATCTTTTTGTTGTGTTTTGTTTTGTGGATTTTTTTAAATAATACAGATTGAACATTGTAAGTTTCTCATCGTGAGATATTCTGTGTAATATTCTTATGTACATATTTTAATTTTTCAATATCTTTTTTAAAAAGTGGAAAATAGGTTTCATTGTCGTCTTCCATTATTAATATTCTCTCTATACATACAAAAACTGAATAGCTCATTTTATCATAAAGTTGTACTGGGAATGATGTTCAATTGAGTACTCATTTTGACTCCCAAATCTTTTTTTGGGAGTCAAAACACTTCTTTCCAATATATAGTGTTCTGTTCTGGAAATATGTCTTGTTTCTAGACTTTTCTTTTAAATTGTGCACATTCCAGTGTATTTGTATTGTGCAAGCTCGTAGGGAGATGCTTAGCAACTACATAAATATATCTCCAGCATGGAACCAGAGAAGGGATTTTTTTACCCCTGTAATTTGGAGCCTTTACTTAATTATTTAACAACTATTTGGCTATCAACTTTTAATTGGGTAATAAAAGGCCTTTGTTGTCACCTTGTGAGACTGTCAGTGGATGAAATATGGCAACTCTTAGGTTAAAAAAAAAAGAAGAAGAAAGCAGATCTAGATAATCTTATACTACTTATTACGATTATTGCTTTTCATGGAAAACTCACCAGAAGACACAGTTAAGATCAACAGATACTTGATTTTTTCAACTTGTCAAATTTCCTGAGTGCTCTTGGGAATTGTGAAACAACTGAAGAAGGATCCAGTCCTAGGTCAATGTGTGTTCTCAGCTAGTATTGGAATCTAGCTAATGAAGGGAGCAATGTTTTTCCTAGTTACGGCTTTAAAGTACATTTATCGTGCAGCTTATACTCTGGCAGAAAACCCATTCCTAATCTGTTTTAAAACAAATAGATTGTGTACAGCTGTCTCTATATCCAAGGCAAAATGATGATTTAATGTTGATTAAGAGAGAAGGCCTTTGAAGTGAGTGAGGCAGGAGCCCATAGTATGTCTCTAGTGATCATTATCAGTCTTTCCCTGAAGGGTGACTTGGTGCCAAAAGCGCTTTCCCCTGACTGGCTGAGGTGGATTCAGGAGCAAATGCTTTGTAAATTTAAAAAGACCTTCTCATTCACAGGCCTCTGATGTCTTATTCCTTTAGCTGTATTAATGTCTGAGAATAAGCAGATGTAGTCTTTTTTACCAGCTAACTACAAAAAGGGGCAAGGTCCACTGCTCCGCGGCACTGTGGGCACCACAAGAAGAGCAGCCAAGCATGTATCCTGCAGTAAAATCAAAGAAAAGTTGCTGGGCTTGTTTGTTTTCTTTTAATTTATTTTTTTTTCATATGAACAGCTGCTTTAGCAAAAGAAAAAGCATTTGGAGTTAGCTTTTTATAGCTAAACAGTTTTGTGAATAATTATGTAAAAGTACAGTAAAAGCACTCACGTTCTCTCTCTTTCACTTGTTTATCTCACATTACAGGCCAAACACCAGTCACAATACATGTGTGGGTGTGTGGACCTACATGTAAACATTGTATATTATATACTCATACACACACAGGCTTACATTGCCATTTGAAATGAAATGAGTGGTAGGTCATTTGTGTTTGCATCTGTCTATCCATCTGTCTACAATTTGGCTAAAAAATTCACAGCACCAGTGACAGATAAGAGCAATCCTGTGTTTTTTCATGCTAGCAGTTGTAAAGAATGCAATTTTCATATAGCTGAAGCTGTGTTTCTTTGATCAACAATTGCAATTTACATTCATTTAGGAAAATGCTGATTTTGTCTCACCAAAAAAAAGAGGGAAAAAACCCCAATAATTTTCTTGAAAAAATTCTTTTCATCTCAATTCATGGGAGTCCAGTTTTACAAAACCAAAAAAATCATCATTGCCTGTTTATTTCTTAGTATTTCATAAATAAGCATCATATAAGCTCTACATGAACAGCACTTATCATCAAAGACTTCATAGCTAGTATTTATAGCAAATCATTACTAACATACTTTCTCAAATACCATAGTATTAGGTAAAAGCAAAAATATGATTTCAAGCACACAGTGCTCTTCCATAAGCATAACCAAGACATTTTTTTTCCACTACTGAGAAAGGACATTTTGCTATTGACTTCAGGGGGAGGGTGGGGAAGGAAACCGATCCTTTGATGGAGAAGGGTTTTGTATAATTGTCTGTAATTTAAAAATTATGTTAATGTTGTACTGTGAGAGCTGCCAGATTGACAATTCTGGGAATTTAAGTAGAGAGCAATAGCATGGGTTTCTCAACATTGCTCCATTATTGTGTTGCAAATCATGCCAGGAGGGAGATATGTCTTAAATATACATAACTAAGTGCAGAAGAGCATTTCTAAACCCATATTGTAAAATCTTAATTCTTCCTCAACCTTCTTCCTCCCAAATAACCAAAACCAGACAATTTTTTGGCTTGAAATATTTTGTTTAGGGGCATTTTCATGAAAAGTTGAAATAATAAACCATTTTTCCATAGAAAAATATTTTATATGAAATTTTCAGCTAGTCATATCAAATTTAAAACTTTTCTTCCTATAAACATAAAAGTCAATCCTGCTTTATCTTTTTTCTTTTTAATGTGGTTAGTTTTTCAGCTTTCATTCCTAATCTGTAACAAAAAACACCCAAAACATGGAAAGACACGCACTTAATATGATTTTCACAGTCTTTCAAAACAGTTATTTTGTTAATGTCTGCCTGCTTCATGGCTAGATAAAGCAAGGCATGGATAGTACCATACAGTATCAAAATCTTTTTTGTGACAATCTCCTGTGAAACCCGCAATTGTGAATTTGACAGCTAAAGATTTTGGTGAGAACAGAATTGCAATGAAAGGTCAGATCATTCTCCAAGCCAGCTTAATCTCTGACCTTGCTAAAACTGATGAAGGTAGTGATTAATCCCAATCATAGAGTTTGATTTTGTGTAATATACAATATAAAATTTATGTAATTAAGTTTGTCTGATAAATTATGCCTAGATTTAGTCGCTGACTGATTAGCCAGTGTCTCTAGTAAGGTGCCCTTATTAGATTTAGTAAAGGGAATTATCTGTTTTAAACACATATTCTCCTGGTCATGGAATGACAGTCTGTAAACGTGTAATTCAAAAGTTAGTTTTTTTCATCCTGAATCTTTTCTCACCAAAATATCAGGACTTTTTTAACAATTCAGTGAGAATGTTGAGTTTGACATTTTCCATCGCTTGCATGTTTCTGTTTTGTTCCAGAGGGCAATAAAAATGAATGACCTGCAGATTCGGGTTTTGTTTCTTTAAAAAAAAAATGACACTCTGCAAAACATCTACAATTTTGGGAAAATCATTTAGAAATATGTAAGAACCCCATAACAACTTAGTTTTTCTACTTTATAACTTTCTAGTACTTAAAGACATTTTGAAAAGTTACAAAGTTACTATTTCAGCATCAACTATAGTAAAGTATCTTGTATGTCGAAGGTATAATTGGCAAAACTTAACAGAATGACCTCAAACAAAAATATTTCAAGATATAAAAATGGGAAATCTGCAAACCCTATGCAGTCTGCCAAAAGACCTGATCCTGCAAAAGCTGTGTTTGCCGTTTACTGCTTTGATCAGTTCTCCAGCAGTTGTGGGCCTACTTATCATGGTAGCATACATAATTATTAAATGTTTAGTGAATTTGATTCTTAGTGTCCAGACATTTTTCTAGCTCTGTGTTCAGACTCCCTTTGTAAGCTCATGTATAATTAATTGATTTAGTCTATTATTTTGTTTTCATGTCTGTGGCAGAGGAGCTTCTCATTCTCAAATTTCACATTCCTTGACTAACTTAAAAAACTCTTTTGCCCAGTGTCACAATTGATTAGAATTTCAATTCTCTAAATAAGTTTTGGGCTAAACATTAGTCCCATTTTATGCCTACATGTTATGCAAATTAAAAGTATTTATTTACAGAGCAGATCCTCACAACAGTAAGAAAAGCATTATCACATAGAGTCAAACCCCATTCACCTTATTTAAATACAGCTGAAAAAAAGAAGAAAAATTGTTCTTGCTTGAACTAAGAATAGGCAATTTTGGTCTCTAAGAAAAGTATCTGAACAGACCATTGTAAATGGCATAAACATTATCTCTGTGCTTTAAGCCTTCTGTCATTGCACTGTCCACTCTGATGTTAAATAGAGGTGATCTAATTCTTGCAATCCAAAGATATGTCAGTGTTTTCCCACCCACAACCAAAAGAGAAGCTCATGTTCTTCTAAATAGTGTGGTTTCAAGACCCCAAGAATATTCAACATTCAAAGAAATGAGGCTAATTAGATCAATTTATGGAAAAAATGCATGGTCCATTCTTTAATAAACCATTGGCCAATATAATATGGCTGACAACAGGGTCCCTCATAACCAGACAATTAACTAATTCTGAATTAATTAAGAAGTAGCAGAGTGTGGAAAACTCTGTGACTTTTGCCAAAGATTTTAGTTTCTTCCAGGGAAGAATGACAGTGTGGATAAGGGGAATTAATGTAAACAGCACAAATAGAGATAATCATGAATCCCAAGTAATTAGAATGAATGCGGAAGCACCATCCACAAAAAGCCCAAAAGCTGACTTGACTGTACTGTGCTCGCAGAACTACATAATGCAATCGGGAATTAACTGCCAGAGGATTGTGTGAGGCTCCTGAGAAAGAATTAATGTAGAATTTCATGGAAAAGATAAAAATCACTTAACCAGAGAATGGGACAAGAAAGATCTTCTTGTCCCATTCTCTGGTTAAGTGATTTTTATCTTTATTTTCTCTTTTTTTCTCACTTTTGCTGCTAATAGTGTCCTGAGGATACATCTTATTCACAGAATTTTGGTCTTAAGTTTGCAGCTAAGTAGAAAGCTGCCTAAAATATCTTGAGGTATTATGCTATTAGCCTCTTTCACTGTATCTGTGGTATTCCAAATAGTAATAATAAATGTGGAAAAATAGGCTGAAGTACATTGGTTAAGAATCAGTTAAAGAAAATGAGCCAAAAATAACATCTGCACCAGCAAATCTGCAGTGCTTAGCATACGGTTTTAATTTAAAAATATTTACTCCTAAATTTTGAGAGCTGTGAGAGCTTTTAGATGTGTGCTTCTCATTAAAAAGATGCTGGCAGATAGTGTAGGCCAAATATTGGCTCTGGAGAAAGAATGGTTCAGAAAAGACCTAATATTAGGCCACATTGAGCTGTTGATTTTTTTAGGCAGAAGTCTTCACTGAATCCTAACAGAATTCACTTTGAAAAATTTATTTTAATAATTGAAGCTCTCATTTGACTTTTTGTGAGATAAATGTTTAACAAGAGTATTGGATGAACCTGGATATCATACAGTAACTAACTGGAGATGGGCCAATTTAACTTTTTGATAAGATTTTAACAAAAATCCATTGTCCTTTAAATGCAGCATTAAGTATTTGAGTTTTTAGCTACTTACGGTGACGAATTAGACTGACTCTTAATTTGATTGAATGTACCCACCCTTTCTAGAGAGGGAGTTATTTCTAGTGGTCCCAAATGTAAGAAACAACACAGTTCACTCTGAAGTAAAGGAGAATGAAGTGGTAGGACTGTGTATCCACACTGGGAGTATAAAATACCTAACATTTGTGTGCTGGGTTGTAGCCTGCCCGAATCACTATCCTATTACTTTAAAATGTCTTTTTAATTAAAGTAAAATACAAGAGAAGGAAAAACAAATTGACAACACTATAAAAATATTGTTATGTGACTAGCTAAATGTAAATATTTTTGCAATTAAACATTCTAAACTTTTTGGTTATTTTCTTTCCTTTTTGTTGTATTTACTTTTTCTACAAACTGCATAAAAATTATTTTTAATTGTCCAGTGATAAAAGCTGTCCAGCAACAGAAAAGACTACATCTGCTTCAACGGCAGACATATAAAACCTGTGTGACAAACATGATCATTAAACAATCTGATTTTCTTGTTGGGAGGGTTTAATGCTGTTGGGTGTAGTATTAAAATGTAGAATTTGATAGTGCGTCTTAAAATTTTAATGATGTGTTCATGAATATAAAACATGCTTCCATCAGTGACTTTATGACTTCTCCTCTGCATAATTAGTGGTATCTGTTTTATGAGCTTACTGTTGTTGCCTTGATCCCATGAAAATGTGAAACCACCGTAATAATTTACACCATTGCAGACCTTTAAAGATATGAGCTGGAATTTCTTCCTCCTTTCTCATTCCATTTTCCCTTGCACTTAATATCAAAACAGAATTTTAAGTGGCCTTTCTGAAAGCTGGGAAAGTAAAAAAATTCAGGACAACAATTAATTTTAAACGTTTGACATAATAGTGTAATACTTGCCTCAGCTTAAATCTGTGTTGTTATCTTATTTTAGAGAACAAGACAAGCTTCCTACCAGAAAGCTGGTAAATTTAAGTGAGTTCATACATTGAAGAATGCACAAAATAATTTGTGACTAACTTCCAGATGATAATCGTTCAATGATATAATCACTTAACTTCTGAACTATCATTTACTGTGCATTTTTCCTCCTCCAGACTTCAGCAAGCACTGGACCCATATGAATAAAATGTCATTTGATTAATGAGAAGAAACATGGCATTATGTTTAGACACTTAGACCAAATATTAGGCAAGAAGTACAGCAGTTTCTTCTTTGGTTTTAGATGTGTAAAACAAGGCTGATGTTGGTTAAAACAATGGTGGGTTATTGTGGCATTTAACAGGTATGACTAATTAATCTTCCTTCACTCAAAGAAGATAGTGAGGGTGTGAGCAATATCTGCAAACATATTCCAAATGAACACACATGCTCCTAGAGGTTACTCAAAACCAGAAAAAATATAATTTATGCAACTAGAAAAGATGGCTTTGTACAAGGGCCATCCACAGACTGATTCTGAACTGTTTACCTTCAGAATTTAAACAAAATTAAAAATTAAAAATAAAAAATTGACCACCATGCAGCAAGGAAAAAGCGTTTCAACTTTCAGTCTGAAAGGTTGATCTTTTAATGAGTTATGTAAATGCCATTCATAAAACAAACAAACAAAAGTAAAAATTAATTCTGAAAATAGGCAAAGCCTCTAATGATGTTTTGGTAACACTACTGAGTATAGCACTTGAACTAGATGAGTCTCTAGCAAATTAAATAGCATCTTTTTGCTATTCATCTAGGGAGAAGACACAGAGATAAAAAAATGTACTCAGCAGAAATTAACCTTTCAGTGAATATTGTGTAAAGCATGAAAAAATATATTTTTTTTCTCTGCCAGTTGAATTTCATATTAAAGGACACTGTTTTGGTTGCTTGTATCAGGGGAGGTTACCATCTTTGTCTGAGGGTTATAAATGGAGACACATCATTGTCATAGGTGCTCTCATAGGAGTAGCACTTTTTGCTACACTTTCTATTATTCTCTGCAATCATCCCTTTGATTGAGATACAGTACATCCAGTGACTGAAAAAAAAATTCATCCCACCAGAAAACCTTGACATGAGAAGAGTTTGGGCACAAATTACCATGCTCCAGAGGCAATGCAGCCTGATAAGGAAATGGAGTCAAAACAATGCATCCTTTTTCAAAATCAGGTTCAAGAATTGTTCATTCAAAAAGAGAAACAAAAGAAACCACAAAATACAATTTCCAAACTTCTTTATGATTTGGGATGAAAATAAATATCAGTTGTAAATACGTCAAGGGACCAAAGTTCATTTATAATGCAAACAAGGATTTCAGGTTCTCCTTATCTCAGCTCTTCCCAGTTGACAAACAATAAGCAGTCCCAGCTGCAAGATCCCTGTTTCTTACTGCCTTCCAAAGTGTCTGCCACAGAAGGGCTTATCTCACCTTGCTTTTGCTCCCTGCAGCATGGCTAGGTAAGTGGAACTTCAATTTAAACTAACTCCTTTTGCTGTGGGACTAATTAGTTAAAGAGTTAAATTAATCTCGGTATTTGGCTCTCTATACCAGTTCCAGTTTTGCACTCCCTATTTGAATTTTACTGGACTTTCTTTTGAAGAACATTTTCTTGTTGCTTACTTCAGTGGGAGGTTATCTTTTTCCTTTGAAGGTTATATTGTGATTGGCAGAGGGTCAGGAAACATCAGTCACATTGGCCTGTTACGGAAATACTTTGAAAAATAAATGTGAAAGACAAATGTTAAGTAAAGAGACTCCTTAATCAGCAACAGTTCCATAAGACTTCAGTCCCTGTGAGGTATCCACTTTGTTTACACAGTTTATTAATACGTACATTTGGGAGCAATGGGAGATTCTCTGTTGACTTTGATAGTCAAGCTTAAGATAAACAAGAGGTTCATGCTCTGTTGGCAGGATGTTCACAAAGCAAGACTAAAAAACAAGCACGTTATTTGGCCACTGTCAAGATTTCATGTAGATTAGAAGACTTTTGTTATTATACAGTGCTGTAGGATTCTCCTAAGCTTTGTCTTGCATCAACTGAGCTTGCTAAAATTAATACTCTATCACTTTATGACAGCATCGACAAGATTAACAGAGTACTGCTTAAAATATGTTCTCACGATACAGAGGGGCTAGAAATTCTGATATTCTAATATATTCTAAAATATTACAATTTCTAGTTTTCTAATTTTACAATCCATTTTTATTTATATATACTAAAAATGAGACAAAAATTTAAGAATGCATTCAATATCTATTATATGATATATAATCTAAAGTACATATAATTTTTTTTTATGTGTCTGAGAATGGACCTTGCACTTTCTGATATATAGCTCCAAATGCACTTATAATTGGATAAGAATATTCAAAGTATTATGAATAATATCAAAGCAGGCCAGGAGCCTATTGCTTCGGGATAAGTCCATTTCACTCTGGCCAGTAGCAAAGAGCGCAATCAGCAGAAGGGCATATATCCTTCGGATTTAAAACTTGAGCTGTCTTTATTTGATTCAGTTGACCTTAATCGTCATGTTTGCAGGGATTCCAATTAGCAGCTGGTTGTAACATACTGTAGCATGTGCGCTGGATCTCTAAGGCACAAGTAGGAGCTTAAAGATGGAAGGTCAGACTTACCTGTCATTTTTATAAAAATTAATTTCCTCTAGGAATTTTAAAAGAAAAAATAGTAGCAAACACATTAGAATAGTGCAGCCTTTATGGGAAATGGCAATTTAAGCAGCAGCCCATGTGTTCCAATTTCAGGAGGTCAAAATGTTACATAGTACTTCGTACACTTCAGTATTCTGCACTGTATTGTCAGTGTCCATTGCTGCTACGGGGCACAGTCAGTCCAAGTGCCATTACCAGGAAATCTTCCTTTGTGTTGGTGTTTTGAAATGTGCATAAACCTGGGACAGGAAGTTAAACCTCCATAAAGCACAGGTTTGTTCTCAAGTTATGATTAATTCAACAGCAAAAGGTGGAAAAGACATTCCTACTGTTTCTAGTTTTGTCTACTTACTCTCTCAACCCCTGTTCCAATTTATTGCCTGCCCAGCTGTGCCAATGCAACTATTCATATGGCTGTGCTCTATGTCAGATCAGTACACTGAAATGATAGGAAAGACCTCAAAAAAAAAAAAAAAAAGCATCAGTAATTTTCTCGTTCACAGATTGTCACAATTTTTTCGGTATTTGCTAAACGAACAATAGTTTTGGATTTAATTTTTTTTCTTGTATCTACATTTCCATTTCACAATTTGAGTCAGCAATATGACTTATTTTTCTCATTGCACTCCAGTATTTGGGGATTCTAATGACAGGAATAACATACTGGTGAAATTTCATCACTATCCATGTTCAAAGTTACCAAGGTTTGTTTACTTTAGATGTATCTTTAAGAAAAGACATTTAGGGAGACTTCTTGATCTGCAGCTTCCATTCAAACAGCTGAGATCTCGCCCTGGGCAGGTTATAGAGAGAAATTGCTTCAGACGGTTATCTACCCAACTCCATCCTCTGGCACCTCCAAGTGCTCAGAAACAGGCTTAGATTTAATCCTAAATTTAATAGAGAAACATCCGATTCCACAGGATAGAATTTCAGCTTTTTTAGAAGGGACACCTTAATCTTCGTTCGTGAAGCCTAGCCATGATAAGAAGGGACAAAACACATTTATGTCAAGCAAGATTTTACAAGTTCCAAAGAGAAAAGTTTAGTACCAGGATAGAAATAACTTTATTTATGTTTAAAACCACTAATGCACTAATTTTGATTCTGGTCCCCTTATCCTTTCCCCCTACTGTCTCAGCAGGTCGTTAAGGTTCATAAACACACAACATCTAGCAGCAGGGGACTGCTGCATACCTGCACAACTCTTAACTTGGGTGAGATCTGCCCCGTACAACTGCAAGGTGGACAAGGGCAAGATATGAAACTTCTCATCCAAAATCTACTAATTGGTTGTATCTGTAAATAGTTACACTGACAAACTGAACTTTTCAGTACATACTCAGGCCTTTAAGAGAGCAACAGAATTTTGAGTGAGTAAATCAAAGGCATCATGTGGATGTTAATGCAAGACAAGGCTGCAGCTCCCTGCAGGAGTCATGCCACAGTATTGGGGCTCAAAGTCCAAAAAGCAGCCCTAGAAAGCCTGAACAAAGCCTGACCTTCCAGCTAAAGCTTTGCCCTATGTTTGAAAGCAGGAGATATGGGAAGAAGGAAAATAAGCAAAACTTTAAGCCGTAAGTATGGGATCAGTCACGTTAAAAAAATGCAGTTGTCTTCTTGAGAAACTTTTACTGGGCAAAGAACCCCCCACATTTTAGAAATCCAGTCCTGTAACAAAATAGAGGAATGAGGAGGAGATGTATCCCTGCCTTCTATAATTTTTTCCTGAATGATAGATTGATTCTGGATTGTGTTCGGGACTGATGTAACAGAAAGAAAGCAGCAGGATTTGGGTTGTATTGGAACTGTCTGAGAAAAACATAGCGGACATATATGTTTCTCTGCTGTGTGATGCTTTATGAATAGATAGGGATAATGGGACCTTGACATAGATTCCTAAAAACAGCACTGTAAATATTTTTTCCTTCTGATATTGCTTTTTTTTTGCCTTTTTTTTTTTTTTTTTTTAATCATCACTGCTAGGTTCCATGAAGCAAGAAATAAGCAGACAAATGATTGAAGATAATTTGACTCAAGATTAATCAAGAGAGCTTTGGAGCAACTTATGAAATTATTGCACAAAGCAACTATATATAGACACAAACATGTCCCTTTCAGACTCACTCTTAATAAGGGGTTGAATACCATCAAGCCTTCTGAATTCTGTGAAGCTCAGATATACAGACCTGGTGAGAACTGTACACATGCTGTAAAGAGAAACTGAGGCACAGGGCAAGACTTGCTCTTTTTACAACATTTGTATTCCTGCTTTTTAATAATTTCTAATGAAGAAGGTATTAATAGCAGCATTTACAGTCCTGTTATCAGAATCTGTGAGTTGTTTACAAACTTAAAAACTTTACTTTCAGTTTAAAAATAATCTATTTTAATACTGACTGGAAGATCAGGGCAGGATTGGGACCAACATTTTCTAGATCTTCATTTCTTCCATGGGTAAACTTGCCTCCAGAGCTCCAAATTTTGGTAAGGATTCTACTTTCTGGTAGCTGTATCCATGGAGTATTTCATTTTCCTATTTCCCAAATAGCCCCAGGTGATTTCAATTTGCCAGTCTTTATTTTCTCCTGCTTTTAAGCAGTCATCAATTCAGCAATTACTCACAGAATAAACTGCTTCAAACAAATGGTTACAAAGCCAGTTTGCAGTTGAATTTGGAGAAAGCAAAGATCAGACAATGGTGTTGGTAAGGTGGCCAATCCTAGCTTTGGAGACTAAATTCCAAGATATCAAAAAAAATAGATATCTAATATTAAACACTATTTAAAGCCATAAAGAAGTCATAAGTGCCAAAACATATGTTAAAAAATGTGATTCATAACATAAGACAAATTACAATTTCTATTAATACCCTAACTTTCAGGGTTTATAGATATACACATTCTGATTAACCTGGCTTAAAGGCCATGAAGATCTTCCAATGTCAGGACAATCAGACCTTCAGAACAATCAGACCTTCCCAATAAGCAAATAGCTGACATTTGTCAGAGGCATCCTTTAAAAACCTTCACAACAACCTGAGCTCACCTCATTGTTTTAAGAAACCACGTGAGATTCCTCACTCATAGTCAAGGAGAAAACATAGTCACTGGTTGAACTCTTACAATTTCCAGATGTCTATTGACGTACTACTCTATCTTTTTCTTGTCATTTAATCTCTACCTGAAAAACTAGGAAAAGCAGTTTAACATATAGGAAAATCAAACGTATTTTGTTGCTTGTTCAACCAGTGTAATGTATATACATTATATAATAATATATACATATATATAATACATATATACACTATACTTGCATACATACATACACACACATATATATACATCATTTTGGGGGAGTGGCTGTTTGAGTAAAGCAGACTGTACTTCTCTGCTTTATTTTATTTTTTTTCACATCATTAAAATAAGCAATTTAAATCATTGTCACTAACAGTTTTAAACAGAATGTTGTGAATAGGATTATGAGGAATGATCCCAGAACTTACTGATGAACATTAAACATCGAAGCCTTCTATGTTTCACAACAAGGCTAGAAAATATGTGAAGATAATAATTCATCTGTTTCTCAGGTTTTTAAGTGTCTGATGCTCAAGAGACAAATGGTAATAGGACTTTATTTCCTGTGTTCTTCACAAAATTTCTCTATTTTTTCATTCATATGAATAGGTTAAAATGGACTAGCCTGTCTTGACTTATACAGAAAGAAACAGTAAGCTGATTTAAAGAAACAATTGTACTTGACTCAACTGTCTTAACATTACGGGACAAATTCTCCATCAGTTATACACATGCAACTTTTATCAGTTTCTGAGGAAGCATATGGTTCTAAGCACAGCTCTCATATTTTAGTTGCTGCCAAACACATATGCGTGTGCACATACACATACAGTCCTGTCCATTCCCTTAGTTCAAAGCTAGGAATGAGAGGGTTTTGAGATTTCAAACATTTTCCTGCTCTGACTCAGGGCAAAAAGTTGAAATCTCATAAATTTTCATCAATGTGCATTCCAAACAAAAGCTTGGATTAAGTTTTGGTAGGATTTTTTTTATTTTTAAATATTGCTATTTGTCCTGAAATGAGACAGGAAAAAAAAAATACGTAATGTCTGTTTTGAATTAACCCTGGGGTTTTTCATTTGTTTGTTTTAAAAGACATAAACCGGACCAGATAATTTCTGTGGTTTTTATTTGGATACCTTAGCACTTCCTTCTTGCACTTCCTTCTAAAGAAGCTTAGTAGAAAAATCCCCTGATCAGCTGTTACTCCTAGGTTACGTCAAGCTTAAAACTCAGAACTGTCATTTTTTTGTGTGGCAAGGATTAAAGCCAGTTTCTCTGTCAGTGTTGGGAACAGAGGAATGTTTAGTGAGAAGAGAGATGGTGGGATGTGGTGACTGGAGCAGGAAAAGGTTGTAGTCTCCATTCTCTTCCTTATTCTGCCATCAACTGGATGCACAATCCTTCACAGATTGTGTGGGTTTAATGCCTAAATGTCAGCTCTGGATGCTACAAGTGTTTTGCTGAAAAAAGGACTCCTATTGCTTGTATAACCTGCACTACAAAAACTATTCCTTTGCCTATTATAAATAAATTTATAATTTATTATTATTATAGTTTATTATTCGAAGTTCAAGAGTATAGTTCCAAGGGATTATACTTCTTTCTCTGCACTGAAAAAAATTACCTGGGCAGAAATTTGTACTGAAGATAGAAGTTTCCTCTCTTTTCAACGTATGACAGGAATGAGAACTTGGAAAAGCATTTGCACATTGTGGCATCTGTGCTGCTGCATAATTAATATCATGTTTCTCAGCAGCAGCAGAATACAAGTAGCTGATTTTTCCAAAGTGACGACCGTCGTCACTTGCCCTCGACTGTGATGTGAGAAGTGGCTGAGCAGTGTTTTAGGAAACCAGGCTGCTCAAACGTGCTACTAGAAGAGACTAGTATATAGCAGCATACTTGCCTTTAGTTTGCATGGAGCTCTCTGATAAAATCCTGGCAGGCTGAAGATGGAGACTGTGAGGATGGTTCCCTGCTTTTTCATCATGTTAGTAAGACCTTCAGATCAGTTAAGCTTATTTTATGATGTTTTGCTGGTTCTTATTCTTTTGAGGAAATATAGGCCTGAGCAACACAATCTGGGCTCTACCACAACTCTTAAAATATAGCATTTAGAGAAGTTTCCAGTAAAGGAATGAGTGTTGTCAACTAGTTAGCACAAATCATTGGCAAAATCCCTCAACTCTGTACAGGCAGAATAATTACATACAAATGCATTCGGAAATACTATGGAAAATGTAGTCCAGTGACCTGGCATGGTTACAGCACAATTTAGCAAGTATGTTAGAACAAATTACTCCTTTTAACCATAAGCCATTCTGCTTCACGCTTTTAATGAAGGCCTGTGCCACACACTAGAATACTTCTCACCTCATTACTACTCATAAAAAGCAATGATCCATTCAAAGGCTCCTCATATCTCCCATATGAGACGTAAAAGAACCCACTCTTTCTCAATCTGGCAGAAAAGAGAAGAACGGCTTCTTACTTCAGCCTTTGATGTTGATCATTAGGATGTTTACTAGATAAAAGAACTGAAAAATTTATCTGTGTAACTTCACTGTTGACGTGTGGTAGCGTTCTGCCTCCTGGCCCCTGGCTCCCTATTTATAAATGTAAATCTCTTGTTGCTGTTTAGGGAAGGAAAGGGGTTTCAAGAATTCTCCTGAGCAATTATTTTTCTCTCTCTGTGTATGTATGTGTACATTTACATACAAAAAGAATACCACAAAATGGAAGAAAAGGGGAGAGAGAGAAATATCCAGTGAACTTGAAGAATATAATGAGGCAGTAAAACAGAAACTATGAACTGAATAGAAATTAAATGCAACATGCTGTCTGATAAGCAAGTTTAAAAAGAAATCATGTGTGAATTTAAGCAAGTTATTACACAAACACATGCACACATACCACACACTCACTGCACGTAGTAGTTTTGTGTACTTAAAAACACAACTGCTGCCACAAAGATGGAACATTTTAAAAAAATGCAAAATTTAAAAATACACAGTTCTGCAAACAGCATTTTTTCAAGGAGGAATGTTCTTATTTATTAGTAAGCCCATACATATTACTTTATTTTTGCTCTTTCTTGAAACTACTTTCTGACAGATTCTGCATTACCTACTCCTGCACCATGATTCCAACGACTAGCTCACAAGCACTGCAGTCAGTAACGCAAAGTGGCCTAAGGTCTTTCCTGACAACCTGCTGGGCTTTAACTCATTTCCCCAAACAGATAGACAATGGCTAGAGGAGAGTTAGGTTATGATTCTGTATGATACGCAGCTGTGCTGTTCTTGTTCTGCCAGTGGAGATGACTCAACCCCAAATCATTTGTCATCACAATTTTTTGTTTAATTACTTTCTAATTCTGTCAAACAGACATGGGTTGCTTTGAGAGGCTCTTTTTACTGGAATTATGTCTACTGAACCAAAGAAGAAGTGCAACCTTCAAAATTTAATCAACAAATGTGAAAAAATTAATTACCTAAGGGCTTGCCAGGGTGGGACATGGCTACGGACAGGTACGTTGTGCATCAGTAAGATGCATGTAGATGCAAGAGGGTTCTTCCCCAGTCAGTGAAGTACATGGAAGTACAGAAGACTAAGACTTGCTATTCTTGTTAAAGCCAGCAGTTTGTTTAACCTGGTATCCTGTTCTAGGCAACGGTGTGTGATGCTTCAAAGTAGCATGCAAGCTACCCCACAACCACCAAAAATAATACCCTAATAACACGCCTGTAGGAAAGGTTTCCCTCCTAATCTCAAGTTATGCCAGGAAGCTTGGGTATTTTAAATCCCTTGTATCTTATCCTAGGTAAGTATGAATGTTTTATTATCTATATAAATGTCTAATCATATTTAAGTTCTAGAAAGCCTATCTTCAAAGCATTATAGCAGCATTAACTGATCACGCCTTAGAAGGGGAGGTGGGTAAGTATGCTGTTGCCATCTCTCCATTTTCTTAAATATACAAAAAGTAAAGTATGGAGTGCCTCAGCTCAGTGTCCAAGCCAAACAACAATTGAATATAAAGCTGGAGCTAAAATACTGGAGTTCATGATTCATAGCAGTCTCTGAATGCAACAAGCTACAAAGTTCACATGCATATTGCTCACATTTAACTAGGAAATGTGAAGGCAATATTTTCTTGATTATTTTTGACTTATCAAGAACTTTATAACAATTTATTAAAAATATAATTTGGTAGTTGCCAGACTATGACATTTTGACATCTTTCTTTAGAGGTAACCCAGACAGACTGCATTAAATCTGTGATGATTCTTCACAATTTTGAGGCAGACAGCATTAAAAAAAAAAAAGAGAAAAAAAAAGGCAATAAATTACTACAAAGTGCATTGAATAGGTACTGCCTTTTGTTTCATGTCTGTCCAGTGACTGTCCCAACAGGCTTCTGTGAGCTCAGAAACTCTGTAAACCACAATAATAAAAAAGTAAGCATGGAAAAAAAAAAGATCCTACCTAAACTTTTTAACAGGTATGCTTAACTCTTATTTCTTCAATGCTTTTTCCAAATCCATTATTAAATCACCTATTGCAAAATCATAGGCAATAATATCAAACACCAAGAAACACTTCAGCTATACTCCTTCTAAGTTAAATTGCAGAATCTGTCAGAAACATGAACTTAGCTTTAAGTATTTTGAACATTGTTTAGCTGTATTAAAGAAGTGATAATACCTAGATTAGAAATTAAAAAAAAAATAGTAGTTTTACAAGTGTGTGGCCTCATGAATAACAGCTGCAGTGCTCTGTTTTATTTGGGAGCTTATCCATGCACACATACCTGGTTAGAGATTTATCTCTCTTGAAAATAGAATCCTACCAGTGAGTAGTAAGTGAGAGGAGGAAGACTGTAGACATGGTAACAGTATTATTCAAACTTCTCAATATCTTCCTGCATGCATAAATTTGACTGTTGTTTATAAACACCATTCATTTATAATTCACAAATTCTGTTCACCTGTTGATTGTAAAATCTGTCCAAAACCATCAGAAAACAATTTCATATGCCATAAATACTTCTTGATACCAAACACACTCGTGGTATTTACATCTGCACTTGAAAAATCTATGTTTATTTCCCAATATGTTAGAAAGAATGACAAAAACACAAACAGCATAACCTTGAACCATTTCAATCACAATTGTCATTCACTGATTAAATTTTTTAAATCTCCTGAAGTCAGTACAGAAAATTGCCAATGCTCCTCTTTGTTTTTGCTATCAGACTGTAATAAATTGTTAGATCAGGGTAGGCTGAGGCAAAATATTTAGGAAAAAAAAGTCAAAAATTCCTTTTCAACTTTATCCTAGCTTAGTTGTATAGATTTCTAAGAACAAGAACTTTTCATACTTGTTTCAAAACCAGTACATTCAGGTCTCAGCCTATCTTTTTTACAGCTGACATGCATATTATTTTGTAACAAAGAAACCTGTCAGCTGTATTGGACTGTTTATTACTTTGACAACTTGATTTTGACTTCTTCTGCATGATTTGCCAAGATTAGCTTTTATTTACAGGGTTTTATGTTCTAAGATGAGGTGAAAGTAAGAACAGCAAATATATCTTTTTCCCTGACATCTCTAATAATTTTACCTGGTCAAATGTTTGGATACATAGAAAAATGCAGTAAAAATGCATGATTAGTACACTCCCCTGTGGATTATGAACAGAAAGCATGTGTTGGGCTTACACACAGACGGTGATTTACTCACAGTCACATATGAAGGTATTTGCTCTGTCTCTCCAGTGTCTTTAGTGCTCTTTTCTCATTAAAGAAGACAGATACCAACAGATAATGAAATGGGTCTGTTTTGCAAAATACAGATCTGGCTTTTGAAACAAGCATACCAATCGAAGTACTAGAAGACAATTTTCAAAGACGAACTTTCAAGAGTAAAATATGCTGTTTATTTGTGACCCTTGTTATATAAAATGTCACAGTGATTGATATTGTAGTATCAGATAAAAGTATTAGCAGAAATAATTCTGTAATCTATTTTCAGATAATGGGCTTGGGGTTCCATGCTTGCCATAAAATGATATTAGCTATAGAACTGTCTGCATGAAGTACATTTTAACAAACACTTGATAGAAGCTCCAGATTCCATAAAAACAGACAGAGTAAATTCTGGGTTAAAACCCAAAATGACTACAAGATAACTGTGCATTTCATGCCATCCTATAATGGTGTAAATAGCAGGTTCTCATGATGAATTTTGTTATTTTAAAACGTTTGCACCAAAATGATCTTTTGCATCAGATCCCCGTTCATCATAAATCTGCTCGCTCTCACTCAGCACACAGCAAATAAAATAATACAGTAATTTGAAAAAATGCAGTTCTTCTTGAAATGCTGCTTTTAATGAGTTTCATCAAATTCGTGGATTTACTTCAGTCTTAGGAACTTTCCAGCTTGACACACGGCTGAGAGGTTTCTGTGAAAAGCCTGTGGGATACAGGAGGGGATGTGAGTGCCTCAGTAGATGGCACCCTTCTCTCTGCCTCAGAGGAGAAGGAATCCACACTCAGCCCTGATGCTGTTGCCCATCAGCTCTGGGCATGGAAAAATAGCCAGCAAACCACATAAGCAAGGCTACTGTGACTTTTCAGCAAAGGGGTTGTTGTTGTGCCTGGTGCAGAAGGCATGTCCTACACATAACGTGCAAGTGCTGTGAGAAATCCCAAGGTCCACAAAGAGTTGACAGAGGTCAGTGTGACTGCTCACAGTGTGGGAAGGTAATCACAAGGATCAGTCCTTGCTAGAGGTCCTTTTGAGGCAGAAAATGCTCTAATTATGGCTATAAAGCATGCAGCATGCAGCTTATACTGCAACAGGATTTACTGCTGTTATACTACTCTACTCTTCAAATATTACTGATACTGCAGATTAAGATGGTAATGTAGCAGATTGTTTGCTGTATCTCACTGAATTATTAAGATACTTAGGGTTTACTAATGTTCAAAGGATGTCTAGTAATCACTGGATTACTGAAGATTTGGAAATAAAATAGATGTTCAATTTGTTACCATTTGTTTCTGCTGATTTTATTGCACTCTACATATACCAGTCACAGATTGTTTATCTGGGACACTATATAGCTAAAGCCTTCCTGATAGAAGCATATAAAATAATCAATAGGTTGTGATCATCTGGTTTTAGTAATAAGTGCCACAACAGGTTATATGTAAGGTAAGCATATTTTGAAAATAAAAAAGGAGCATTTCTGTGGCAGTATTTTCTACAGTCATGAAATGTCTCAAGTGCTCTCTATTCTGACTTCTTTCTTTGATCTGTCTGCCTGGGTCAGAAAAGCTTCACCTGGAGCAGATCAAAGAAAGCTTGAGCAATGCCTCTTCCTCCTGAACCTCTCTCTCCTTCACTTTCCTCTGCTCTATTTTACTGGAAATAAAAAAAAAAAAAAAAAAAAAGGAATATAAGGTATCCCTCTTGCATAGGCCATGTCTCCTCCAATCTTAAGTGCAGAATTTTATCTCTTCATCAGACAGGACCATCAGACCACCAGGCTCACTCATGTTGCAGGGCTGTCATTCAGCAGATTATGATGGGCTTTGGACAGTGAGTGCCAAGGAATTGCTCATGGTTCTACATCATTAGCGAGGCAAAGCAATTGAGTTAGGTAGGATCACTCACACACATAAAATTAGCCTCATGAAGCGATCAGTGTGAAACAGGAATATAGCAAATATATAATGTCTGTTCAAAGATCCAGCTGATAGGAACACAGGGCAAAAAGAAGGGATGGGGAAGAGGGGTGTGCCACCCTTAAAAAAACAACCCTTAAACAAAAATAAATTATGTGAATAAAAATGGGAAATTGGAAATTTTAAGCAATTGAAAGAGCTCAAATATCAGAACAACTTAAAAACTCATCACCGTATCTGTGAAACAGACCGTGATAGCTGGTTAATTTAGGAAAAAGAAAAAAAATTAACAAATACTTTGAATTCTTCCAATGAAATAACCTAAGTGACAATAAAGGTTTTCTAATATAAACGTTCTAGCAGAAGTCAAAGGAAATATATTTTGGAAAGGAGAGAGGAATACAAGAAATTTCAAACAAAAGAAATTGTATTTTAATGACTATTACAACAAACATGTCTAGAAGACAATTGATGTGCTAAAAAATATCCCTTCTAGAAAATCTTTTAAATAGTATGTCTAAATATAGCAAGAACAGCCATACTAAAATATTTTTATATTTGCTATTTTAACTACTAAATAAAATAGAAGTCTATTTAAATGGAAAAAATGCAATACTGTCAGGGTGCTTCAGATCTGTGAAAATCACAGAAAATTTTGTATTACAACTTTAAAATGGCTTTGCTCCAGTCAGTTATATGATAGCTTTACTGCCGATGATAGATACCAGGATCTTAACTGCTGGTGATAGATCCCCAGCTTCAAGCGAGCATCCATGTGATATGGCAACACCAGACAGATATAACTGCTGGGTCAGCAGCGAAGCAGTTAACCACCAGAGAGAGGAATTGCCTGAAGGAACGGGAACTGTTAAAAGGTTTGCCACAACCTTAAAGAGGAGAATGCAAAGAAAGGGACATTGCTTTAGCTCAGCTCAGCTAGTGGTTAAGGCAGGCTTTCTTTACATGTGCAGTTGGTCTCATTTCTGTACATCATTCACGAAGCATCCTTCAATAGCAATGTAAAGTGAATTTATAAAGTGAATTACATTAAATTTCAAACTTCAGGATACACACATATTTTAGGTGTCCTCCCAGTATTATGCCTGTGTGAAGTCATTGGACCAAACTTTATTCTTGTTGTACTGGTGTAAATATTTGGAATATACACTGTAGTCAAAGCCACAATTTGGTACATCCTACCTCAGGAGCCATTTGCTCTAGACTGGTATTATGAGATTAAGCCTCACTAAGCTTGAAGTGTTGAAACAACTGTCAGGAAAATGCATATTGCAACTATAGGAATGAAATTCTGTGCTCTATAGTGTTATAAAAGCCAGTCCCAGATGCTTCTTTTTTAAAAATAAAGTGGACATCTCTGGCCTGGGAGGCTTAAATGCATTTGGAACTCAGCAGACCAGACAGGTGGTACTTGGGCTGCTATTGTTAATTTTTCTCTAAGCTGATAGTTCAGCCTCCCCTTTTGCTGAACAGCTTTACTCTGTTTCCAACTTCCCTTTGTCTGCAAGGAATGGAGGAGGTGGAGTGTTTCCATGCCTGATCTGAAATATACTGAAAAGCAAACTCTGTACAGAAGTCTATCTAAAAGACAAGATAGGTGAAATACTTGAAAATACTGAGAATGGTGTCTACATAAGGGAACTCAGGCTTGCTTCTACTGCACAAATCCCTGAGACTCACAGGTTTATAGTAACTTTTTTCCTAAGTCAAGAGTTGCTCCTTTTCTCTCGGAGTCATCTCAAAGAACATAAGCTGCAGTGTTTCTTGGAACAAATTTAATAGACCATATTTTGACATCTATGGAAAATGTACCACTAACATGAAACTTCATTTCCATGTAAGACAGAATATTTAAACCAAGATATGATTGGATTATTTTGACTCTGAGTAAAAACCTAGTAAGACAGAGAGTAAAAGCATGTTCTATAATGATCATCCAAAAATATTTCCACTGCAATAATCATTTTACATATCTCTTTTTCACTGCTCCACTTGATTCTTACAGTTAAAGAATTATTTCCTCTGTTCTGATGATACCATTTAAAGTCTTCAAGAAGATTTTGCTTAAGATCAATGTCCTTTACCTAAGCATGGTAGAGAGATAGCAGGTTTCTGAACATTACATTGTATATGCAGGCCTAATAGTAGGGAATACCTTTAGTATTACCTCAGGTCTCTAAAACTCCAACATTTTTGTTACAGAAACACTGTTCTTATTGCACCAAGCAGCCAGCACATAAAATACTTGAGCATTACAGAGAATAGGGATGTGATCCAGAACACTTTCCTGCCAGAGAAGACTGTCTCATCCTGGTCCATAGCTGGGCTCCTTCTTGTTCTGTTTGATTTCATTGCTTCTCCAGCTCTAGTTCTCTTGTGGCCCAAGCTCACCTGGAAATTATCAGGCTGCTCTCCAAACAAATGAGAGGAGGACTTAGACCTTCTCAGGCTTGGGATGGATGGCAATCCAGTTCTGCCTCTCAGCAAGTACTCTAAGCACTCAGCTGAAGCTAACAGAGGGATTTGGGTACCTCTTTTGCTTATGGTAGTTCTGTTTTCCAATCTTAAATGATTGGCAAGATACATAATTTCCAGAAGCTGAATTGCAAGCCACTTCCTGGGCATTTCCCATTGCCTGGCTCCAGCACTGGTTTAGCTGCACACTTTAAGCCATTATGACTCTAAAGAGATCCTTTCATGAATTTGGAATAAGGAACCTGCTCTTCACACCTTTTGAGCAGTTCAAGTTTCAGCATAGTGACACCACTCCCTCGGAAGTGTGATCTTGAGGTCTTTCCCTGATATACACCAGTTAAAGCTCCAGGGGACATCTGTGCCACTTTAAGGAATGAGTCCTTATATGAGAGGACCTGAGAAAGTGTTCGTGAAGTCTGCATTTGTTTTCCGAGAAGAAAATCTCAGAGATGATTTTTGCAGTTTCTCTAGACTGCTGACTAGTGTGCCACCAGGCAATTAAAGTCTTTTAGTTTCACATGTTAAAGTAATTGGTATAGTTCAATAGTACCGCAGCAACTCAAACACTTAGATCCCAGTATGCAGAGTCTGAAAAGCCTTAGTTCAGGCTGTTTCACTGTAGACTTCATTTTTGTCTGCTCACTGACAGAAAAAGGCAAGCAGGAGTTTCCATCATTTCCAGTCTTAACTACTCATGAATGCAGAGACTATCTTCAGTTCCCTAACTGGGTCTACTGCTGCCATTGTGTATTACGCAAAAAACTGTTTACATAACAGCCTTTTGTTACAGGTTTTAAATCTTCTCAGGCTGCCAGTCTGAGGCAGAGTCTGCCAGCTGGTAGACACAGAGGTGCTTGTGCTCCAACTGTTGAAGGTAATTAACAGCCCAAACTGTCAGAAGGTGACAGCCGGCAGAAAGTTCCTGCCCTGGGGTCACAGATGTATTCCAGCAACCTGCTTCTTGATTTACCAGTAAAAGGATTAATGTAAATAGTATTGGTATTAAATGATCAAACAAGGGGGACTGAGCTCAAGTTATATCTTCTGCCCCCAAATTAACTGACAAAGAAAATTAACATTAATATCTTGAAGCAAATAAGTAAGATGTACCTCTTTGGGGGAGAAAAATCCCAAAAACTAGTCCATTAAAAATTTGATAGACATAAATACTAGGATGGCTGCAGACCATATTGCTGTTGGGTTTACATTTTCCTGATATTGTAGAAAATTAAACTAATATTTAGTATTAATAATCGGGGCAATGATTATCAGCCACAAGCTCTTAAGCATCGTGTCTTTTATCTTTATGATATCCTACAGCTATCTTCATCTACTGTAAGGTGGTGTAAATTGGCTTATGGGAAGCTATAATGACTGATATTAGCTGAACATTTGGCTAAGATGTCAATTTGTAAAGAACTGTCAGTCACAAGAAATAAAAATTCTTCATATATATATATACTTTTTTTCTGTATACTGGCTCTTACAGTGATTTATTCTGTGATCCCAGGAAGCTCTGAGATTTTTTCCTGTATCCTTGAATGATAACCAGCAAAGAAACACAGTGATATTTTCCTAAAGTCCCTTCACACACACATTTGGCAACTAAGTTCTAGTTGTGCTGTCCCTTTCTACCCAAACTCTGACTTGTGAATAATGATGAATTAGGCTCTTCCTATTTATTGTATTGATATGCAAGAGAAATAAGTAATACTAATAAAGTTTCCAAAATCATAAGCATTCTAAGTAGTAACCGTAAACTAGAAACAAGTAGAAACTTCAGAAGCAACAGAAATGCAAGTAGAAGTGCACATTAGAATAGACAAAAAGAGAGGCTAAAACACTTTACTGTTAGATATCTGTGTCTAAACTGTGAGTCTCTTATGTTTTGGAGCCTTGCCTCCTTCACTGTACAGACTGGAAGGCACAGCAATTCCCTCTTTGTTGGTGTGGGTTTCCTGGTGCACACGCAGATGGTGCTCCAGTCTGAGGCCATTGCCAGTGCTCACATCTCAGCCTGGGGATGGGCATCCAGACCTCAGCATTTAAGGTGTCAATAGCAAGCTCCTGAACATGTGCTGCAATCTACCAAACACATCTGCTCCATAGGCAGGTATTCATCCTGAGAGCACAAGTTTTCTGAGAAGCACTCCACACTTCTCTTAACTTTTGGTAGGATGGGAAACGGTGAGGATTTTGCACATGTCAGTGCATTGACAGAAAGTACAAGTTGATGTGGATCAGCCCTGAATTCTTAGGGCGTTGAAACATAACTCTTGGAAGATTTTCTGACATTTATAATTATGTCACGTTTCAATGCAATTTTTTCAAGACCTGATTCCGCACCCTTTTAACTTAATAGGAGATTTCCCATTGGTAGCAATAGGCATAGGACCAAACCTTCAGTGAATATTAACCCATCAAAAAAAAATTCAATCTGGGCAATGTTAGCTTACAGCTGAGTTCATCACTGTGTCTTTAGCATGATGCTCCAAAGGGCCACAGCAGACCTCGATGATCAGGACGGTATCTACATTCGATATCGTACTGATGGAAGCCTGTTCAATCTAAGGCGTCTGAAGGCCCACACCAAGACCCTAAACCATCTTGTCCGGGAGCTACTATATGCTGATGACGCCGCCCTTGTTGCCCACACAGAAGCAGCTCTGCAGCGTTTAACATCCTGCTTTGCAGATGCTGCTGAGCTCTTTGGGCTGGAAGTCAGCCTAAAGAAGACAGAAGTTCTCCATCAACCTGCACCTCAGGAAGTCTTCCATCATCCCCATATCACCATTGGCGAATCAGAGCTCAAATCAGTCCAGCAGTTTAATTACCTAGGTAGCCTCATCTCCTCGGATGGTAAGATTGACGGGGAGATAGACAACAGGTTGGCAAAGGCATACAGTGCTTTCGGAAAACTCCACAAAAGAGTATGGCGTAATAAACACTTGAAGAAAAGCACAAAGATCAGTGTTTACAAAGCCATAGTGTTGTCTACTCTCTTGTATGGTTCCGAATCATGGGTCATCTACCGCCACCACCTGCGTCTCCTAGAACGCTTCCATCAGCGCTGCCTCCGTACAATCTTAAACATCCACTGGTCAGATTATGTGACCAATACATCTGTTCTTGAGCAAGCAGCAGTCACAAGTGTAGAGGCCATGCTGATGAGAACACAGCTGCGATTGGCAGGGCACGTCTCAAGGATGAAGGACCACCGCCTCCCTAAGATCTTGCTCTATGGTGAACTTGCCACTGGCTGCCGCAAGAGAGGAGCCCCGAAGAAAAGATTCAAGGACTCCCTGAAACAACATCTCAGCCTTGGCCATATTGATCACCATAATTGGTCCACTCTGGCCTCAAATCGGGAGGCCTGGAGACACACCATCTATAACGCTGCGGAAGCCTTTGAGAACACACGCAGGATCACTCTCGAGGAGAAAAGGCAACGCAGGAAGAACCGTGTCTTGCGGAATACACCATCTAAGGAGTCTTTCTGTTGTGCCTTTTGCAACCGGATATGTCTGTCACGTATTGGCCTCATAAGTCACCAACGTGCCTGTAACAAGTGTGGATAAAGCCTTCCCAAATCTTCGTTCGCGAAGCCCAGCCATGATGAATCTGTTTGAAAAAACTTTGAGAAAAAAACTGCAGGGCAACTTTCATTTCTAACTTTGTTACCCAAGAGAAGAATTATTATAAAAAATGAAAGAAAATTAAGATTTTTGAAACTAATTTTTTTAAAAATACAGAGAACAATACTTAGAAAGCCTGAATTGAAAGTAAATTCCCTTTAGGTGGAGGTCTGTGACTGCAGCTCTCAATCCACACAGGAGACTTTACAGAGCAACACAGGATAACCCACAAATAGTATTAGGAGAGATTCTCGCAGTCCAAAAAGCCAGTAAATAAACATAAGAAACCTTTTTTGATTCCTTCAAATTAAAAGGGGAAAAAAGTTAAACTAAATATTAAAGATTGCTTATAAAAACTACTTAAAATAGATGATTAATACCTGATCTCTGAAGTTTTTCACCATATACTATACATCCATAGAATCCCCTTATATAAGTTCAAACTTTACTTTCTAACTTGTTTCAGTTCAATGTTTTAATTTTTTTTCCAAAGTGTTCTGTGTGACATTCTCTTTAGTAGAAATTTTCTTCCTTTCCTGAAAATACAGCAATTCACATGGCTGACAGTTTTCACAATTATGTTCTTCCCCTTCATCACTCCTTTTCCCTTCATTCTGCTACACCTTTTGGTAGAGCAGTGTCACACAACTCTACTAGAGTTCTGACCAGGTGGCTTCTCCCCTTGAAAATAAATTTTTTAAACAATGAAGCCTGGTACTCAACAGAGAAGAAAAGCCAACAGTATTCTTGGTCGTGCTAGAAAATGCCAAAATAGGCAAAATGTTTAATACTTTTTTATTCATGGTTCACAAAAGGTACAAGTTGTGAGATCAGCATTGATAACAACAGTGTTAAACCTCAGTCTGCAGTGAGTTATATAGGACTTCACAAAGGTATTTAAGTGGCGAAGTAAACTTAGAATCATTAGAAATCATTGAAATAAGAAATTAGAGAACCTGCAGAAGTCAAGGTTCTGGAGCACCAAAAAAGTACAAGCATGCTGCTTATTCCTAAAACTGGGCAAAGGGAGAGTTAAGAAACAATGGAAGAGTAAGCCTGACTTTAGACGATTAAAAAGCTAACAGAGCATCTATTTCTAAGCACTTAAAAGATTAACCAGTGAAAAGTAACAGCTGAAAGTTATGTACTGTGTCTTCCCTTCACTAAAACAGTCAGTTCTGTTTGCATAAATATTAACCTCATTGGGAAAAAAAAAAGACCAATCCAAACAGGAAAATAATGTTTTTCTTACAACACTGTAACAAGGGTGCAAAACCAGTATGTTGAAAGGTTATATCAACTAGGGTTCTACTGAAATCTGTCTGGAGTCTGGTACTGTGCAGTCATTTCATTAATGCTCTGGGTTGTACAACAGGCAGTAAGTTTATTAAATTCTTATATGATAGCAAGCTGGGAGGAGTGCAAGCATTTTGGAGGACAAGGTTAGAATTCAAAATAAGCAAGACAAATGGGAGAAAGAAGCTATAATAAATAGAAAGCAATTCAATCAAGACAAATAAAATATTTAAGTAGGAACAATCAGATTCACAAATACTCTATTAGAAATGTCTTGCCTAGATAGCAGTCCTAGAGAAAAGGATCTGGATGTTATAGTGTATCACATGAATCATAAGTGTGCTAACATTTCAATAAAGCAAATAGCACAATAGGAAGTATAAACACAAGAACTGCATGTACAGCACCCAGTTTTGCAATTGCTCTGTCAAGATTGGACAAGGCTCAGGATAGAACAAATAAAATGATCAGACATCAAGTAAATGTGAGTTTCAAGAACAACAGCTAAAAAGGTATTATTTTAGAGGAAAAAACCAAAGACTTGGAAGAAATGTGACACAGCTATGTAAAAGACTACTACGAAGAATAAACTACTCCCCATGTCTACTGTAGGAAGGAAAATAAGTAATTGGGTTAATTTGCAGCAAGAGTATTTATGTTGGAACTTCCCCCTATTATGTCTCTATAAGGGTACTGGAGAGACAGTGGAATAGGAATGATGTAGGATAGTGAGCAAGGAGTTTGTGAGATCTCCATTGCTAGAGTTTTCAAAGAATAGACTAGGCAAGCTTCTGTCAGGAATGTTTTAGTTCTAGTTTACTTTTAGAAATAGTTTGGAGGCCAGATGAAATGGTCTCTGAGCATCTCTGCTAGCCTCACTTTTTATATACGTCTGTCTGTTACCTGAAGGGTTCAATACCTATTGTAAATATAGTAAATATGTGAGATGCACAATTTATTGTGCAGATTCCAAATCAAAATAAGCAGTCATATGAATTCCAATTGGAATTGCAAGAACTATGTAAGAGTGAATTATGCACAGTCCTGGATTACTAAATGGGATTTCTTATTCAAAGACCTTGAATTCTATATCATGTAAAAAAGGCAGCCAGAACAAATATGTAGGGCCAAGTCATAATCCCATCACAGTCAGCAGCAAAACTCTCATTGATTCTAGAGGGACACAGACTTGGATTGTCTATTTTTTTTTAAAATCTGGCATAACATAATGAAAAATATGTCACATGTTCATCATTATTAAACTGATATTTGTAAATGTAAATATTTCACATTGATATCTTGTTGTCAGATTGTCATTTGGTGAAATTCAGTGTGGTCAGTTAAGAAAATAAAATGCTACTAAGTCAGGTAAATCTATCCACAAAAAATATTTATGAAGAAGCCTGAAATCTGAATTCTCTATTGCCTTTGTTTCTTTACAAAGTTGTATAAATGAGGAAATAGCACCAAAGACCTATTAGTAATAGTTATTTCCTAATTGCAGTGGGAAGCATCCTGCATGTTTAAATAAATATTGTTAACTCTGACCTCTTGGTTTGCCAGGACTGATAAGACAATTGTTTGACCTATATGAAGCACATACAGTATGCATGGACTGAAAGCAGCAGGAAAACAGGAAACAATAAATCAGAAATTAGAGCACTGATTGTTGTAGCTAATTACATCAGACTTCTGCTTAATTTCTCACTCTGTCATTGTAACCTGATTTTCTTGCCAACAGACTTTGCAAATTGCTGGTGTCACGTACATACAGCATATAATAATCTTTAGTTACTGTGATTGACAAATGAATGAGAAGGAGAACATAGTTTATTATGGAAGAATGAACTGTGACACACTCCAGATACCTGTTCAGATGCTTTTTTAATTCATTTACCTAGATATGCTGCATGATACATTTTACCAGGACCATAGGTTTGGCATCACAACATCATAATTGAATTTGTGTCATGGTTTGATAATGCCTGACAAAGAAGGAAAAATAAGGCTATAAAGGGAGAAAAATGGCCTAGATTGATTTCCACAGCAACAGAGATAGAGTGGTAACAAGAAAATTTAAATCAATTCTGAAAATAACATGCTTAGAATTGGGCATATTAATCAGTATGTTGTTTATTCTTGATGTTATTGTCCTCATACTGTACATCAGATAACTTGGTGTCCTTATTATTGTCTCTGTTTACATTATTCCACTTTCAAATCATAATATCTTTCTTTGTCCTGTTTCATCACTGCCATCAGCATCTTCAGCTTACATAAATTAGCACAGACATTTTACTGCAGCTAGAATATTTGGTAGAACATAAACAATTAATTTGTTGGTGTCTAAACAACTTGGCCCTTCTAATCCAACTAAAAGTCACTAGCACTCTTGTTAATGCACTGTCTTTCTGTGTGTATGCTTTTCTTTAAGCCAGCAGGTTGCTGACATTGTTTTGAAGGGTCGGGCCACAGTGTGTCACAGGTAGTCACCTATGGGGAGAGATGCAGTTTTCACTTTCCTCAGTGTCTGTTGTACTCCCATCAGTATGAACTTAAGGCTAGGAGAGTCAAAGAAACATACTGGAGAAGTACCAGAAGGATTAATGGTATATCATCATTGCCTTTAACAGTCTGCACCTTGTGTATTATGTATTCTGAAACTGCCTGTATGATTTAGCAAAACAACATCTGGGAAAAAATACGAAGAACTCCAGGCCAATGCAATGTTTTATTCATGTGGTATACCCATATATCATAACCCTTAATGTTATTTTAAGTATTACAAATTATTTTTTCCACAACTGTTGTCATGTCTGCTTCATCCTATTTCTTTGGGGTTTTTATCTGTAACTTTGTAAGGGTCAAGGCCTAGAAATCAACCAAAATGCCAATATGCTGATGTTTTTAGCTATACATTTAGAGAGCTCTTCCATTCTTTTCCCAGAGTGCAACCACATCACCTCAGCTTACCTCTGCTGTACTAGTAGTTAATATTGGTCTGCAGTGGTTGTCAGCTTGTAGGACTTTCTCAGTGTTCTCTTCTTCCCTGCCTGGCAATCATAAAATTGCCCTTGCTCACAAATTTCCTATATTACAGCAACAGCATCATGGTCCTTTAGTGCTCTCTTTAAGAGTCAGTTTCTGGACAGCTATACATTCATTAATCATTATGTACATTATGTGTTTCTGTGCGCAATTATAGATTTAAATATTCAAGTTGAGGGTTGAGTTCTGTTATAATATTTTATTCTTTATTCTTCCAAAGCATAACACATTTGTTTAGCCATTTCTGCCTATACTCCAACTTAACAGTGGAGATTAGTCTTTGTTTAGAACTCTGTCCCTTTGTCTCAGTTCTACTTTTTGTATTGTTAGGTTGATAAGCCTATTTAAAACTGGAAAAAAAAAGCAAATCTTATGTCTGCATTACTGACAGAGAAATATGTATTCAAATATCAAAGTATAATATTTAATAGGCATTAAAACTTACTGGAAAGATTGTGCTTTACCTGTAATGATAAGGCAACAGTCTTCCTACAACAACCAGACTGTTGCCGTATCACTAAACAAAAAGCAATAACACTACACCATAACACCGGTTACTGTTAGTGATGGTGAGCCACATTAAAACATTTTGTATTAATGGTGGAGCCAGCTGAAAACATTGGTGTACCCACTGGTCTTTCAGAAATGTAAGCACCAAGCCAGGGAGCTGCTCCATGTGGCAATACAATAACCTTAAGAGACACTAACAGTGTAGAAGAAGCCCTGTAAAAATTCCAGTTGCTTTCTGATTTCCCTCATGTTATCTTGTTGAATTCCTGGCCTTGATTCAGAGGCAGCCAGTTCATCCATCTCCATATAGAAGACAAGCACAGTCTTGTTTGTAGCATTGTTATCAAAGACTAATGCATGGATAAAGCAAACAAACAAACTCTAATCCAAAGCTATTTTAACTGCAGCATTAGAGCTAGGAAACCTGCTGATTAACTCTTGTTATGCATGACAGCTAATGGGACTAATGATATATTTGAAGCATATTCTTAAAACTATAGCTGGGTACAGCCAAGCCTTTTTTTTTTTAAACAGGTAGGTCCATATCCCCTCTTCATTGGTTCTGTTGTGTCCTAGTTGAAGAAGCTTTATATTATTATCTTTCTTAGAATAAAATAATCCTGCAGAATACAATAGGAATCCAATTTACTATTTTTCTTCATAGCCAGTAAGTATAGTTTCCTCTTGAAAATTGATTTGGTAACATCTCAGTTGCTTTTCTAAAAGAAAAATTAATGAAAACTGAGCAATTCATATCTCAGCAGTATTTTTCTGTTTGCCGCGCGTTAACTCCCACCTGTTTGCCTCTTACTATGGATTTTGACCTTTAACACACAAAAATCTGCAGTCTGGCCCTCTGCATCAAACTCTGTACAGAAGTCCTGTAACAAGACCACCCCTTCACAGGTAAGGAAAGCCATTAAACCCTGTGAATTTTCACAGTGGATAAACCTAGATTAATTTGACCCAGGTGTTTGTCTATTACTGTGCATGGGAACACTTGCAGTGTCCCCTAGCTGTTTCTCCTGTGGTGGTCCAGCCTTAGTACTCTCTGGACTCTAATCTAAACCATGTAAGAGTACCAGCTGGTGTAGGACTTTGTAGACAGATTCTTGTTATGCTGTTTGTGTCACTTTGATGTATTCTCTTGTTTTACATATGAATACTTGTAGAAGTAGGAGGAAAACACGAAGAGCCATGTGCTGGAATTAAGTTACAATTGTCAATCTCTTACTCAATTTTAAAAAACAGGTCCTTGATTTTATGCTGCACATGCAAAATGAAGTGCCATTATGAGCAGTGAAAAAATTTAGAGGCAAATCTGCCCTCATTTGCACATATGCAACCCTTCCTGAAGTTAAGCTGTTTGAGTAGAAGTAGGAGATATCTGAATCTGTCCTGTTATTTATTTACATGCAATGCATTTATGTTAATTTATATTTTATTTTAAATGCAAACAATTAAATGACCATTAATGGCTAAGTAATTGGATGCTAAATCAATATGTGTATGGACTCAATAATCTGAGTTATTGTACCATAAGCTGCCCATAATATAAACTAGAATATTTTATAAAAAAACCTCCATTATTTCAGCACAATTTACTAGACTGAAATAGTGAGAAAAGTAACTTTTACAGTTAATTAATGGGTAAAAATGGGAATTGCCCAACATTCCCTAAACCTGTGCAACTGAAAAACATTTCTAAAATTAATCATGGCTGAAATATAATACATGACTAAAAGGTGCTCTCACATGCATAGCCTACTGTAAAAAAATAATATATTGTCAAGACTGAGAGATGTAACAATGTTGGTAGCAAAATTTTTCATAAGGGTAAGACGAATCTACGAGGTCTGATTATCCTCTCACAGCACTACAGATTGGCAGCTAATAGCATTAGGCTGGTCTTAAACATGTATAACTAAATTGGGCTCTGGATAATCAGAAAGTTGGCATATCACAGACCAATTTTGTTTATTATGAATAACCCTGTAAAAATCCAGGGATACATCTGGAAACCCATGTTGTGAGATGAGAAATCAGGCCATGCCTGACAATTGGTAGACATAAACTGAAAGAAAAAACAATGTTTTGAAGCATCTAAAGCTGATCTTGCTACATCTGTCAGATGCATATCAAAAAAATTGCTTTTATCCATTGCAAAATAATGTATAATTCTGTAGTTGTACTTGTCTTAGCACTGTTTGTGAATGTAATGCATACCACCAAGACTCAAATTTTGAGCTAAGTTTGATACCATACTAACATGAATATAACTGGTACAGATCAGAATTACTCAAAACCACAAACAGAACTATCTCACAAACTGAAGCTGAAACTGTCAGAATGGTAAAACTTAACCACTAATTTTAAACACAAAGCTAGCAATCAAGCAGTGAGTAACATTTCACTTAGACCAATTAATGGTGAAAGCTGCAATTGCCTCTAGACTGCTATATCTTTAGTCGTCAAATTTAGATGTGTAATATTATTTACAAGCAATGGAGTTGTTGAATACAAATGAATTTCAGGTACTGCATAGATCAGTCTCTGACCTCACAGATTTGTTTAGTCTCATCTTTGAGTGCTTCTGATGAGCCATTTTTTCAGGAAATATTTAAGGAAATGAATGATTTTTTATATATATTCTTGATTTTCTTATAATTCAAACTATTGCAAAGGAAAGAGCAATCTTTTCTACCTGGTCTGAAATGCTAATTCCTGAAGAGATTTGTATTCCAAATTTATATCATCCCTTAAGTGAGATGCCTCATCCTGCCTTGAAGATAAGATTCCAGGCATTGCTCAGATACTTGGGCATAATTTATTGTAGCCACACAAAAGTCAGATCTAAATCCTTTTGGACCATGATGCCACAAACCAGCAGTTCAAAGTTCAAAGAGGGAGGCCGACAGAGGCAATTAAGTTATCACTGTTGGGATAACTGTAACCCTTCCTGTGCTTTTAGTGCTTCTGGGATCCTGAAGACTGTGAAATGTTTAAAAAAAAATTTAAAAAGAGCATTCTCCTCAACACTGCCTACATTTTCATTGCATAAATCACAGCAGTTGGAATAAAATACATCCAGTGAATGATTTCCTGCCACTAAGGAAAAAAATCCAAAATCTTGTTTCCTGATGACTACAAACTTCTCTTGACAAACCTCCAGTGCCAAATGTGGTTTCCATTTACTGTTTTGGGATTTATTTGTCTATGCCAAAGTTCAGGTGTGCCAGCTCTTTGTAATAAGCCATTTGGATGAAAGCTTGACTAGCTCAAAGGATTCTGATGTATTTTATTGCTGCCTTTTAAGATTATTGTTCAGAAATACCAACTCTAATTTTGAAATCAATTAGCCATGCAGTCTGATGAGGTGTTGGCCCAGCTCAGGTTCACACCCGCTGTCCGCAGATTATTGTTAAGTTGAGTCAGGTCCTTAGTGCTGCTCTGCATTGCAGGCATCTGGTGTACACATGTTTGATGTCCTCACAAAATGACGCTGATGGCTTAAATGGCAAGGCTCTAATGAAGAAAGCCTAGCAAGTTTGCTGCTGTTTGCCAGAAAAACATGACTTTTACAGAGCAGTGTAAAAGTCTTTTTTTCTCTTGTTTAACTCTTCGATGTCAAAAGAATATAAATCTTCCTTAAGGAGTGGAGATTCAGCAAAGGTAACAAGGATGAGACCTGAGGATCCACTATACACTTGCAGAAGGAAAATCTCTCTGCAGTCCTGGACCTTCCTGACACCTGCATAACCATGTGCATAAAAGTGCTACCTCCAGAGGGAAGGCCATCCGCCTGCGCTGACCACTGAGCTCTCCGGAGGGCAATAATTTGGTAAAGCCAAAAGGAGAGGCACCTAAGCTTCTTCAAGGGAGAGAGAAGTAAATCATAGAATCTTAGAATGACTTGGTTGGAAGGGACCTCAAAGATTATCTAGGTCCACTCCTCCTGCCATGGGCAGCGATGACTTCCATTAGTCCAGGTGGCTGAAATAATCCAAAATGGTTTAGGCTGGTTTTGCCATTACAAAATGTCTCATGGTAACCCAGGCAAAGAATGACTATATAAGGTTATTTTCCATTACCTCTTTGCAACCTAGAAAGTTTTTCTGCATTTTTTTTCTAGTTTTGTGCATGAGGTCTAAGAATACAATCTCAGAGGCGTAAGTACAAACTAAAAACACTCAACAGAAATAAAACCTATCAGACTGTGTTCTTTGACACACATAAGGGAATTAAGTGCTTATTCCCTTAGACTAAAGCTCGTTTGAAAATCAATTTTTCCTTCTTGTAATCAAAAAATATTCCATCAAATTCATGAAAAGGAGCAACTAAATATCAGCAATATGAGTCATACTGGACAAAGAGTAATAGCAGGGATGTGTGATAAGATATCTCTAACCATTATCATGTTAGTCTATCTCAAATGATAGAGGCTGAACTACCAGTCTAATCATCTCAAAAGAATTTACAAGTATTGCATTGTGGCTTAGAGTTGGAACTATTTATCAAAACCAGCCTTCTGTTCAACCCACTGCAACAGTTTGGAGAATGTTAAGTACACGCAGCCTGAATTTGATCTAACTTTCTTTGTTTTTCAAAACCAAAAGCATTTTGGTTTTTTGCTTACATTTACTGTCATGGTTATGTGATCGCTTAGAAACATTGTCCTCTATGAGGTACAAACACAAAGGTACATACAAACAATTAATCTAGCTCAGAACAGTCAGGTATGAAAATCTCATTCTTATCTGGTCAAGGAAATGAACATAGCAGCAATATAGTCATGCTCAATAGTCATGCTGAGGTCATGTTGAAGGAAAAATTACTCTATAGAATCCACACGTGACCATACAGATTACCAATACTGGATACATTATTGGATTCTTTCCATCTGCATTGTCCTTCTTAATAAGAATGCTAAAAGGAGTATATGTGACAAGAAGGAAATGGGGAAAAGGAAGGAAGCATAGAAGAATAAGAAGGAGAGCTGGTCTGGAGGGTAGTTTAGGGAGATGGGGTAAAAACCAGTCATAACTGATGAGAATTTTTCCTTTCCTTAAGTCCTGGACAATTGAGCATGTCGAAAAGGTCACACAAACAAAAGTCTGTATCTGTATACCCCAGTATCCTGCCCCCAGCAGTGGTCATATAGGGATATAAGAAACAAGTACAGAACAATCTAATACAATCTCTTAGCTTCTAGCAATAGCTAAGCAGCTTCCTACAAAAGTCACCGATGGATCCATCTTTCAGGAATTGGTTTAGTACTGTTTGATTCCAAATACTTTTTTATTTTACCTTCCATAGAACTCTGTGGCTAACAACTCTATACAGTATTCTGTGATAATAATTTAGTTATGTAGGAAGAGAAAAAAGGCCTTCTCTTGACCCTGTTTTCATGTGCTGAGTTCTTGTGTGAAGAAAAAGCAAATAAATATCTTATATTCATCTCTTCCACATAGTTCTTGATTTTGTAATACCTCCTCTATATGGACCGCTGTCCTTCTGCTCACCATTCATGCAGTAGTTATTCCATACTTTTAATCAGTATTTATCAGCCTTTTTTATCTGGTTCTGTTTTATGATTGTGGCAATGCGATGCACAGACTCTGTACACCAGATTCCTTTTTAGCATGGATTCTCAACATTCTGGAAATCAGAGCCTGCAGATCAAAAGTTTGAAAAATCTTGCCTCCAGACTAGCCAGATCTGGCATCACTCTGTATACCATAAACAAATAGCTTTTCTTTAGCATCCTGGAAGGTATATTAAGGGAAGTTCTGTTATCTAAAATCTCATAAAATTATAGATGACTGAAGGGAAAAGTGAAGTTCTGCCAAAATGCCTCTTCTTTTAAATATTTAAATAACTTTCATTTACACTGTGTCCAAAAAAGAAAAGTGTGTAAATGGAAGCTGTTTGGCTGCTCCTGAGACAACACCAGAATAGTTTAGTCAGTCTATGCAGTTAATGTTAGGTCTATCAAACATTGGCCTTTTTAATTAAGTTTATTAAGGTGCTTTGATATTTTATTAGAAATATATGCTATTTGATAGCATATATATAGTAACTATCAAATAGTTACTCCATTTAGTTTTCTTTTAGCCAGGGATGTAGTTCAGATAAAGGTAACACCAACACAATTGTCAGACTTATTGATTCCTTACGATAATACTAATGCCAGCAGTGCAGGCCAAATTGCTTTGGTCAAAGCTGTTTGACACAACAGATACTATCTTATTACATAAGGCTTGAGGCTAAATGTTGGTAAAATTAAGGAAACCCATTATGATATTTCCTTAGAAGCATTTTTATAAAGTCTGACATCTGAAAACAATACTTAGTCTGAAACACATACCACGGAGATCACCACCTGACTGCCTCTGTCATGAGTTATTGTTTGGCTCATTAATATTTAAACTTGGACTCTGCGAGCTTTAAAATATATGATGTCCTGGATACATACTGGTGTAAAACAATTTTTATGTAAATATTTATGTGTTTTAATACATATCAGTGGGAAAAAATATAAAATTCTTGTCAGGAAAATTCTTTTTATTAATGAAAATAATTTCTTTATAGCAAGTGGCTAAGTTCACTGGCTCCACATCACACAACAGCACTGGTCATGTCATTAGTAAAGACAGATTCTACGAACCTTACCTATCTGTTAGCTGTTGATATTTGAATGGTGATATGCTGGGGAGTTGGAAGACAATCTCTCAAATGGTTCATCCCATGCTTAGTGCTACATCCAGTTTCTGGATTGCCTGCAAGGCAAAAATAATAAAGAAAATAAGGAGACCAGAGTTACTCTTTCACCAGACTCCTGCTAATTCTGCTAGTCTGTAAAAGGGAGTCATTTGGGCGAGGGCTTCTGGTCACATAAATCTTGATGTGTTATCCTCTTTTTTTTCCCCTGAGAATTCTGCTTCAATGGGTTATTGGTTCCCTTATTTCTACCTGACTTTTTTTTCTACATTCTTGTTCATTCCTTACTCTTTTCTGGGATGTCTCAGGCACTATATAGTCAGATTTGATTTCTCAGCTTGTTGCTTTCCATTTAATTATGTTTTTCCTGAGAAACATGACATTTTCAATCTGATTTTAACGATTTGTGGTTTATTTTTGTTTTGCTCTTGTTTTTTTTGAAACAGTGGATGAACTGAACTACACAAATACCATCAGCGTGCATCATGAAGTCTTCCTGAAATGTTTTTATTACTCTTTTTTAAAATAGCTATTACGATTGATGTTACTGTGCTCCTAATGTGTAACACAGTAGAGGATAGTAAACGGCTTAGTCTGCAAATTATTGTCTTTCTTGAATTTTAGAACTACTTTGTAAATAACTAATTGGGCTTTAGCAAAACTCTACCTGACTTTGGCTAATTTGTGCAGCACTTCAGGACTTGTGTGGCCCAAGAGACAGGTTACTCCTGAGTAGAATAATACAATAACTATCAGGCAGTAAGCATTAAAAGAAGAAAAGCATGTGAAAAATTACAGTGAAAATCGTTCAATGACATCAACCTATTCAAAGCTGGGCCTCATAAAAGTAGAAAACATGAAGGTTATGTGGCAATATACTGACAAGTTTTAATACCACTTCTTTCATAGCAAATGGCCAGCATTGGTGCAGAACTGCCTGCTAGTGGTGCATACATATAGAAATGATAGAAAGAAAAGGTACAACTCTAGAAGTATAGAACACAGGTCACAACACACACATTGAAAACTCATGACCTTCAACATTAAGGCAACAATTCTGTCCTTAACTCTCTGTATGTTATGAACGACAGCAGCTAAAGTAAGGAACACTGGCACCATAAATTGAGAAGTCAGATTCTCTTGCTTTGCTCCAACCTTAATGTTACTCAAAAGCTGTTTTGTTGTACCTTTAATACAATAAAAGACTAATTCCTTAAAAGTCAAGAATATAAGTCACATAAATGAAAACTTGTAAATTATGTCAGTAATCCATAACTCATACAACCGATTTGGAAACCAGAGCCTTATGGTTCAGAAAGAAGTAATTGCTTTATTAACTCCCATTTATCAGTATAAAACTGGCTAATTTAACTGACTGACTGATTTATATATTGATACTTTAAATTTAGGTCAACGTCCTAATTTAATAAGGAGATCACATATGGATGTTTAAGAATATATTACTTTCTTGTTGGTTGATACTCTAAGCACGCCCTTATTAAGACAGATTATCTCCTTTCCCTTGTTCTTTTAAGAGAAGGACAAAACAAGTTATATATCTCATTTATTCTACCTGACAGAAAGGCCATGTTTTCATATAACCCCCTTTCTAGTAATATATTGAATGCATGACTAACCACATCATTCATTCTCTTTTTAACATCCATGATGTCATAATCTTTTGCAACAGTAAGGGTGTATTCCTGTCTGCAGACTTTTGGAAATCACCACAGGGAGTCAGACTTCCGAAGCACAGCCAAGCCATAAATCTACCAGGTACACTTGAAACAAAAGTTGAAAAAAAAGCTAATATGGATTTATACACCTCTGATTCTCCAATAAATGAGGTCTTGTGTACAGTTAGCTGGTTCTAAATTATATGTTAAGAACTCAAGGGTTCTCAGTAATTACCTTTAAATCATAAAATTGAGGCAGGGCTGTGCTACTTAGCTTAAGTAAAATTATTAATATTGCCAACTGTGATAATATGCTTCTCAGGGAGAGACATGAGTTTGGAGCCTAATGAGCACAGTTTTTAGGTATTGGTATTAAATAACTTGCAGTTGTAACGTCATAAGCTATAATCTATGTAAGCAAGGTTATAGGCAGTACATGATGTACAACCATAACTCTATAATACACATGTTAAAAGTGTGAGCATTGAGTGCATTTAACTTTCAAAATTAGCACACCTTTGAAATGTGGCACTATTAAGATGAGATTCAACATAGCCAAGTGACTGACCACCACTGCTGATGGGAAGTAGAGAATAAACCGTGTTATCTTTCACTTTGCTTTTGCATGCACAAGCTTTCGCTTTGCTTTTGCTTTAAATAAACCGCCTTATCACAACCCACAAATCAAATTCCATCTTACTCTCTCCCCTGTCCAGCTGGGAAGGGGAGTGATAGAGCGGCTGGGTGGGCACCTGACATCCAACCAAGGTCAACCTACCACCCCATATTAAAAGCTGTGGCACGTTCTGATGCTGTGCTACAAGAAGCACTTAGGGTAGGATCTAAACATAGGCAAAGGTGGCATCTACCTACATCAGTAAATAGCTTTTGGTACCAAAATAGTCACAGTCACACCATCTGCATTGCCAATGTCAAAGCTCATCTAGTTCTAGCTGCAGGGTATCAAAAACAATTGGGGGGAGGAAAGACGGACCTTCCCATTTCTTCCAAGAAGCAACTATAAGCCCTAATGCCAATTCTCTTCTGTTCTGTCCCTGGTCTTGGTCCTGAACATTCACTGCTGCTCTGAGACGAGAGCATCACGGTGTTTCCTTAGGCAGGACAGGCCCTCTTCCAGGGTTGGTAAACTGAAAGTCCCGCAAGCTTAAGGAGAAACTAAATGTAGAAGAGCACTCTAACCATTAGGCAATAAGAAAAATGTTCATCAGCGTCATCACCACATATGCCAGCACTATATTTCCTCTGAAAAATTTAGCTGTGGCTGAAAGCAGTATAACTGGTGTGAGTTAAATACAGTCAGAAGATGCCTACCTCGTCACAGTATCTAGAGAATTCAGTCACTGGGAAATTTTTTCTGTGACTCATAAGTAGCTATAGGCATGAAGTGAAAGGCAAATTGCTAGCTTCAGACAACAGGAGGACAAATCCTACCACAATCTTATACACCCAAGGAGCATCACTTCAGAAAACTTGAGATTCCAATACTCCACTGTTTTTGGAGAGTCTTAAAAGCTTATTTGCATCTTGTGTTTAGAGAATAGTCAGTCAGCTTTATATTTAGCTTATATTTTCCTCCCAGCCTTGGTGTACACTAGTTGTTCAAACATATATCTCCTTGTTACAATATTACAGGGAATTTCACTTGTTTTTTTTCTTTATATATATATATTTATATTTATGTGTTAAAATATTGTATGATAATTTTATAGAAGTATTCATATATTGTGTTATGTGTGTTAACTCTGGATTCTTAAGATAGAATCTAGGGTGCATCATTTTTATTTAGGCATATGTTGATAGTGTACTGATATTTTCACTAATTGCAACAGCCTAGCTTAGATGAAATTTTCACAAATGCACATGAAGAGGTAATCAACATTTACAAGAAAATGATGACTCATTAAAGAAAAGAATCAGCCAAGGATACAGAGTGTCCAGACACTGCAGATTGCCCGTTATTTTCTTTCAATGCCCACATATTCAAAATCAGTTTATTTTCAATTTGGTCAATATTAACATAATTTATTAGCCTTGAAATTCACCAGCGAAGAACTAACTCACTCTCTGGAGAGTCACTGAACAAGGAATGCAGCAAAGTGAATATCTGAAATAAATAATTAAACTTAAAGTGGGGAAAGACCTCAAGCATAATCCTACTTTTCGTATGTTGTCTTTTTTTATGGCAACTCTGACATGTATGTTGGTATGTTTTTCTTTCCATTTAAGTATAGAGAGCTCACTATCTTTTACATGTGTGTCAGCATTTCCCAGCATGCAACTGTCTTCGAACTATATGTAATGGACAAATTTCTGTCTTTAATAGTCAGCAGATGTGAGTCCCTTCCTCCATGAAGACCCAATAGCCCCAGTAGTGGGAGAGTCTCCTGTGCTGTTGATGCTCCCCCTGCTGACAGCACGCAATCAGGAAAATGAATTGCAAGGGCTTGAGGGAACAGTGGAAAGAAGGAACTGCCTGGATGGAGTTAATACAAGAAATAGAAACAGTAAAGGAAATCACAGAGAGAAAGAGACCGACAGAATCAGAGACCACAGTGGCAAAATACCCAAAAGCACCAACCCACATGCCCTAAACAATCTGCAGTTGAAACCTAATCTTTTCAAGCAACAGAGTGGGAAGGCTGAAAAAGTTGTGACGGGTTTGAAAGTATTTACAGGAAGAACAAGAATTTCTTTGTAGCAGGCAAACTCATATGGGATATGGGAGATAAAGACTCCAGGCCAGGTATACATCAGGCAGATAAGGGACTGAAACTGAAGGCCCGATAAGTATCACAGGGACTAGGTTATTGGCAATTTCCATGATGATTTCCAACATTTTCTTCCTTTTTGGTTTTTTCTTTGAATTGAAATAAAAGCTCACAGATTTTGTTAACATTTGTGTTCTTGCACTTGCTGAAAGTCATGTCAAAATCATATTGTCTTCCTCTCTTCACTCCCCTCCTACCTCCCAACAAAGTTTCCCTGTGAGGCCAAGTGAGTTCTTGAATCTTAAAATTCTTTAAGTTTCTACCAAAACTTATGAAAAGTAAAGCTTCAAGAAGCCTTCTTCAGTAATTCACAAACGAGATGACACCTCCCCTCCATCTGCTATCATTAAGTTAAGAGATAAAGGACTATGGTATATTACTAAAGAAGTAAATATTAATAAGTATGTAAATATTATTTAGTATATTACTAAAGAAGTCCAGTGGTATCGATGAGTTTCTAAAGGATCGGGCTTTCATTTTACATGATCTTTTAGAAGCTTAAGAAATTACACAATATTCCCACTTCTCCTACAACTTTCCACCCACATGAAAGACACACTGCATCTGACCTCCATGGCTGTATTTTTTACGGCATGGTCCTCAATTGCATGGACACTTCATACTCCTGTCTCAAAAACTGAGTAATTCATTTGCCTCCCAACAGAGAACTGCATCTGTATAGCAAATAAAGCTGGTGGTGTTGTATTAAAATTGTGAACAGAAAGTGCAACGCCATGCTTACTCCAATTAAACAAAGCTACGCTGGAGAACTGAGTTTTACCCCTATCTTTGAAGTGAGGGACTGTAGGTAAATAAGCACCCCAAATTTTCATAGCTGATCATTGTTCTTTTCTAATTTGACAGAAAATAACCAAAGGCAGGATTTTTCAATTAATTAATATTTATTTTGGTGGTTAAATGACATCCTATTTCTCTCCACTGACAGTAAAGTAAATGTAAACAGTCTTAATTCAGATGTAGACATTTATTTCTGTTGCACTTTTAACAGTAGGATCTGAATTTCAGAGGTGAACACTCCCAAACACAACTAAAGACACCCTCAAACACTACCAAAGCCAAGATTCCTCCCACACCAAAGGTGCCAGCACAAAAAGCTCTTGCTACCAATGGACTCCCCAGGCTGACACACCAGCTGCACCACAAAGCCAAAGCTTGCAGGCTTTCTTTCCTGGCCATAAGGGCTGTTGTTTCCTGTTTTCGGCCCCACCTCCAAATGCCAGCCAGACTCTCAAAATTGCATAGGGACAAAGATTCCTCCCAAACCAAAGGTGATAGCACAGAAATCTCTTGTTGCCCGTGGACTACCCAGGCTGACAAACCCACTGCACCACAAAGCCAAAGCTTCTAGTCTTTCTTTCCTGGCCATAAGGCCTGTTGTTTCCTGTTTTCAGCCCTACCTCCCAACTGCCAGCCAGACCCCCAAACTTGCATAAAAACAAAGATACCTCACAGACTAAAGTTGCCTTCACAGAAAGATCTTGCTGCTCATGGAGTGCCCAGCATGGCCCACCAACTGCACCACAAAGCCAAAGTTTCCAGGCTTTCTTTCCTGGCCATAAGGGCTGCTGTCCAGGCACTAGGCAGCAACATTCAACTGTAGCAACATTCCAGTAGCCCAAGGTTTCAGAGAGCATTTGTTACTGCTATAAAAGGACAAGCACAATAGAAAACTCAGACTAAACATATTTTATATTTGTAGACTCAAATTAGTTGGTAGTGTGGATAGTGGTAATTTTCTAATAAATTATATACAAATGAAAAGGATAAACAGAATTGTTACTACCTATAAAATTAACATAGTGTACTTTGCATGTGGTGCACTCGTGCATTCTTATAAATGGCATGCCTGTGCTCTGCAAGTATAGTGAGATGCAGGACACCAAATGCCTGCGTGGCATATGAATCCCTTTCAACAAGGTTAGCTACCTTTATGTTGCTGTTTCATAACTTATAGCTGTGTTGTCTTTTTTTTTTTCATATATAGCTCACTATATTAGCTATGACTGAAAACTTTACAACAGGAAATACATCAACAAAGTTGATGTACATCATGAAAAGAGGTCAGTTTTTGATGAAGCTTCTTTGAAAATTGTCAAAATGCAAGAGCTCCATCATCAAAACACAACCTGGTCCAGCCACGAGAGTAGTCAGTTCAGATCTAGGAGATCCTTTTTCAATGTCCTGCTCTGGAACAGGGCAGGACAGAACAGCAATTTGAACCTGAGCCTTTCACATTCCAGCTAAATGCCCAAAAATTTCCCGCTAGCTCTAATCTATGTGGAAAGAGATGAAGAGAGAGCACATTAGCTATGTGTGGTTGCAATGAGCAGTTTTATATATGGTAGTAAAACCTAGCTTAGACGTACTTGACACAAACAGTCTAGTTTTGCAAAATATGACTTTAAGAAAAGGGAGAAAATACGTGGCTGTGTTGTTTTTACAGACCATTCCACAAATGTAGCTTTAAAAACCTTTGGTGGGAAAGGTAAAATCTGTCTTTTGCTGTCACAATACTCTGCTACCATCAACGAATTTTGTTTAGAATAATATGGCCTTAATGCCCCCATCTCCTGTAGAATTGCTCAGACTGGTAGTTGATTAGAGTGGAGAGAGGTGCCAGTATTATCTGTGTTAGTGCTCCAGAGGTCATCCTACACTAACAAGACCGCCCCAGTCAGGGATGACAGAATCCAGCTGTTGCGCCTTCAGCTGAATTAGAAGAATCCACTTAATGCCAGGGATGTATCTCAAAAGATTAACTATTCTAACTAGTTACTTTCCACCTCTGCAGAAGTGGCTGGCTCATCATTATTGTCCTCTTTTTAGCAGAGGCCTATGGTATACATGAAATCATTTACCTTTTTAACCTCATGAACTGTAAGGCACCAAATACACATTATTTTAAATGGATAAAACAGTTTTAACTTCACTGATTTCTGCTCAAAAGTGAACTCATGTAACAGAGGGTATCGCTCCATTTCAAAGAAGTATGAATATGCATTTTTTAGATGTTAAAGCAGTGTACCAGATGTGCCATGCTTCCTCTATTTAGCAGCAGTGAGCTCCGGATCTGAAAGATAAGAGGAACAGCACAAGCACACTTTCAGTCATTATATAACACAGCTACAATGTAATCTGAAAATCTAACATCCTTAGGTAGAGGCTTATATTAAAAGCTATAATGTTAAATATATTAGCCAGTGAAGATCTTTTTTTATAGAACTCTCCTGGTAGACTGAAATTTTTCCCTGACTCGTACTTTCTCATATGTTGTTTTGTTTTGTGGCTTGTATTTTTGGGGTTTTTTTGCTGGTTTTTTTTTCTCTTTAACAGGATGCAAGTGAACGTTGCTCTTGTTTCGAAGCTGCTTGGTTGCTTGCATGTCAGCATCCCTGGAAATGTCAGCACGGCTCCGGGTCTACAGATTTATTGCTTGGCCAGCAGAGGGTACCAGAGTTTTCTAATGACTTCACAGACCCGAAGGGAAAAAAAAAATCATGAGGTCAAACATACCTATTGTTTCCTTTCATTTCCCACTGGCACTGATTGCTCTGGGCTGTTTTTTGGTAGAGTGGTGGGTTTTTCTTAGTTCTTGAGTCTTACATTAGATAGGACTGATGTCCAATTTTCTTCCATTCAAATGATCTTGCCTAACAGAAAAGCCATTTTAGACTCATTTTATAGTCGAATGTGGTTTAAACACACACGGGTTTCAATGACATTAGAGTTCTTCAGAAGTTTTAACGCCACTTGGACTCTTTTAAATGCTTGGCTTTTAGAGTGCTGAAAAGGAGAAAAGATTTGCAAAGCTTGAAAGAAAATTTTTTAATCCCTTTAGAAGTGAACCTGAGGGTATGAGAAAGGCCTCTCAATAGGCATTATCATTTGCAAATTAATGGAAGTCCTATTTCAGAAATAGAATCTCTTTCTTTTCATCAGTATTTTGATTTTGCTGATAAAGCTGATGCTTAGAATATGCACCCAGCATAAATTCCCAGATTTATTATCTGGTGATAATAAAATTAGAGTGAATGCAAAATCACAGATATGCATTCCCTTCAGATCAATCCTAAAGTGAAATAAGTATATAAAGCATGATGGAATGTCACAGAGAGGTTTTCCCAAGATTTTGAGGGTTTTCCCTGTTTGTTAAATTAAAAATAAAAATCTTGCCTACAAACATTTCCCCAGAACCTATTTCAGTGCCTAGGGATTGAGTGAAATTATGATGCTGCAAGAACCAAGGAAGTGAAATTTGAGCAAATTAGATGGGATTTCGTCTTCAGTTTTCAGAGATTTTAGTGACATAAGGGATCGTACCATCTTGTAGTCTGACTTCTTACATAACAGAAACCATGGAATTTCACCCTGTAATTCCTGTACTGTGTCCAATAAAAATATGGTTGAATTACAGCACAGTATTTAGAAAGGCATCTGGTCTTGATTTTAGGAGTCTGGATAAAATGTTTGCTCCTAATGCTCAGGTTATTCTAAAATGGGATGGGCACCTAATTCACTTAGACTTTTAATATTTTAATTCCCTCTTTTAAAAATGGTTACCATTATTGGTGTGGAGCCATACCAATATACAACTAACTTCTTGCTTAATGTTGCTTACAATGATTTTTATACAGAGGGAAAACAACATGAACCCAGTGAAGAGCTTACTGTTTCTTTAGGTATTGTAAGTCTTCATCTCTCATTTATCTATTCTAAATGCCATTTTTTCTCAGAAGAGATAAATAATAACTTCTTGCAGGTGTAAGTTGTTGACTGATACAATGTGAAAAATAAAAGAAAAATCCAAGTCAGAAAAACACTGAAATATATCCTTAACATTTATACATGAAAAATAATGATAAAAATAGATTAATAGAAGACACTAAACTCTGCCTCCATAGTGCTGGTACTTTGGAAAACCTGAGAACCAATGCTTTTAGGCTGCGTACCAAGCCAGACAATTTTGAGAACAATATCCACATCCTCAGCTAGAAATTCATATACTGGGATTTCTCCTTCTCTTCATAGTTTCTAATGATGATTCTGCAGCCTTTGGTTTAAATTCTTAAGACATTTTTCTGGTCTGTAGTTGACCATGTATATGTGATCAGCAAACCAAATCTATGAAAACTGTATATCTTAAGATTGAGGCTGGGAGAGGACAAGGTGATATGTGAAAAGACCTAATACCTTTTCTTATCTGCAGCATCTGGCAGGATGATTTCATGTTGAGAAGCATACGCTTACCCCATGTGCTACCCAGTAATCTTTAAGTACTACTCAGATAGGGAAAAACTTCTGCTCACCATCCGTTATGGAAGTCCTCAAGCTACTGTCATTATCAAGTGCCTCTTGTCTGTAGGTACAAAGAATGAGATGGCTCATGAGGTGTGTTGCCATCAGCTTTACCATTTAACTTACACTTGGTCAAAGATGCAATGAAAGAACACAAATAAGAAGAGATCTGCAGTAATATATAGTTGAAAAAAAACAAAAGGTGAAAGGACTTTTTCCCATTCCTGTTGCAACTGATGTTGAGTAGAAGTCAGTGCTAGAGGGTTAACAAAAGCATAATGTGAGGAATGGCATCTGTTTGGAGGGATGTCAGATGGGGTGTGCTGCCACACATGCCTGCACCTCAGCTTAGCCTTCCAGATATTATCTGAAGTTGCCACTGAAGACTGTGAACTAAAAGAGGTCAAATATAAGCTTTCCAGAGGAGTACAGGTATCTCACAGAAGGATAGCTGCACACACCTATGGAGAGTGAGGGCAGTGGCAATGCCCAAAACAATGTCAGATTGTTTGCTGAATATGAGTCAGAGCCCTCAATCACTTTGTGCTTGAATTCTCCATCTACAATTGCGCATAGTAAGGACATTCAGTGATGAGAATAACCACGCCAAAGAGTGAGAGATCCTCACAGCAAGTAGTAATCTGACATTTTAAGTTATTATTCAGTTAGAAAGTAGCATGAGAGGAATTAAAAATGGTTATAGAGGGGATATGCAGAGGAAGCACAAAAGAGATTTAGTAATATTACAGGAATACTTGCCCTCAGAATGAGAAAAGAGAATTAAATGGGACACATCCAAAATAATAGGGGAAATATGGGGTGAGATATGATATATGAAAAAGATAGGAAGAAGGGATGATGATTTCTTTGTGTAAAAATCGGTACAGGCAGGGGAAATACAACTCTGTACAAAAATTAATATTGACATGTAAATGGTAGAATAAAATAGAAATTTTCCATATGTAAAATAAATTACTAAAATACCACTACTCACAAACAAATACATGGTATACATCCTAACTATCTTTCAAAATGAGGTAAGAACTGGACTTGTTCTGTTATTCATTGGTGGTATTGAGGATTTAACCAGTTATTATGGAGAATTGCTATGTCACAATTTAATCAGAAGAAATAATCGATTGCAGAACAAGGAACATTTTTTGTTTATTTTCTTAAGACTGGTAAGAATGCAACATGATAAATTGGAAAATAAGACAGTTTAAAATGTTAGCTCAATAGAAGACATTGTATATTTTTTACGGATTGTAGTGAGGTTTTGCTATTATTTTTTTAATTGTTCCTGTGTCACTTGTGGGCATGTGACTATAATTTATGCTGTTATGTTGTCAGGCTTCTGATCATGGGAAGGACTATTTGTTTAGACTGTGTAGCTCTTCACTTTAATTCACTCTGGCTCCAGTGTGACATGTTAAAACTACTATCAATGGAAAATCCAAATTTCCCAGAAAGACTTAAAAGAGCAACCTCAATGAACTGAAATTATCTCCTCTTAAAGCTAATTACCTTAGCACACTTAAGAAAGTAGCACTATAGGAAATCTGTTTCTTTAGACTTTCTTCTATTTCATTAAATGCCTCAGGTCAATATGAATAATTATTGTTTGCTTTTATTATGCTTCTTTCATTATTCATTTACATGCCTGTGAAAGGACATAACACTTAAAACAAATTTAGAGTAATTTTTTGAGACATTTTCATAATTAAAAAGCAAATAGAAAATATTTTCACCTTTCCGTTTATTTTATTAAAAAGAAAGTACTGTGAGGTTTCCATTTAATAGGAAGCTTTAAAGCATTAATGAGTCTCTCAGGGCAGTTATTGCAAGTAAATATGGAATGTGACCAAAATTAAATACATTCTACAATTATCTGATACCTAAGGGCTGGATTTAGGAAAAATATGCATCAAAGTTTGTTTGCTGATGAAAGCAATACATGATTCTATGTCATCTTCTTTCAAGACAATCCACCTCATACCAGTGTGGCAATTTTCCCCAGTTCCCAAGAATGGATTTAGGGTAGTTTCTTTATTTTGACTGACCCAACCACAACTTTGGCAATCATTTTAAAGTCCCACATCCCAAGGATTTTATGACCTCACAGGAGCTTTCTTTTATAAGGGCCAACCTGGGAGACAAATCAAGGAGCTCTCATACTCCAGAGTCTGTAGTCTTTAATGTAACAAATGGGTTGGCTTACATGCTCCAAGATGAGAATGGTATGTGAGGAGAGATCTCTTAACACAACTCGCTATTACCTTCTAATAGTCATATATTCCACTTCCATTTATTTTTATATAAATTAGGCACTGTTTTCCCAGACCTATTAGGAAAGTTCTTTCCCTATTAGTGCTGATTGATCAAGCTCACCCTCTTGTGTAACTCAGTCATGAACATACAGACTCACCCACATCCATTCAGACTGAAGTTCTGTTCAACCTTATTGAGGCACCGTTAAATGCATTTTGTCACACCCAGCTTGTACTCATTTCATTTTAGCAGTTGCGTACAAACAGTTGAGACATGAAAATAAATAAGGAATTATACAGAAAAGTTCATTTATTTTAAATGAATGAACAATAAGTCAGTATTCCCACACTTTTCTAATCCTGGATTATCCCCATGGAAAATAACCATTACTCTCTTTCACTCCCTATTTAGTACAAGCCAAGAAAAAATAATGCAAAAGTTTTAAACAAGTTTTTAGATACTATCATCTTTTGTTATTGTCATGGAAATAAAGAAAAACACTGCCATAGCAAATAACCTAAATCAAAGTACAGATATTTCTTCTGCAAACAACCATAATCACTCACATATCATCTCTGTCTGCTTGTCTGCCCATTGCTCCAGCATCATTTGTCAGGCTCTTTGGACAAAGATCAACCTTTGGCCAAAAACTAGCAAAATGAAACCTCTGAATATCATGATAATTTTAGTAATTCTTCCAGTAACACTATTGCTTATCCTAGATTTTACCTGTGTAGTCTTCCCTTTTTCTACACACAGTTATTGATCATACTGTAAGCAGCTTGCCATGCCAGATCTTTCTCCCCTAGATTTGCTGGTTTAGTAATACTTTCCTTGTAAACATGAGTACTGATGTTCTGAAAAAAGAGGAAATAAAAAAATTTGATGTAGAAAGCCTGCTAAAGAATAAGACATCTAGAAGAAAAGGGATTTTTAAATCTATGTTATTATTCAGAAGAAAGTTAAAGATCAACAACCAGAGCATTCCAACTTACCCTAAACTCTTGTTATTTTAGCCCTGACTACACAGGATGTCCTATATAGCCAAAAATCTCTTAAGGCAAAAAAAATTAACTTCCTGAACTCCTGGCTACAATGTCATCTTGCATCTGTTAATTGCATAGGAAAATAATTCCCCTTATCAGTATGCCTTTTGGTTCTATTCTTGTCTTTTTGCTTTAGGGATGAGAATGACACTTCCTAATAACTGCATTTAGTATGCTTCTCAGTATCATGATAATGGAGAAATTGATTGATTTTCTGTGCCTAGTATAATGAGGGTTGGTTTTGTAATGCCTGTTAGTTTTCTAATGCCTGTTAGTTAGTAATGCCTAGGTTTTATCTTTATGTAACAATGATAATGATAGTCATTTACCTTAAACTCTTGTGACTGTCTCTGTATTTCATCCAATAGCATCTAATGATGAGCTTAGCTGATTTTGAAATATTTTCTTTTTGGATGGATAACAGTCATTCTTCTGAACAGGATGGATGAAGAAAAGAAACTTACATGAACAAGAATCAAAAAAACTTGCGCTATAAGAAAAGTTTAGAAAACAAGAAAATTTAGACATTTTCTTGAAAGATATTGTCCAGAAACGTACAAGCTAAAGTGCTCCCTGTTGCTTAGGCAGACAAGCCTAAAATCTAGTATGTAACCAGTGCACATTAATGTTTCCCGAAGCCATCCTTTTTTTTTTTATTACATCCTTTAGTTAAATCCTGTGCCCTTTTAGCAAACTTGCAAAAAATCCTGCAGAAAAATAAGATTTAGAAAAAACAGCTAAAAAATCCACTAAACTAGGGGACTAGAGTTGCCTGGGGACTAAGGTAGGTTATTTATTTGAATACACTTTGGGTTTAGCAGTTTAATTTTTATCTTTTTTTTAATTTTTGCTTGCATACATAGGCATTCTACATATGCAATTTAAACAACATAGTATCTGTTCTAATGATTGACTTAATGGTAAGCTTATCTTACAATATTGTAAAAATGAAGTAGAATATAAGAATATGGTTATTGGAAATGAGAATCCAATGGAGTTCTTTATACTAGAATTGAGGTTACAAACATCAGGAATCAGATATATACAGATATACAAATTCTCAACAGGAATCTGAAAGTTTATTCCTTTTTCTTTCTTTTTGAAGAAAAGTTGAAGTAGCCTGTGTAAGTTTTCTATCTTTTGAAAATGTTTTCCCAAGTATTTAGACATCATGGTATGAAGGTTTTTTCAAACCAAAAAGAGCAAAGGAAGAGCAAGTGGAACTTCAAATCTGAAGTAAAGAGCCAGCAAGGGATGCTGGTGACATCTGAAAGTGACAGGACTGTTGATTATCATCAAGCAAGTTGCCTAAATTTTAAAGAGAACAGAAAACATGTTTATTTGTTGGTTTGGGGGGAGAGTTTGTGACTAATTAAAATGTGGGGGGTTGCATATTATGATATCCTGATTTGTAGCTTGAACATACCTGTACTAAAGACCTTGGTAACTTTGGGAAAGAACTTAACACACAATTCCGCCAAGGTTAATTCCTGAAAGTGTTGGTGTCTAACTTTGAGGTAATGAATTCATGTCTGACTATGTGATTCTAAAGGTCTTTAGATGGGAGTGAAAAAATAACAGAGACATTCTGGTGTAATCTCTGGTTAGTCTGGGACTGATCTCTTGGAGGAAGACTGGATTTCTACTGTGTGGACATTTGCGGTTGGAGCTGAAGGAGAGGCAGGCTTCCAGAAACAGGAAAGTCTGAGAACAGCTGGAATATGGTTCCACAGATGCTGCAACAGTATCCAGAAATATCTGTGGTATGACTGAAATGGTGGAAGGGTCATGAGACTGTGTTATGCACTGTTATTAAAGCCCTTTTTTTCTGTACCTCACCTTAGCTTCATGCTAAAACAGAACCGGGGGTTCTATTGCTTTATAGTATTTCAAAAAGTAAAATGCAGGATTAGACTTCAACATTACCATAAATAAATCTCTGAAAACAGAACTTGCAACACAGGAAACATTTTAAAACATAAACTTTGTAAGTCCTATTTAAAATAACTTTAAAACATTCCAGAGGTTAGATTTACTACTATCCATTCTTAAAAATATTGTACTGATGTCCGATCACTTGAATTTAAATGCATAGTTGAGTACAATATGTTCAACGTGCATATGCTTAATATGCATGTGCTCATATGCTTAATTGACATAGTCCTGTCCAATCAATTCAGATTTCGCATTCTCCAGTTTCATGAGTGACCATAGCATGCATCATCTGATTTTTTCCAAACTTGGAAAAAAAACCAGCAGCTTCTCAGTTCTTTACAAATACTTTTGATCCCTTTTGACAAAGTATTGAGATCACCAAAGCCAGCAGTATTGCAGCCTGTGTGCCGATAGCTGCCTGATCTTCAGTATTGGTGGTATTGGTGTTACGAGATACTTCTTTAAGCCCTTTCCAGCTGAAGCTCCTGGTACAATGATAGGTGTGGAAGGTGAGCTGAGAACTCTGTCCACTTACATTTGTAATCGTGCTGTCCTTACTATAATTAACTCACGTGTCCGTAATGATGAGGTATTTCCTGCTGGCCAAATGGCTATAACTGAAGTCTCCAATAACCTTTTGCAGTATGTTCAGTAATTGTTCTGTCCCACTTCAGTGTGCTTTTCAGCCAGTTTAAGCTATCTTGTCTTGTACTGTCACAGTATAGAGACTCAGACTTTCCAGTCCGTATCTGAAGTTCTCATCCTCTACTTTTCCTTTCTCTGGGTTGAACAAAGTCAGGATAAAGCCCACGAATTACATGATCAATCTCAGTTCATTAGTCTTACTTTCTCCCTGACTTTCGCCGATATCCTTTTCATTATCTCATTTAATCTGATGATTTAACAATTGCTAGCTTTCCTCAGAAGCTGTGTTGACAGTCATTGAAATCTTCATTGTTCATGAAAGAATGGACCAATATTTCAGTCTATTCAGACTATTTAGTCAGATTTTGAGCTTTCTGCTGAAAAGGAGAAGTTTTACTTTTGGCTGGGTCCTTCCTCTAGGCTTGTGTCAAATTTATACTCAGTCTTTGACACTGGGATATTAATTTGAAGTTATTCAGTTATTTCCAATATCTATAAAAACCTAATGATTTACAGAACTTTTGTTCTATTACTGAAATAAAAAAAATTACTCAGTCAAAGAAAAAAGAAAATAAAATAATGTAAACAGAACATTTATAAGGAGGAAAAAAAGTTTAATGAAATACAGCTAAATGGAATAAAACGTATGCTGCTGAAGTGTATAAACACCATAACTTGATGGAAATTCAGTTTGGTAGGTGTTATACAAACCTCCTAATAAGTCAATTGTGTTGCTATAAGACACTGTCTAAGTTCTCATTAAAAGATTTGGCCTTGGTCTTCAAGATCAGATCCCAAGAGGCTGTTTGATTCCAGATGGAGATGTAGTCTAGCCTGCTTCTGCTGAATACTTATACCCCTTTCCAGGAAAAGAAATCTGATTACAGAATTTTCAACATCTTAAAAGCACGTTACAGTGAATACAGTAAAGATGAGAACGAGTGTGATTCACAGCATTAGGAGCAGCACCTTCATTAAGGAGACAGCTGTACGCCTTGACAACCCTCATCTCTGCTGACACTGTTTTCCAAAACTTGAGTCACACCTTATCATACATCTGACCAACCTAAGCTTTTGGAAGAGTATATAGCACAGAAGTAAGCTGAGAGGTAGCAAGGTGCAATGACACAAGGTTTCACTGGAAATGGTTTGGACAAGGCAGCTCATATTTTATGTACTGCGCAGTGTAGGCAATGGACAAGAACAAATTCATGCCCAAGTAAAAGAGTTTAAAGACAACATAGAAACAACCAGCTTGGAAACAAGGGAATGATTTTGATTACATCCTTCCAGCAGGACTTGGAGTTCTTCCTGCTGCACACTCTGTAAACTTACAATTCTGGCTCATTTTTTCCTTATCACGAGGCTATACAACTTTGCTTGTGGAACTGTCACAAAATTTTAACTCCCTGTTAATCCTGTGCTATGGCACAATCACCCCTTGTTGTTCGGAAATGGAGGAACATTTCCATGAGCTGCAGATGCCAAAATAAGAGGCAGGAAAGGATTAGTTTAAAAATGGATGAGCACAATGAGCTTTGATTAGGCCCACTAGAAGTAGGCAGAGGATTTCCCTAACCCTCACAGACAGCTTTTATCCCTGGCCATTTATCCTCTGAAGCTACCTTGATAAAAGTTCAGGCCTGCCCTTCTAAAAGCAGTACTGATCCTCTAAGACTAAACTCTGTAATACACAAGTCTAGCAAAAGCATAAAGTTCTTGGGCAGCCTGAGAAAGAGGAGGACTATGACTGAGGCTGGGTATCCAGAGGAATGCACTCTTGGAAAAAAATGAATAAAGCCCGCCTTAGTCAGAGGGCTCCCATAGCTCTCAAGCAAGCAGTGCAGCACTGCTGCTTTGTCTCATGAGTGTAAATGGCCTTCTATTCCACACTCAGATGCTGGTGGTCAGCTGGACCATGTCCTGCATCCAGAATTTGGCCAAGTATAAATATTTCCTGGAATTTTTGTTATAATTTTTAAACAAAGGTCAGCATAAAAAAAATGGGCAATGTATCTGTCCATTTTCCTTCAGAATTAAAGCTCCTTTGTTAGTTTTCAAGAACTTGACCATATGAGATTTACTTTCCCTATCTTCAAAGCATGGCCATTTGGCACATAGCAGTGGCTCTGTGAGTTCTCCAGCTGACTAATCTCAAAGAAAGTATTAACTTACTCAGTGCTTGTCTCTGACCAAACCACAACAAACTGTGCCCCATACCTTATGAAAGAGATGCTGCAATAAAGGACACTGAATGATACTTTGTCATCTGTGTTAACAGAAGCCTCTGCCTCGATAATGGAGCTTACAGGCTTCATATCAGCAGCTGAAACTAACTCCCACTGAAAATGTTGATATCAAATTGCAACAATTGCACCAAAGCAAACACTACAAATCAGGAAGAGGCAATTATGGGAATGATCTTCCTTACCTGCCAGCTGTATAAGAGCACATGTTGTACCTGCATCATCTGTGTATACGGTTCCACTGTAATTTAAAGTGTAAAAGCCATCATACTTTTCTGTCAGGATTCAGGACTCCCCAGTGTACACTAATATGTAAAACACTTTGTTGCTATAAGGTCCAATTGCATGTGCACATATGTCAGCCTTTACTGAGGCTCACTAAGGCATTGTCAGGCAGATGTTGTTTTGCCAGGTGTGCTTTTGTAGAACTTATATCTGGAGAAATTTCCCAGAGAGGATTTTTTAAATTGGAGATGGGCAAAGTCAAAAGGTTTAGAAGTTCAATTAAATAAGCAGCTAAAAATCTGGATGCTTATCTGAATCAACTCAAGATCCCAAAAATAAAGGTATAAGCCTTAAAGAAGAGACAAAAATTATATTATTTTCCTGCCAGTATAGTCTATTAAATGTGCAGATTATTTTAAATCAGATTTTTGCAAGATACAAAGTTTCGTTTCAGTCTTGCACAAAGGTTCAGGTCAGTTTTATTTTAGCCAAATCATTTTCCTAGGCCCTAGTTTAAAACCTTAGGTACTTAAAAACTAGGTGAAAAATCTCCCATTATTTTGAATAAAAAAGGAAGCTTTGAGCTATGCATGTTATGAAATGTGTCTAATGCAAAAACCAGAAACTCTGTATAGAAATAAGGCTTTAACTTGTCCATATATTTCAACAGGAGAAACAGGACATAACTACCAATACCAGTGGTTCAAAAGTCCCTTTCTCATTCATTTGTGAGAGGACATTATATTTGTAATTTGGGGGAGTTCAATAAAATGCTTTATTTTTCTGCTGTAGAAAACTGATATAAACAGACAGCAACAAACTTTTTGATAGACTTGGGCAATTTGGAAAGTTGGATGCTGTTTGCTGTAGAAATGTTTCTTTATTTTTTTTCACAATGAAATAAATATAATCCTTCCCCTTCACATGTTAAACATATTAAAGCTCTTGACAGATTGTAAGCGATTTTTCCCAGGCAGTAATAAAGATTTGACCTGATGACTGGAAGTGAGGTAATAATTTGTAATGGATAATTCATTAAATAGGTATTGCTTACTTATTTAAAAATATCCCCCCCAAGGAAACAAAAAGAGATGATGGAATTTTCTATCACAATTAATAGATAATTCTTTTCAAGTCAATGGAATGGGTCAAAATAATTCTCTCAATTAACAGTTATTTATGATTCTGTGGTGGTAGCATCCAATAATATTGATTCTTCATTAGCCATTTGATAACTGCTAAAGTAAGTCCAGTGTTTTTCCTGTGACTTTTTTTTCCTATAAGTGAAGTAAACTTTGTCTGCCAGAACAGATATTTCTTAAAAGTATTTGAGAATTTCACACAAAAATATTCTAATTCACAGAATTGCTTATGGTGATATGCTAGCAAATATTTACAGAATATTTTTGTAGAATGGAAGCAGTTCACCTGGAACCATTATCAGTCAATCGATTGCCTTGATTGAAATATGTAAAAATATGACTGACATGAAGAGTCATTAGAAGAAAACAATCTGAAAATATAAATGTGCCAATAGGAATTGCACATTGTGCCAATAGGAATTGCACATTGTGCTTTTGGCTACATTCATACCTTTTCAGTAGGAAACAAACAGACATCGTAGGACAACCTCTATTTTGCTACATAAGTTCTCAAAGACCTTTCAATCTGTATATAGATGATCACAAACTCTGTAGACTCTTTTCATCTGACAGATATACTATATTATATGTTTCTTTATTCAGTACATTAATGCTGAAAAAAAATGAAATATCACAGAATCAAAGAATCACTAAGGTTGGAAAAGACTTCCAAGATCATTGATTCCAGTCTTGGGCTGGGATCACCACTTTGACAGCTAGACCATAGCACTAAGTGCCATATGCAGTCATTTCTTGGACACCTCCAGGAATGGTGACTCCACCATCTCCCTGGGCAGCCCATTCAAATGCTTAGCCACACTGTCAGCAAAGAAATTTTTCTTGCTATCAAACCTGAACCTTCCCTGATACACCTTGAGACTGTATCCTTGCAACTAGTCCTGCCATTAGTTGCCTGGGAGAAGAGATCAACCCCGTCTTGTTACAACCTTGTTTCAGGTGGTTGTAGAGACAAGGTCACCCCTGAGCCTCCTTTTCTCCAGGCTAAACAACCCCAGCTCCCTCAGGTGCTCCTCATATGACTTACTCTCTAGACCCTTCACCAACTTCATTACCCTTCTCTGGACTCACTCCAGCACTTCAATGCCTTTCCTATAGTGAGGGGCCCAAGAACCAGACACAGGACTCGAGTTGCAGCCTCACCTGTGCCAAGCACAGAGGGAATATCGCTTCCCTATTCATGTTGGCCACATTATTTTTGATACAGGCCAGGATGCCTTTGGCCTTCTTGGCCACCTGGGCAAACTGCTGACTCATGTTCAGAGGCTGTCAACCAACACCCCCACGCCCTTTTCTACTGGGCCGCTTTCCATCCACTCTTCCCCCAACATATGGCATTGCATGGGGTTGTTGTAACCAAATATTTGAGGCTAAACTAGAAAAGACTGAAGGGCTGTAAAATTAGACATTTAATTCCCAAGAACTACTCTGCTTTCAGATGAGGATATTTGTCAAAAAGCAGCTAATGTACCATGTTGTTTTGAGGGCAAGATACATCAGAGATGCAGTCACATTGATCAGTCTTCAGCTAGCAAGGTGCTTTTGTGGGTTCGGTTTGCATGTTAATTAGCTTACACTAATTCATGTATTGTTTATCCTCCAGTTAGACTTCTGCTAAGCAGTCTAGGTAGATCTCCACAAGAATTTTAAAGATTACTATTAATGCCTCATGCAGGAGTTTAACAGAAATATCTTTTCCTCTCCTGAATGTCACACTTCTGATCACTCTGCCAGGACTCTTTAATTCCTTTCTTGTAACAGCTACGTGAAAGGAAAGGCATAAGGGGGTGAAGAGGAGGTTTCAGCAACTAGTAAACAGAAACATCTAAGAACAGCTCTGCAGGCAATCAATATTCTGAATAAATCCAGAAAATTATTTTATAAGATTTGCTTACTTAACTAAATTACTTTAAAATAGTTTAATTACAATAAACCTATGATTAACAATTTGTAAGCATGTATTTAACTTTTCAATTGGCCAGGTCTGTATTTCAAATTTGTAATAAATTACAAACCATGAAAGTATCAAATGGCATTATGGGCGTTTTTGCCAACAGTATGTGCAGCTGTGGTAATTCCTGATTAATGAGGATGTTAAGTTTGGGAGTATATTCAATAAATTGCATTTGATTCTGATATTTTGCTATCTGTAAGGTTAGTGTTATCTCAAATTTTTTCTGCTATTCCTAGAAGCATCAGTATTAAACTGTGATGCTTAAGTTGGTGGCATAGTGTCAACTCTTTAAGGTCAGCGTGTAATGATATTAAAATCTAAAAAAGGATTATACTTTTCTGTAGAATAAATGTACTATGATCAATTGTGAGAAATAGATACTCGTATTCATAAAGAGGTCTAGATCATTTTCTCAGTCATGATTTTATTAGTTCTGATTTATTAAAACTTCCTCTTGCCCAGGATAATTTTTGAATCCAATGATGAAATGGCTTGTCTATAGCAAAGTCTGTCCTGGAACTTCAGGTTTAGTTCTTTTTTCATTAACTACATTTTGAAACAAAAGTAAGGCCATTCATGGGGAAAAAATAACTAATTTTTTAAAATATATATACATGTATATATAAACACACAGTTGTTATTACAGGTGAAGACAATTGTAGAAAACAATATGCCTGTGTTCTTCTACTGAAAAAAAAAAATGCACCAATTGTATTTGCTTCCTTTGCAAAACAAAATATCATTTGTTCTTTGCAGAGCTGACCTTATTTTTACATAAAAAGTGAATTTTGAGATAAAGCTATATTTTCAAACATAAAAGGATTTTCTTTATCTCACTTCCTGACACTCTGCTTTAGCTGCTTTTTCAGTAAAATAATCATTTGACCTTTTAAATTACTAGAACTGGAGATAAAACATCACAGAGCCCTTGGAGCTGACACACAACTGATCAAATAATTTTCACTTGTTCTATCTGTATCTTAACGCAGTGGAATGCACAATAAAGCCACATTTAAACAGCACCAATCTGGTTTTCTTTCATTTTTGTACAAATTTTCTTATGGTCACAGACATCCTTGGTAAAACTGACCTGTAAAAGAACATATTTTTCCAGAATGTTATGAAAAAAGCCCCAAACAAAATATGGGAACTTAGCTCATTGGGTTAGAAATTAGCCCAAAAAATCAATGTGCACCTGCTAAAATAATTGTCTCTTTCTTGTATTTTCAATATAATACTCCTTTACTGTGCAATGCAGTGTAGGTAAATCAGCTATCTGTTAAGCAGACCTGATGGCAATTAAACTTGATAAATAGCTGCTGTGATTCCAAGACATTAGTCTTTGTTTCTTTCAACCTTGCTATTAATATGAATTTTCTAGCCAAACACAATTTTGTAAAATGTTGTGGACTCTGAAGACAACCTGAAGATGTTTAAGAAGACAAAATGAGAGTAAAGGTCATAGATATCCTTTTAAAAAGTTGAGTAAAAATTAATTGAGGGCCACGAAGATCAGGTAGAAGAGCTTCATCTTCTCTTTTACTAGACTTGGGGTTTAGTCTTTGTCATGCAGTGATAAATTTGATCAGATATGCTGGCAGTGTGGTCAAGATGATTCAGGTCTTCCTCTAGTGAGAGATTCCTGCAATTTATGTTACATGCAAAATTTTTGCAGCCCTACAATTTAATCATGCCAGATATGTGCAATGCATGTTAAAATACACTGCAAAAAGGGCACGGACCACTAGGGGTCTGAACATGCACTCAGATGTGTGTTGTTGTCTATCCACGCAACCTCCAAAGAAGTTTAAAGGAAACACCTTGAGACTTGTGTGGATTTTTATTAACACTGTGCTGTGAATTGATGGGGTGCTGGGGAAAAACAAACATAGGCAGAGAAAACTTGAGGTCTGCTCTGCACAAGAGCTCTTTATTGACAGTTTATGACATAGAGTTGGAGTGGCCCGATATTGCTCCTATGACCTTTGCCTCCCAAAACTTACAGGCATTTTGAGACTTTGTTCACCCCGTGAGGGCCTGCTGGCCTTGTCATTGCAACTTTCTTCTCAGTGTTGTTCTGAGAATTAATCGTGAGCAGTGGAGACAATTACAAAAGCTTTTTGCCATCCCTCGACCTAAATTTCTGGCAGCTTCCCTTTCCTAATCTACACACAGACCTACTTTAGGACTGTGACAAATTACACATGACAGATTAGTAATGGGGTCTACAGTTACCTAAAACTTTGAGCTTGCACCCAAATTCCACACCTATATTGGCCCAAATTTAAAGTAAGTTACAAGAGAGGAAAGGACATATTTAGCTTTTTTTTTTTCTTTCCTAGGGATAAGGAAAAGTATTGCAAGAAATAAAGCTACTAATTCTAATTTCTACAGCTCCAGAACTCCTTTGTTTTTTTGTTCTATGTTACCGTGCTATTAAAAACTAAATTCATACTAGCTAATCAGTTAAAAGCCTATACATTAAGGTCTTTCAGTAGAGAAAAAACTAATACAGTTGGTTTTGCTACCTATATGAGTATTAGCAAAGGTATCTCCCTTGATTGTGGTATACCTTTCTCTATTATGTTCTGTTAAATTTTTGCAGTAGCTTTCTTCTGAATTTTCTCTATATCCTAAACAAAACTGCTAATAAAGTGGACAGAAAAAAAAGATTTTGGCTATGTACTCTAAAGCTAAGAGCAGGTAAAATGTAAAAGATCGAAACAAAAATTAAATTTGCTTCAAAGTAAATCCAACACTGCTACCAGACTTCACATTATCTAAAAGTACTCATTAAAACAGAATTGAACAGAGCAGTAAAAGAGATAATAAGTACACACTAAGTTCTAGGGCCAATTTTTCTGAGTGATCAAGTTCTTCTGCAAGAGAGCCTGAAGAGATTAAAGGGCTGCAATCTATTTTCCTGACCAGAGTCCCACTATTGCCTTTTGCCAAATCTGTCTTGAGAACTAGAAGAGGAAATGCCCTCCAAGCAGTTGTAGATTCCTCAACTTGGTCTTTTATTCACAAACTGTATTCTGCATTTCTGGGGCATGGTCACGCTTCTGCATCTATTCAAAAAGTTCTCAAATACATGACTTTAACAATGGATGTCATATGCCATTCAGAAGAGCCAATAACATAGAGAATTTCAACCAAGCTGTTGAAATATGACAGCCAAGAAAGGACAGTAGTATTGAAGTATCAATTCCTGCATAATAATAAATCCATACAAACTGTAGCATTCTTGTTCCCCTTTTCTTTCCTTGCCTTCAGCTTCCACATTACAATATTTGCAATACAATAAAATTTTTTAAATCGGTGAGTAGATATATTTGGTTGTTAGAACAACCAAAAATCACCTGTCAGACAATTCTACAAAGTGATGAATTACAAGACAATAGTACCATGTACACTACTTATAGTCCATAAAGGACAGTACCTCGTCTCCAAGAGTGGCACACCTAAAAAAGCTTATGAAAACAAAGATAACTGCAGAATCTGCTTATTTTTTAAATTAAAGGATTAGAAAAGAAATAGTTTTTGTATGTATAGTCACACCAATTAGTTGCTTCATGAATATATCAAACTTCTCCACAAAACACACACTTTTTTGACATTTGCTACATGCTTTGGCAAAGAGTTCCTCAGCTGGTCTATCCATGTGCACGAAGAACCTCTTCTCGTTTGGTTTCATGTTGTCATCTGAAATATGGGAAAATTGCACCATAATGCCAAGATATTCCAAAGAACTCTGGTAGTAATGTTGAAAATAAAACACCGACTCCAGGTTTTCATTTTGGGTTTTGATGCTGGATTTTTTAAAACCTTTATATGCCTGGTTCTTTCCTTTGGAGATTCAAGGCACCCAACTTAAACAACAAACTCAGAAATATCGGTAAGCAACTATGACTGTTCCAGTCTGGAGTTTGAGAAACTACATATTTGAATGGAGCTCGGTACAAGTCTGGGAAAAAATCCCACTACTTACAAAAGAATAAATACAACATTCAAAAAACTTCCACAGGTTTCCCATAGCACTTAAGTCTTCTTTATTTTCTCTCTCTCTGATCATGTCACTAGCTTCTGAGTGGCATGGTAAAGCAAAATCCAACACCAGCCCCAGCTGCTCATTTCATAAGATGAAAATTTGGGAGTACTTCAGCTGATAAGTGCCAAAGTGTTCCAGGAACCCATAGACACAAATGCTTTGCTTTTCATTCAATTCACACACAAGAAAACCTTGCTTAGGGAATATCTAGGCTCTCCAGACTGTTTAATTCTACTATTGCTACTTTCTACTGCCTGCATACCGCAAAGGCAGCAAAGTAATCTTATGTGTGAGCAGATAATGGCTGAGAGTCTACAGGAAAAAAAAAAAAAGAGCTTTCCAGAGCAGCCTGTGGGAAGAAACAAAAACTGCAATGCAGGAAGAAGAAACAGCAGGCAACAAAGCAGCAGCAGATGTGGGCTGAAGAGGAAGTAATGAAAAGTGGACTTGGAAACTCAAGCAGAAAGCAAGGACCCAGAGAACGGAGCAGGAAAACTCAATGGAAAACAGGAAGAATTTTGTAAGTAAGGGGACCCAGAGTCAAGACATCAGAACAACTAGCAACTTGGCCACCAGAAAAAAAGAGGAGGGAGTGATTCTAAGGTGATAGAATGCCCTACTTCTGCAAAAGGTGTAAACTAGGGTGTCATTGGAGTATGGGATTCTTGGCATGTATAAAGGAGTTACTGAAAGAAAGAGCTGGTGTAGGACAAACACTAGGCTTAGAGACGTGAACTCTGATGAAAGGCCAGGGGCCTGGGCAGGTTTGGCTTTTCAGGCTGCAGAATCAATGTTCAGTTCCTGTACCATCTCTGTCTGCTGAAGTCCTGAAAGGTTCTCCTAGTCTCTACAGAAACAAATATGTGCAGGAGGTAAATTGTTTTGGGAGGGAGGAAAGGTGATGCACAACTCAATGATCTCCATGCTAAGATCTCCTTCACTGCTCTATGTCATAGCTCTGTCTTCTTCACAACACTAGGAACAATTAAAAACTATACAATTAATAAAGTGATTTTATAGTAAATGCTTCAACTTATTAAATAAAGTTGTGGGTGAGTGGAAAAGAAAGTCCTGTACAACATACAAATTCATGTTCTTTTTCAGCAGCTGCAGGAAGATAACTTCGGAATATAGTACCTCTGCCAGTCTGTGTATACTGTGTAGATGCCTAATTTTGCAGCAGTGTCCCACTTGTTAGTACTTACTGTAGTTGAGCACAGAAGATGCTGACAAGGACGGCACCACATTCCACATTCCACATGCAGCACAGCTAATAGGTTCACGTGCTAATGAACAATCGTGTATTGAGAAAATGAGTCTGATTGTCTCATCACAGAAATTGCACTTGATGGTACCTTTTCCACAGCATTACTTGTCTTTGGCCAAGTAAGTCTTCGTCCAATTATCTGCACATGTAGACACCAGTTATCTCATGAAGCTTCTGAAATGTAAAGTGCCAGAGAGTAGCCTTCTGCTGCATACTAAAAAAATTGCCCCATATTTTTGTGGCTCGAAGTTACTGAAAAGTATAGGAAGTCACTAGCAGCATGAAAACATGACTTTCACATTATACATATTGATTTTCACTTCTCAAATCTTCAAGACGTTCCTTCTTGAAGTCAAGCAGCCTACTGAACTTCAAGGTAAAAAATATTCTTCATGACTCAGAAGTATTGTGGAAATGCAAGTGAAAAATTTAGACATTGCAGTTTCACGTAGCTGGACATTTTGGACAGCTGGACAGCACTACTGCACTGCCAAATGTCTTTATTGAGTCATAATATATAATTTTGGGAATGATTATCACTGTTAAACAAAACAAAGTTGGTTATGGACAACTCAGTTTTCCAAATGTTGCCTTTAGTGACCTAAAATGAATGTTTATATCCTATCATCAGATGCATACATTATATTGACTCATAAAATTCTGGAAGGGCCTACTACAGCTAAGCGGAATTTAATCATTAGGAAAATATTTCAAGCCATTAAAAGATCATATGTGTCTTGGAAAACTTGATATGTGGAAATCTAGTGAAAGAAGGGGGAGAAACAACAATATTTTACTCATTAAATAACTTCTCTGATGTAGTCTTCTGAACTGTGCATGGATACAGAGCAGTTCACGGAAAACACATTTGCATCAGATTCCAGGAATTGGATTCTTTTTAGTATTCTTTGAAAAATGAAGGCTTGGCTGCTTACCAGATTATTTGCTCTATGATAAATGTAAAAGTTTTACAAGCTCTGATGGATTGTGGACAATCATTCCTGAGAAATTTGATCATCACTGAGGCTATTCCAAAAACTGAAGAGATGCTACCAGCTCAGTAAATCCTGTAATTGAGATACTGATGTAGAAGTTGCATGAGAAGACTAAAGTTAAGCATATTTATTAATAGTGAATAAGAAATTCAATTACATACCTTCACAGCAAACAAGGTCTCTTGGAAGCAGCATGACAGTGGCACATTTTGAGGAGATCCGTTATCTTTAAACGGAGTCTATCAGTTGCTTTACTTGAAGTACACTAAACTGATAGAATCCCTACAGTCAACACTACTTCCAAAGTTTTAGTTGCACCTCTCTTTCTGTCTCTGATATCCTAATCTTTCGCAACAAGCATAAATACCTTCTCTTGGCATTAAAATAGTGAGGGATGTTATTTTAGCTTCACTAGTTTCAGGTTTACTGAATGATATCAATGTTTCCAGATCTCTGCAATGATAGATAAATTTGAGCAGCTCGTTCCAGTATCAGAAATGTTTCATTCTCCTTTCATGTTGATTTCTGTCAACATGCTCTCCTAAACAGTTACAAACCAGCATACCTACTTTGGGATGGATCTATGCACAGTGCTTGCAGTGCAGTGAGTATATATGTTGTAGTTTGAGTCTTAATAACAGTACTTCCACAAGTGGATATTCTGATGGTTCATGCTGAAAATGGTTTTTATCAGTGGAACTGATAAAAGGCTTTGCTTTCCTTACCCAACCACACACTTTGACAAAACTGGAAGGTATTTTACATCTGAGATTTTTCTCCCTCTGCAACATTTTCACTGAAATTGAAATTATTGAGGAAGTATGGGGAATTACAGCTTTTTGTGACAGAGATACAGACAGAAAACATAAGTTAATAAGACATTTCCTTAGGAAAATTCCAGCCCCTTTATCACTCACTGACTGAGTCACTTTTGTACAAGAATGTTTGTGTTTTCTCTGTAAGCATTTAGGGTCTGTTATCCTCATATCTCTTCTGTAAAGATTTACTGTCAGAGTGGAAATTCACAGAGGAAATAGGCACCCTAGAAGAGACGGTTTTGCAGTGGAGACTTCAGAGGAATCAGTGTGTCTTCAAAGGAATGGTTTGCAAGAGGCTGGTTGAGTCTAGAAACATACAAAGTGACCAATTCTCTGCTGATTCATGATAATAACGCATGCTAGAGTCCTGCAGAGAGAAGACAGTAAGGTAGGCATTCCACCTTGATTGTTGAGGGGTTATTTTAAGTAAAACAAATAGATAGATCCTAGGTCCAACCAGAGTTCAAGTGGGTTTGAAATGTTTCACTCTGGGTCTTACAGGGAAAAAAAAATGAACAACCTAGACCAGTTGTATTGAGGGAGCAATTATATATTGACAGTTATTTTATAATTAATGAAATTCACATGTTCCTTTTCTCATCACACCTGATTTGAATTCTAGCTACCCCAGTGTTTCTGACAGTTTCAATCTAGCCAAAGAAGGTAATAGTATGTCTGGCATCCATGCAGCTTGGATTATCATCTTATGGCAGCATAGCTGACATAACTAAATTAATTTGACTTAAGAAATCAGAGAAGTCTTGAACTGTTGTCTTGTAGATGACAAACCAGTGCCTTATCAATTAAGCTACTCAAGTCCCATCTGCAGGACTCTTAAGTGTGATTTCATCTAAGTAACGTGTTGCTGAGTCTAATGTCAAATGGATCTATCACATTACAACCTTTTCTAATTAAAGGAAAAGAACATTAAACGTATATGAACAGTGACTTAAAAGGCTGTACTAAATTAGTAGTCAGCATTTTTCTAACAATTTCGAAGTGATTTTATCATTATTCCTTTGAGCAGAAACAAATATCTTGTGTTAAGTTTTTACAAGGTATATGAAGATAGGGCAGACTCTACTATTTTTTCAAGCAAAAATAAACTGCAGTTCAGTGTGTAAGTCTCTGCATTCATTTCACTGGTTCTATTAGAGGACTAATGTCCAAACTGCACCAACTCAATCCCACATGACATCTTAGTATTTCCCATTGACTGGCCACAGGCCAAATGATACGGAATTTAGACTGACAAAGATTTTGAATGTCGGTAAGTAATCCATACCATGAATATTTCAGTATTTCTTTTAAATAGCCTCTATTCTTCTTCAGGTATATTTATACAGGAAAACATAGGACTCATCTGAACAATTTTACTTGAAGCCATATTCTTTGGGATTTCCCATTTTTGGATTTGTAATGGCCTGTGTTACTTGATGGTGCCAACAACTGTGCTCTTAAGAAAAAGTGCCATGCAAATGCAGTACACCTCCTGAACTGCTGACTTCTGATCATCTAGACAAAGTCAGTGCCCAGACACTGTGGGTGAGACCATCCTTTGGCATCAGAATCAAATATTGTCTTGACCTAAAAGTGCTTGTTAAAACTGTACGAAACCTACTCTTGGGTGAGTGTTACCTCTTTCCAGTGTCAAATCCTTAATTCCTCTCTTTGACAGTATATTACCTAAATCCTTTTCCCAAGCAGATCTAGGCACTAGGAATCATACTTCCCACTGGAAGTTACTGCGATTTATGCTTCTCTGTTGCCCTTGACGATGTAAAGTGGGCTCCCAAATCACTTGAGAATCATATATGAGAAGGTAATACTTCTAGTACTCTAGATGTCTTAATTGTGGATCTTAGTCCCATATCAGTCTAAGAGGGTCTTAGTCCCATAACACTTCAAAGTATATTAGATACATCAAATATTAAGGCATCTGTGCAAGGAAAATAACCTACCATATCCTAATTTAAAAAGGAAAATTGAACAATAGCAAAAGTCCCTAGTTCAAAACAAATATTGGAGCACAGATTAATATCAGACTTTAGAAACAGAACTGACAAAATAAATTATTTCGTCATCCCATTCACAGAGATAAAGAAAATTATGTTTAGATATTTTTTACTTCAGCAGGCTAGTCAGCATGTTTTCCAAATTACTAGGTACAGTGGTAATCATTGTGGATTTTAAAAGCATAAAGAGAAATAAACTCATTCCATCTCAGATGGACACTACAAATGTATTTTACTGTACCTGTTGAAAGCTACTTTTTCCTAAGGTAAGAAGAATTCATCAAACCTTTTAATTGTTTTTTTTATAAAAGGAAATTTAGACTTAAATGATCCTGATTGTTTATTTACATCTACAAGCCAGAAATTTATTCACACGCTATACAGATATTTAATTAGTTGGTTTCTGCAGATGTGTGATTAATTGCATTTTTCTAGCTTTTTTTCTTTTTTCTTTTTTTTAATTCTTTGCCATATTCACATTTCCTCACATAGAAATGGTATCTTTATCTTTTGCTGCAGTGATTACATCTCTCATTGGAGTTCAGCACATCTTTAATTACTACCAGATCTTAAAATGTTTTCAGAAGATTCCCATTAGAAAGATTATCAACCATTTTTATCCTCGTTCTCCAAAGGAAACTTTGAGCAGACACTCTCACCCAATAGTAACATTGACACATTAACTTTCCTCAGCCACCTCACTTAGACTACTTAGTCTGGCTCCACCATGGCTGGGAGCCTTAATCAGATATCATACTAACGAAAGCTATGTCAGTAATGATGTCAGATGAATGGTGGTCACATGGCAACAGTCTCATTTTGAAGCAAACAGTGCCACACTTGTTTTTAGGCTACTTTATGACTTGGCTGAAAAATGACTTTGTTCACAACAAAACACCATTAATGTATGAGCTGTTGCCATAGAATTTTAGCACGTCTACTATTTTCTCAACATTCTTTTAATATACCTAGCTGGACAAACAGTGTAAAATATCATTAAACTACACATATTACCAAAGTCATCCATCAGCATGTAAGTTAACCAGATGAAACATTGGCAGTCCTTTCTGACATTTCAGATCCTCAAAGAAATGGTATTATGAAAAATACATAAAGGAGAAAGTATTTTAATTTTGCACTCTGATTTGGCTTATACCAGATTCACACATACAGGAGAATAGGGAGACTCAGTCAGCTCTCCTGATAGGTCCCAGAAGTCTGTTTCTCTTTTCCCTGCTTGGGACGTCAGTGGGCTTGTGGGTTACACAGAGGGCAGAATAATGAGGCTGAGCAGGAGGGAAGCATTTGCCCTCTGGCTCCACTCACACTGCAACAGAACAGAAGCCCCAAAGTGTCCTGTCACTTAAAGTCCCTTTCCTTCCCTGGCTTCTGAGGTAAAAATACCCCTTCTTATTTCTCACATGCAAAGTTAGTGCTCTTACTCCCAGGATGGGATTACAGGTAAGCATGACTGCTTTGGTGTGAAGCACTGGAAAGACCACTGATTCTTCAGGGATCCTGAAGATGCTTGGAAGCAGGCAACACCAACACAGCAGTACAGCTTTGCTGAAAATCAAAGTCTAAATGACTGCTCGTTGACCTGTACCAAGAGAAGATAAACATCAAATCCAGCTACCTGAAATTGCTGTAATAGAGAAAAATTGTAAGTAGCCACGTCCTGAGGAAGGTAGCTACATTTTCCTATTACTGTTACTCAGCCCACAGTCTCATGGTCAGATTAAGATAACAGGCTGCTGCTGCTGTTGAGAAGCAAAATCCCCACATCACTCTCCACTGCTCCTCCTTGAGCCCCATAGAGTGATTAATGGGTAGGGGCTGCAGGACAAGCCGAAGTGGGGTGGTACAGCTTTGTGAGTGCCTGTGCCACTGAACCAGACCTGGGTCCCAGGACTGTGAAGTCTCTGGAGAAGCATGGAGAGCGGGAGTGCCTCTCACTGACACTCTAGGTTTGTACGGTTTAAATTCGTCATGAAGCTGGCTTGTAGTGAGAGCCTGAAATCCAGACAGGGTTGCAGATCTGTGTTTGGTCTGTAGTGCTTATTTCATTTAAACTTACTGATCAGGAAGGTGGTTAAAAATTACTGTGTTTATCCAACTGGGGAGCAGGAATTATGGCAATGATAACAAAGAGAAGCTAATGAACAAAACCCTGAATTTAGGGCACTGAGTGGTCAGAAAAATGTGAAAAAAATATTTCAGTAAAACCGTATCATGGATTAAAGTGTGGAAATCAAGAATCCTCAAACAGGAAACAAGAAAAAATATTCAGATATTTTCAGAGAATTACTGAGTTATTCCTAACTTCTAGTAAGAGAACAGAGACTACAAAGGCATGCTATTTTATATTTTACATGTAAGGGAAAATTAGAATTTCAACTAGTTCATGAGCCTGGAGCCTTGTTGGAGTATACTTTGAACTAACAGAAATGTCTGAAAAATCTGTCTTTTAAACACTGAAGTTCTAACTAACTATAATAGATTCTGGACACAATCCGCACATCATTCATACAACTAAGCCTTTAGAACTGCTATTATTTTCTGTTGCCTTCTGGCATCACTTAGTAACTTGAAATGAATGAATTCTCTATCCATTGATATATAGTGGGGGGAAAAATAATGCAGGCTCTCTGCGCTGAAAAACAACATGCATGCTTCTCTTACCTTCCTCTCTCAGCTCCTCTGCAACATAAATAGCCATCAGAAAGATGCACTGATTTCACATTGCTAACAAAACCAATAAATTTCTATATTTCTACAGGGCATTTGTTTTTCAATCACTTTTTTACCTTTTTTGATAGACCATATGAAAATTTTTGAAGCCAAAAAGGATCAGTCTTTCCCACTAAGCCAGCGCAGAGGCTACTTTAACTAGATACATATTGGGTCTCCTGAGCAGCATAGTCTCAGGATGCAATCTGAGCATCCATTGGCTGAGGAAAGTACCATGGAAATCATAAAAAAACCCCTATGTGAACTAGAAGAGGGATAGCAATTTATATCTCACTGAGAAATGTTTAAAGAAGGCATAAGATGGTCTGGAGCAAATGTCATCCAAAAACTGCCTAGAAGAGGTAGGGCCCGACCAAGGCAGTCAAAACATTACTGTGAATCCATATGAGCTTTGAAAGGTTGTGATCCAGCTCTGAGAGAAAGATGACCAACAACTCCATTAAAGTTTGTTTGGTGAGTATTCTCACAGATGACTACAAGTAAGAGAGCCCAAGTGGCTTTTTTTTGTTGTTGTTTTGAAGCTAAACCATCAGTATCTTCTCTTAAATAAAATACTTTTGTCATTACTTGGTTCTATCCTGCAAAGTTAGTGGAAGTAGCTGCTTTGGAACAAAACCAAACCAAACAAAAATACAAACAAAAAAACCAACCAAACAAAACACCCCAAACCCCGAACCAAAATCAAAATCAACAGAAACAAACAAACAAACAAACAGGCAGGAATATCCATATGAGGAGCAAGGATAACCACACCAGGGCATACCAGAGGTTTATACTAGCAAAGGATACTGTCTTTGACAGCATACAGTTGCAGATGTCTAGTAAAGAAGATAAGAACAGAGGTGCACATGATGATGTCTCCTCAAGAATATTTTTCCACCTTCCATTAAAAAGATTTGTACATATGGTAGATACAGGATGGTAGAACTTCAGGGCACTAATGTAGATGGCAGTGGGAAAGGCCACCATAAGTACATCTTGTATTCATTGCTCTAGCCATACTTTGATATACTCTACTTGAACTTGCATAAAATGCATAGTTAATGAAGGCCAGTGGAGTTATATGCTGTCTATACAGAGGCTTTTCTTTCTTTTTTAAACTGAGAAGCATATAACAGGCTTTAATTAGGTTTATGCTTATACAGTGAACAAATATAGAATATTACTGATTAACACGACCATTGTTAGACATACATTTTATATGATCACTGGCTGTTCCCCTTGACCAGTACACCATATAAAAATTGTCTTTTAATGGAAGAATACTGTGCGGAGACCAAAATAGAAACTGCTAAAACAAACAAGATAATTATCTAAATTTTATAATATCACTCATAAAACGTCTGCCTTTTCCCTTTATGAGCTTGATAGATTAAATTTAGGGCAGATGTTTCATATAATTTACTCAGAAAACAGGAAAATTATTTAAAAAACCTCATAAAACCTACAAAAACACAAATGAAACTAATCTAAAACATATGCAGTCTACAGATTTAAAGGAAAAGTTAGTTATTCCTGAAGCTATGGGTGAGGATGCTTAAGAGAGAAAACCATCTCTCCCACACAGTTTATGGTATCAGATATTCTGAACTTCTTTGGAAAAGCAGAGGACCCTCTAAATTTAGGGTGCATGAAGTAGCTCTGGCTACTTCCCTAAAGACAAAGAGGAACTTGCAGGAACACAAACGCTGTTCCTCAGTGCACAGAAGCCAATCTGTGGTATCTTAATTAAATTAGAGGGGTACTTGCTGTAACATGAATTTTGTGGAAGAATACCAGGTAAAAGTATTACATATTATCTATTTATGCATTGTAAAAGAGGAAAAGAAGCAGGTGTAATGTCTTTAATCTTTCAAAGGAAAGCAGCCTCTTCACTGTTGAGAGATATTGAAATCAAATATTATTTTAAATGGAAAGTGTTTATAGTCAGACAAAGAGATGCAGAAACAATTTTTCATGAACATTTTGAAAGATTTTGTTCTGCAGTCTCAAGAATCTCCACGATACAAAACTCAATTTTAAGGAAAGTTCTGCTACACAGATCCCAGGAAAAAAAAATATTGTGCACTGTCTTGTTATAAGCTCTCTTAGCCCAAAGTTTTCTGTCAGGACAGTTTATTAACCTCTGTGTTTTGAGATCCAATTAAGACAGCATAACGTCTGGAAGTGCTGCTGGCAGAAGGTCTGTGAGTGCTGGCAAGCACCATTTTAGGTCCCTCTGTGTACTGGCAGTTAGTTGCTGTGCAAGGTAAAGGACTCTCATTTTTGGAATGTGAGACTCTCTATTCAGGAGGCAACAGAGATGTATTTGTGAAATAAAATTTTCCCAGTGTAATTCTGTACTTGTAATTCTGGTTCCTGCACTTGATTAGGGCAGAAAAAGCAGCTGAAACATCAAATTCCACTGAAGGCTTCTGAGTTATGTCCTTGCTTAGCAGTGGTAAATAAATTATTAAACAGAAAAAAATTGTAATATTAGAAAAAATCCCAATGTGTCTAATTTACAAGATTATTAGAATATATGAAAATAAGGAATCCATCTATCTATTATTCTCCACTTATATAAGGATAAAAAGCACCAAACAGAAGAATCTCTGTCACACACAAACTGTGCAAGCAAGGTCTTAACATAAAAGAAATACAGCTACTGTGTTGACAGTAGTCACAGGTTTCAGGGTCACAAGAGAAGGAATAAATTTTCTAAGCTAAACGACACGCTTTAAAAATACGCAAAATAATAGGTAAAATGTCAGTTTCTCAGTCCCTGAAGTTCAGAGAGATGGGGTACTGTGGGGGTTCTGCCTAAATCCTACCCTGCTTCGAAAGCAGATCAGCTAGAGAGCAAATCCTGCTGTGGTTGGATATGAACGCTTTCTGTGCAGAAGCAAAGGTTTTCTTTCCAAGGCTTTCTTTATCCTGTTGCACATTGTTCCTGCTGGCAACACACCACACAGCCTGTTTTTGTGAGTGTGATAAAGAGGATTTGGCACTGGAAATACATACTGTGTGTGAGATACCTAATGAAAGTAGCAAAGGAATGGATGAAAGCTACCAAATGTTGTTCAGCCACCCTGTGTATCATCTGAGAAAGACCTGTCAGCTACAAACAGAACAGCAAACAAGTCTACCTCAGACTCTTGGGGTAGTAAAAACTAAGTCAATGAACTAAAATGTGCCACATGATTCCCTGTTATGGAGGAGAGTTCCTTTAACAGCAAATATTCTCCCTCTAACTATTGAAGCAAATGTTCTCAAATGTGTCTCCTTAATAAAAGCTGTGGGACAATTCCTCTTTCAGATCACATCAAAGTCAGAACAATGCAGGGAGAAATGTGTGAACTGTTTATCATGGGTAGCAATAAAGCAGGGCAGGACAAATGAGCTCAACTACCTGATCTGAGGTAGGAAAAGCAACAGGATTGTATTGATGTGGCACAAATACATGATCTTGAATAGATATGGCCAATGCTCAAAAAAAAGCTTCAAAAATAGCTAGCCTAGTTCACATCAGTTCTTCCACAGACCATAAATAAGCTTCAAAGAGTTATAAAACTAAGCAGTAGACACCAAATGCATGCAGTCTTGGAGTAGTCCTGGTAAAAGGACATCACCACCTTTCTGCTACACAGAAAAATTTGATAAATACTTCATTCATACACAAGTGCGCACACACATACACACATTCACTTCAGAACATTTCTATAGTTTATTAGGTACTGGCACTAAATAAAGTTTTGTAAACATTTTCATTTCATGATTGTTAGTGGTAAAGAGAATATTTGTGGTGCATGGTCACTAAGCAAACAGAATGAAAATACTTTTACAGGGAATATAAACAGTTTTATGGAGTATCAGAGAGCAAGAGGAAGCTGCAAATATAGAGCACCAGCAGCTGTCCTGGGGCAAGGCAGCTGCTCTGGATCCATCTAGTAGCAAACTGTATTTGGGCAAACAAGTGGGTGTGGGACTGTGTAATGGAACACAGCAACTTCTAAAGTGGTATAACTCATAAATGGATGGGAGGACTCCTTTTGCTCTTTTTTTATTATTATTTTTAATAAAAATTGGGAAAGTTGCCCAAAAATGTTCCTGGATAAACACTTGAATAAAACACTGGTTTTATTTCGGTGTTATTGACACCCTTTCTTAATCTGTTTTCCATGAATATTCAGTTTAATGGTAGGAAAGCTTGGAAAAACAGAAACTAAAGCTTGTGCAAGAATATAGGGCATTTCCACATTATGTATTTTTATAAAATCCAAATCCTTAGAGATATATTTGTTCTGCCACAGAAAAGCAATGAAAACACTAGAAAACTATGCATTCAGGCAAATTTATTATGAGCACTGAAGATATGTTTGCAGAAAGCTTTCAACAAACACCAGGGAGAAGAAATATACTGGAGATCAGCCACGATGGCTTATGGGAAATTTATCAATTAAAAAAAATAGATTATATTTGCAAAATTTCTTACTCATCTCCAGTCTAACAAATATACCAGTCTTTTATGCTGCAGCCAAGCCTTGTCACTCAACATGCAGTTGTTTCTTCCATTGAGGTTGCTAGAGTAACATTTTGTTGCCAACAGTATGTTTTTGTGGTAACCAATGACTGTGGGTTTTTTTCATCCTCAGAAACGTATTTGGGTGCAAGCAATTTGTCACCAATCGCACCATGTATGTTGTGATGAGTCGGTATTTCACCCCGTGTGCAGGACACTGTCTGTGTGCCTCTGATCAGAAGACAGGACTTCAGCTGCTGTAAGATGCAGCCTTTGTGGCCTCTCCTCACCAATAGGTTTCTGTAAATGGTTCTGTTTTGCCTAGCAGTAGATTTCTTTCCGTGACAAACAGAAGTAAATAGGTTATATGTTCTCCAGACAGCTGCTGTCATTTATCATAGAATACAAACCCAGCAATATCAAAGCTGCTCTACAAGTAACTATAACTTATGTTTTATATATATATATATATATATATATATATATATATATATATATATATATATATATATATAACTATAACAAAGCTGTCCTACATGTAACTATAACTATACTAACTGGAAGGAAAATTGCTACCTAAAGGGATAGGACACAGCAATGATGTTGTCTTATTCCTGCTACACATCTGCACAGTTCAGCTGGCTGTTTTGGCTCAAGTGAGAGAGCTGCAGCTCTCTCAGACTGGTGTGTCCTCAGTACAGCCGATTAAAAAGGATCCCTTGGAAGGACTGAGAGAGAAAAATATGCCTTTGATCTATCCTCATTGTCAGATCTTTGTGAACTGAAGCTTTTATCCAGCTGGGAGTCTATCTTATTTTTTGAGAAGACAGAGGGAGGCTGGTGCTTCTGATTCATGGCTGCAGTCACTTTCACAGCAAAATCACCATGATTTCTTTCTATTATATCACAGAATCACAGAATCACAGAATGAGTTGGATTCTCAAAGATCATCAAGTCCAAATCCTGGCCCTGCACAGGACCATCTCTAAGAATCATACTGTGTGCCTGAGAGTATTGCCCAAATGCTTCTTGACCTCTTCAGGGTTGTTGCTGTGACCTCTTCCCTGGGGAGCCTGTTGCAGTGTCCAACCATCCTCTGGGTGAAGAACCTTTTTCTAATACCCAATCTAAACCTCCTCTAACACATCTTCAGGTCATTCACTCAGTTCTGTCACTGGTTACCACAGAGAAGCGATTGGTGTCTACCCTTTTTCTTCCCCTCACTGCAATGAGGTCTCTCCTCAGTCTCCTCTTCTCCAGGCTAAACAGACCAAATGCCCTCAGCCGCTCCTCATACAGCTTCTCCTCAAGGCCCTTCACCACACTTGTTGCTCTCCTTTAGATGCTCTCTAATAACTTAATGTCTTTCCTATATTGCGGTGCCCAAATCTGCACACAATATTCAAGGTGAGGCCACACCAGTGCAAAGCAGAGCAGGAAAATCACTTCCCTTGACCAGCTGGTGATGCTTTGCCTGATGTCTGCCAGGACATGGTTGGTCCTCCTGGCTGCCGGGGCACTGCTGACTCATATTCAACCTGCCATTATCTGGCTTCCCTTGGAATAACAAGGTGGGTTACCTTGTCATAAAAGGAAACCAGGTCTGATAAGCAGGACTTTCCTCTCATGAAGCTGTGCTGGCTGTGACTGATGACTGTGTTGTCTTCCAGGTGTTTTTCAATACCTCCCAGAATAATCTTATCTGTAATTTTAGCAGGCACTGCAGTGAGACTGAGAGGCCTGTAGTTTCTGGGGTCCTTCTGGACCCTTCTTGAAAATCAGGACAATGTTCACCAGTTTCCAGCCAGCTGGGACCTCTCTGGATTCCCAAGACTGCTCAAAAATTGAGGGAGGTTTTGCAATGACATCAGCCAGCTCTTTGAGGATTCAGCAGTGAATCCAATCAGGTCCCATAGATTTGTAGGGATCCAGCTGAAGCAGCAGATCCCACACAATTTCAGGGTCGACTGGAAGTTGATCATTCTTGGACCAGTCATGGTCCTCCAGCTCAGGGCACTGAGATCCCCTTAGTTTTTCATGCATGTTGAATACAGAGGCAAAGAAAGCACTGTTGGTATGGTTTTAACACACTTCATTTATAATAGTGATAAATTATCTCTATTCATGAGATGGCTCTTTGGGGACTCCTTGGAGATAGTTTTGCAAAGAACCCAAGATTCATAACCGTCATCAACAAGAAACAAAAATAGTCCCTTCCATCTTTTGTTTCTCTGAATCTTGTGTAACAAATGGCCAGCACACTCCACAGCTGATATTCCTGGTTATCAGCCAGTTTTCTGCCAAATCTTGTATTGTTATCCTTGGCCTACTAGCCTAGTGATATTAAGCTCAAGCATTTCAGTACATTTCCTACTGTATTCAAGTTTGGAGAACAGTTATTTGTTCTGCCATGTCTATCAGAAGAATAGATTGGCTGTGGGCATAATTTGCAAAACCAAAGAAACTGCAGCCAAGGCTTCTTTGACTAAAGTGTTAATTACTTCTTTTTAATCACCTGTTTCTCCATAATCAACAGATTTCTTGAAAATTGGTATGGAGTAGTACCAAGCACAGACTTTTGGAGAACACTAATCCTGTACTGACTCTGCACCATACAAAAATCCCTGTGCTGTACTTTTATAACTGTCTTTTACTTTTGTTTAAAAGAGCATAACTATCAATAATGCTTTGTTCAGTATTTGTGTATATAATAATGTATATGAGGCCATCATTATGGTGTTCGTTGTGGAAATATGCAGTCATATAAAAGACACATTGCTCAAAATAAAACCTAAGATAAATAAAGGAAGCTATAAAATGCTCTGTTGGGCCCGCTTCTGGACCTATTTAAAGTCAATGGCAAAGTTCCCACTGACCTCAAGCAGGAACTAGCTCCTTTTTCTCTTTCTAGATTTGTTTGGAAAGAAATATAATGACAGATGTGAAAGGTAAGATGAAATATTTGGGGAGAGGGAGAGAAAGAAGAATAAAGGAAAAGAAATTAGGGGGGGTACAAGGGTAAAGAAAAACTTGTATTTTTAACATTTTACATAGGACGTAACAAGAATGGCTTAGGGTGGTTTTTTTCAGATTTTCCGTGTTCTGGTTTTGTCAGAACACTTTAGTATTTTACTGCTCACATTTCTCTCCCAGCTCTTTCCATCCTCTTGTCTGTGGGCACTTCTACTGTCCCCAAAAAGCATGTGGTGCTTCTCAAAACTAAAAATGTGTTTGCCATTAAATAAAATGTGTAAAATCTTACAATGCTTTCAGAAAAATAATGTTCACAACCAAAATGAGGGGAAAATGGTACCTAATCATACATATAATTCACAACATTTATTTCACTGGTAATGAAAGTTGTCAGGATTTTCCTTCGTTAAACAGTCATACCTGAGGGGCACAGCATTAAAGGGCACATTCACTGTTGACATAAATGGTAACTACACCCACTTCAGTGAAGTTATCTCCAATTAAGCCAGCCATTACATTCACTTCAAGGTATGCAATACATTTTAAATGATAGAAACAAGTCCAGGAAACGCTGAGTACTTCTACGAACTCTCTTTCGTGTGTGACTCCCCCTGGACTCAGACTCTTTCCCCAAATCTACTGGTTTTGTGCTAAGTGCTGCCTGAGCAAAACACAGTGATGGTCAGCAACTGTGTGTCCTGTTTACCATCGCAATTAACAAAGCGGCATTCAGCGAGAGACACCAAAGAGCCTGCTGCACTTAAAGGGCTAAGGAGAGGTGATAACAGCCTTTGCTTCGTTAAGGCTCGCTGCCCAGCTTTACTGAAAATGTAGTGACAGATAAAACATAAATCAACATCCTTATCATCCTGGCTTCCTTGCCTGCCAAATGGGGGTTTAGTTTATCAGCGACCTGCAGGCCCACTGGCGGCCTTTACACTTACAGCTGGTCAGCAGGGTGGGATGGGGTGGAAGTTAAATGGCTGCTCTAAAACGCCTTGGTGTAAACAACTCGGGAAAAGACTTCCTTGAACTGCCAGTTACCTGAGTGTGATCCATCTCACTAAAGCGTCTACCCCAAGAGGGGTAGTATTGCCAGGAAAGAAAACAAATAAAAGACACCCAGCATGTTGCAGCACAGGGGCAGGCTGAGGAATGATGTCCCCTTGAGGGGGTGAGGGACTCTCGACAAGGTAAGCTCCTTACAGCATGGCTCAGAAAGCAGGGAAGTACTTTGGGAAGAAAGGGACTTCATCAGCACCACCTGCTTCCTCCATACTGTGATCAAAGTGTACAGCCTTTACATATATATGTATATATACATAATGTACAGCATGTGCTTTGACTCCTTGTGATCCCCACCATGGGGGCATGTCTTTCAAAGGCACCAGTGTCACCCAAGGCTCAGGAGCAGAGCGTATCGAGGGTATATTCATCCCCCCTTGCAAGCCAGCAGACTCCTTTCCCTGTGTTGCACATACACACAGATTGCTACATGTGTGGGGATTTTGAAAGTATGCGTCCAAATTCATGACATCACAGTTACATTTGCATTAAACTCAGCTCATAAAACAAAACCCATTTAAATTGGGCCTTGATCATGGGGAGGGTACAAGTTTAGATGGGGAGGGCTCCCCATTTTTGCTACTTCTGGCATTAACACGCATAATCAGCCTCATGCAAACATTTCATAAGGATGAAATTAGCATTTGGATCAGTGACTTATTTCTGCCTTGAGATCTACTGCAGCAAATAATTTCTTAGGATTTTAAAGTGAGACAACTGTAACAGTGGTTTTATGTCACTATCAAAAGGAGTGTCAAATGCAGGTAGCGACAGACATTAGCTCAAGACTTCTGGGTTTTTTTGTAACTGAACTTGGATTTATTTTAAAAGTGTTCATTTTTCCCTATCCTGGGGACCCTTGGCTATAGGAAAATGGAAGTCAAGCTACAATGTTTCATTTAGACAATAAACTACTCTGTATTTCCTTGGGTTTAGAAAGCCTCATCTTCTGGCAATAACTTCATGAAAAATGAAGTGCTAAACATAGGAAAATCACAAATGGACAGTGAAGACACAATGTTGCAGCCATACTGTTGTGCAAAAAAAAATGCAAATATAAGCACTATGCAGTGTTATATACTCGGGAGTCAAACTTTCTGGCAAAAGAAGATACATTTTTTAATGAAAACTTTGTCTAATAATTTTTTTTTCACACAGAAACATTTTCTACATGTATTTCAAATACCTGGGATATAAAGAAAGATATTGTCTTTTTTGTGTACTTGTTTGTTTAGCAAGTAATCCAAGCAATAGCAACATACTTGCACCTATATTTAACCAAAAGTCTCCACAAAACTCATACTGTACATGCTCAGAATGTACATGTAAGAATTAGTTACTCCCCTAGAAGTCTTTCAGAAGACCATATTTCAATCTTGAGCTACAAGAAGCTGAACAAGGAGTTTTTGGAGGGAACAGATAGCAAGAGAGTGTTCTCTGGAAAGGGCAGATGTGAGAGCAAAGCCCTTCCATTCTCAATGCACTCCAGGTAAAGAGATAGTGAAGTAAAAGAAATGGCCTGTGATCAGGAAAAGTAGAAGGCATATTTGGATATGAAGCTTGTTTATAGGTTTGGAAAGGTGGGAGAGAGCAGGAAAGAGGGTGGGAAAGAAGCCAAAGGCAGAAAACAAAATTGAATTCAAAGAAAAAGAAGGACCAAAGCCAAAATGTATGAAAGGACGAACGCAATACACCAGTGGATGTCGAGGGAAAGAGAGTGCAATTGTAGGGATGCTGAGGAACAGAAAATTGTAAATGTTGGTGAATGTTCTAGTTTAGTTAAAAGTTTCCAAACTACCTCTGCTGTAAGCTATGAATTGCACTTACAAAAATGACTGGTTTTCTTCTAGCTGCTGAAAAGAGCCTGAGGCCTGTAGGCACTAGTACAGCTACCAGTTGCTATGTGACCAACTGTTCACTTGTTCAAATGCAGTGCAAACTAGTTTTTGAAAAAAAAATCTGCCTATCGTGTCTGTTGGTATCTTAGGCCATTCCACGTGGCAGAACTTACTCTAAGATGGGGCTTTTTAGTTGTTTTTAATTAAAAAAAAAGAAATAGAATTACATTTCAGAGGTGACTGCCCAATGTCACAAATCTCTAGTGTCCAGGTTGTCCAGGTGACTTGAATTCCTCTCACTTATTCACCCGTTTCATGAGAACATGTCCCTCTTATTTTTTTCCTCTGCAGCTTATTTATACATGCAATGGTTCAACATAGGACCTTGTTGTGTTCTAGGGGCTGTGGGTCACACAGTTCGGAAGGGGCTGTTGTGCTGGCCAGAAGATGATGTTCTTAATGGAGTCCCAGCAGACCACAGGATCTGCTGCAGACCACAGACCAGCCAAGCACTACTAAAGACAGCCGACAAGGGTGGAATGCAGACCAGAGTTTAGAAACCACTGGGTTATGAAATATACACAAATAATATTTTAATCTATACTGTCAAACATGCAAAGGAAAACTTTTCTTGGAGGACAGTCAGGTCTGAGCAAGAGATAGGCTCTCATCTATAGTATTGCCACAGAAGCTCAGTGGAAATACAGTAAACTGTGTGAGGGAGAGATATGCTCTTCCAGAAATCAGCACAAATATACATAACTCAAAGAAAATGGTAATTTTTCATCTCCAAAGCCTGTAAAGTTAATTCAGATTTTACCATCAGAACTCCTGAATTTTGAATCATCAAAGCCTTCATTAAAAGCTGAAATGTATATCAATGCATGATAACCATCAATGTAGACTGTGGTTCCACTTCACACATGAAAAGATCTCTCTAGACGTGTCACGGCCATGACCAGTACGAAGTTAATATTTATCATGCAGCTAAGTATGACAAATTAATGCCAAATAATTTGATATCATGAGTTTGGGCATTCATATGTGAACTTTTTAACATAAAAGGTAAAGAAAGAAAAGGTTATTTTAGTAAATTGAGACATTTCCTGACAAAGTCAGAATTACACAATTTTGAAAGATAATATTTACCCTTTGGAAAGGCCAAAATTCTTTGGACTGATGCAGAAGTTATAGAGACAGATCTTGCCAAATGTAGAGTAACTTTTGAAGAATTACTCTTTTTCACAATGCTAATGCAAAAATCCTTGGACATAAAACTGAGAACTCTGGAACAGGAAGGAGAAATGATAGATGCTTTAAAAAACGAGTCTATTTAGAATCCATTTGTCTGAATTTTGTAACATCTACCGACAATAACATATTTTCATGCTTAGCTATATTTTACTGTCTCATTTCTTCATGCACAGAAAGCAGTATGTTTAGCCTTTCAAAATATATGTTTTAAAAGTGGATAGTGATTGCTTACTTCTATATTTTATTACAAAAAGGGAAAAGAAAAAGGGTACTGAGAAATCATGCACACATATACACATAAGGTCACATGTATAAACTTATTCATACATCTATATCGAGGATGATTAACACCATTTTGACAAAGTGGAATTGACAATGGAGATTTGCTTTTTCTGCAGTCTTCTACTTTTACTATGAACTCTGTAAATATTTACTTCTGCAGGTGGCAAATATGCATCCTCTGAAACAGAGCCTCCTATGTAGAGTTTCTGTTTATAGAAACAATATTGGATATAAGTAATCCTCTTATTTAGCTAAATAATTTCTTTTTGGTTTGTTGCTGCTAAATGGTTAAACCACGACAAAAGCTAAAGCATTACACAGATGTGTTGTGAAATCAAATCCTGTATTGTATACTCCAAAAACCTGAGACTTTCTAGGGTGCCTGGATTCAGGATATGTTGAGGAAAATTCCACACAAATTAAGAATGTCATAATAACAAAGAAAAAAAGAGAGAAACAGAGAGGAAGGAAACAGCAAATACTGAGATCATAACATCTGTAAAATGCACCAACAATTCCAAGCTTGCAATGGGCTGTCACTGCACATGCAATGAGGAAATTTCATTTAAAAGTTCCAAAAATGACCTTGCTTTGAACCAAGTGAATGTGATTATTTCTCCACTGAACAGAAAGTAAAGAAGTTTGGATTAAATATTTTACCAGTGCCAATGTTCCAGAATTTCTTTGGTTCTATATTCTGCTTTCCTATGTTTGTCAGCTGAATTTAATGTTCTCTTCTTTTTGTCTTCTGGTCTCTTTGACCTTAATGTGACATTTTAGTTCGGTGATTAATTACTATTAAATGGCACTGCATTTATAAAATGGAGTCCTTGTCTAAGAGCACAGTCACAATGCAACGATTCAGTTTGATAAGCTTAAATATACACAGCTAGATCTGGTAATATCTAATTTGTCAAGGGTCTTGTGGCTAGCTTTTCTACCACACAGCTAGAGAGGAGATGTGGTTGTAAAAAAGCTTAATATTCTGAGCTTAAATGTTCTCACTAAATTGATCTTCTCCATCATGTAATCTTATTTCAGTGTGTGCAGGAGACAGTAAAAGTTCCACACAAGCCTAAGTTGCCTTAATACTAGGCCTGAGGGTTCCTGACCATAAAAATAAAAGCTATGTGACAAGATTTGTATGTCTCTTTACAACAGACAACAGCTGACTTGCCTTGCCAGAAGCTTTCTTTCTTGGTTAATTGAATAAAAAGAAGAACTAATGTCAGTAAAAGGATGAAAGGTTCATTGAGAGAGAAAAGATACATCTATAGTTTGAACACCTAAAAGAGACTCAAATTCTCTCTGAAAAAGAGACCATGAATATTTAGCTTAGTAAGTGAAACACCAGCACCTAACATTGTAATCAACCAGGTTGCTTCTGTCAGTTTTGTTCTCCCAACACTGCTTTATTCTTTGCTTATGTAACAGCTAATTTAGAACTTTTTTTTCAGACTGTAATGAATCATCAAAACAAAATGTCTTGCAAGCAAAAGGTTCATTTTGATTTAACATCTGCTGGGAAAAAAATCAGGCTGAACAAAATAAAAATGTGAGGAACACTTTCACAAAAAGCTCAGGGGTTTTGGGTTCTCATGTGAAAGGCAGACAGCAGTGGGGGCTAGTTCCTCCCTGTTTCTTATTTCAGTTCTTTTCCTCTTTGGTTAAACACTAACTAGGGCAGCCAGAAGAATAAGAGAAGCTGTTCTCAGTCCTTATGTCTATCATTTCCAAAACGTGCATTTTTGTTTCTACATCTGCAGAGTAAGCGCCTGTCTTTATAATTCTTTCCCACTCCACACAAAACATCTAGAAATTAAAATAAAAAGATGACACAGATCAGGTTAATATAAGAAATGAGGTCTTATCTCAAACCTGCAAGTAGTTTTTTTGACTGTACAAACTGTAAATGCTATGAGAGAGAAGGCATTCATCTCACCTGAATTTAGGTGTATACAGACATGTCCTTGTAGAACCATTGTGGAGTAATGGGTAATTCTTGGGCATGCATCTTCAGATCTACTTTAGATCTGAAATTAATACCTTTATATCAACCACAGTGGGAATCCAAATGAAAACTTCTACCAGAGAGACAGCTACACACGGTAAGGGAAGAGCTCCCACCTTTCTGCTGGAAAAGAGAAGCATGAGCACTATAATATATGTCCATACTCTTTGCATGATGAAGAATTAAGCTGGACTCCATGCACAAGGAGATACTTGAACTTGTATGTTCTGCAGGTTTGCAGACACTGTACCATCTGGAGACATTGAAATAACCCTGCCATGAGGCCAAACATGAGTAGTAAAGTGAATCTAAATGAACCAAAAAGGCCATAATCTTGACTACCTCTGACAGGATTTTAGTGGTGTCTTGACTACTGATGACAGTCTAATGATAAGATTGCACAAGAAAAACATTCCTACAATTCTCTTTAAGTCAGCACACTCCCAGTTGCTTCTGCATAGATTTGTTCACCTCCATCTCCCATTACAAACAAGAGGAAAAGAGGTACATTTGTACTGCCCTGAATCCTATGGGTTCAGGATGACAGGTAGGAGGATGCATCAGGTGTGTGTTTTAGCGGACTCAAAGTTCTGGATGCTGTAGATATGTCAGGCATTTCTTTCTGAAAATTTTATAGAAATTAGATTCAACTACAAACACTGCAATTTTAGTTTGGGAATAGAATCTACTGAAAAAGTACTCATTTCCTACTTTCCTTGAAGAAATATGTTTGTATTGGTCTAATTTGCTAGTTTTATGATACAAAACAGAGACACAGTTAGCAGTTTGTCCCATGGTCTTCGGAACAAATTTCTAGAAAACACTGAGCAACTTTGCAAATACAATTACTTGTCTTAGTCTCAAAAATATTGTAGTTATTTTCAAGGGACAGATTGCTCTATTCCTAGAGCCTAAAGTAAATATAAATTTACTTTATATGATTAATAAAAACTGATCAACTGCAATACAATGTATTTCATGTTTATCTAAATGAAATGTTTTAATTGGTTGATCCAAATGAAAAATTACTTCAAGAAAGTACAGGAAATATTCTTAAAGATTTTACAGGTCACAAAATTAATTTTTAAACAATACCTAAACTTTCATTTTGACAGATGATATGATATTACCTCCACTAGAGCACTTATGAAATTTCAAACTATAGATAAGACATAGGCAGAGAATTTACCATCTGTGAAATATGTGGTAAGATAAGGGTTTTGATCACTCAAAATATAAGAAAATGTTTCTGCTATTCAAACCACAAGACAGATTACTTTGTAGAAATTAAACTAAATGTACAATCTAATACACAGCTTTTTTCTCTTTGCAATGAATAAAACCCCACAGATTCATAATATAAACTGCTAGATCAGCATACTAATTTTCAAGTCTTAGCTTAATAATCTTCTCTGCTAGGCAAGCAATCAGGGAAATAATTTTTAAAAGTCTGTAAAATGGAGGAGTATAATACTATATGACAACACACCAGTAATGGTTTCAAATTACAAGCAAATCTGGTCAGGGGAAAAAGTCTTTTCCCCTTTCTCCCAAACATACGCACAATTTCCCTGAGAAGAAAAACAAGAGAAATTAATGCATTACTTACTCTTTCTCAAAGGTATATCAAATGCTGATTAATTCTAAATCTTTTGAATTGTAATGCGGCCATCAGAACAAAATTTTGCCTTACAATGCTTTCCTGTAACTCAAAAGGCTGTACAAAAGTGACTGTGTTGAAAGAATTATAGCCAAGGACATAACTGTAATAAAGTATTATCACAGACATATTATCAAAATATCAAACTCTACTCATGTCAACAGTCACCCAATGTGATTAGAGGCAGATCTGGTTTTCAGTTTAGGTGAAAGTAGGAAATTGTTTACATTGGCAGATCATGGGGGGGGAGGGAGGAAATGAAATGCCCCCGTACAGGGTGCCATGGCCTCACCGCCTGTTTTGAGGACCCCGAGAGAAAGACAGGCAGGGAGAGGAGCTGTGAGCCCTACCGCCATCAGATCAGCTTGGAGAGGGAGTAGAAGATTAATGCTCCCCTGCCCACCAGTTCCCAGTAAATCTTCTCCCTCCCAATAAATCCCCACTTTATTTCTCCAATCTTTCACCTTTACCTTCAGGAATGGGGTGGGAAACAAAACAACCCCTCTGCCTACCACCACCTTCCTGGAGGCCACAGACAGTCCCTTTCAATCCCCTTCCCTGACAGCTGCCACCAACCCAGGCAAGGTTTGCGGCAGGTTGCCAAGCCTGGAGACTGGCTCCCAGGTTTGTGTCTTCTCTCAGAAGCTGTCACAGTGCTGCCGGGCTTTGCCCAAAAATTATTTCCTCATCCTTTGCTCCAGTGGCTTCACATTACAAGGCTGGGTGCCCCTTCACCCAGCAGGCAGGCATGAATTAAATTGAAACACACCAACCATTAGGCATGGCTAAAGGTGAGCATGTCGAGGAAAGGCAGTGTCTGCTGTCAGATTACAACTCTTTTGAACTGCAGCCTCATACAACTGTCCTCTATGCCTATTATTTATGAGGTGAACTGAGGATATGACAGCCTCATCTGCTGATGTGACAGAAAAAGCTCATTGTTCGCTTTGAACCTTGCAGAAATGTGGAAAGCTTCTTGCACTCCTTTCAGCGTAACCCTAGTCCAAGAACCATATTGACTTGTAATAGCTTCTGTTTATGCAGTGCAACGAGCTGAGGTCAGTGGGAAAGTGTCAGCTGCAGTGTATGACTTCGCTTTCACTGCATCATGGAACTTGGCACGGCCTCACAGTGACAGATAACGAACTGCATTCTATAGCTTTCAAAACCCTCAAAGGATATGTGGCTGGGAAAGGCTTGCAAATGCCTTCTCTTGATTAATAGTCACAAAACTGAAGTGATCATAATTTAGCCCTAGAAAAGAGATGTACTTCTTTGCAGCACCTATAAAGAAAGACACAAAAGCCCACAAACCTACACAATATAAAGAAATCATCTTTAAAGAAATTCACAGTCATCATTCCAGACACTAAATGAATTATTTCTCTCATTTCTTGTCTCACCACAGTTTCCTCCCACTTGGACACACATGTTAGGCATTCAGTTAACTTCAAGCATAGCTCTCGTGGCCCTATCGCTGTGTCTGCACTCCCCATCATGACGGTATGCTAGCCTACATTTTTGCAATGTAAAAAGAGTGACATCATTTTTTTTCTTAAAGTAGCTTGTCTGTAAGAACACTTCAGTTATACCCAGCTCGGCTCAGTCCCAGAATCTGCTTGTTCCCGTGCGCTTTCTCATCCTGTGCTCAGCAGTGTTCAGATCTGCTCTGACTCACAGCTCTGTGTTATGCACCCCATTCTGAACCTCTCAGCTGCATTTGCTTACCCATCTGTAATTTTCACCGACCTCCTGCTCTTGCACTGCACTTCCTGGGAAGTGTTTTGTTCATGGACCCAGTGCAGGAATATGTTATGACAATGGAGTTTTAAGGAAAGCTTTTTGTTCTGTTGTGTCATGCATTTTATCCATCCAATTTTGTCATCTGGTGGTTTTCCTTTCTTGTTCTAGCACACATTTCATGGCTAAAGCTATTTCACAGGCAACCTTGGAAGTCAATCCTTTTTCAGATAACAACGTTTTTGAGCTGATCCACGTTCCTATCTACTTCCAAATCCATCCGAGAGCACTTTATTTGGCAACAGTCCTGCATTGTATACTGGAATATTTACAGACAAAGTTACAGTGCCATGATATTTACCAGTCTGAGGTGAATCACAGAATATTTTTTTTCCTTCTTTCCAATCAGGAAATTCGGTTTGAGATACTAACACAGAACTTCAGTGACTGTGTAGAAATCAGCAAAAACCCACAAGATACATATAAGGACCTTCATTTGGAGAAGAGTTAACTTTTTTCTTCAGGAAAAAAATAATTTTAAATGGTTTGATGCCATTTTAGATCTAGTAAGCAGCTATTCCTAGTAAGCAACACATTCGGGAGAATACCTTATGAAAATAAAAAAAGGATTAAATATCCTTACAGAGCCTCCAATCGCTTTTCGGAACCTCATGCTATGAAGTACCATCAATGATTTCACTGAAAGAATTTCACCTGTATTTCACAGCTTTCCTTGTTTATTGTCTGTTTGGTCTCCTTCTCTTAACTGAACTGCCTTGAATGTCGGGTTAACAAGCCTCAGTGAAATTCCTCTTCATTCCTGTACCCTGATAATATATACAAGTAACATGTGGCATAAGGTTTAGAAAAAGTTTTTAATTAAAACCAAGTGTTAGAATTATTCTGTCTTTGAGTTTCCTCATGTTTCCTGACTTTTTTTGTGTCCAGTTCACAACAGAAAAAGATATTGAGAGCACAAACTTTAGTTTTAATGATTTCTTGTAAATACCTTGATATATAAATAATTTGTCTTGTTGCTTATTGTGAAAGTACTGTTATGGGTGTGCAGTTTTAGGATATTGACTGTGGGAATGCTAAATGTTTATACTTTTAAAGATACCTCTGATTATGAAATTACTGTTGCAGTACCGTAAAATAAATACTACCTACGTTATATTTTTTCTTCTTTTGCTGAATCATGTCATTTGCAACATGGTTTTTGTTTTATCAGAAAGCACAAGATGCTTTTCTTAAACAAGAAAACACAGCAAAACCCTGAAAATAGGTTGCATAATCCAATGTGCCATATTTGCCTTCTGATAACCTTCACCAACAACATCTAAAAGTAGTCATTTGACTTCTAATGACAGCCACTGTTCGTGTTATATCTACAGATTTCTTTCTTGAAAGAGCTGGTCCTCTTACTGCTGAGATACCACTGCTTCTGCATTTTTAAGAACAGAGGGGGTGTAATTGGCCTGGATTCAGTTCTTACATAGCGTCTGCAAGGATTTAAACACATCAAAGTGTCAGCTAGATTGAATGAGCCAGAATCTATTTTAGAGTAATTGAAAGTTTGATTTCCATTTACCCAAGATGTCTGTTTATTTATTTTAACTTCACTAAAATTCACTCAGCATTATAAAATTAATTACAGTCTTGTTATCTTTCCCTCTTTGCACCCTCTCAATGACAGCAGACTGAAATGTTTCTTACAAAAAATCTCAGACATAACACCCTAAATAAAGCAGTGGGACCATGTTATATGGAAGCACCTGATGTTCCATTATGTTCCATGATGTTCAAATGGAGACATACCTATTTATTCCTCAGCATTCAGTAGTAACAGGAAAACCAGGAGGAATACCTCTCACAGAAGCCTATGAACTAACTAAAAATCAAATCAGGTTTACTTTGAAGTAATTTAAGAAAAGTTTAATTGTACTTTTTTGATCTTACTGTATGTTTTCAGGTCTGTGACATCATCTGAAGAGCTTTCTTTCATTAAAAAAATCTCATCAAACTTGTTGAGATGAGATTTACATCTGCCCAGATTTAGAGAACACAAGGCTGATCTAGGCTCTATGTCCTTGCTTTTCTACCAGAAAAGTATGTAAAGATAAAAGAACTACTGAAGCAGCATCTTGGCATTTACATAATACTGCTTAGATACCGGTCTTTTCTTATTTACCCGTTGTTTCCTATACTATATTGTCACTTCCTTTAAGAACACATGATGCTTCTGTAAAACCTTTTGAAAGTCAGTGATCTTCTTTTGATTTCTCTGAAAAGGAGAGAAAATAACTGGATTTTTATTCAATTATTTTTATTTAATGAGTGCATAGAAATTCTCATAACTATGATACTGGCTGGAACTTGGCCCTTGTGTAAATGCTGAAATTGTCTTTCTTAAATTCACATATAACAGACTAGTAACATTTTTAATAATCCACTTAACTAGTATCATATTCAGGAGGAGCTACATTTATATTTATTTTGAAAATAGTTATCTATATATCAATATCAAGTTCATGCTTTGATTGGCTTCAAGGTCCTTCAGACTCACAAGAGCATACAACCTTCCTGTGTTCTTCAATCCTGTCAGTTAGACATTTACAAATATTATGCCAGTGGTTCAAATTCTAAATTTTTGTGTACAAATTCATACACAAGAGTAGAAGATATAAGGCCCTGTCCCCAAAATCCACTGACTAACTAATAAGCTCTTCCCCCCCACTCAAAAAAGAAAAAACCCTCAAGAATAAGAAAAACAATGTAAAGTCATAACATCTACAACTGCACCTTATTATAAGTTCTCTTACAGTAAGACTTATTATAAGTCTTCTCTTATTCCAGAAGGTTGAGAACTATACTTTTTGCACTGGCTTGAGGATATTTACATGCCAGACTCAATCCTGTCCCATTAAAGTCATAAGGACTCTAACAAGCCCATTAATGTGTCATCAGGCCATAAGCAAATATGTCCAAAAGTAAACATTCCCTCTAAAAAAAAAAAAATCTCCTCTTCTTCACCATGCTCTTCAAGGCCAAGAATGTATCCATAATAAGAATTTTATATTAATGGAAGCCCAAATTTTAATGTTTCTACTGGAAAATTATGAGAAAAACCTGAATTATTTAAGTCCTCTAACATGGATCTTTTATTTGCTCTTTCAAATGCTCTTTAGGAAAAACAAACTCTTTTTACTCATACAGTAGACAATGTCCCTCTGTAAGTCTGCTTCTAATAACATGAATAATATTAATCTCTCCTACAAGATGTGCTAAGAATCTCTTTTGGGATGTAATGACATCTTTGCATTATTAATAGCTGATTCAATCTGACTTGCTGTAGTAACAGCTTTTACCAGTGTGAGATTAGGTTCAACTAACAGCCTGAATTCAACAAGAATTTCAGCATGTCTTTATCTAGTGGGGTATTATAACACAGTGTTCTTCTCTGCCCAAGAAATGCAGCCAAACAGAAACCATGCCTGCTTCATATCATCAGTCATGAGCAGGCAATTCTCAACTACACTTATCCACTTTTTTAAAAAATTTTTTTTGAATCTCAAAGGGAGAGACTGAAATAAGAGGGCAAACACTTTCATGATTCTTCCTCATTTTATTCTTTGCTATTTCTTCAAAGATCTTGAAGAATCTTTCCCTGCTTCTGGCTAGAGAGTGTCTATTTCTCACTGACTTCCTTGCAGTGTATTTGTCAATCTTTCTCCAGTTTTGTTTCATTTTTTTCTTTGAGAGTACATCTTTGCTATCCACCCACATCTTTGCTTCGACCCATTCTTAATTTTCCATGCATGCTATAAGAATGGCTCCAATACTTACTGAATAGATGTTAGGACTTCTTTCATAGATTTCTAACACCACAAGGGGCAGGACTGGAAGACTGACATTTTGACCTCTCGTTTACTGCCAGATGAGCTATTGAGTGTTCTGGATACATTGGTTCTCCTTTTCCTGTCAGAGCAAACCATTCTTTTGCAGGTATTATCTCATCAGTCTTTCAGACAAGTGTGCACACTAAGATGGTCTGGTTCATGAGTGATCATTTGTTTTCCACGTTTGTTCATCTTCTTCATTAAGTGAGTTTAGATGATACAAAAACTAAGAGTCTGAAGGAAGGGGGATTGGTGCACTTGAATCTACAAAATGTTACTGATGTTAAATGCAGTAAGGAGAACTTCTGAGAAGATTTAGGACACAATTTGAAAGAAACTGAGAAATAAAAGGAACACATGAATAGAAACTAGATAGAACAGTAGTTTTTGAAACTGTCTTCTTCTATTCTAAGCCTTATTGGTTTTATTACTGACACTTTATTTAGTCTTAGATACACATAAATTTTTATTTTCTTTCCTTGAAGATGGATTTTATCTGTTTTTTAAAAATCATTAAGGATGCCTGCCTTTAAAGTAAGAAAATAATTTCCTGAGAAACTAAAGAGAAGGAAATATGCCTAAAACAGGATGATAGTATAGGAAGAGTACTAAATTGATTAAAAAAAAAAGTCACAAAACCAGTCTGTTCCTCAGAGAATTTGAGAAGGATACAAATTATGGTTGGCAAGACAAACAATGAGCATCTGCTGAGCAGCCAGGCCAAAATCAGCAAAGCTAAATTCAAATCAACAACATAAATTTGAAAATATTTCCATCACTCCCCAAATCTCAACTACCCATTTACATTATACATGCCAATCTCATCTTTGTAATGCTAAGATGATTTTCGGTTTTAAAAAAGCAAGAACTGAGAGGAAAGGTCTCAAGACATAGTGCTTTTCCCCCCATTTTCAGATTATCTTAACAATCAAGATTAATATGAAGAACTTCTTTGGTTTTACTCAGCAGTATTGATCAACAGTTAGTCATGTGTACCTCAGAGGAAAATACATGGAAACATTGAAAGGATGTTTAAAAGATCAGGAGAGATTATATTATAGAATAATATTTAGATTTTTCACATACCCAAATATAGTCAGAAAATTATTATGACCATGTTTCAGGTTTCATAGTAAGCCCTTTTCTGGGAGAAATGAATTATTGCAGGTCTAAGAGCTATGTGGCTGCTGAAAGACTACCAACCTATGATGGTCCCTCCCTTCAGATGAGTGCTATCAAAAACATGGTAAGACCTTAATATTGAGCTGTAAAACTCAAGGGAAAATATATTCACATGAAGTGATTATCTTGTATGTTTCTGGACATTCTAAAGATACATTACATTCTCCTAATAATACTTGCCTTCTTTTGGATATGATATTTTGGAAGAACAGCTTGCACTTATAATCAGTACAATTTATCACCTATCCCCAAAGTACCCTGCCGTTGAAATGCCTGACATATATATTAGGTGTCGTGGATTTAGCAAAAATTGAATTATAAATTGCCTTGCCAGCTTTTGCCTCTGGAAATAATGAAAAAGTGAGCTAAAGAAATGGTCTCCTGAAGGATTTATTTTTAGTGGCTATAGAGAAAGAAACAACAAGCTTGGATTGACTTTATCATTTTAAGGACTGAATAGCTTGGTCTCAAGAAAAGTTTTCATTCTTTTCTTTTTCTTTTAAGAAAAAAAAATTGGCAGAGTGATATAGAATCCGTTTCTAGCAATACTTCATCACGAAATGTGCATTGCTAACTAAAATGTTGAATATATTCAAAATTACAGTTAGCTTTGATACTTCAATTTTAAACCGACTTCTCTTAACAAGTTCCTGCCTAGAGAAAAAAGCAAATTGTATTCATTTAGTTACATAATTTAAAGAAAAAACAATCTGTATGAGCACACACACAAATATATAGCTTGTACTCAGTATTTGAGAGAATCAGCGAATAAGCTTTCTGCTTACCAAGCTAAGTTGAAACTTTAGCTCTGTTTGTCATTTTTAAAGAACTTATGTTTTTACCATCTTACTAGATGTTTTTGCTTTAGTTAACTGGTGTTTGAGCATGAATGAAAATTCTCTGTTTCTTCATCTTCGTAAGTTTAAATAACACAGCATTTTGGGTGCACATATTTTTGATATAAGTGATACAAGAATAGAAAATCTTAGAGTGTGGGGGGTGTGTGCAAAGATTTTAAAAGAAGGCACTTAGTCAAGTGTTAACCTCCTTCTTATATTAAATATCCTATTACTAAATTAGCTGATCATAAACTTCCAATGTCTCTTTGGTAGTACTAGGAAAAAACTGTATGAATTGTCTTGTAATATTTAATGCATTCTACAGTATGACTGCCAAATTACAATCACATGAAATTCACTCTGCAGTTTGACTGCACAAGTTGATAAAATTTAACTATCTATGCTGTGCTAAGAGGAGTGCAAGCAAATGGAATCAGATGAATTTGTACCTTAATCTGGTTGAGAATATAAATAATATTAAACATTTGCTCAGTTCATCTTACAAAGTGACTGCTATTCTTCAGGAAATGATGTAAAGAAAGTACTAAAACAAAAGGAAGGAAAGCTTCTCAGAAACTGTAACTTCTGAGAAGGTACTATCAAGTAAGAAGGCAAGAATGTCCAATATCTTGAAGAAACAAGTGAATAAGTTTGGTAATGTAAAAAACAGACACATTAAAGAAAGGACCAAAAGAAGTTATTTATCGTGAAAGCAAGCTCTCCATTGAAGGCAGGGAATGAGTTTAAAGGAGACCCACAGAAATACACACATAAGTGGATTGTACAAGCTTCATCCTTTTCAAAATTACAAGTAGTAGCAGGATTGGAGGGACAATGCAGGGGGGACAAAGCACACAGCAACAACCACCGACCAACCAACCAACCAACCAAAAAAAAATAGTTGAAAGAAAGAACACACAATCGGAGAAAGGATGAGTTTTTCTAGTAGTTGTATTTACATTTTGTTATATCCTTGTTAGAGGGATGCATTTTAATGTCGTGCCTTTTTACTATGTAATTGATTCATTGGTCGCTGTGGGAGACTGAGCTTAAGGAAAGAATTAAAAAATGTGTGCAAGAAGTCATAATTTACTTGTACTATATAAAATACATATAAAGGTTTACAAGTCGGGAAACATGCTGAAGAAATGTGTTGTCATCATATAGCCACAAAACATCCTGCAGATTAATCCTATGGTGGCCCTATATGACACCTGTAGTATATGTGGGCATTAGGTCAAAATATTAGCTGGAGCTAATGATGGGCCCATTATAGCCCGCCTTAGGGCTCATTACTTAGGGGACCTTTTGAAGGTGCTCTGTATCATTCTCTGGCTGACAGGCTAGTCAGTGAAGGTTAGCAACTCCCTCTGAAGTCCTGTTTCTTTGTTGCAGCTAACAATCTAGTTGGGGTCATGGAAAGCACACATGGATCCTTCACCTAAATGACAGAAATCGTATAGGAAATAATTAACATCTGCATGTGGTACAAAGATTTTGAAGGAAAGTAAATTTACTGTTTTTCAAGGTTAATTTTTTTCTGCATTGAGCATAATCACCACAATAATGAATCAACATTGTTAGCTTTGCACTCAAATCAGTGGAGACGTGAGTGTGCATGATGTGTTCAGAAGCCCAGTGGATGAATTCTACACAGATGTTCATGGTGAAGCCAAGGGGTTAAAATAATACTCCTGTAATCCTTGTTTATAATGCTGATGAACAGTAGAGTTCTTCACCAATAGCCCTGACACTTCAGAGCATATTTACATTAGAATGGTCTTTCACCTTCTTTTAAGCCTCCATTGCAACATCACTACAATTCACTTTTATTCATCTTTTCAGTTTTAACAATCTACATTTGACCCACTATAAACTTGGTTTACTATAAACATGGAGTAATCCTGTCCAATTTAAAGATTGCATAACCTGGAGGAAGAATTGTGTTTTTCCAACTTACTTGCTATTTCTTGCATATCTTATTACATAAAAAATAATAATTTTTTGCTATGAAATCTCTTGAAATCTTCTTTTTTATCTTCCTACCTCTGCAGTGATTCTAATGCTGAAAATCCCCAATATATGCAGGGTTGTGGGCCTGCTAGCTCAGTCTTTTTTCATTCCCCAGTTTTGAATCCGACCTCGCCTTGCCTCGCCTCAGCTTATATACCAATTCTTATCAGATGTCAAAACTAATTTTGAAGTTGTTGCACTTGCTTTCCTTTAGTCTTTGTTTCACACTGTCGTTTCACTCAGATTTCTGAGTGACTATTTTGTGCATTTGCATACATATTTATTCTGGTATCTTCTTTTAGTCCTTTGCAAAAGAGATAAAATTGTATTTACTTGTGATAGATGCTCTCCCTTCATAAGTAAAACACACTTTGGTGAAATTTATGTTTGTTTGTTTTTTTCCCATGAAAAAAACTATTAGCATATGCATCTTTTTTCCTGGCTAACACCTACAAGCAGACAACAAGAGACATAAGCATGCTGAATAAGACACACTGTAGTTGGGAACAAGAAAGCATGAATAATAGTGTTGTGAAAATATTGTACCTCAAAACCTGAAGATTATCCAGCAGAAAATACATCACAAACTATGGAACTGAAGATAAACATATGGGACTGCTGCATACTTAACTATTTCCCAAAATGCAGATTTGCAGATTTACATATTTCTCAAAAATGTGCATTGAAATTTCCAAACCAGTAATATTTTTATGTGTGCTTGAGCACAATGTGTGAGTTTTGAAAATATAAAAGCACTGCTTCAAAATAAAAAGAGGAAAAAAAAAAAGGAAAGAAGGAAAAAAACCCCCAAAACCTAAAGAACTTTGAAAGTTTGAAGCTATTATCTGCCCAGTTTTAGTACAGAGTAACACCTGGCATCCAGGAATACACTACTTTGATTTGTGAAGTATTCAGATAACTCAAACTGAAAAAAGTCAACAAAATTTAACAAAATTGTAGTCTAGGTACATTTATTGTTCAAGGAAAACTAAGAAACAAAAGCAAAAATAAAGAAGGAAAGAAACATCCTCTAATATATCAAGAGTAAAATTAAAGTAATTCCTTCATAAAACAATTCACCACTAAAAGCTCTGAGTCGTGTTCTGGAGAAAAAAAAATAATACTTGAATACAGATCTGTAGCAAAGAAAAACATAAGGAAGTAACTTTTCTGAAAAGCAAGAGGAATTTTCCAAAAAATAACAATGCTCTAATTTGAGAATTCTCAATGTCATTTACAGCACTGAACTTGAGGTCTTGAAGCAGCTCTCACATCCTCAGCATCTAACCAGACCATAGGGCATGGTAGGTAGCCATTTCTGATGGGGCAATGAGGCACAAGTTTGTCTATATGACCAGTCTGAGGCTATAGGTGTCTATGGACATCTAGAATCAAATCCAGGTCACCTCAGTGTGAGTGTAGTTAGGTGAAATAAAGTGAATTAAAGAGGTCAATATAAGGGAGTACATTGCAGTATCAAAACATCGAAGCTCTGATGGCCAAAGCCTCAACAATATATTGCAAAATCTAGAGAAATTTGTCAATGTATATTGCTACCCCCACAGAATCCCCTGCAGGTCTACAACAAATCAACTTTTATGTTGATTTTTTTTACTCCATTATCCCTTACCACAAAGTCCCAGAACCCTGTTCATTTACCTTATTTTAAATACAGTAGAGTATGGGAAAACATTTCAGTCAGGTCTCCTTACATTCAAAATAATTTGAAAACTGATTTATTCCCCACTCAAGTCGAGCAGTCTCCAGTAGAGGAAATAACCTGTTCCTAGCCTGAGATGACATTTGGCAAGTTTCATAGCAAATATTCATGACAAAGTCATAAGCCTTTGTAAGCAGAGTTTTCCACTGGAAATGCTGACAGGTCCTTAAGCACAGTGGTGTGAACAGCACCTCTGTAATAAGCAGTAATTTAAAGGCTGCATACTAGTTAACTATTAGTGCTAGTAAACAAGTGACCCTGATGGGATTTCAAATTAGAGCTTCAAGCAATCCATTTGATATTTAAACCTATTGCTTTCCCACCTCATGGAAATGGAAACATTATATATCATAACACTATTTAGCTTGCTCGCACACTAGATGGGAACAGAAATCTGATAAAAGTCGATAAAATATTTGTGACAATAAGAAATACCATATTTCAACAAATGCAGCCATCTAACATTTTTCTAATGGTAATTGTATCTATAGCTTTGCACAGGCCTCTGTTGGCCATCACACCCAGAAATAAGAAAATAGTGTACTATCCTATTCTGTCAAGCAGTAATAATGCATCAAGACCAACTTTAAAATAATCATCTCTCCTTTTGCATGTGGAATAGTCACACACCAGTCTTGCCGCCTCTCTGCTCTGTACCCTCTGGATAGAGCAGAAGTAGTGACACTGCACCCCAAAAAATTGCTACTTCTTCCTAACCTGAAACCAAGAAGCCCCAACCTACTCTCCAAGGAATGCCAGTAATGTGTTTAGAATATGGAAGAGCATTTGATTTACAGTCTTTAAACCAAGAACTCTTCCAGCGCCTAGGCAAAATTAAAACATTTGAACGTGAATTTATACTACCCCAGAACATCAGAGAGATCTTGTGTCATAACCTCATTCACACATGCTGTGGTGTTGTACTACATGAGCTGTAAACAGCGTTAAAAAACCTGAGAGAATTTCATCACTGTCACTTACATTGACCTCCTGCAGGTATAGAAAGAAACCACAGCCCCTCCTCCTTCTGTTTCTCATAGTCAACTGCAATAACTTTTCACAGAGAGGTAACTCCTATTTACTTTTGACTGAGAAGCCAGCAAGTGACAGAGTATCAATCTGATCATAATCCTGTCCAGTTCTCTTAGGGTCGCCTTTAACCTCTGATAAATGGTAAGACAGAAGGATTTTCACAGCAACCCTGTCTTTTCCCTTCTAGCTGTTCCTTCAATACCATGTCCATCATTGTTGTCTTTGAACTACAAGAGTGTACAGAGGCCTTGATTTTTCTTAAATTTCAGCACAACTTGTAGACAACTGTTTTCCTAACATGGTACAAATGCAGTTCACATAGCTCTAAATACAAAAATGTGTTATCAAAGAGAAAAATCAATGCCTATAGAATTTAGGACAAAAAATACGCGTCATTAACTGAAGAACAACTATGAGAAAAAATAGTAAAGAGATAATGAAATTCTTTAAAACAAAATGTTTCTACTCCATGCTCCTAATATTAGTCAGATCTTCAAGTCCCATTAGTACTTTAAAGAAAACTTTTTCAGTATATTTTGGTCTCTACATATATCTTCACAACAGCGTTACAAAAAAGCTAATTATCCTTCCAGTAAAATACTATGAAAACACACATAATTAGCTTTTATGTGAGTCATTTTCAACTTACAAGCAGATTTACTATGACAACAGAAGGAAAAATCAATTAAGCAAATAATCTCTAAAGAAGCAGTAACCTTATCTTCCAGCATCATTGTAATTAGATACAATTCTGCTGACTTCATCCCTATAGCACCTGCAAGTCTGAAGTTGCTTCATAAAGTTCTTAGTTTTACACTGAACTACCAAATGAATTGGTCAGACACACATAGCAAGAGGTCTCTCTCTATTTGCAGAAAAGCTAATCTACAGCACAAGCAAGACAGAACAGTTGTACATTTGTAATGGTCAACAGGCTTTGATTTGTACCAGGGACAACATATTCCAATAAGCAGCACAAAGCTCTCCGATATGAGCTGTAGCATCACCCATTTGATGAGATGCATTGATCAGTCATTTGGGAGCTGCAGCTGTCCAACAGTAAGACACAGATATCTGTGCATACCCCCCTCTGCAATGCATCTTATCAGACATGGTGGAAAAACACTCCAATTCCTGTAATTTGAATAAGGATCTGTGATCACTTTCTTCAGCATGCATTTCAAATTTAAGAGGACAGAATCGTTTGCCTGTCTTTTGCCTTTTCCTGATCCTACCAGACCTAGTTCTGTTCATCTTCCTGCTGGATCCAGATATCTGCTGTGTGAGCCTATGCTCTCTGTTCTGGCATGCTTTTGCTGTCTTGTGTCTCCAGAAACCCCTAGTCTCACTATCAAATGAATACACTTAGAAAAATTAGTCATGCAGCCCAGCTAAATGCTTTTTTTATTTTAAAAGTGCATTTGAGTCAGTTTACAGCTGGAGTCAGGTGCATGAGATAGGACACAGCAAAAGATTTGGCACTGTAGCATACGCCTTTTACTGAATTGTCTGACTAATCTGACAGTAAAGTATTTGTCATTTAAAATGCTTTAGAATAATAAACCAAGATGAACTTCCATAATCTATAAATACTGGGCTTGCTTCTCATTCTTCAGCTTCTTTTGTGGTCTGTTTTGGGGTGAGATTTTTTTTCGATTAGGGTAAAGGTCTAATCCCATGAGATACCGAGTAGGCCAGAATGTCATTAATACAACAGTTATTAAAGATATTCAGGCTCTCATTTTCTCATTGGTTATGGTCTTTTTTGGACAAAAATAAAACCAAAACCAAAAACCAAACAGCATCAAATCAACCCTGGTTATTTTTCATCACTGTTGACTATATTTCATTTCTTCAGATAAAATAGAGGTTTTTTTCTTTTTTTGCCTTGCAATGCTTATTATAAAACCTCCATTTTCCTCTGTAACATTCCCTTAGACTTTTCCCAATCTTTTTCAGACTTCATTCTAAAATGCAAAGGACTGTATCATTCATCAAAGCACACTTTGCAGAACGAAATACTCATTTACAGGATAAAGTTAGTCACTAGTCTCTTGTTTATAAAGCTAAAAAAATAAGCATTTGCTCATTTGGAAGTCTCATATGAAACCTGAGCTTTCATGATATGACACACCACGTTCCTTTCTTATTCTGTTTGTGGGCTTTTTACCCTTCTGTTAGAAGAGTTTGTCTTCAACATGTGCTTTCTATATAGCCTACTGGTGTAAAAAATAATTATAATGTTTATTAAATTAAGATAATGAGGTTTATATGAACTTTCAATAATGCAGACAGGCAGACTATAACTGTAAACCACATGCTATATACTTTGGACTTTTACGGCTTTTAATTTATCAAAGGAAATAATTAGCACACTTTGTGGCAGCCAGTGATGGAATTTATTCATTTGGAAGCCATGGGTTTCCTGTCATTAAAACTACATCATGTCCTTCCTTTTCTATTAAACTTCGACTGAGGGCAGTAAGAAGTCACTAAAAGGAAATGAAGAGTTTTTTTGGCAACATTCACATGCAATGATTTAATACTGCTAAAAGATAGCAAACCATAATCTATGCCAATAAGGGATGAGGGTTCCAGTTACCACATTATTTCCTTTATTTGCTGCTTTGTTTGTGTCTCAATTAACTGTGATTTGCAAAGTCACTTAAATAAATAAAACAAATTTATTTTCTCTTTATTGACTTACTGAATTTTTCGTTTCTAATTACAAGTGCTTTTTTTGGTGGCAAATAAAATTATTCAGAGCTTTAACCAATACATTTGGATTTATATGTCATAGGATACTACTTTTTTCCTTTCATAGTGATCAATCACATCTCATTAACTAAAGGTTCATTTTGCTAATATTAATGCTTTTATTTTTCTTGGACATTTTTTCAAATATATGTAACAAAATATTTGGTGCTTCTTCGAGTGGAAAAGAAAAAAAAGTACTAAAAAATGTTTCCCTTCTCACCTACACACACAAAATACCCTCTGCCTTTTGCATGCAGCTCTAAATGGCTCCTGAAGACCAAAACTTGCATCACAGGAGTAGCTCAGCCCAGACTGAATCTGACTGAAGGACACATGTAATTTTTCTTCAAAGGAGGTCTAAAATCAAGTTAGTATAGAGACAGACTTACCCTCTCTTTTACTGGAGTGGGTGGTCCTTCCAGGTCATGACCAAGGTACACCAGCAGCAGCATGCTGGAGCTACAAGAATTTTATTAAGTGATGCCAGGAAATGTTAAGGAATAGGTGATACACACTACTGTAAGATTTTGGGGGTTTAATACATAATGATACAGTAAAAAATTATTCAAAATATGTAAAACAGTTTGAGCTAGTCCTCAGCAAATTAGTATGATAAAAAAAAAATCTTCAACGGCTTCACAGAATTTTATATTTCTAGTGTCTATGTTTGCTGTGCTCAATTTGAAAAAAATTCTGCACAATTTATTGCTTGAATCTTCCAGCTGCATATTTGACTTCTATATCTAGGATCTAACAGACATCTTACCTGAGACAGACATGAGATATCCAGAATATTTATTATCAGAATCTATAAAACATTGGGGGGGGAGAGGGGAGGAAGTCTTTAAAGCAATGTGCAGACAATTGTAAAAAGGGTCTTTACTGTAGGTCGATGGGAAATTGTTTAAATTCAAAAATATTTCCTCATATCCCCTGAAGTTAGGCACTGTTATTTCTACTGAGTTTGTAAATTAAGGTGTAAAATCAGAGCTAGCTAAGATTGTCTTATTGTCTCCTCTAATTTGGAAAAGTAAAACTAGGCTAGAGAGAAACCCATAAAAGAGACTTTATGACTCTCTTCAAGGCTGACAGAGAAGCCAATGCTCCAATCCCTTCTCCCAGCCTCTTGCAATTACATTTCCGCAGGAAGAAAGAAAAGGAATTAGAAACAGGATCATGTAGCTTTAAATCATTTCTCATAGTTTTTGCCTTCTACTGAGCTTTTTTAACATGTTTCTCATATTGTTTAGTGTGACACAACAAAAAGCACAACTTGTTTGACCCTTCATCAATAAAAAATCATTTTGTTCTGACATCCTATAAGAATTTTTTGTGCATAAGCCTACTGAGCTGTAATGTCTCCTCCAACTGACAAGGAGCAAACACTGTAAACACATACAGTAAAGATCCCTTGCAGACACATTTCAGGCACTTCTGACAAAGCAATATTTAACATTAATACACCACAGCAACAGACAAGCATGTTCCACTGTGAAAAACAGTGACATTTACAAAGCTGAGAATTCTTCATCATCAAACTTTAAAGTTCCTGAGACACCAGGGATATCTTGGTTGGGTTATGATGCTTGTGTATATGAGCAGGTTTGACATTGTCCAAAAACTCATAAGAACACATAATGTGATTGTTACTACAATCCAAACCTGAGAGTGCATCAACATGGGCAGATTAGTGTCCTAGGGAAGAGCAGTGTGTTAATACATCTGACCTGACAGCACTAAAAAAGGCTGAAGACGTGAGATGATAAGAATACTTCTTCCTCCCCACCGCTACCTTGGAAACAGTGAAATCCAGGCACAAGCTTGCTAAAGGTCACGGTAATTGTTAGCAAATACTGTAGTAATGTATATGTGAAGGACAATTGTATTCTGGCACAAGAAGCATGTAGAAAATTTTGTTTATGCTTAGTGGAAAGAGAACTGCTGAATAAAGGTGCTGTATATTTTCAGCAGTAGTACTTGTATTCAATTTGCAATGTTCCTACTGTGCTACAAAAGCCTAATATGTCTTTAGTATGAAATTAGAATTTTAGTATTTGAATACCTACATAAATTCCAACTAAAATTCTGTTTAATTTCAAAACTGTGATTGTGTGGCAATCTTATTTAAACACATTTCTACTTTGACTACAGTTTTTCAAAGAACTATAACTCTAGTATCACATTCTTTAACATTAATTTAATTTTGCAGCTCTTCATAATCGTGATGTTCTATTATTATGTCTATTGTTAAGACCAGTAACGTGGGGAAACTAAGGAAAAATACCTTAATTAATTTTGGTCGTCCAGTGTGAGATGTTCAGGGCCATTTTCAGACTGCATAGCATTAAATCTATTTAGGGAAATTAAACAGTGGAAAATTTCAACTTCAAAAGTAAACAAAATCCGAAATATTTTGGCTCACAATTAAAATGCTTCAGTAATGAAATGCTACCATAATACCTCGGGCAGCTGTAGTCCATAATCTCACTGTTCCCATCTTCCTCTGCAGCACAGGCATTCTGAGCAAAACAGCAGCAGTAAGAAGAGGTTGCTTTATTATACAGTCCCCAACTGCAGTGTTGAAGAACATGTAGATTGGTTGGAGAATTCACCTCAAGAAATTGGAAAAAAAAAGGAGGAGATAATTCAAAGAGGGGCAAGGGAGACGGTGGGAATCAAAAATACAGTTCCTTAAAGATATTGTGGATGGCTACCTAAAATAAAATATTTTGGTTCTCAGGTATTTGATTTTAGGAAATACATATAGACAGCTGCTGCATATAAGACTAGCCTAGCTGACATTTTCGCCTTTTATTTTGTGAAAAAGAAAAAAGATAATGCAATTGATTTCATTGAGTATCTTCAGGACAAAATATTCTGCTTGATTTATATACTATTATCCAGTTTTTGTCCAGTAACTGGCAAATGTTAAATGTTTTATCAGTTGAGAACTGATATGACAGTTTTGCCATAGGGTTTCCCAGACCGCTTGCTCTGCGTAGCTGCATGAAAGTTTTAAGTGATCGTGACTAGGTGGAAATATTAACCTTCTTCATGCCAGATTAATTGCAACACTGATTAGAAGAATCAGCACACATCATAGGTATCAATGCTTTAGCAAAATTCACACCAAAACTAATTTCTGAATTCCTGATGCATTCCTTAGCTCTACTATTTTCAAGTAATAGGAGACTTTTTGCCCTGCTGCAGTAATACTTCACAAGATGGTAGTACAGTTCTAGATACTGTTCACATAGAGGGGAAGACAATCTATATGGAAGAGAGGAATATAGTGCTGCTACCTATTCATGTAGACCTTTAACAGTTCTCTATATTGCAAGCAGGTAAGTATGAATAAACCCTTAGGAATAAAATTAGACCTAGACTAATTTCCCCTCAAAGTACTTTAAAAACTCACGATGTACACAAGGCAAACTTTTTTTTCCCTTTCCAGTGGCTAAGGTCCTTTGTACCTTCAAACTCTGTGAAAAGAAATGTCAAACCAACTTTTGAAAACTTAATTTTGAAATAGGTCCAAACTCTTCAAATACACTTTCTAATCTAACTAAACTTTGTCTAATGAAAACTTTTCTCAACCATAAACAGTGGAGTTTAGAAAGCATCCTATGTATAAATGGTGGCTTTTATCTTTTTGTGTTTATACCAAAATTAAATGTAGGTGATTATATCAAAAGTGCCCTAAAACCACTTTTTATAACAGTATGGAAAAATTACATGGAATACTGGATAATTTTTGTGTTAAAAAACTTGGATTTCCCCTCTCTTATAAATTTTAAATCTTTTGAACTGAGCTGCTTGGTGAGCCAAAATACCATCTAGCCCTGCCATTTTCTTACTCTTTTCAGGGTCTGGTTTGGCTGCAGCTGGAGGCAGAGTATGGCATTACATGGCTCTTTTTTTGATCTAGTATGGTTGCTTTTTACAGTCTTAGATATTATATAACATGATAATTCTAATACAGTGTGATCTTTTCCAGTTCTAATGTAGGTGGATATTTCTTAGAGTCTAAAAAATAGAAATAATAAGATTTAATTTTTTAATTTTTTTTAACAGGTGTACTCAATAGAAATCCAACAGGAGCATGCATGGAAAGGGTATTCATTCCTACAAATTATGTCCCCGCAGTCTAGTCATGTTAAAATATTTTTTGCTGTCAGAATAATGACAGAGAAAATAGAAATGTAGATCTGAAATGTTAGAACAATGCTAGTAAGAAAATAAAACAAATCAAACAATTTTTTTTAAAAAACCAATAAATTAAAAGGAAGCTTGCATTCCTTGAATTACATAAAATACTATAATGACATGATGACAGTAAGACATGAAAGCATCTCTACTGAAGAGCAGAAGAAACAATGGAAGCAGCTGATACCAGACCAAACACAAAGAAGGAAGAAAAAAACTTACAGGAAAACTCAATTGCATTTGGATTAGCAAACCACAAATCAGAAAAATCTAAATATTAATAAAATTCAACCTACCCAAACTTCAGTTAGTAGAGAGGGAAGATAATTGTCCTGATTTTCAAGCTGTATTCTATGTTTCTGCACAAAAAAGGTAATGCCGTGTGCATGGGAAATGGTATTATGACGTGACTGGGTAGCACCTCTTCAGGAAGATGTAAATGTTTAAGTAGGGCATTACGCTGTGAGCTGGGGAGTTATTTTAAATTCTTCCGATAAAGAACATCATCAGAACTGAGCAGCTGCTTACCAGCCAGGTTGTTCTCAGATGCAAAAGTCCCAAATCATATCACTGGACTATAGTGATGTCACTTAAAAAATATTGCAGTTATTCCACAAGTACATGCTGGTGTGGCTTTGCATTTGAAGTAATATCATATTAGATGGAATGTTACAGAATGGTTATGCAACATATATTAGATTATGCATTAGTTTCAAGACTTCATTAAAATCATATTGCCATGAGGACCATGCTGATTACATGTACATAAAAAGTTTATTTGAACTTTGTATCTTGGTTAATCCTTATAGAAAATCTCTTCAGCTAGTTTTGGATGAGAGTGTAAGATTCCACTGCAAGCTATAACAGAGGCTAAGCTATTTCAGAGAAACCTAAATCCTTGTGATATTTAAAATTATTCTCAGAGTCTGACTAACCACTTCCCATGGAAGAAAAACTCTTGGCAAGCTCCTTTTTTCCCTCTCTCATGACATGATTCCATTCAGCATAAGGTTTAAGGATGAATGCAAGCATGAACCTGTAGGCTCTGAACTCCATGTTTGCCTACAAGACATGAAGGCACTCTGCACAGTACAATATAAATGAGCAGGTAAGTCCCTTTTTTTTTTCCTGTACAGATTAAAATAAACACTCCCAATAGAAGCTGAAATTCAGGTCTTTTGTTGAATTTAAAAACCCAAAGTGTGCAGTCTTCCTGTGGAATCAAATTCAGCGCCTGACATATATTCAGTCTTAGTTCAGATCTGGTTATTTTTGTTGGCAGAAGAATTGGTACTAAAATCATAGCACATTTCAGTTTTCTCATTCTATTCCAGCTTAGTGACTATCTAAAAGGATGTCCACATACAGTTCAATGAAAATTAATGGGTCAAGCTACAATGTCTCTGAAACTCCACTAGTCAGATCTCAAAACTATGTTTCAAACTAACTTCAGTGAATGCCTGAGGTACTGAGACACTAGTTTATTTGTTTAGGCAATAATTGTCCTTTGCCTCCAGAGAAGCCCTAAAATTGCTTCTATGTTTAGAATCAAGATTGGTCTGTTAAGGCTGCTTGTCACAAAGTTTCACCTCTTTTTAGAACTGTTTATTCCCACTACCCTATTTTCCAATTTAGTCCATTATGGAGTTTGATTGATGTATCTGCCTGACACAATATAGCAAGAACACTAGAATCCTTTATCAGATGCCTTAGGCAGTACAATTACTACTTAAGGGTTACAGTGACATTGTTTGTTAAAGGTTTATTGCCTGCCTTTCAGAACAAACATTATTATTTGTAGCTATTGGGTTTTTTACTGTCTCAGTCTGGGGGGGAAAGACTGTGTGAAAATACATTGATGTTAAAAATACTTAAGAGATGCACTCTCATCCCTTGGCAGACAACGTGACATTCTGCTGGAAGTTACTGCTCTTAGTGGTATTCGTGTACAGAGGTGAAATAGAAAAGTAGTTTCTAGTCTCTTTCGATTGACTAGAAGAAGGAATGATGAACCTCTTCAGTGATGGAAAATTGGGTATTATTGCTTTACAGCTAGGACTTCAACAGATGCTGTCTATTCAGGGGGAGAGCCAGAGCAATTACAGCCACTGAAAAATAGACTACAAAGGGGACTTGAGCAGTCATCTGGTCTATTTCTTCCCCAGGATATGATCAGCTCTAGCTGTGTTATCCTTGAAAATGTTTGTTTGGCTTGTACCTAAAGACCCTCCAGACCTGACATAACCCAAACTTCCCCATACAATCTCTTTTTGTGATTAACTACCCCAAACTCACTACCTAGTGGTTGAGAATGAATCTTCCTGTCTGCATTTCAGGTCTGCTCCTTTTTGCCACAGCCAGCATGGATATGTTTTGCAGCTCTTCATTGAGAAGCAGTGACAGCGTAACTTCTTTGGGAGACATGGTTCCATTCTTTTTCCTCTGTGCAACCGCCTGCAAGGACTACTGCAAAGTTTAGGAAACACAGATTAGGTGGAATGGAAAAGAGGTGGGAGAAGAGATAAAATCTTCTTTATGACTGAACAAGGTCCTTTAGTTCTCTTCATCCTGCTCATTCTACCCCTTTCAAGTTACAGTGACTTGTTCCTGCAGATAACTTCATATCTAAACATCTGGCTATGAGAGATGCAATAACATTTAACTCTCATTTAAACTAAAATCGTAGCCTTTGCAAATAATAAACTCAACAGCCAAAATAATAAAAAATTCACAGATGTATGCATATATGGCATGAAGCTGCCTTTACCAGAATTTTTTTTTTCTAGACAGTCATTAAATATCTGCAGCTATCCATTAATATTCTTTATTTTAATAGATTCTGGGAGTACCAACACTTTTATTACCAATTAAAAAATGTGCTAACAATCATATTCCATCAGTGTATTTATAATATAACAGTTATAAATTGACAGACTTCATATCAGGTTACCCAGCATTTACCAGCAGCCACTTGATTTGGTAGCTAGGAAATACATAAGTCTGTATTTCAATGCAAACTATTTAAACCTATAAGTGCTAAACTTTGACCCTGACCACTCTCAGGCACTATCATTGCCATTGTAGTAAAAGAAGATACTGTGTTCTTTGCTGTAGAATAATCCTAGAAAGTCTTTCTTAAACAACATAATAGGTTAGGCAAGAAAAGTTGTTTTTCAAGGCAACTAAAATCTATGGCAACTCCTATGCCACTGTCCAGTGCTTTCATATTGGTTTGGTCTGGTTTTTGGTGATTGTGACAAAATATAACACTTTTCTCATTGTGATGATTAATTTTAAAGTAACATGGCTTTGTTCCTACTACCAGAGGTTTTTTCAAGTCCTTTAAAATCTATGGCAACTCCTATGCCACTGTCCAGTGCTTTCATGTTGGTTTGGTCTGGTTTTTGGTGATTGTGACAAAATAAAACACTTTTCTCATTGTGGTGATTCATTTTAAAGTAACATGGCTTTGTTCCTACTACCAGAGGTTTTTTCAAGTCCTTTGTGGATTTCCTGTCTTAACATATCTTTGCTTCAAATTTCTTCTACTATGACACCCTTCTTCCTCACTCATTTCAGAAACTGGTTTTCAGTCCCTGTTTCTTCTCCCTGTGCCTCACACTTAACAGCACCCTACCTCACATGCTCTTCTCAGTCTCTGCCTCCATAATAAGGTTGGCCTTTTGGCCTTAAACCAGATTCCCATATTCTGCATTTTCATCATATCCATCAGAAGTGTTCCAGTTGTACATGAGGGGCACATAATTACTGAAATGTGTGTCCTACAATTTCATAATTAGGCTTCTTTCCTGAAATGACTGAAAAGATATTAAATGATAAAAAATGTTTAGACTTGGATATTAAATTTCTGTCCTTATTTCTTGAGACTTTCAATTTGCACCAACATCTCATATGGGACTTCTTCATTTGCTTGGATTTCCACACTTTGTACCTGTTGTAGCAAAGCAATCCAACAGAGGTCTGCTTCACTTGGTATCTCACCTGGTCTGACCAGCACAAGTAGGTATAAGATTCTGCTAAGAAAAAGAAATTTACATTAGCTGTTGTCAAAACCTTTCAAAAGTTCCTCACTTTCCCCACCAAAACTAAACCCTTGGTGAACATAAATAAAAACATGAACCTTTTCCATATGCACAATTTGCAGAAATAAAAGTGATGGACTGTTCTGCCAACCGATTTAAATCGGAATGGTTCGCTCAGAGGCATTAGAGTCTCCCTAAGGTGATAGAGCAGATAATGAGTTGGTCTCCACATTTGCAATACAGCTTTCAAATCAAATTCACTGGATAGAAAAATCTGCAGTGCCTTTTCTGTTCTTGCCTTAATTTTTTTCCTGCTATCTGATCATTCCACCGCAGTCAATGTGGTAACCTCCCAGCTGCAAACACTGAGATCAAAGGATGTGCTGTTGCCAAAAGCTGTTTGTTAACAAAACATTAGGATTTTTTGTTCAACAATTCCAGCTTTAGGTGACTGAATCTTTTAAGGTCTTCCAAGAAGCCTGAGTTTCTATTTAAATTGACGTATATCTGAGCTCTCACAGGTAGCCTAGTGTCTCTATTCATAGCTAAAACAAAAGCACATTTTTAACAAGAGGATTGTTTAATAACACCGGGACTTGTAGAAAACATCACTGTTGCTGAGAAAGGCTAGTCAGAATTTATTTTTCTTCCTAGATTTTTCTATGAAAGCTACCAGAAACAACAGTAGCAGGGAACCTACACTAAAGATGCATATAACTGTTATCTATACTAAATTTTATGCAAATTCATTTATCTTTATGAGTTTATTCCCGAAACACTATGCCAAATATTTTGAGTCAAATTTTTACTAGGAAACTCCTTCAGATTAAACATATCCACTTCATAAGAATTCTCAGCTGACTTCATGGGGGGTAACAAAACCTAGTTATTTTGTTAGGGATGTCTAAAAATACCAGTGATTCATAGAATCATAGCATATCCTGGGTTAGAAGGAACCCATTAGTACCATCAAATTCCAGTTCCTGGCCCTGCACAGTACAGCCCCAAGAATCATACCTTATGTCTAAAAGCGATGTTCAAATGCTTCTTGACAGGGTTGATGCTGTGACCACTTTGACTGGAATAGAATGTTTCTGTGCAGATTCCAAAATTACAGTTTAATCAATGGCAATAAAATTACATTTTATGTAAACCTGTCCTTTTATGCGTTTCAATTTCTAATGTTGTAAGATTTTCTACTTAAAAGTCACATGGGAATTCTGTGCCTTGAAAATATTCTATTTTAACCTTGAAGTAAAGCTAATAAAGCTGATGTACAGTCTTGCACATTCTACAAGTGTTTGTATTCTAGTTCAGATTCATTTGTTGTAAGTGTTGAACATAGGCAAATATATTATTTGCTCATATTTCAGTAATTATAAAATGGCACGAAAATTTAAACTGATGCAAAACCATGTCAATTATGATCTACGCATATATCCTCCAGAAATCAAAATAAATTTATCTTCTACTGGCAAGGAAAGCATAATAACACCACATTTAAGACAGGTGCTGTAAATATGACATAGGTAGCTTTGATTTTTCTTTGTATTTCCAGTAAAAACTGGTAGATTTTTGCCTGCAATTATATGAACTTCTGAAAGAATTCACATTAGATAAATGTAGGATTTATATTTCTGATGTACCATTTAGAACCTTTATGGATTCAGTTTGTGATCTCTAAGCTCATCTTCAACTGTTGATCCCCTCATAAACACTGGTCTTCAAAGGACTGTGTTTTGAAATAAGGATTATTCGACTATGGGTTCTGCTTCTGTACAAGTCATGGATCATCCTATGACCTTACCCACATTTTAGCAAAACTCATATTCTGGTCTTTCTAAAGAGATAATAATCACATCCTGCTAAGAACAGCTTAATTTTTTAGCTTGAAGTAAAGAGCACTCTAATACTGTTTCACTTGGTACTGTCTTTTTTTTTTTCATTTCAACTGTAATTCAACAGTGTTCTCAAAGCACCACAATTCAGTTTATTTGTGTTATTAGGACTCCTTCCACGTAGATTAGGATAATAAATTTTAGATGATCTGTTTTCAAAAGCAGAGATATTGCTGCCTAAATCTAACAGGGAGGAGAAACCTTGTAAAAAAGGAGAAACTCTTTTTTAAAAGGTCCTTTGTTTTAAGTGCTGACATAGTTATTAAAAAGGCTAAATTTATGTTCTTTAAATTTCCTTAGATATATTAGAACTTTATAAATTAAGTTCAGCGTTTCCAGGCATTCACCTATTTGTTTGTTGAGACTATTGTATACCATTTAGCAAAAGAAAGCACCATTTCTTACTCAATTGTCAATATGCTTCTGCTTTCTGAATTCACAGAAGATTTGAAAGTGGTTTGCTTTTACTGCTTCTGTTATTTTGGGAAGATTAATATTTGTGTGTATGTGTTAGGGTGGTAGTTATTGTATTAATTCTATAGTTGTTGTAATACAGTAGGATATTATAGTAAATACACATATAACCATATATACACGAGAATTATTTTTGCATTTTAATCATTGTTTAGTCTTTAATTAAGTCAAGCTTTTGCCCTTGAAAAATTACAACTGCAACAGATTTCTTGGCAAAAAGCCTTACCATGGGAAAAAAAAAGTACAAAGGTGATTGTCTGTTCTCTTAACTAATAATTTTGTTTCTGAAAAGGAAAACACAGTATCTTTAGCAGAACTGTGAGGAGTGGAAAACAGTTTCCGACCTTTCTCTGACTCTCTTTTAGGTCTAAGGGAAGTCTCCTCCACTGCCATGGTAGATAAAATGAAAGTAAAGGAATCCAAAATAGAAGTGTCAGCTAGTTCTTGTCAAGAAACTTGGGGGTTACAATGTTCCTGCTGGTGGGATTAGTATAGGATGTACATTAATAAAAAGTCCTCAATTTTCAATGCCTTCTGAGATAGTTTATATCTACTGATTCCTTTTTCTTTCCAAGGAGCAAAGGAAAGTGGATGTTCCTATGAAATTTACCTTAAAACTACAAACATATTCTTTGAACAGAATGTCTTCTCAGCCTTTGGAAATCAAGAGGCTTAATCTAGTTTTTGAACAATTTTCATAAAGTAGCTCTCATACTCAAGCATGTCTTTAGTTATGTCAGTGCTGCCTTCATTATGGCTGAAATTAAATAGCAATCAGATAGAGGGCCTTTATCAAGCTTCACACTCTGGCCAAACATGTATACATATTGAATTTCCTCTTTAAGGCCCATGAAGACATTTCATTATCTGTACTCTTTCCCCGCCTTCTTTGTAATCTATTAGAAATCAATGGATTACCTTGACAACAGCCACCTGAACTGGTAAGCTTTTCCTTGTAATTTGTTCTTTTCTGGTTCGGAGTTATAGGTTAGGGTCAAGCCATTCTGAGGCCAGAGTAGAGTGTAAAGAACACCCCCAATGGATTAGTCCTAATTTATTTGACCCAGGTGTTCCTGTAATTGTGACACACTGAAAAATTTCACAGTGCTTTAATGGCCCTTAAACTTACATTTCCACCTGCTCTTTCTGGCAGTGTGGTATTGCTCATGCTCCTTATGTTCCTTTGTTTATTTAGGTGTGTTTCTTTGTTTCTGTATCTAATTTAGCACATTTTAAAAAGGGGGGAATAGTAAAATTTAAAAGGCTGGTAGTGAGAGTTTCTCACATTACCACCACATGCACTACTAACACACAGGTGTTCACCAGAGGAACAGGTAAAGTACGGTGTGAATGATACCCATAATGAATATTTCCCCAGATGCAATTAAACATCTGTTATATACACTTTGTAGCTCATTTCTTCCCTGTATCACTATCAGAATAGGGTAAAACAGAACTCCCCAGGGATTTCCCTTAAACTTGTGTATATCCACCCATGTCTCTTTTGTTGGGGTGAAAGACAACCTCATTTTGCTAAACAACCTTGTATTTATGAACTTCAGCAGTAAGATCTTTCAGCATCTGACTCCAGAACCCGCTTAGTTATTCTGTGATCCATGCTCCAGAAGGCACCAGTCCTGCCACATTTTGAAGATTGTGCAAGCAGTTCATAATGTGATTGATGTGAACAATGATGCTTCCATCAAGAAAGCAAGGGAAGAAACCAGGCATGAAGAAAATTCAGGAAAAGAAAAGGTGAGGGTAGCAAGCTGAAGACTAAAACATCCACGTTAGATTGCTTTTCCATAATGACTGAGAACCAAAGGGCCTGGAAGAATCTGCTAGTCAGTGTCATACTGAGTAATATTGCAAAAAATAAGTATCTGTGTAATCTAACAGCTACTTGCAGCTGGCATACACTAGAATCTGCTTATTTGTAATGCTCTGTACCTGTTGCTTCCCCAAAATAGCAAAAAATTAGCAAGAATCAAGGTTATCATCTTACAGAGTTTCAAATACACATCAACTTATCCACTAAATTAGTTATGTCTTTTAATCTTAGTGCATTCTCTCAGATCTTTGGGGTGCAGTTTTGCTGTCATTCTCATTGAGAAAAATTTCTTCCATTAAGCCCAACTTGGACACTTTATAACAAACTCCAGTCTAACTGGTGGTTGATTCTTGCTTCAAATTGACCTTGACTGTACTTATATATGCTTTTGTTTTGCATTGTAGCCTCTCTGTTTTCAGCAGTATCTCACCACCCCATTCTTTTCAGGTGTAACCAGTACTGTATGTTGACTTTTAAATTCTGTCTCCATTGTATCGTCCCAAATCATTCCATTTCACATCTTTTGTTTTTCAGAAAACTGCCTTCTTCCTTCAACCTTCTTCAATTCAGCTGCTAACTGTTCATGAGGAGTTGTTGGCACTTGACGCTGCTAAATGCACGCAAGAATTTGCTTACAACTTCACCATGGCTGCATTTCAGCGCAGTAACTATTTATTACTTTACTGAGTTACATCTTCGCATTTATGAGTCTGAATTGACTGATGTCTGATGTAATAAAGAGTACCAAGCATGGATCAAGCATGTCTGACACTTGCACACTGTTATCAGTGGGCTAAGGAGTTTAACTCTAGATCATCCAAAGTCATGTCTTCCAATTCATCTGCTTAGTACCCAGTTTAAGAATACATTCAGAAGTGACCATGATTGTCTTCTTGTTTCATACTAAACATTGACCTGAAGATTTTTTTTCATTTCTATCACTATTTGCACTACAGTACACGTAACTTCAATAAATGTTACTGTTTCCTGAGTGTTATTGCTGTATGTTTTTTTCCTATTATACATCATAGGCTCCTCTGAAAGGAATCTTTCTAAAATTAATGAAAGCTTTTTCTAGTCCTATTTTCTTTCCTCTCTCTCTTCACCTCCCCTCAGTTTTTGCTGAAGTTGACATTGTGGCCTGTGGCCAGAAATTATGTGTATTTTTCCAACAAGTTCATATCGGTTTGGTCTTTTGATCTTGTAGCTTTCTGAAAGATGTAGCGGAAAAAACACTGAATGAGACGAAACACATGCAGAGATCTGCAAGTAAAAAAGTTACACATTTATTTTGGAATTCCTTGCTTATGGTTACTTCCTATAAACATAACCTCTGCCATCACGTGTACTTACATAAACGGAAGTGCAGGAGAGCAGAATCTACCTATCTGGCTAAAGGAAAAAATACCAACAACAATTGAGTATACCACAGCACAAGGTACAGTCCCATATTTCTTCTAGCACCAGGATTGGGTTGAGTTTTTTTCTCTGGTTTTGCAGTAAGCCAATGTGGACTTATGTAATAGCCAATAAAAGATACTAAGAAAGTCATCACATAGCAAGGAGCACATAATGTCATGAAATTACACACCTGCAGAGCATTCCACAGTTTTTTATATCAAGGAAAAAATGCTGGCAGGAGGGAAGTCTGTGAAAACTACAAGACTACATCAAACACCAGTTTTCACAGACAAGACTACATTAAACACCAGTCCTGTTCTCTGCTTCATTTGACAACTTTAGATTCTAGCGGTGAGCAGAGCAAAAGCAGAGTTAGATTTAGGAGATACTACCTAGATAGTAGTTATCATTCCCTTTTAAGAGATTGCATTTGGGTAACTTGGCAAGTAATACAGCAACACTGGAGCAGATCTGTAGAGTAGAAGAGTTGCTACTGAGGGTTTAATGCAAGTAATACATGCATTTCAGGATTTTCTATTACTTTATGAGTCTCAGAGCTGATCTCCTTCTCTGCCTACACATCTGAAGCTAGTGTATCTTCCAGAATTCATTGTACCTGAAAGGAACCTAGATCATGTTGGTCTGGGACCACCTTACAGAGCCAGCCAGAGCCCAGTGTGACTGAAGGTTCTTGAAAGTTATGCTGAAGTGTCCCTTTAATCCAGTTTATTGCATCAGTATGGAGATCTCCAGATAAAAGTGAAAACTTGTACTATAAATTAGAAATGGAAAAGAACAGAATAGCAACAGAAAGAGGACAGCTAAATGTAAAGACCTTGAACATGGGTTAGGAATTTAAGTATTTCAGCAAGTCAAAATTCACAAGGGTTTTTGGTTGGTTGGTTGGTGGTTTTTTAGAGGAAGCTGCATCATTTAAATAATTAGATGTTTTGTGAAAGTTTCTTGTCTCCTCCTTTTATTTTTGTAAGAGAATACATAAACCATGAAACTGACTTAGAAGGAAAAATGATTTTTAGCAGCGGTAATTTTCTGTTTCATTAGAACCTTTCTACATTTCCTCCCCAGAGCCTATTATTTTGACAAAAATGGGAAAGGGGGAGAAGAAAACAGAAGGCAGAAAAATAAAAACAATTTATTTGGGGGCTGGGGAAAATGTAAGCAGAACAAATTTCTGAAGAATGAAACAAAGATTTTTCCCTTTAAAAATGGTAGATCCTCCTCCTATCTTGAAACAACTGTTTTCATATTTTTACCATTTTGGACTCCTCAGGTTTTTAGACTGAGTGTGTTTGTTTGCAGGTGGGTGATGAGAGAGGGGGAGATTACATTTTATTGACATTCCTTGGCACATTAGTATATTTTTAATGCCCATAAGAAAGTAATCAGAGAACTTCCTTTCAATTGAACTGAAAACATTTTTGTTAGTAAATGACACGCTGAAAACCTGAATTAACTTCAATTTCATTTTCAGTAGTAACTCGGTAACAATTGACGTTTCATTTTTTTATATAATTTTTTAATATATTTTCACAATCAAGCTGACATATATCACTGCCTAATGTCTCAGATTTTTTCCCTTCAAACCATATTATCTTCTCTGACATATCACATCGCATTATTTAAAAGTGTATGAACCATTTAGTGAGTCATACTTTCAAGGGGCATTTACACTTTTACTGTTTTATTCACCAACTTCTGTATGTTTAACACTATAATCATCCTGATAATCAATTTCCAACGAGCACTAGCATTTCTAGAGTTTTAAATAATGTGTTCTTAAGCATAAACAAGTTATCTAAGGTAATTTTTGCAATGTGTTAAGTGTTCTCCCTGCACTATTGTCAAACTAAGTGCGTGCTGCTGAACAAGTTTTTCTGTTAGAATGAGGCTGCATGAAAAAGTGTCTATAAAGAAAAAAATTAATCTTCTGCAGTTTGTAAAACTTTGGCATTGCTGCATAAGACTCTCATAAATTCTATGCACTTGTATGATAGAGTTTTAGCATCATTAATTGTTGATTTAGACCAAAGAGGTCCATCCCCTTACAAATTATTATCCATATGTACAATTTGCTTGTACTGGTATCCGGGAGAGCTATTATTATATGTACTTTTTACTTTACAGCTCAAAGAAAGAAAAGAGAAGCTCACAGTTCATGCACACATACAGTTACAGATCTTGGCAGAAATTACCATTATCCTGCACCATGTATAAAGCTTTCACTGAGAGCTCCCTTCATCCAGTAAATGAAGATGAATGCTTATTAGGAAAAAAGGGCTTGCTGTGATCAACTTCCCAAAAATAATCAGAGTGAGGCACGCAACCTGAACATTAGGGCTCTTAATGGCTGCTTTGGAGTGAACTGAGGAAGGCTAAGGATCCTTGGCTGCTTGCACTGAGTCATAACTTTTTAAACAAGGCCCTAAGTCAGAGCTATCAGTCCTGTGGTACTGTTTTCCTGGCTCAAGATAAGCCTGTCTCTTTCTATCCCAGGCTTGGGCCTGTGATTTAACATCGCAATGACAGCAATTGCTAGCCCCAAAAACATCCTTAGCAACTCTCATCTAATACAAATCACTTATTCTTTGTGAAAGATGAGTGAGTCATGCAAGTAACAGACGGCACATTAAGAGTACATTGTTAAAGTGTGCTTTATTTAGTTATGTGGCATATAATGATGTGGGGTCAAATAATAATCTAATTTTTGTACGCTATCCTTTTTTTGTACATTGCCAGTGGACCACCCTGTATGATGAAGGAACTCACAATAACATACAGGATGCTTAACAGGATACTTACTGGAGAACATGAGGAAATTCATTATTCTTTTGCCACAATAGCTCTTTACGTGTTTTTAAAGTCCTTTTTGTGTTATATAAGAGACTTTGAAAGCTGTGCAGCAAAACTTTGTAAAATATCATTGGAAAAAAAGAAAACAGATGCAAACCCCATGCCATAAAATTAAATGAGCTTTTTTAGACAAAGTATAACATACCACTTAGCTATTAATTTTTACTTCTACATCATAAAAGCCTAAGGCTAACCCTTTATATATCTCAAAGCATAGTGAAGTTGGTTCCTGGAAGAAAAACCTTAAATTTGTTTTTGTTATATCAAGAAGTGTAATAGTGCCCTGATTAAAAAAACAAATACAACAACAAGATAACGCACTTTGAAATAACTCTCTGTATAAGGTGTATTTATTTTAAATAGTTAGCACAGTAGCTAGAAAAAGTGTTTTGCAAAAAAATTAAAATATCTCCCTCATAAAGTAAACCTGCAAGCAGAAAAGTAAGCAATAAACTCTGAGGTGTAGCTCTTCAGATTTTGAGCTGAAGTCCTCTCCATGAACATGGGATCACTACCTTATAATCAGATCAGAATTAAGGATCAACCCACCAAAATCAGGGATTATATCTTTGACGACAACAGGATCAGATTTTTTTATACAACATTTATTCTGTTGTTCGCATTCACTTTATTCACAGCGGTTTAACATTTGCTGAAAAGCAATGACACAAGAACTTGGAGGTAAACCTGCAAATGTGTTGATTTCAGCTTCCATACTAGAAAAATTTAAAGGTACAACCATATGTGTACACATTCATATATGTTTTGCACAGTATTGCATCAGCCCCTACCAGGACAGCTGCACAGGTGACATCCCTGTGACCCTGCAGAGGACCTGTGGCTTGAGTAGAACCCTGTAAAGATGTGAGTAGTCACCCTCAGTAATGCCAATTACAGGAACTGAGTCCTGGGGAAAAAGGGCAAATCTTCATTACTATGTCTCTTTAGGAAATGAAGTCTCACATTCGGTTATTCTTATCAGTGACCATCAGTGTCAGTGGTGGTACTGTGTGGAGATTGACAAGGTGTCTGCAGAAGGGTTCTAGAAGACGGAAATCAAGAAATTATAACACTTCTGTGGTATGGGGAGCTCTCTTCCCCCAAAGAACGTGGCAGGCTTTTCTTCCTTCCAGTGCAATTTTTATGGAACACATTTCTTTTTCATCTCATCTAATCTTTTATGAGCTGTCTCTTTGACCGATGACTATATTTAAATGACTCTTCAACATTCAGACCCGGCACAGTCGTGGTGAAAAGATGAATACTGACACGGTCAACACGGAAATCCAGCTCCTGCCATAGTAACCTCACATGTATTTCCCTCATGTACAAAATTTGCCATTCTCTTCCACACTCTTATCATCCTGCTGGACTAATAGTATAGAGTTGAATTTCTTTACAAATAATTTTTGATTCTCAAACTATAACCCTATGTATCTTAATATATGGAAACAATAAAGAAACTTCTTACCTCCGACATACTATTCAGTAATTGTTGACACTGCACCAACAGATCCATTTTACAGTATTAGTCTTGGACACATAGACCACTTCCTAATCTAGGCTGTAATTATTTGACTGATTGCTCCTTATGTTTCTCCCAAATGTGATGCTATCAGGATGTGGTGATAGGAATTTTCCTTCACAAGACCTAAGGACTTGGGTCCAAGAGCTGAATTTTTTCTGTCAGTCCTTTGGATAATTCCTGCAGCGGTCATTGAAGCAGTTCATTCTGTTTCAAAGAGCCACAGATATGATTGTAACACATATACCTGATATGAGCTTACCAAACTGATAATTTTTTCACTAAAAACTAAAAATGATAATATCATGAAGGTTTCTGAAAACATTAGTCGACTTACAGATCTCCATCCCAACTAAACATCCACCACAGATAGAGTCTGAGGGTCAACAAGGTTGTTTTGCAGCACGCACAACACTTCAGTTAGAATTTTAAAAAGTTCAGCGTTCCAGTATCATCATTAATGTTGGCTTTTATCATTGCTGACATGAACTAATGAAGTACTAAACTAGACTTGTACTAATTCATATTAATCAAATTGTCAGTTTGGACTGCTTAGCCTCTCTCCCATTTGATTTATAGGTCTCATAATTTTCTCCATTCACAAATTAAGACATATCAGTAGCATACTAAAACAGAGCTAAGAGTCAACTGGATAAATTCTTTAAAGTACTCTTTGTCATGATGTATTTTGTAGTTTTAGTTAAAGAAAAGCCATCTTGAAAGTCTCACTCTGAGCAGTCAAAACTGAGAAATCAGTTTAAACACTAAGATGGCATTAAGGAGGCTGGTGAAGGTCCATCCTTCACCCAGGTATTGCCTTGCTGGTATTTGGAACAAAGACCCAGACCTCCTGTCCATCAAGGCAAGGAAGGCTTATAATATTGTCTTACAGGCACATTAATAGAAAGTAAATATAATTTAAATCTTCTGAATATTTTACATAATATATAGTTACAAGACCAGAGTAAAGATTAAGGTTGATATTCATACCAGTAACTAACAATGGCTAATGACCATCCTTTTTATTTGCAGATGGGCATAGTTTTTGTCCAGATAGTCCTTCAAAGCAGGAGCCTAATTTATGGACCTACAGTTAAATTTGGAAAGACCCTAACTCTGTCCACTGAGTATAAGGGAGGCTGGCCTCTTAAACTAGACATCTAAAGACAGAGTATTCCTGTTATGTGAAATACTAGATACAGAAGGATCATGTCAGAGAGAATAAGTTCACTCATAAATCATAAGGATATTATCATGTAAAAATCCTATGAAGTTTGAATTCATGAACAAATGTGGACTCTGGTTGTTGGTTATACACTATCTTTTACACTCACTATTAATAAATAATTCATTAATATTTTGTAAACACAGTATTGGTTCTCAATAAGACTGTTCTGAACACATTTCCAAAGCATGTGGTGAGGCCAGTGGCACAATGTCAAGTCAATACATCACTCAGGAGTACTGAAAGAGACCTCTTATTCTATTATTACTCTCAAATTACACTACTCCAAAAGTTAGCTAATTAGCAGCCAACTATGACAATTTCATCCTGTGATGGTTTCCTGTCTGTGAAAGGATATCAGTTTAAGTACTGGTTACTAAGATTTAGTATTGTGTATCACAGAAGTGGGCTTCAAGGCACTTGCAGATTGTCTTCTTGAGAAGATACTAACTTGGCTTTAACACATGCAGCAGTTTTTGTAGCTTCATGGTAATTATTTATATTGGTAAGAGAAAAGATGGATGACGAATCTCAGTATAAAATAAAAACTGACACAAGCAAAAGGTAAAAGGAAAATCCAAGGTAGTCTGCTTTTTAGGCTGGAAATTCTATGCATGTGATATTGAAGGAGAAAGAGCAAAGGATGGTAGAATGAAAGAAGATTTTGAGGAAAGATGCAGAAAAATTAGATTAAATTATTTTAAAGAAAGTAGTAATTATATGAGAGAAATGGAAATTGGGTGGCAAGAAATACTACCTAGAAAAGACAGCAATAAGAGAAGGTACGTATTTCAGGAAGCTTCAAAATAGTAGTACAGATTGGTTTTTCCTACCCAGCTTTGTTGGAAAGATGACTGTACTGTCATTTGTTACTGAACAACAGCTTTTGTACTTTGTCAACAATGTAAACAAAAAATTATCTTTTTACGTGAATCACTGTCAGATATAGCAGATCACTGAAAAGAATCAACTGATTTTACTGTGAATAAAGTTATCAACCTCATCAAATAACAACACTGAGTTGTTACTGAGTTTAAGAACAATCATCAAGTTGAGTTTAAGAACAACAATCAAGTTTTTCTTGTTAGTAAATTTGGGCAATGGAAATAACTTTTAAATGAAGAATAGCTGAACATAAATTATACCTCTTCCCTGCCTTCTCATCACAGATGATGTTCCCTGTATTTCATTTATTGAATTATACAATTTACATTTGCAGAAAATTTTGTCCAAATTTTGTCTTCTGTATAATCAGTTAGTTTTTATAACAGTGATTAACGTCATGAAGAAACAGACTTGAATACATCTCTTATATCAGGTAGGTGAATTCTGATAGCTTGAATTTTATGGGCATTCCTGAAAAAATATTCTCTTTTTTGTTCACTTGACTTCTTTCAGTTTCTAAGCTGACTTAGAGCCAAAAGAGAAGCTTTGTCGATGTTGTCAATTTCATTTCTACTTTGAGTCAAGGCCACTAAAACACACAATTCCTGTATAACCCCATAATTTTTACTAGATTGAATTTTTTTTTCTGGTAATTTTGACTCTTTTTTGTAATGTTACTAAACTTATTATCTCATATAACAGAGGAAAGAGACGGTATGAGTCAGTCCAATTAGAAGCAGCATAAACCACCAGATTTTGGAATCTGTATATGGTCTTTTCTATATTTTATCACTTGTTTTGCAACAGTCCATCCTCAGTTTAATGTCAATGGCCATAAAAGAAAGAATGTTCAGACAGGAACATGAACATGATACTAAAAAAGTGGAGCTTTCCATGTTGTTTATTGAGGAATACTAAAAGCAACTCACTGAGTTTTCAAGAATTCACAAATTTGTGAAAACTTGTTTACCTTTGCATTTTTTTATAAGTAATGCTAAACTTTTGGCTCCTTACTTGATGGATATCAGAGCTGGAAGTTCTGTTTATGCACTTTTTAATCATCTGATCATTTTAAATTTTGTTGCTGTTTTTTCAATTATTTCTCTCAAAACTTTATAAAGCTGATTAGATATGTGATTTCCTAATAGCTATCATTTAATACCATAGCATATATCTTACCTCTGGTGTCCATTACGGCAGCGTGTCCAAAAAACATCCCTTTAGTTGTCTCTGCTGGGAAGCAGATAAGGCTTGACAAATAGAGGTTGCCAACAATCCTTTGAGTAGGTTTAGTTGTGATTAAATCTCCAAGTACAATTATTTTTAATGTAAGCAGCTGAACTGTCCAAAAAAAGGGAGTAGGACCGAATACTGGTCTCCTCTTGTGCAGTCAAACGTGATGGCGAGGGTTGACTCAAAAGCTGTAAGCCTGATGTGCCCAGGTTGCACTGAGCAGTTTTTCACATTGCACACATGAATGGATCATGTAGCTTGCTCCACACTTACCTAGACTGTTGAAGCCCATTCAGTTCAGTTTGTATAGTTGTTTCTGTCTAATGAAGACTGTCTAATTAATATTCTTTATCTTTCCAGCCTTTGGCCTTTATTCAAACTAGTATCTAAGCCACCTTGGACTTAGTAGAAGCCAGCTGACATACTTACTGAGTCTAATTTTTGCCTATCTGAAGTTTTAGACTATTTTGAGACCATAGTACAATAATAAATATGAGTAGTAAAAATCATAATTAATTCATCAGTCAGTACCAGCTTGAAGGGCAAACCAATAAAATCTATTTTCCTGACATCTCTAATTTTTTGCTTCAGTTACTATTTTTAACATATGTCATTTGCCAAGCTACTGGATATTTCCAATTAAAGAAGCAGTCAAATAGGCTAAAGAGCTTGTTAGCTAATGTGTGATGATCAGCCATATACAAAGCCTAGGAAAAGCAAGTGGCTTTCATTATTTCCAGTAGCAATTGAAAGTTATAGGATTAAAGAAATTGATTCCAATTATTTAGGATCCCATTCCAAGTCCATATAATAAATCAAACCATAAGTGGCATCGGCCTCACTAAAATATAGCAATCACACCTTTACCACAGAAGAATATGTACTTAGCCATTGGCAATTTCTTTTTTCAGGGGGAATTTCAGGAATTCCAGCTACTTGTAGAAAGTCCGGCCATGTGGTCATAAATAGCATTTTCTGACATGTAAACTTTGGATGACTAAGATTTGGTTATAAAATAACATAACACTCCATATTGGGAAATCTTTTTATAGTTGAGTGGTTCTTTTTATTCTCTATATATCAGCTTCCTAATGGCTTTTCAACAGTTTGAGCCATTTTCTAGAATAACCACAGCTGCTTCACATTAGTTATGGGATTTTGTTGCTAAGAGACCTTCTGCTTGCTAAGTCTCACTAGATCCTTAAACTATATTTTTTTGTTGTTGATTGCATATTCACAGCAAAACACTATTAAAAATGAGAGTTGGTATAACTTTTACCTCCAAACTTGTTCAAAAGCTGTGGAAACTTTCAAACTGCTAATAGCATGCTGTCTTAGGTGATGCTGTCTCAGTCCTATTGACTAAGCAAGTCACTCTTCTGAAGCCTCCAGTATGCTTTATATTGTCTTTTCTTCACTGCACATTTCACAGAGCTGAATTTTGTATTTGTTTTACTGTTTTGACAATAATCGTGATTACATCAACAAGCATATTTAAAAACGGAATCCACGAAATTTAGCAGTTCACAGGGAATGGGAGGTAACTTCTACAGGAAGGGAACAGGACATATCTGAAAGCAGAAAGGGCTCATGGAATCAGTTTACTCGCGTTCTGTTCACTGAGCAGTCCCTTCCATTCAAGTGGTGTATACATTATTGTTCTGTGCTACTATCTAGGTCTGACCATTGGTTTCATTACTTGTACCATGAGGAAACAAGGTAAAAATGAACAGCAACTGGGTCCCAGAAGGAAAAATTAAACAGTAAACTGGCTCATGGAGAGTGAAGAGAGAGGAGTAAGTGATAGGCAGAAGTGGGTAAGGACTTACAGGAATACGTGCGTCAGAAATGTAACCAGGCATAGACCAGTCATGAGAGTGATTCACAGTATATACCTAAACAATACTCAAATGTTGAAATGATTTTTAGTTTCATGACAACCCAGGTCTCCACATCAGCTGGGCAGGGATGGTGACTTTCAGCTGAAAAATTAGATGATATGTGAGACAGAGATGCCAGCTCTCAGTTCAGGTGATGGAGAGCAGAGGCAGGTGATCTGGGAGCAGAATTGCTCCCAGGATAGGAAAAGAAACAGCACATGGGGCTTCTCTGGATAACAGTTCCCAGGAAGAGGAATGGGTTGGCAAAATTACAATTATCATAATGCTGGAGCTTTTTGTTTTAGTTTTTACATTCCACTACTGAAGATATGGGTTTGTGGTTCCAGAGTCACAGCACAAAACCCATTTCCTTTTCGTGTTCCTTTTCTTCTTGACTAAATGACTGGTAACAAGGGATTAATTATCAGGTGGCTGGGGAACACCAACAGAGGGTACTTGAGAGGAATGTCCAGCTGGCAGCTGTAGACAGAGTAAGATGAAAAAGTTAATGTAATTCAAAATCATTTTATATAGGAATAACTTGAAGTAATATTGCAATTAGGAAATAAATTGTTTAGAAATTAAGTACAAACAAGAAAAATCAGTGGGTTTTATGATGAAGCAGTCTGGCAGGCTGAGCCCTCATACCCATATTTTTGGTTCTATCCAATGAACTATATCAATGAATGAGAGATAAAACATTTTTTATACACAATTTTAAGACTCCAGAGAGTTGAATGATGTAGTGTTTAAGTGTCTTATTGTTTGCTGCTGAAGCCATGTTCTTGGAAAAAAATTTCAAAGGTTTGGCATGACTAGGAAAGAGAAAAAAACAGAGAGTAAAAGTCAAATATACTTACTACCATTTAATTACAAAGGAAAGAATTTGATTAAACATTAAACAAGACTCTCTAGTGGTAAAGACTGTGAAGCATATTCCACATAGGTAGAGCAGAGTCTCCACTGAGTTTTCACAGAATCAGAGAACCATAGTATATGCTGAGTTTTAGGGGATCCACAAGGATCATCAAATCCAGCTCCTGGCCCTGCACAGGACCATCCCCAAGAATCATACCATGGGCCTGAGAGTATCATCCAAGTACTTCTTGAGCTCTTTCATGTTTGGTGCTGTGACCACTTCCCTGGGGAGCCTGTTCCAGTACCTAAGGACCCTCTCTGGGTGAAGAACCTTTTTCTGATATCCAAACTCAACCTCCCCTGACACAACTTCAAGCCATTCCCTCGGGTCCTGTGACTGATCACCACAGAGAAGTGATCAGTGTCTGTCCCTCCTCTTCCCCTCAGGAGGAAGTTGTAGACTGCCATAAGGTCTCACCTCAGTCTCCTCTTCTCCAGGCTGAACAGACCGAGTGACCTCAGCCAACTCCTCATACGGTTTCCCCTCAAGGCCCTTCACCATCTTCATTGCTCTCCTTCAGATGCTAACAGCTTAATATTGTTTATATATTGCAGTGCCCACAATATTCACAATTCACTGCACATGATATTCAAGGTAAGGCCACACCAGTGCAGAGCAGAGTGGGACAATCCCCTCCCTCAAGCAGCTGGCGATGCTTTGCCTGATGCTCCCCATGACACAGTTGACCCTCCTGGCTGCCAGGGCACTGCTGACTCATATTCAACTTGCCATCGACCAGGATCCCCAGGTCCCTTTCCACGACACTACTTTCTATCATCTCATTCCCCAGCCTGTACGTACATTCAGGGTTGCCCCATCCCGGGTGCAGAATCTGGCACTTTGCCTTGTTGCACTTCATGTGGTTGGTGATTGTCCAGCCCTCTAATTTGTCAAGGTCTCTCTGCAGGGCCTCACTGCCTTCAGGGAGTCAACAGCTTCTCCCAGTTTTGTGGCATCTGCAAACTTGCTTAGTATCCCTTTCAGTCCTATGTCCAAGTCATTTATGAAGATGTTGAAGAGCACAGGGACTAAGATGGAGCCCTGTGGAACCCCACTACTGACAGGTCACTAGTCTCTCAGAATAAGTTTGACAAAAATCTCTTGGTGACAATGGTGTAGCAGGTGCTGCCTTGCAGGAGAGGAACAACCTTCTTCAACAGCGCATGATACTATTTCAGCCCCCAGACAGAATTTCTTGTGGTCCAGGAAGAGAAACCCTTAAATGAGACTCTGAAATCTACAGGGTTTTACAGTTCTCACTTATCTGGAAAAAGTATCACTCCTGGGCTGATCTCAAGTGTTATGGTAGAGGTAATCTGTGCATGTAAACATGAGTTGAGAATGTGCATGTTAATTAACTGCAGGTACTGTATGCAATTGAAAACAGTGGAGTAGGTATTATCAATGTAAAATTAGAAGGTCAAAGCATATCACAGCCCTTATAAAAATTAAAGGTAATGTTTGACATTAAGTAGTGATTTTCCATTCTAGTGCAATATTTGCTATGTTCATGGGAAGAAAATGGTAAAATCTTAATTCTTTTCTTAAAAAAAAACCTACGCTGTTTTTAATTGTAAATATGAATCCATGGATTCCTAATTCCTGGATGAATTACACAGTATTTGGCTATGCTATGATATGTAACGTTGAAATATGAACTCAAGATTAATCGAGCCTAGAATAAGGTTTCAACCACTAGGGAACATGATACTTTTGTAAAAATAGGCTTGTGATTCAGATAGTGATATTTTCACTGTATTGTTTATTTGTTATGTCTGACAGTGAGATTTGCCTTTTAGAAGAAAAGCTACAAACTTTTCCTGCCATGGGACTACATAGCCTTAGGCCCAGTCTTAGAAAGATTTATGCTTGAATAACATGAGTAATCTCACTGGGATTTAAACATAATACTGAATTTACAAAATTGGTGCACGTGGCCAGTGAGTGGGATTACAGTCCAGAATACGGAAGGAAAAATGTAACATAGCATTAGTGTTTTGTGGAGCACAATGAAAAGTTTGTATCTCTGCTGCAAGGAACTTATGTTCAAGACAAGATAACCTGGAATTCAGTAAAAAACAGGGATCACAAAGTGGAACGACTATTAAAAGAAACCCTTGGTTTTAACCTTACTTATAAAAATTTAAAATATATTCAGGCATTGAATGATTTTATTGTCAATCATGTGCCATCTAAGTGACACGCATGAGAGTTGACAGGTGAGCTCATCAGTGTGGATGATGTGAGACTAACTTTGATGGTTTCTAAGAATCCATTTCCTATACTCTTGGCACAGATTGCCTAAACTGGAACATTCAAGCAGTGCATAAACATCCTTATCTGTAGAAAAAAGGTCTAAATTTTCTTTGAACGTTGTCAGCATAATAATGAAATGTCCAACTATACCCACACGCATCCAAAAGAGAGAGCATAAAATATCAGAAATGTGACTTTATTTTTAAAATTTTATTCCTCTGATCACACTGAACTTGAAAACTTCTTCCTTGTCATTAAGTTATTCTGGAAAAATACTTAGAAATAACTGCATATTATTGCTCAAAATGTCAGTAACTAGAGCAACATTTTAAAAACTATAAATGAAAAATAATAGTATCACCCATACTCATATTTATTTGAATCTGAAGATTTCCTTCATGGTACACAATAGACACAATTTAAACATAGTATAAAAGGACTAAAAAACTTTTTTCACAAACAGATTTATGTCTCATTTTGCTATGTCTGTAAACATCATATGACTGAAAAGAGGCAGCCATGAAATATTTAGCAATTAAGAGCTGAATTCCCTCTTTTGCTGAAAGGGAGGGTCTCTCTGATGCCAATTAGATCTCCACAGGAAAAACTAGAAAATTTTTGCCCATTATATTTAAAAAAGAGCTCCAGCAATAAATATTACCTTTTCCCATAACAACTCAAGTACACAGGTTGATGCTGGAAGCAGCATTTTCAACTGTGATAGGGAAGTTTATTCTTTCCTGTTGCACAAAATTTAAGTCATCATTAACACTGTTACTCCAGATAGAAAAAAATTTAACAGCTCCATAATAAAAATTTCTTAATAACCCTGTTGTTGGTGGCAAATGAACTATGCTATTTCTGCATATTTCTGTGGTCTAAATTGCCAGTTGTAAAATACACTTAAAAATTTTTAAAACTTCTTTTTCCTTTAGTTACAGAAATTACTGTGAGGAAACCTGCAGCTTTCGAAATAAAAGAATCAATTGCTATCTCATAATTTGTAACATTTTTGCAGGTCTCTATAAAAGGTTAAACTGCTTGTAACTGATTGTTTTGTCATACTAGCAATCTTAGTTTTCCTTCTTCCTCAAAACTGACCTGAACAGCTTTAAGTTTTGAGACTTCAAGGCAGAGAGTTAATAGTACTTCTGACAAAACTACAAACATATAGGATTAGGGAATTTTTTGGTTTTTACAGAAGAATTAAGAAATGTGAAAGCTCTGAATTCAAGAAGAACCTTTCCACTATACAGTAACTTCTAAACACCAGGACAACCTTTTGTATAAACTTGAGAATGTAAAGAATGAATTCATTTATATTAAGTCAGTGCATAAACATGCATGCTCACTTTCTGTTGCTCTATTCACAAAATTTCTTTCTTAACCTAGGTCAGCTGGGAGACTGGAAGTTTACAAAGTTTTTGGTCATCTTTTCAAACAATAGTAAGCATGATGACAGGAACTGAAAAGATGGCAAATAATCATAACAGACGTCATTATGTGTCACTGGCATCCTCCAGATGGGACACGGATCTCACTGTCCTAGATGCTGTCAGCAGGATAAGAGTGGGTTTACCTCTTTCTCCAAGGGACACCGGGAGAGCATCATGTGGTATTTACACTGTTATGCAACTTAAAAAAGGCTTCATTGCTTGTTAGGGTTTAAAGTAAGAAAGTAATTACGTGAAATAATTGAGGGAGGGAGGACTGAGATGGTGAAATATTAGGCAGCAATTCTCTTGAAGTAAGGAATTAAGCTAAAAACATGTCAAAATATATGAAAATATATCTCTTTCATATTTCCATCCCATTGTTATTCATTTGTTCTTATAAAGATAGAAATTTTCCTTTTTTTACCAGCGGTATGAAAAGAAAAATTAAAACCAGAGTTTTAAAAGCTAAAATTACAGCCAGATACCTTTTAATAGTACCCTTACTGTTGCTGTTTACATTGTTTAAGAACCTTCAGCTATTTGCATTCCATTTTAATTGGAGAGAAATCAGAGCAAATCCTGTCTGAGCAGCTTTTCGGTCTGCATAGAAAATAACAAGTTAGAAATCTTTTTCTAATATGTCATGCTACAGAAACATGTTGAGCTCATACCATGTTACAGCTGAATGCCAAGAAAAGAAAATGTGTATCATATACATTTGAGTTCTTTGGTTTTCAAGAAACCACAAAACTTTCTCTGAGGTTTTATTGTTGTTGTTGTTTTGAAAGTTAAGTATCCACAGCAGTATTTCTTCATGGAAATTACTTCCAACCATCACAAAGTTAGAGTTTCTGGACTTTGTGCATTTGTATTCGATAACAGTACCCAAATCATTTTAGAAAGCATGCCTGCCCAGGGAAGCATTTCCACTATAAAGGAAAAGGTTTACTCTTTATCATCTAGGTTTAATGGACGTTAGAGGAGAAGAAATGTATGTTATGCACAAGGAAAATAGTACATTAACATTGTGCTCTCCATCTTCTGTGTTGAGCACAGTACTACTATAAATCGCAGGATTAGAAGATCTGAAAATAATCTTACTAAATTTCTCCCTATTCTCCAGTGTTGATTGGCTTATAAAAAGGTTGTTCATAGCCTAAAAGCAGGAAAACTTATAGTTTCCTACATTTTGCTGGTACAACTGATAAAAGTGTGACCACAAATTTCTTATTTCAAGGAAGTTGAGAGTTAATTAGGTTCTATAGTAAGTCTAAATAGATTGCTATAGCTGGGTTCAGATGAAGGAAAATAACAAAATAGCTCACAATGAGTTATCAGTACTGCAAAATATTTTCACTCCAAAACAAACTTTCAGGACAAGGTCTTTATCTTATCATAAAATACAAACAGTTTATTGTATTAATTTGTGTTGTTTCTGTAGTGAGACAAGTCTGTGGAAAACTAGAACCTTGCTTCTAAAAGGAGGACTAAGGGTAAACTTGGAACAGACAAACAGCTTATTTGAGCTTTTTTCTCGTCTAAATACAGGTACTGTTTTGAGACAAGCATTCTTAAATTATTTTCTGTAAATTGAATAAAATTTTAGGTAAATATTTACACAGAACTTAATGACAAAGGTGAGCTATGCAAGTAGAGTAATTAAGACTGAAAAACTACCAACGTAATCTTCAGAAATATTCTCAAGAATTGATACTGGAGGACACTAGCCCCACAACAAATTATGTTCTGTTGACAGTTAATAGAAACAAGGACTTGAATAATAATCCTTCTAAACCTATGACCACAAATCAGAAATCTTATTTAAAATTTAAATAATGAAATAAAACACCTATATAAATTTTTCAAGGCACTGTCTTTCCCAGACAGTCAAAAATATGAACTGACAGTTTTTGTAAAAGATTCAAGTGATGCAACCTTATAAGAGTGGAGGGGAAGAAGTAGAAGAGAGGAAAATAGTACAAAATCTGAGAAAATACATTTTAAAGAAGTTCTGGTAAAGACAGGGTAATAACAACATTCATTGTATGTTCATTCAAATTCTTCATGATTGCCTTTAAATAAATTTCATAAAGCAAATGTGTTAAAGGCTAAATTAGAAGACACTTCAGAGAACCCTGCAAACGTACTTTCTCTGAAAGTCTAGCCTATTTGAAACCATTTTGTTTGATTCATAATCAGCCGCATATTGAGATTTAAAAGGCTTTGTGAAAGTTATCTGATCCTAAAATATTAAATTTTTCCCCCTTACATTTACAAGTAGTTACTTCTCATGTCACTTGTATTCCTGAAACACTTAAACTCCTTTTAAAATGTTATTGAGACTCCAGAGAAGAGCTAGAACAGAACATCCTTGTTAAGTTGCTGATACGTTACAAGGAAAAATTATGCCTTTTCTGTGACAATAATATTACTAAAAATAGAAAAAAATATATAGTCAACCTCCTTTATTTCCTCTTTTGTACAAAATTAGAATTTAAATAATTTTTTTTATTATGTGATGATTTGTCAAAGAAATCATTGAACTTTTTTTCTTTAACTTCAAACTCATAATGTGATCCTACTAAAGTTAATAGGATAATTCCTACGGAATGCAGTGCATTAAGGCTAAAATAATTGACATCATTTGTGATTCACTACGGGAGAAAAAAAGGCATAGATGTCTGTGACCCCATAGTTCTCAAACTGTTCAGGACTTGTCTGAAGTCAGGGCAGTCTGTGAGTAGAACAGGATTTTGCCCATTAGAGTGTAGAGGGTAGCCAAAGCACAAATTAAAATACTCTTTGTTTTGTTACTTAACATTAATTTGCAATAAAGTTAAATATTTCGAATTAACTTGATACTTACTGTGGGGCTTTTAGACTCCTCATTATCAGCTAAAAATGCACTGTATTTTCAAACTCTTTGTTTGCAATAGCTAGCGTCATTAGATGGTCAAAGAGAATCAGTTACACCATTGGGTTTATTGTAAAAAGGTTGATCAAAAGACAATGTCAGATTTTTGTCACTTAGTATTATAATGGAACATTAAATTCAGTCATGTAACACAAGAAATTGCAAACTGGAGTTCAGCTGTGATGAGTAAAGTGTGTTTTATAAATAAATAAGTATGGTGAATAATGCATCTTAGTTGGGTAATAATCACTTCACTGGTGATAAATCCCATATTATATTTCTTAATAGGCTGCTAACAGCTTCAAGTTAACGACCTATTTTCAAAGCTATTTCTTAAAAAAAGTAAATGGTGATCTGCCTTCTGCAGAGTTGCTTACGGAAAAGAAAATACGTGATGCCAAATATTTTTAGAAACATGACTAATGGATAACCCTAATCCTTGCCCTCAAAACAGTCTGAGAGTCTCAAAAAAGTGTTGAGTATCTATGATCTAAAAATCAGGTTTCTCTGATAATTCTGATTTTCCCTTATCATTTCTCTTTTGAAATTTTAGAACAGTGGAAGGAAAATAAATGTGGTATCTTTGAGATAAGACTACCAGTCTACCCTTTAATTCAAGGGTCCAGATGCTGATATGCCAACAACAGTCTACAGAAGCCAGAAGTGTAAACAATTATATGATTTGTTAAATACTTGCTTTGCCCTTTATTATGTTACTGTACAAGTCTGCCTCTTGTACTGCTACAAGTTTTCCATAGTTCTCTTTGCAAATAAAATTGGCAGATCTGCCAGAATGTCGTGATTTCCCTACTAATACATTTAGCTTGGATTTAGCTTGAAGTCACGTACAATATCTTCAATTTCTCCTGTTGAGTGCAGACATAAATGTTTAAGACTCCCCAAGGATGGTGAGAGACACTGGAAGGAAACACAATGGCTATGAAGATGATGAAAATATTGGAGATCAGCCAACATAGATAATAAATAACATAAAAGAAAGATCCTGTTCTCTAATGTTCCCTGAGAGCTATTCTAAACACTACTTATGTCAGCCAATTGGCCTGGTAGTGGAAAGAGGATTCACATTGTCTGGATGCATCAAGTAAATAAAGAGTATCATCTGGAATGACCATCTTTTCTTTGTGATGTTTCATAGAGAAATTTAATTCTAAACACTTAGATCTCCTCGCATTTGGCTTTGTTACATTCATAAACATAAATTAAGCACCTGTTTCTTACACTTTCCCTAGAGGCTGCTCTAGGGAATGAAGTACAGGTGGATCTAGCATCTTCAGCTTTAACAGTTTGCTGGCTAGTACAGGGCAGGAGATTAGAAAGCCCTCAGAGACAGGCTGTGGATGTGCTCAGTGACAGGCAACTGAGCTCCCAAGCTCTCTCTCCACATTAGACAGGGCAGGATTCAGACAGAGCAGAAGCAAGGAAATCAAGTAACTTTCAAAGCTCACTAGGGATTAATGTGAATTCTTTTACATCAAGCATACTGTAGCAAAATACTTCTCTTTCAATTAATTAGTAAAATTCTTATTTGAGAAAATTCTAGCATCAGCTTTACTGATTTGCAATTTTCCTGAGTTCTGTTTGATTTTTGTTACAGTGTATGGGAAGACTCTACTGTCAAAGAATATGAAAATAAAAAAAAATAAAAAAAAAATAAAAAATAAAAAATAAAAAATAAAACACCACTTCAGTTTAAGTCTTCACTGCTTCTGGGAACTGCATTCTTAGTTCCTATGTTAATAAAAATAGGATATGCAAAATTCAAGTTTTTCCTTACAAATGTAATTTTTCTACAGTGCAGAACTCTGAACAAAATACATTTTTGTATTCTATGTAACAGAATCATCTGCTGTTTATTCAATTGACTTTTTCACTAGGTCTCTTTAATGAGCAAATTAAAACTTTACTTTCCTCAGTAAGCCTACTTTTCTAAGGCACCTTAAGAAACTGCATTTAGTTTCATATTATAAGGTTTAAGGATCAAAATCTTAACTTTTTTCTTGACTAGCTGATATGATTGACACTACAACAGTCTTATCTCCAGTAGGACTTTAATGTGGGTTAATCATCATATTTTATCTTAGTCTGGATAAGGTAATCTTTTCTTTCTCTTCGGAAGTTGCAGTTTACAGGTTTCTTACTGAGAAAGGAAGCTGAGAAATGCTCAGACCAGGATACTGCTTTGGAGTAAGTCTGCTCAAACAGAAGTAATAGTCTTTCAGTAGAGTGACAATAGATGAGCATTAGTGCTTGAGTAAAGGAGATTATATATATTAGAGAAGAAATTGAATCTTTACTACTTTGAGAAGGTACAAACTGGAGATGAACTGGAGTTCTGGATTTTGAGAGAAGGTGAGACATGCTAGATAGAAGTAATTTATCTCGAATTTCTTACTCCCTGAAGATCTCTTAATAGTGGATTACAAGGTCCCATCTGACTTTTGGGTTGACTTGAACTCACAACTACAAAAACTTCATTTTGAAGGGACAGTTTTACTCTCTGAATTTCTCTAAATGAATGTAGAGATGTGACCCTGAGGAATGGTTTGTGGTATTGGGGTCTCAATGTCAGCTGTTGCTCAGTGTCGAGTAATAAATCACACAAAGAGAAAGGACACACAGCCTCTACAGAGGTGGTAGAAATCAGTGCCGCACAGGCTGGAAACCTTCTGATTTGAACTGGAAACAGAACCTGTTAGCTTCCTAAAAGGAAATACTGTGCATAGACTTGCCCACTGGATGACTTCACTAAAATACTAAACTAATATAATCAGAAACATTTAACTATAATATCTGCAGAGCTCATTGATAGTACAGACTTCCCAGCTCTAAATGTGTTTTGCATTTGCTTAAGGTTTGAAATAATCGGGCCTGGTCTTAATTGTGCTAGTGCAACAACAAGTCAAGTTGTTTCACTGTCTTAAAATACTGTTAAAGAAATTTAACTGTCTGATTGTGTTACTGTATAGTCTTTAAACCTACAGAGGGAGAAAGAATTAATCAAATTATTGTCTTATAAATAATGGGAAACACTTGTTCGTGGCCATGCAGGCCTTACTGATTGAAACTTTGCAATTGCTCTGGAGGAGTTTTTTTAGATGAGGTGCTGAGGGTTCACATTTGCTGTGGACCAACCTGTTATCCTACTGCTGAGCACCAGATAGGGAAGGAGACGCTGATATCTACAGCTCAAATCCCAACCTTTCAGAAACAACGTCACCAAAAAGACATCTGTTAGTGTCAGTTCTGTGTTTGTTTCTGATATTTATAACTCAAGAAAAAAGTGTGTTGTAATTTAAGGTATTAGACAGAAGGGCAACAAAAGAAGGGTTAAAAAGATGGGACCCTTAGAAGTAAGACTTTGAAAAGCTAGCAATCTCCAGTATAGAGGAAAAAAACCTGAAGGAGAATATGATTTGGGTTCACAAAGTAATTTATTTATTGTAAGTTAAGCAGAGAACTATTATTCAGTCTGGGTAAGTGCGCTTCATGAAACTAGTATACAGTTGGTTTAAACCAGTAAAAGGGATTATTTTCTCAGCAGGTTTGGAAATTTTGGAGCCTATCATCAAAGGAGGTTGTGGACACAGAGAGTCAAAGGATGTCCAACAAATTCTTTAGAGGAAAACAGATCCATAAATGGATTCCAAAATTACTGGGAAGGATGTTCCCTCTAATATTGCAAGTGCATCAATCAGGAATGCTAGATAAGCACAAGTTAAAAGAATTGCATGAAGTGGTCAGCCTTGTTATCTCTTCTCAAACACCCCATATTGCTACTTTTTGAGACAGCATATAATTCTGGGTGGACCACTAGCCTAACCCAGTAGAGCACTTCAGTTGGCTCTTCAATGGTCTTTGGACATGACTGAAAGTGGACAACTGATGTGACAAGTGTTGTAAAACTGAACTGAAAGAGAAAACTGTTTAGTTTTATAAATAATGGGAAAATCATTACTCCCAATGATCCCAGTTAACCTGTTATCTGGAACTGCTTGCCCCACAGTCATGATGTGATTGCTGAGGTGTCCTGTGCCAGGCCAGGAGTTGGACTAAATGATCCTGATGGTTCCCTTCCAACTCAGCATATTCTATGATTCTATGAAAGTCACTTCTCTAATTGCCACTGAGATTCTTGAAGTGACCAACTTATCACTTGTGTGATAAGTTGTGCCTCTTCTGATAGACAAGTTCCTGTCTGAACACACTGTTATGATCTGGATTTAGACAAATGAGCCTGTAAGTCCTACATGAGATGTAAAAAGAAGGAGGAAGAGAATGTGGTGGTGACAGCCACACTCACCAACTGCATAATAAATATCCTGTTGGTTAGAGAGGTTGTAGCTGTAGACCTGTAATCAAAGCTGTATGCAAATGAACTGGCTTCTCTGTTGCAGATGGATTGGATTTTCTCCAATGGAGACAACCACTGTGAGTGTCCTTCTCAAAACAGAGTGGCCAGCACAGCCTATTGTCTCCTATCTACAGACCTTTTTCCATCCTGTTTTACACAGTCACAGAATCACAGAACCACAGATTATGCTGATTTGGAAGGGACTCAAAAGGATCATCAAGTTCAACCCTTAGCCCTGCACAGGACCATCCCCAAGAGTCACACCATGAGCCTGAGAGTATCATCCCAATGCTTCTTGATCTCTGACAGGTTTGGTGCTGTGACCACTTCTCTGGGGAGCCTGTTCCAGTGCCCAACCATGCTCTGAGTGAAGAATCTCTTTCTAATATCCAGTCTAAATCCCCTGACACAACTTCAGGCCATTCCCTCAGATCCTGTGACTGGTCACCACAGAGAAGAGATCAGTGCCTGCCCCTCACCTAAACTCATTTAAATCTCCAAGGAGAGGAAAATATTATAGAAATGCTCATACTCACCTTTTGCATAGTATTATTTTTATTATTGTTGTTGTTATTATTATTATTGAGATAATAAAATTTTTAGCCAAATTAGACTAGATCTCCATGTCTTCATAGCAATGACATCTCTCTCTGTGGATATTTATGTGTATTCTCCTGTCAATGGTCAGGCACATACATTTATTTTAAGACAATGTTCAGGATAAGTCTTCAAATCTTACCTGCTTATAGAAAATAATGAAAAATCCATGATGTTGAGACAAATACTGTGTGTTACTTCATTCTCATTCTGGAACATCACCTAATTAAAGTGCTTTGTTTTGAGTTCCAAATATATTTGTTCTTGGAAATGTTTTTAAATTTTACAGGACAGAATTATTTTCCTCTTTTTTGTAAAATTTGAAAAGTGATTCAGTCTTTTTTTAACTCTTCCTCTGAAAACTTGATAGTTGCACAGCATCAGCAGAATATCTGTTTTCATTTGACCTATATTGCATATGTGGAAAAATCTTCTGTATGAGAATCTCAGAAATACCTAGTGCTTAAAAGACAGCACTCTCAAGTGCTAAAAAGTACAAGTTTCTCTCTCAAACTTGAATTGTTTTTAAAAGAAATATATTAGAAAAAGAGGAGGCAAAGCCCCTTTGAAAACTAAAAATTATTCCTGTGTTTATTACCAAAAAAACCTAAGGACACAAAAACTGTTTGCTCCTCCAGCATATTCTTGTGGTGAAAATAGCAGACAAAGATTTCAACCCCTTTTAAGTTTTAAATATGTATGTTTCCAAGATAAAGAACATAAAGTTCACAAGTTGCATAAGACTTTCCAGGCAGGGGGCCTAACTGTTGCAGCAAAGTGGGATCCTGCCAGGGAGCACAGTTGTGCCCCAGCACTGCATTGGTTCTGCGGGGATGCTTTGTTCACCCTGAGTATCAAACACAGAAACTAACAGCACCTCTGAGCTTGCAGTTTGACCTGGGCTTGGATGCCAGAATCTATCTATCACAAGTCTATAGGGTTTTCACGAGCACAGACAAATTTATAGCAGTTGTTAGACTCTACAGTAGTACCACCATTACTGGAAATACATTCAGATCTTACCCAGACTCTACCACCCTAAGCGAATTTCTCCGTCTCTGAGTCTTTTCCTCAAAACACTTACTTAAATGTTAGTGGTTCCATTGGATTCCTTGTTTTTCTATTTGACATCCATCGTAACATCAGTCAATTAAAGAAACTTAGATAATGAGGTCTTTATCACCATTTTAAAATTCCCTTTCCGTTCTCCTTTGTGGAACCATTTAGCCTATGTCTGTGGTATTGTTTCTCTCTGTTCAGCCAGCTTATCCAATCTTGACCATTTCCTCTACTATAATCTTCCATGTTTGTGACTCTTGGGGGACCCGCCTTTCATTTTTATTGCCCCACCTACTGGAAAATTCTTTGCTCGTTATTTTATTTTAAAGCTTTCCAATTTTCAATAGTCTGACTTATTTCCTCTCCACCTATCAAGTGCTGTAAATGCAAAAAAAGAGAGAAATGTGTGAAAGAAATGGCAGTGTATTTATACTGATACTCTTGAATTTAAGTCTGTGTGGCAAACAGATCTGAGCTCCAAAATGTAAAAAAATAAAGACCTATGGAAAAAGTAATCCACTCCTTTCTTCATCATGGAAATAACAAGTCACTGCACATTCACAAGTGGGTTTTACTTCAAAGTTGCATGTCATGCAAAAGAATGAGTTGTTAGCTATGACATTTAAGAAAAGGATTACTGTGAACTTCTTTTAAAAGGTAATCTTATTTCTCTTACTTATGGTGACTCATTGGTTATGACATTTGAGTTAGAAACATACCATACAGAGATAACCGCTCAGGGTGTTATTCGTAATCAGTGTCTGACAAAAACTGAGTAGCAGGAAACCAAGAAAACGGAGGTTGTCTGCTATGCTTGGTTTGAAGGCACAGGAGGAGTGCTTAGTTTTAATCTTTGACCTTTCAGTAGTGGATTATGAAACAGGAACCAGATAAATATTTTTCTGGAACAAACAAACTGAAAAAAAATATAAGGTCTGGTTTTCCATTAGTAATGTTCATATTAAACCTATGTAAATTATAGGTTCATGTATTTTCACAGCAGAAAAAAGAAATGAGACTAAAAACTTCATGCAAGTTTATCAGGGATTTAGTACCTAGAAGAGGAAAGACCCTTATTCTTTCAATACTGTCATCTTCTAAAATAAATATGGAGGAGGAAAGGAGTAGTCAGTAGATGAAGATGAATGTTGTAGAATATGATTTGAGGGGGAAGAACTGTACACCACTACACAAAAATGCAAATGCTACTAAATGCTAATTGTGGGCTTATGAGATGTCAGTGGTCATTGTCCTGATCAACACTGTACTATGTTATGGATCTGCCATGGAACTGCTGAGGCAATGGTGTGAAATAGTCAAGGAACAGAGTTATAACAGTAATGACTTGTCAAATTGTTTTATTGGGTTTTTTTTTTAGTTAATGGGTGCATTCTCTTTTCCCATAGAAATTTTGGCAAAAATTATGAGACCAATGAAGCCTGGCTTTACTAGCTAGATCTCTCATGAACTCAAACTGAGGAAATTGAGATAAAAAGGTCAATCAATCTATCTATAAGCTTTAAATTCACGTGTGTATACGTCGTTAACACACCCCTGCATTGGGAAATGAGAGAATTGCAGCATGAGAGCGCTTCACTCTGAGAAAGCTCTATTAGAACACAGAACATTTCTGAGTAAAAAATTGAGGCTCAAGATTGTAGCAACAATAAGATGGCAACAACCCTTCTCTTGGATACCAGCTAGTACTGAAACCCATACCACAACTGCATGGCCAAGCAACCACCTCTTCTCTTCCTATATCCATGCAAATGAGATAAACATTTCTTCCAATAGTTTTCTAGCATCATTGACTTAGAATATGTCTAAACCAAAACTGTATATTTTTGTATATGTAAGGAAAAAAAGGCAACCAATATCCAAGTGCTCAACAACATACAGTTGTTATACTAAACAGAATGTAGATACTTTTAGCTATTGCAGTTTTGGCTTCCAAATTTTTTCCCTTTTTGGTATCACACTGACTTATTGGGGTTATAAAACTCTGGATGTATTATAAGATGCCAGAATTTGACAAGTCAGACTGAAATTTTAAAAGGTCCTGTTTATATGCATTCTAGTTAGAATATACATTTCACTTTTGCTGCGAGTTTTCCTTTTTAAGTACTTTACTATAAAGCTTAAACCATAGAGGAATAATATGTTCCATCCATATTTGCCTGTAACATCCACTCGAGGTAACACACTGTTTATTTTAGGATCCATTTGCCATTGAACTGTGGAAGGAATGTGGCACATTTCTAGAATCAGTTGTAGACTGAGAAGGGAAGATGATATTCATAATAACCAAACTGCTTATCATTTTTCTCTAATATTTTAACAAAAGGAAAAATAGAGAGAGAAGGTTTCTTACTTGAAATGTTCCTACGAGATAGCATATTAGATACTATCTATCCATTATGATAATATTGCTTTCTGGAACTTCTTTTCAGACAGATAGCTGCAGTACTCAGTTAAATTATTAAAAAAACCCTTTTACTACAAGTATCAACTTAATTATCAGATATTTGTTATGTTATTTACCATAACAAACGAGAGACAATGTTTATGGTTTGTTAAGAAAACATCTTCTTTTTAAAACATTTTCATCAAATATGAAAATTAGAGAGGACCTACTTGTGGCCCATGAGTTTACCCAGAAAATAGGGTAACCTAATCCTTCAAGTACCCTGACATAAAGTCACACAATACAAACTTTCCTGAGCAATTTGCTTGAGCACGAAAAGAGAAAGAAACAAGTTTGGGATAGCCAAGAGGAATGTCTCGACTGACCACTTGGTCAGCCAGTAAGTGTTTTCTTCTCTTGGCCTGCCAGTTTGGCCTAGTAGCTTTTTTATAGGTATTCAGATAGGTATGTGTAGGTTTATATATTCCTTATTAGCTTGTATAGAAGCCAGTCTTGAGTCAGTCCATACCTGCTATCATGAGAATACTCTGCATTACAGATAATAAGCCCTTTTGTATTTGGAAAGATAAGGAACAAACCACAGATATACACGGATGTCTCTGCCAGGGAGGGCTGTGGTCCAGCACAAATAGTACCAGATAGGACCTGATAACCCCAAAGGACCTGTCACCCCATGATCAGTTACAGCAGTCCTCATGATGTCAAATACTGTCAAATACCTCCGTTCCCTACTTTTTTGCCTATATTGGTGTGGGTAATGAAGAATGGGGTAGTAAATTATCCTCTCAGAAGCCAGTTACCAAAAGAAAAATGGCTTGATGCTACCATAACAACATTTTAAGGACACAAAGAATAGATGCAATAACTTTGAATCTTTTCAGTACAGTGTAAAGCTTACTAAATGAGCTAAAAAGGCTTCCTTCATATAGTAAACAAGCTTAACAGGAGCATCTGAGCTTCTACTACAGGAGTGCTGGTCAACATGTCATGATGACAACTGTATTGCGGAAATGTATAAAGCAGAAACTGAAAAAAAGGCTTGCATTTGAAAGATCTATAGTGTTATTGATAATATATTTTCTAATCATGTCTTCAGATTCTATCTTCAGCCTGAAAAAAGTAATTCTAAAATTTGACATAATGTTATCCTTTTTTGGGTAAATATATACAACATATGTTAATAAAATTGGTTTAATTTCTAAGTATTTTACAGAAAATATTTATTCTTTATGAATCAGTCAAAGATGCTTAGAGACAGATACAAATTTTACACTTTCTTATTTAAGGTATTTCCTACAAATATAATTCCATGGAGATTATCAATGCTGGGTAACATGTGGAAAAGTCTTTCAGTGGAGTAAGTTTAAAGAATGGATCATGTCATTTCCAGAAAACAAATCAAGCATTACTGGCCATGTGGTGGAAAATATAGGCAATCTGGCTGGATGTATTGTGTCTATTTAAAGACACAACTCCAAAATAAATGGGAAGTTTGACACTTCATGCATCACAAGTGAAAAGGCACAATACTGCCCTTGTATATAGAAACTGAGGCCATGGTACTTAGAACTATGGGCAGTATTCTCTTATTACTTGTACACATTACAGGTATGAGTTGCATCATGTAATTCAACAGATTAGCTGTTCCCTCCCTTCCTATGTGCTTAGGAAGCTGGCATACAGTTCATTAACCTCTCTAGCCTCTAAACGTAACATGAGGATTCAAGTGCAATGCTTTAATTATGTGGTTGTGTTTTTTATTTAAGTAACAAAGTTATGAAAGAATGAAATATTTTGTTTTCCTAGTGTTTGCACCATTTTTCGCTTTCTGCTAGCTGGAAAGTTTCAATATGTTACATGTGGTACCTTTCAAAACAAAACACCAATTAAAAATAACTAAGTGGAACACTGAGAAATTCATGTTCCATGGAACAAAAAATTGTTTCAAATCGGTGGTACAAAACCAAATTGGTAACATTACAGTTATTAACACTGCTTTCTCAGTTAACCAGGAGAAAATTATTTCTGGCAGCTTTCTGCATGTATTTTCATTGCTTTCTCTGATGCATGTATACAATATAGAATACAAAATGTATTAACATGGATATGTAGCAGAGGCATGAAAGCATGTATTTTTTATGAACCACAACGAGTATTTTCTAAATGCTGAAATTCAATGTGGTCTACAATAATTCCTCTTCTTAATTTGTATTGTAATTTGTTCTTTTCTTCTTGTACTTCTAGTATTATGATGTTTTTCCCCTTCTGTAAGTGATATAATTATGCACTGAAAACCTGTATTGGTTTCTTTCATACAAAAACATACATTGACATTCCTATACACAAACCTGGAACAATTTTAATTTGCAATTTTTTGTATTATTCATAACTGTTCAGAACACATGTAGACTGCAGAAATACTGGAGATAGATACATATTGTGATGGAACATGGTGTACGACTCCACCATACAAAACTATACTACTCTGTTACATGACAACTTAATTTGTACTTTACATGTTTCCAACTCTCACTTAGAAGTCTACTCTAGTGATTTTTGGAAAATCTGTTCATGTTGTCGTTTGCTCATTTTGGATATGATTCCAGCATGATGCCTTCTCTGCAAGAAGTAAAATTTGTTCTAGCTGCTCATAAAATTTTCCCAGAAGTGTTTATAAAAGCCAATAAAAAAGAAAGTGCTCATTATTTTTGATAAGCAGTGAAGGATTGGAAATACATATTTCAATAACAGAGCTAAAGCTATTTGAAAGTAAGGAAGGATATATATGTATTTTTAAACTGATAAGTGTTTCTTAAAAACATGAATTTTCATGAGTCACCTCAGAGTTGAAAACTTTAAACCTTTCTTTTAGCCATGGTTAAATGGAGAGAAAATACACCAAGTCTCAGCAAATGTCAAATCCAGCTTTAAAATATTGGGATTTAAAGGAGGTATAATACCAATAAGTCTAAAACTATTAGGGCTTCCTAGTGAGAATATACAGGACTGTTTTATGTAGTTTTTGACAGAGAACTTAAATTATCCCTGCAACATGGATGGTATAACTTTTCCTGGTGCCTGGGAAAGAAATGCTGTCAAGCTCTAAGTTGTGGTGATGGCACTTAGTCTGTATGAGTCTAATAAAAGGGCAGAGTGTATGCATGTTTCTCCAATTTTAGATTTTTTTTTCTCTTGGTCAGAACTTTGAAGTCTTTTTAAAGCTTTGTTCTCTTCCTCTTCTCCAGGCTAATAAAAAGAATTATTATTACTACCACATTTGTGTCTCTTGGATTTTATTTTGGCTAATGCAAGCATTTTTACAACATGATCTTGGACAAAGGAGCAATTAGGATTAAGGAGCCTTATTCAACAATTACAGCACTTATTGCAATTATAATAGTAACTTAGTAAGTTGATGACTTACTGAGTTACCCAAATGATAAATTTTTATTTTGTTTTGAAAGTTAGCAAAAGACTAATGCTTGAGTTTTGTAATGAGCCTTTGGTAACCAGATTTGTAGTCTGAAGCCTTCGTCTGCCACACTGTTAGCCATCAAAGGAGCCCTGTCCTACCAAGTTTTCTATTTTCACAACAGGATATCTGGTTTCTTTTATGAGGATACAGCTATGTTAATTTGGTTTAGTGGTTTGTTGGAGGTAAGCATGCTCTTCACAGCACAAACACCAAAATCCCCTTAAAGCAGTTCCTCGTTAATAGCTGGGGCCTGATTGGCAGCATTGCATTGTAAAGTGTGATTTGGTTGGATAAATATGTTTAGTCTAGTAAGCACTTTAGTGATTGAGTGTCTGTTAATGGATAAAGGTGGATTATGGTGAAACCTCTACAGGCTGTCACTGAGCACTTAGAGTTGTGAGATGTCATGGAGAGAATGGAAAACAAACCTGCAGTGTGGAAAACCTCACCAATTATAGCATATTTTAAATATTTTGTGCTATTTCAGTATTTAGGTTTAAAATCATATTTCACTTGAGGAAAACAAAGCAGAGCAGACTGTGCAACTCATTGCATTCTTGTTTGGTCTTAAAGCAAGCAGATCCGTAACATGCATGTGTGTGTATTCAGAGAGAGATCTTTCTGAGCACATGATAGTCTAAAAGCCACTAGGTACCTGGAAGGCAAGTGCAGAGTAGCTATGGAGTTTCTTAGGTGTGTTCTGTAAATCTTTTTATTCAGGACGAAAAGCAGTGCAAGTATATGCAGTTTTATAAAATGATATGCTTACTTGCAGTTGGACAAACTCTTTTCTCAGTAACACTTTCTTCAAAACAAAGATTTTTGTAAAACCACCCTTCCTCCTTATTCTTCTAAACACATAAAGGAAGACCTTTCTTTCTCTTACTTTTAAGAACAGAAATGTGATCCTCCATATAAAAGACCAACAAATGTCATTTTTTTCCTCTACTCAGTTGTACACAGTTTTTTTATGAGGTGCTAAATATCAGCTTTCTTGGGGACTAGAAATGGCCTTGAGGCCAAGTGGCAAATACTCAGACACATACATAGAAATTCTCTGTTTCTGGTATATCCTTATTGATGGCCATGGTATAATGATTTGCTAAATTTGATTATCATGCCACATGCTACGGCATATATTAGCAGGTGAATTACACACCCAGACTATTTTGGTGTTTATCTGAAATGGTTAGGCAGATCTTCTGTATAAGTCTTTTTAAGTTGTTAAGCTAAAAATGTCTTTGGGTTCTTGGGGGTTTTTTTGAGTGGGGGGAGATTTGTTATCAAGGAAAACCCTGGAACTCTTCCTTCTCTTCTCTTTTCTAGTCCCTTTTATTATTTTCTTATCAAAGACATACCAGGCTGACCCATGCCTTATGGTTGATAGCTACCATGTATCAGTATATCCTCAAGCCCACAAAATTTACAAAAACTCAGTGAAAGTTTTAGAGCAGAAAACTTCCTCCTGCTTAGTTTTGGGAAACTTCTTTCAGCTTCACTGTAAACCAACATATTTCACACACTTTTTTCATCTGGTTAAGACTCCCTCCACAGGAAAGTTACCTTTTGGTGAAGTCCAGATTAACTGGGGGGTGGTGACTTTTCCATTAGTTGTGGTTTTTACAGTTCGGTGCTCTTCTAAAGAATATATTAAGTCTCAAATATATTTAATGGGATTGAAAGGAATCTAATGATTAAACCAGTTCTTCCTATCATGTTATCATAAAGAACAGGTTAGATGGTCACAAAAGTTATTTTTGGCCAAAAAGTATCTTGGAGATCAAATTCTTCACTAGGATCCATGCAACCATTCCCATACTGCAGTAATTTGACACGGAGGAAAGCAGAATTGTATACAATTTTTCTCTGTGCTTCTTATCACAACTTTTCTTGCTTGAATGAGGTAATAAATCACCATTGTAATTATCAGTTTCATATGACACATTTGCCTCAAATCACAGAAATCCTGCTTTTTGATATTAATTATTAGCAATAATAAGATACAAAAAGAGAAGGAATTTATTGGATATGCTACTTTTGATTTAGATACTGCCTATAGCTTATTTACAAAAAAACATATACTACTTAGCATGCTAGACCACTGGAAAATGAGAAAGAAATACAGCTGAGGAATTTATGACAGAAAAGAATTTATCTAATTTTCCAAGCCTTTAACATCTTGGTATGCCTTCATATAGAAGATCATCCTTGCTACAAAGAAATAAAAAACAGTGCAGAGCTTATGATAGATTTTATTATCCAAGCGGCAATGTGGAATACTGTTACTTGTTCTTAAATGTTCTAACCTAAATAAAAACTCTGCTTTTAGAGAATTCTTGACTGATTTTGCAAGTCAATTAAAAGCTAAAATGAAGTTTCAGAAATTCCTTGGACAATGGCTGACATTTGAAAAAAAGGTTGAGAAAGCAGCTGATTGAGATGGGACAAAACCAGAACATCTGGGGAATCTGGGAAAGCATAAGATAAACTAAATTAGTGCACAAGATTTGGACTAGATGAGAAAAAAGACAGGGAAAGGAACAACAGTGTGAAAATCCTATTGAGACTAGAACAGGAATAATTATTAATAAAAAAAAAATATTTGAGAGAAAATAAATAGCTGGCAGGCAGATCATCAGCAACTGGAAAAAAAGAACTGAAAGGGAAGAAGGAAGAAAGGAAGGAGATAAGAGCAATTAGATGTAAATAACATAGTCTTGAAATTATGAACAAACCTTTGGATGTGAAAACTACAGACAGACAAGGCATGAATGAGTCAGATGATAATAGAATGATTATTAAAAAGAAAAAGGAAAGATGGAGAAGGTGAAGAAAAAAGTAAGTTATCTGAAGGAAAAACGTAAGCAAAAAATCCAGTGAGACAGCAGGAAAAGAAGCTGAGTATAGATGTTTTGTGAGAGAAAGCAAACATTAAGAAAACATTGATTATAAAGACAATCAACTATTCTGCAGTAAATAGTTTTGGTTTTGTATAATGGAGTTGGGAAGTAGATAAGGTATAGCTTCAGGGAGCTTTAATTCTGTGCCTTGGACAAGCAATTTAATTTAGAAGTATATTTTAAAAGAAAATTCAGAAATATTGGCTGTATTATAAATATTTACTAATGTTATTAGTCTAACGAAAAATATCAGGAGATTCATGAATTCAAGAATTTTGGGGTCAGTATCTTAAAGTGATACCAGTGACTTTTAGACTGATGAAGGTCGTTTTCTAGGAATCAGGCATATCTGTAGACACACAGGCTATCTTGGACTTCTTTTGTTAGCATTTCCAGTTTTGCCCTTACATATTTATTTTTTTGTAAAAGTAACAATTTTGAAATTTAAAATTACTTTTCTCTCCTAAGTTGCTGCATAGGGCTTTCGCATTAAATACAGGATGAAAAAACAGACTGGCTAAACAGGGGAAACAGTAAAAACTGCACATAGGAAAGTGCTCTAGGTGCATGAACTAATCAAACAAGAGAAAACAGGCATTAAAGAGCAGGTAAGGAAGTAATTTAAACTGCTGTAATTTGAAGTAGTAGCATACCTAAACTGGAGGCAAAATTTTTGAGTATAAATGGTTCCTTAATATTAAATAAACACGTACATACACACAATACATACATAAATATTAGCGGGGGGGTTTTAGTTGGGGTAGTGGGGTTTTAGTTTTGGTCTACAATCTAGGCAATAGTTTTCTTATCTTGCTCCAGTGGAATACAGTTTTTTTTACTTTGGTTAGCCTTAACCACAACACTGTACTTTTGCTCCAGAACTGCAGGTGAAATATGTGCAGCTTTTGCAGCCCTTTTTCAAAAATACCCAGCAGGCATCCAAACACTTTCAAGCAATAAATAAGACCCCACAAACAAAAGCAAATTAAACCTTCCACTTCTATTCATAAAAATATATATGTAGCTTTATTTAACCAATCAGATACCTGTTTGTGACACATGAAATAACTTGGTGGTCTTAGCCCAATTCCAACTGGACAGCTGCTTGGAACATAAAACTCTCTGCCATAATTGGCTTTAACCGACATCCTTGTCAGTGAAACAGCCAAGTTTTCTGGGGGCACAGAGACTTTCTCATAGCCTAGAGGTGGTTATTCTAGATTAAGCATGTGGGTGGCCTGTTGATAGTGGTACAATTTAAAATAAATAAAAAAGCAACTTTATAGTGCTGGACTTTTTTGTATTGTGTCTTTACTTTTCTTTTACATATTAATGTTGAAAGGTGTTATGGAAACCATGAAATAAATTGTCCTTTGTCAGCCAATCACAAAATAGTATAAAAAGACTAGAATTTATTTCAATGTTTAAAAGAATACTCTAGGTTTTTTCTTAAAAAAAAAAAAAAAAAAGAGAGAGTGCTTTAGAACCAGACTGGCTTACATTAGTGGAAAGGAAAGTGCCACAATTGCCACCTAGTTAAATCCAGATCACCAAATTTATCCTGTGCTGGGATAAATAAATTGTGGAACTGGAATGAAACTCTAGATAAACATCTGAATGAATGGTTAAGTAGCCTAAAATAAATTTTAGAAAATCTAATCTCAAAACAGAAACAAATGAGGAAGAACATACCTCACTCAGACTGAGAAATTGTTCAGAAACACTATACCTAATGCCAACCTGGTGTAAACACTCTGCCTTTGACTTGCCTGATAGGACTATCATGCATGAGGTACCTTAGAAATATAAATTTACACAAACCCAAAAGGGTATTCCATAGAAAGTATCTGAGATAGTTCCAAACACTGTGAAATGAGAAGCGTGAAATGTATAAATTATTACAGAAACAAGAACCAGATTTTCTAATTCCCTGTAGTATGTGCATTACTTTGACACCAAATATGACATACAACCTGTCTGAAACAGTAAAGCTTTACACTCACTTTGCACTGATGTAAATGCACCAAATGATACAGTGGATATCTTGGCCCATAATGTGGAACTGTTTAAACAGTACGAGAGAAATGTTACTGTAGTATTCGTTCTTGAAAATCTGCCTCCTTTTTTCTTTCCCGGTTACTACTTTCAAAGAAACGCCTCTTTATTTGCCTTTTATATTCTGTCTTGTGTATGAACCCTGAGGGGAAAATGTAGGTTTCATAACATGCTGTGGAAAAAAATGGATGTGGGTTGTTTTTTTTTATATTAAAAAAAAACCACAACAACAACAAAACCCCACACTGTTAAGTCAGATGGGCCCATGCTTTGTACAGTTCCCAAGGCCTATCTGAAGAGTACTGTACAAAAACAAAGCTTGATGAAGAGGAAGCAGCTGCATGGGTGATATAGAGCCCTTTCTTATAAACAAAGAGCACCAACAAATCTCTTTGAGCATGAATATTAGATTTACTGACTCTAGCTGACTTTTGCTGACATCACCATGGGAGATAAACATATTACAAGGAGTAGAACAGCTTGTTGCTTGAGAGGTTGCCAGATGTGATAAGTAAACGGCAAAGTGGCAAATGAAGACAGGGTGCCCATCCTGACAGTCTCAGCCATAAATGAGAATTGTGACTTGGTGAAGTGTTGTAGTGTGCATTACTAGGCTGGAACAAGTGGATAAAAATGAACTATGAACCTCCTTTTTTCTAATGGTGAAGAGCTAACAGCTGCTTCCATCTGGGAACTGTGCAAAAGTGCCTTACAGCTGTATAATAATAAACAGCTAAAAACTCTGCACAGCCTACTGCTCCATTTACATTCTTTCCCAATCTTTTGCCTCATTAAACTGTAATCTTCCTCCTAATTATATTTCATCAATCTGTTGTTTATGGAACTCTAGATTAAATGGCAAACATATGAAACAAAAATAAACTTATAATTAGTTGTCTTCTACTCACCCCTCCTCCCTTTGTATTAGCAAGTGCATCATTATCAGGCCCCAGGGGCTTGGTGAGGCAATCAGTTTACATGGTGCACTTTGGAAGCAAAGAATAAAAAAACATTTGTAGCTGTATAATATGATTTACCAGCCCTAGGGCTCCAGGGTCTACACTTCCATAAATATAAGTGACAAATTATCAATAAATCATTTCCCGGTCTACCATATTGCATAATGTTTATTGAAACCCAGTTCTAATAAATATAAAAGTCACCTTTTTTATCCAAAGCATAAGAAACAAAAATGACAGAGATTACAAACAGAAATGAAAAATGAGAAATAAGTCCCTTCACAAGCAATGAACCCCTTATTCCCTAGCATTCTTAGTGCCTCAGCATTGTTGGCCTCTAAAAACTGCCTTGGAGCAGATATGACCTGGTTATTTTAGTCTTTGATTATTATAAACATTGTTTTTCTGATTTTGTTTGTTATGCCTATAATTCTCTCATCTGGTTCCTAATCTCTGAAGAAATCAGTCAAGTGCACTTGCAGGACGTTGATCAGAAGCAACATTAAAACTGGCAAAGTTCTTCCCGACAAGCCCTATGAGCTCAGCACACCAAGACCTGTGTTCTGGAACTGTGTTGGTTTGGTTTACCACAAGAAGCGAAAAAAAGGGAATAACAGAATATTTGCAAATTAATTGTTTTCATTCTTCATCTCTGTAAATTGAAAATCATAGCTCAAAAGAGTTAAACTTGGATTTGTGGGGGGGTTTTTCTCTACTTTCTGACCACAAAAACTGGACCAAATATTTCTCTAGGATATAAAAAGCCTTACAGAATACTATTTCAAGAAAATCGCTCATGAAAAATTTAGACTTCATTGCATTTCCCTGCCATATTAAAAAATAAAATCACATAGTTGCATATCTTGAAACAAATTTTGGAGATATCTCACCTGTTACTGACATTGATTAAAACATGGGATTATCCTATCCCACCATTTTCAAGCAGGTCAGCATCTGGAAGTAATTTATGTAGAGTAGTCATTAGACTTCTGCAACACTTTAAAAAGTCAACTTAAATCTTAACTGGAATTCCCTATCCTTTTGTAACCCAAACATCAGATACCCAGGTTAAGCTTAACTAACATCTCCTCTTCAGAAAGATTCCATTTTCCACTAGTCTTCTGATCTTTTTTCGCATGAAATCATAATTATCTTTGTATCATGAAGAAAAAAAAAAAAAGAAATCTGCTAAATTCCTCTTACTTAAATTTCTGTTGGTGGGTATATCCTGCTCAGTAGGATGTAGGTTGAACATATAATCTACATGTTCAGTGACACATTTATGCTGATGTAAAGAAGCATGCCTATTTGGGAGAAGATGGTTTTTTCCCTCGTAACTTCAGTGGAAGTTTTGTTTGCTGAGCCCTGTAGGACTGGACCCAGTAGTTTCCTTTCCAGATTAGACTATATTTACTGTATGAGCTTTCCTCTGGTACATGATTTTTATCAGTGCCCTTCCATGTCATGTTTTGGAGACAGCATAGGCCTGTGCAGTAGTGGGGCTCTGATAGTGGCATATAACAAGGTGAATATCTCTTTCTCAGAAGTTCTTACAGAGTTTTGGAGAAAATGGTTCATTTCTTATAGTTTTAAGGTCCTAGCTTGTTGACCTGCTGCAATAATACTAACAAATTTATTTGCTCTGTTCAGTATAGAAGTGTTTACACATCAGAACGCAAAAAAAAATTGAAAAGAAGGAACGTTCCTGACACTTGTAAAACATTAAACAATGGTTCATCTTCTGGCACTAAGTCATAGTGACACATATTATGCCAGCAGCATTCAGCAGTGTTTATACCCAGTATGGCTGCTTGTTACCCAGGCAATCCACGGCTGCCAGGACAGCAAAACCAATCTAAAATCCTCATCCATGGGAATCCTCATCCATGGGTTCTAATGAGTCCAGCCACACTCTTCTTCCCACTTAATCCATCAGTCTCAGTGGCAGCATATCCTCAAGTTCTGCTAGGGGAAGGAAAAGGGATTCAGACAGCCTACTGGAGCAGCAGCAGCCCAGATCCATAGGAAGGAAGCAGCTGCAGAGCAGTCGTGAGTCAGAGACTTGATGCCAGCTCAACATCTCACATTCAGTGATGAGTGAGGAAGTGGAAGAAACTGAGACCACTGAGCCAACAGACTATTTCCATTCACTAAAACAGGATGTAAAGAGAGATCTGAGAAATCTGGACTTTTAAATAAAGTCAAAATATAAACTGATGTGTATATCCTGATTTAAAGAATGACATCTGTGAGAAAGTTTGAGCAATCGGTATGAGGATATCAGAAGACTAACAGATGATTTTCATAGATTTGAATGCCAGAGCTGTTGTTCAACATTCATCTCTCTGATTTCACATAATATACCCTAATGAGGTCATAGCCTGGAACTAGGAGTAAAAAAAAAGAAATATTATACTTCAGATTGATTATAATTCCAAATGAATCTGGCCAAAAGTTAGTGTCTCCATAGGGAAAAGTAGACTTTTCTGATCCATAGTAAGAATATTGCAATAGCTTGACATAGATATTCTGCTTCTGCCTTTCAAGGAAAGCCCTGAAAACATTGCTAAAAAGCTAAAAGAAAAAAAAAAAAAAAGAAAGAACAATAAATCTACCTATAAGATGGCCATTGCTGTAAGTGAAGGAACCCATAAAACACCAGGGCCTCGGAAAGTTCTTCAGCTGATTAAATGATTGCAATAAGCAAGAGAGGTGGTTTTTTCTGTTAGGGATACCTCAGTTATATTTTCCTGAAATTTTTCTCTTTTTCTCTTTTGCTATAAGGAAAATTAAGCAATACACATTGATGTTTTTCATTACAAAGGTAAAATAAGAGCTCACACAAAACTCCAAAAGATTTTGCATGCTTAATTATGAATTGAAGACAAACCATGCCTAGCAAAGATCTAAACTGATGTGTATTATTTATATTACCAGGTTATCAGTCCCTTGCGGTATTTTGCTGAGTTTTTTAATGGATTGCAGTACATTTAGTCCAGAAAGTTTTCAGTTTACCATAGTAATGGCATTATCTGATGCTTTTTGTGCAATGATCTAGGAGCTGTTACAGAAGTCACCCTATAAAAGTCATCTAGTTAATTCTAACATTGTGCTCTCTTTCTGATAAGCAGTGTGTGAGTTTTAACTAGCTACATGTTGACACTAATAGCTGAATTGCTAATTTCAGAACCAAAAAGCAAAAGCTATCAAAAAAGATACATGAAGACAGCATAACATAATTTGTCCTCATCTGAATGCCTAAAGCCACTTAGAACTTTCACAAGGATTTTCAGTCTTGCTACCTGATTGCTGGCTTATAGCCCATAAAAACATAAGGCCTGTTCTTGAAGTTCAGTAATTCATCAAGGAGCTGCGTGCAATTACTACATTTCTAACAGTTACTTTCCTTGATTGCATACTAAGATCTCTTTCTCCAGTCAGAGCTAATGTCAGGGTATTGTTTATCATCTAGCTGATCATACTGATATGACACATCTATTTTAACACTGTCTGTATTGATATCAAGTACTAGCCAGCCAAGAAACAATTAGGGACCCTATAGTGTAAGCATTCTAGTCCCATTAACCTCAGTGGAAGCCATTTGTGTCTGAATAGAAGTAGAGATTTTGGCCCTGAATTTATCAGACAGCTGTAGTGTACTTTTGTCTTTTTCCTACAGTGTCAGGAGACATAACATAGCAATCTGCATGGGTTTGCAGAAACCTAGTCAGAAATGAGCACATTACTCTCTGCACATAATTTTTTCCCATATTTTTGGCTACAGGACTGGTTTGCAGAGAGACTGTTAAATTGATATAAGCCAAAAAAAGGTTTAAAATTTAGCAGCACTCAGGCCTGTCTGTATGCACAGGTAGGCTCACCTTGCACACCAGGTTGCCCAGACATGGCGCCCGGGACAGCACAAAGCTGTAGATTTGCACAAAGCTCCTAGACTCATCCATCTTTCATGGACATCACTAGTAATCTTTGATGAAGGGCAGGACTATCTGCTAATATAAGAAAGAAATTACACCCAGTTCAAATTGGTGTAGGGACAATAAAATATACCTATCCCTGTGATAAACCACATGAGGGTCAGCAGTCACAGTATTGAATAATGAATACTTAATGGGATGCAAATGACCATAATCATTTTTTGAATGCAATGTGTAAAAGAAATTGTGTGTGCCCAAATTCAACTACTATAAGGAGATTCTTCTCTTTGTCATATTTTACAGGAGTACTAAATATTAGCATGCTGGTGCTAAAAGAGAACGCTTGTCATGGTTTCTTGCTTCCATGGGTTGTATTACACTTGGTGAGAGGCTGTGAGAAAGAGACTGGAAACAGCGCTCTCAGGGTGAAGCACCTATTGCAAGGCAGTAGAAAAGCTCAGGTAGCTTGAAATTTTTTGTTGGATTTTTTTTTCTTTTCAAATTAAAATCTTTTCTTTTTCATGCGCAGAGTTTTATTGGCCTCTCATCTCTGAGACCTAATATATCATTGTATGCATTTGGTCTCAATAATTGTTGGTGAATATTTTTTTCTTTTAACATATTCTTCATAAATTGTAACAATTTTCCATTGTCATTATTTAGTTATCTGTCTCCTTAAGAGCACTAATCATTAGCTCATCTTCTATGCTTTTCTGGAGAAGTAAATATACGCACATACATTTTTATTTTATTTTTATTAATTACCAGGCAGTCACAGTTTTGTTAGAAAACATTTTTTTTAATCAAATCTCCTTTGCAAATAGAGGTTTCATGCATGAGGGAAATATTTCAGAAAACTCAAGAGCTCCTTGTTCATTGCCAAGACATTTAACTCCTGTGTCCCCATGGCCCCATTTTCAAGAAAACAAGATTCCTTTCAGAGCACTTTATTCCTTACTTCTCGATTGTGTTAAGAAATTATCTGCTTAAACAATTTTGTTAGATTCATAATACAATTTTTCTCTCCTCCTTGTGACATTGTAGCCTCTGCGTTGAGTATAGCCTATGACAGAACAAAACACATTCTTTTTTAAGAAAAACAAAAATATCCCATAACTCCTGTTTAAACTGCTCCAGATACCTGGTTTTACACTGCTCTATGCTAACATTTCAGGAGCACTACTGAAATAATTATTATTCTGCAATAATTCTGTTGTCTTAGAGCTTTTGAAAATACAGGATTCACACCTATGACTGAATCATTGGATTTTAAAGAACTGAACCATAACACAGAAATTACATGTGTATATTCACTTAAACTGTGGCAAACACAAGATAGTCCTATTCCTACTAGTCCTACTGTGTCTACTGTTCTTCTAAAATAATTCCATGTCACCTGCAAATTCTCACACATGTATTTGGCCATCTTCCAGACCATTTTACCAGTACAGTGATCAATACAGAGCCCTGAGAGGATGTTTTTTAGCACTCCTCACAGGAAAAAAATGACCACTTATTCCTACCCTTTGTTTCTTATCATTTAGGCAGTTGTCACTCAGTTGTCACTTTTGCTCTGTAATGGCACAGCTTCTGTAAGAATATCTGGAAAAGGAGACTGAAAGTCCAGCTGCACCGTATGAGCTGGATTTTACCCTTATTCACATGAAAAATCATTCTTTGAAAGAACCTTACTGGGCTTGCAAGTCATACCTGTATCTGCAAAACTTACAGACTCTTCCCCAAAGCATCATATCTGCATATCACATTCCAGTATGAATTTATCTAGGCATACATAAACACAGTCTAGAAATAAAATTCTGGTTTAGTATCTGCTGCGATAACAAAGATTTGTGTCATATTCCCTTAGTATCTGTCCTATTTCCGGCCAGGATAGATTTAACTTTTTTACTGTAGCTAGGCACAGTGGCACATGCCTGTAATCCCAGCTGCCAGGGAGGCTGAGTCCTCGGATTGCTTGAGCTCAGGAATTCCAGGCTGCAGTGCACTGCACTGAGTGGGCATGACCAGGACCCTAATGTTATTCAATGCCATCCTATATCATGGCAAGGCAGCGAGGGAAAGGGACTTTCTTTCTCTTTGGGGAAGAAAGACTTTCCTTTTTCTGACTGGGAGAGCGATGGGGAAGAGCTAACTAGTTGATATTTGTCATGGGCTTTGTTTGTAAGTGGTTTCTTTGTCATACCTTTTCTTAATAATACTGGTTTTGTTACTGTTCTTTTTCTTATCTCATTGCTGTTTCCACTAATTTTTCTTATCTCAATTTTCACCTTTTTGAGCCTTCAAGTCTCAACTGCACCTGGTTTGGGAGAGGGGACACGGGAGGAGGGTACTAAACTTGAGAGTGCCATTCCTAAACCTGGGCAGTATCAAAGCAAATTTAAGCAATAATTAACACTTCCCAATTACCAGTACAGGATTTTCCTATCTGAATATCATTAGCACTCCTGCAAATACCACTTAGGTACTGAATAATTTTTCCTCCTTAATTTATCACCACAGAACAGACCTCTTTGACTCATGTTTCAGTTGTAAATAGTTCTTCAGACTGTTCTTCAGTAAAGCACAAGTTGTATGTATAGTCTCTTCTGTAATGAATACCAGTGCGAAGAATTCACTTAGCTTTTTGCAGTGATCTGGATTTTCCTTGACACTTCCTTTTATATCAAGATCATCCAACATCCCCAACTTCTCTTTGAAAAGGTTTTGTTCTTTTGATTCACTCAAGGAGTTTTTTGTTATTAACATTTTTTCTTTCAGCCAGTTGCTCAACAACTTTTGACCTGTCTAAATGTGGTTTTACATTTAATTCTGTGATTATACTTTAAAGAGATTATGGCCTAATAATGGTACATTAAGTTTTTGAAACTAAACATATTCCATATCAGAAGGATGGATTTTTGTTTCATTTAATAATGAATTAATGCAACTAAAAATCTGTGAGAGGAAGTGTTAAGGTGAGAATTTTTGCTTGTCTGACACATGTCTCTATGTAGTGTGGGACATTACAGAAGCATAAGTGTTTTGCTGCCTTATTCAAAAAAGGCTAAACACTCTTGAGTTGCAATTCCCAGAACTCCTTCAACCTTAATGTTTAAGCCTCTGATATGCAGCCACTCTGCTTCTTGAATGAAGCTGCTCAAGGATGTAAATTGTATGTCTGTCCTCAGCCTTCCCCTGCTTGCTGTACTTTGAGAAGCTGCACATAAATTCTACCTATCTATTGATGTCCATTTTCTTTTACTCTCCATGCAAGACTATTTGACAGGTCAGTACCTCAAACCAGATTCTAAATTCTGCTTCAAAAATTTTTAAAACATGAAAATTTTAAGTCTTTTGTCTTTAACTAGGTCATTTAATGCTGCCAACATTTTCTTCAAAATAAAAAAAAAAATTATGAATTGACTTTTTCTACTGTCGTCTGTTAAAATCACATTTTCTTCTAGATGACTTTTTATACTTTAAAAATAAAGGTTGAGCTAGAAAAATATTTATTTATGCTTTGTTTAATTATATGAAGAATCAGAATATTACATGCAAAACAAATGCAACATAACTTGAATTTAAATTTAACCTTTGCCTCCATCCTTTTTGTACACTCATATCCTTTAAAGTTCATTTTGTTAAGTCTTTGTCTTTTAGTCACTAGTGTGTCTAAATATTTTCCTTGATTTTAATATGCATAAACTAGATTCGTTTCTAAATCTGTTTTGTTTTCCGATGGTTTTATTTACCAGATGGTTTTTTATGTGACATCTTTTAACAGCTCTCCATCACCTTGTAGCAAGAGGGATTTTGCATTAAAAAAGAGCTTCTAAGTTAATGCTTGTACAAGGACTTGCAAATACTTTAGAAGAGCTGGACAGAATCAGCTACATTCGCAGATGTTTTCAGCTCTGATTGGTGGCAGTGGCTGTTGAGGAAAGAACAGATCAGAAATTAAGGCTATTTGAAAACAAAGAAGAGGTGTTCATTTGCACAAATAGAGAGAGTGAGCTGTGGAAGAACAAGGTAAAGTCCGAAATTTTCAAGAGTACTGTGTCAAAACTCAGCCTTAATTATAAACAACATTATCTTGGGCATGCTACTTCAGTGTTGGCTATATTTCGCATTCTAATCTCCTTACTACCACTCATGACATCAATACCAGTCCACTTCAGTTTTCCAATCAAATTAGGTGATGGTAATAATACTTAATAACCTTCAGATATTAAGTGGATTAAACACATTTCCTGAGCTCTTTTGAGCTGCAGCATGCTGTGTAAAGAATGGTTTTGCAACTAGAGGTAGCACAGCAAAGAGCACACTTTATTCTCTTACAGTTTTATACGTAATTATTGCCATTTTCCCAGTCCTCTAACTTTTATAGTTAGAGATGATATTTTACAGAACAATAACCATAGATAATATGCAGGTGAATATATAGGCACATTAAATTGAATATGAAAAAAATAGTGCTATGTAGATACCTAATGTACGAATATGAAGTCAGTTCTAAAATTCAGAGAACTGACCTTCTTTAGGTGATTCTCAAGCTGAACAGCCAGATACAGAAGATGTTTCTGATCTCTGTCAGCATCTGCCATATCACTACACAGCAACAGCTCAGTAACAGCCATTTTACCAGGGGATCTTTAGAATAAGATTTCCTTTCATCTTAATTTTGTTATTTTCTTGGAAATTCTCATAGATGAATCATCATCCTTCAGTCATAGTGTCTGCAAGTGAAACTACAGCTTACAAGATATTGGACTCTTGCAAGATCCAATGATTTTATCATTGACCTCATACTACTTGTTTGTTTTAAGGCACCAACTCCTGAAATTACATGGAAAGAGCAAATCTCAGCTTTTTGTTCCATCTCTGGAAACAAAACCCAACAACAATAACAAAAACAGTTGGCTTGAGTTTTTTTCATAGCCCTTTCCCTCACTGAAAATCTTAAAATGAAAAGCGTAACGTTTCTAAAAGCCAAAGTGTTGCAATCCGAAATTCAGATACCAACAGAAAAGGAACTGCTAGAATTAAACGGGAAACCTTGGGCCAAAGAGGCTGGGAAGAAACCACCATCTAAAAGACCAGACAAGATCCACTGACATTCATTTCTTGTGGATTGTCCTGATCTCCCCCAGTAGGATGTAGAAAGACTTTGCATGATGCTATCAGTTATCCTATAGTTTTCTCCCTCCCTGTGTAAATTCTTATTTCAGGAAAAGCTGACCACCCTTCCTCAGTATAATCTTGCTTACTGGAAATTTCAAATCCTTTTTCCCCAAAATGTAAATACTGGATTCGAGAAATGTAAATCCTTTTTTCCCCTTATGTCACCCCTGTTCCTGGAAATGTTAATAGATTGTGGAATCCCCTGTTTGGAATAACTTTGCCTCCTCATTAGCATGGAAGCCCCCAAGACTCTTAAATAGCACTCGTGTGTTCAATAAATCATTCCAGTTTTTGCCCCCATAGCTGGGATCGTGTTAGCACTATTAGACCCTTACACTGAAGAAACACTTCCTACTTTTAAAATATAGTACTTTTTATAGTTTGCAATAAGGAAGATAAGTCTGAATCACAAGTCTTCAATAACTGTGGTTAGCTGCACAATGTAGTGTTTAATCTTCTACTCATTGAAATTCATTACAAAAATTCCATCAATTTTTAATGGTGCAAGATGATGGTCAGAGAGAGACACTTTCCTTTGCACCTGCCATGGAGAGACAGCCCAAGTAAAACAACTCATTTGATGTCTGATCTTGCTAAAACCACAAGTCTAACTTGATTTTGGCATGAACCAAAGAAATTGCTCGCTGTCATTGCTTTCTTTCCCATGTATATTTTATCTTTTTTATCAAATGCTAACTTGGGTTTTTTGTTGTTTTGAGGGGGGTGGTTTCCAGTTTGAGTGTTTACTTCCCTTGTGATATTTGTTTAACCTCTCTGGTCCTTTATATTTTCTCTGGCTTTACTTTTGGCAAGATCTTTCAGTGCTACATCATCAGCAAATCTATTTAATATGATCTGTATTCCATTTTCCAAACCACTAAGATGTTAATTAAAAACAGCTCTTACACTGATCCTTCCATTGGCTTGGACAGTTATATATTTTGTCATTTGTTATTATCCTGTTTTCTAATCTCTGTGGCCCCATTTACATAAAAGTTTGAATTATGTTTTCAAATTATGGGTCATGAGACTTTACTAAGTATTTGAGCTAAGACAATGTATGTTAAGCTACTGTATTCCATTGTTTCATTAATTCTGAAATTCTCATAAAGGGCATAAAAATGCATTGGTAACATTTATTTTTATTCACACAATATTGCATGCTTCACATGGGTTTAGGAGTAGTTTCTATTTTATTTTTCTTCCTTTTCCTTTTTATAATTTAAAACATAAAACATTTTTTAAAAGTATTAACAACATTCATATCACATTTGGATGAGTATTTTATCCCTTTCTATAGCTGAAGAGAAATTCAGTGAATTGTCCAAGGGTATATGTCAAGACTGTGATGCAGAGGGTAGCAGGACTCAAAGTCTCTATCACTCCGAATGTAATGTAGTAGTACTGTTCAGGTCAAATTCACTGTTTTGCTCTTGATTTTGTCCATGTTTTTAATTGTTTTATTTTTTAACTTGGAGTTGAGATTAATTGCTAGATTTTTTTTTCCTCTGTCAATCAGCCAATGCAGTTTTTGTTTAATGTTAGCAATATACCCTCTTGCATTATTTGCTTCTTTGCCCAGAGAAATATCCATTCATCCACACTATTTTTCCCATGTGTTTTAAAACATCCACAATTATTACAAAATAGGATTTTAAAAGTTTTGGATGAGGTACACAAACTGTAATTGAAGACATCAACCAACCAGGAATAGTTTAGGAGAAAATTTTTTTCTTTAACAGCTGGTTTTCCATGGTTTAGATTTTTTTTCTTTTGTACATTTTTACGACTTTTTGCAGTTGGAATTGGTTGTTTTGTTTAAGACACATTGATTTCAGTGAGATGCATTAATCTTCTGAAGTTGGGTAATGTGTTCCAAGACAAAAAATGTGAAGAAGGAAGGAATGCCAGTTTTTCTACTCACCATTTTATTGTGAAGTTCCAAGTGTCCAACTGTCAGATCACAAACCAAAACAAAAGTCTTTCTGAGATATATACACCTATAAAAACTGCACTTTGTGCCTATGTATCAGGTTCAGGCAATATTGCAAGGAGTCAGCAGGCTGTAACAATCATCATGTAAGGCAGTCCTTTTCAGAAACAGCCTCTAAAAGATACTGTGGGATTGATCTACCAGTGCTCTACTAGATGCAATCTGCAGAGTGTGGAAAAAGTTGGAAGAGGAGGAAGGCGAGACAGGTGCCTGTCTCACAGGGAATATGGACCAAGCACAGGGAGAAGAATGAGAATTAAAGCTTAGAAGAACTATTTTTCAGAGAATGCACAGCAGGCCAAACACCTAAGTCTTAACTTGGAGAACTCTCCTTACCTTAGATTGCAACAAGGGACTTGACAAAATAGAGAAATGGAGGAAGAATTCAAAGAGAAGTGTTCGAAATTGTCCTTAAAGAATTTGCATGAAATAGATCTGCTTTTCACAGCTGTTTGCTTTCATCTTCCTTTCTGATGGACTGTGATGTGAAGTGAGCACCTCCTTCCTGACAGTGCTTCCGCTCAGGCTTGCTTTTTTATCCCTCATGCAATTGTTCTCATGGCAGCATCTGTGCAAAGAGGTTAATACCACGCAGTCATTAAAATCCTGTGTCTGTCAGTGAATTTCTTGCACTAGCATTGCATCAGATCTTTGCACTACTGGCAGCAGTGGTGGGCAGAGTTCTGTTTTCACTACAATTTCTACTGTTAGCACCAGGGCTGGAATATTATAGAGCAAAACTGCATGTCTGTTTTGTCAGTGAAAGTAGTGTTTTGCAGAAGACAAGTTTCACTACCATTAGTAGGGATTTTGTCTACCTATTTTTCTAATTCACTTTATTAAATTATTTGGAGTTTTTACAGCTTTCAAAGATGGGAAATGTATTTCTTTAAATCACTTTAAAACTCTACAGTGGAGTATTGCATTTTATGCTTTAGAAGTTAAGACAGAGCAGTAATTTTCATGTGGCTAAGTATGTACTCAGCATACTCAGATACTGGACAAACTCGAAACAATGTGGTTTCTTACAGTAATGAGATTTTCTTTTAAGGGAAAAGGACAAAATAGGAAAAGATTACAAGGGTCTTCCAAAAAAGTGGAAACTTGTGGCAGTAATTCTGTTCTCAATTTCTTACTCACAGTTGTCTTAAATACATTCAAGTAAGGTAGTGGGCAAGAAGTACAGATGACCTCCCTGCTTCCAGGGAGGAGGTGAGTAAGGAGGTCACCTTTCCAGTTCCCACCAACATTACCTGATATTGTCTTACCAGAGTTGGACCAGAGACAAACCCAGTTAATAGAACTGGATTCAGGAGGTCACATACATGTAACTGTGAGTTAGGAATAAATTCAACATCAGGGACTGCTCTGAACTAGTGCACAAAAGAAACATCTCCCTTTCTTTGCTGTAGATTTAAAGGGGTGGAAATTTTTTTTTTATAATTTTTTGGGACTCAAAAAACTGGATGACATTAAACGGGCTTTGATTTATTGAGAAAAAAGCTGGTCAAATGTGGTAAAAATATATTAAAAGAACAGGCAAAATGCAATACGTTTCAAATGACTGCTTGAATCATTTATTCCCTTATATGTAATATATTTCTTGTGCTGGTAACCTGGAAAGCATACATTTGCCTTCTGAGAGAAAAGGCATCACTAACAAGGAGCCTAGAGTAGAAAAAAATAAGATATTTTTCATATGAGGACAAGAAGGTGACTTTCAAGCACTGTTGTCTAGATTAAAAGATTACATGTTAAATAAGTCCGAAGTTAAAGTGGGTAAGTAATTTGTATATCGACTTTAATGCTTGTCCTTGACTGTCCATCTCCAGATATGGCTGCAGCATCTTCATTTCAGTCAAGAGGTCTGTCTATCAGTAAGACCTCCAAGAGCTGATTAGGAAAAATATTCCGACAGCAAGTACTTTGGAATATGCTGGCAAGTAACGAAAAATCCCCTTATTCACTAATGGTAAAACCGACAGTAGTGTAGATAGCTCTGATAGTGACCACTTTTAGCATTGACTTTCTGTCAAACACCATTACTTTGCTACGTTTTTACTTGAAAAGTGACCACAGTGACTGAAACAAGGCTGAGATTCTCAGAGTAGAAAGCTTTGGATTTACACTCATGGATCCTGTGACACTACCATATCTTTAATTTCTAATGTCACAATCCGTTGTTTTTTCTGATGCCACTTGCCAGGGTGTACGTGCCCACAGTTATCTTCTTAGCAGCAGAATGGAGCATTTCCAAATGTGCATCTTTTTACTAGTGGACCAAGCTAATAATCATTTAATTTTCAGAAAATTCAGTGTGGTATCTTGGTTTATTTCAAGGTTTGATGTAACCTTGAACCTGGATATAAATAAGCTTGTAATTTAAACTTTTTGTCAGTTCTTATTTTCTGTATACATGTCTGGGTTTAAGTGAAAGATGCTATATGGTAAAAAAGATCTTGCATAGTCATAGAAAGTGACTATTTCAAAATATAGGTCTCTTTAGGAAATCATTTTATGTGGAATAATTAGGACAGATTAGTAACAAATGCTTTCATCTTAGTTTTTTGCCTATGTTGCATTTTAAAATAATTAAGAATCCAGATTGTTTCTGTTTTTCACCTTCATTTACTGGCACCCAGCAAAGAGGCCTCCACTTTGATTTTAATCATGGCCAGACAGTATAAGACCTTGGTCTTAAAGGCAAGCGGAGCAACAAGCGGAAACCCTGCTGTGTAATTTCAAAGCAATGTACTTCATGCTGCTAACCCTACAGTATGATTTCTGTTCTGCCAATGGCTCCAATAGCAGAGAACTTCCAATTGCACCTCTTGCATAAATCCACATTATGCCAATAGGTTAGAAGAAACCACAAGCTGCCCAGTTCAGCAGTCAGAGGTCTGTTAACAGATCTTTAACTGTGATCTATTGTGTAGGAAAGTCTGAAATTATGGATGCAGAGTTCACTTTATAGAGCTCTCACTTGGCTATGTAGGTTTTCTTGAGATACTTATAAGTGTTTATTTTGGCTTTAACAAGTTTAATCACATTATTTAGCATGTTCTGGCTTTGTCACTGAGGCAACCATTACTTTTGCACAACAGTTTGCTTAATTGGCAGCAAGAGGAGAAATGGAGTTTAAAGCAACTAATGCACTAGACCTCACAGATGCCAAGATGTAGCTCTTCTAATTAAAAATTTTTACAAGACATTTACAAATGTAAAAGTACTATCTCTGTAATTACCTGATAGAGCATCCTGCTCTCAGTTTTGCTCCCATTTTAAGTGGTTAAATATTCTGGAAGTTCAACTAAAGGACGACTGAAAAAAGTATTTCAAAGCACAGAAAATAGAGATTGGGAATATAAAGTACAGAGTTCAGTAAGGCACTTCACTTATTATCCGAATTCCAATTTATAAATAACCTTGGTTGATTGTAGAGGGTAAATTCAGTCTGTTAATTTCAGGCCACCATTTAAGGATCATGCTTGTGCCAAATTGCACTTGATGGTTTTATAATGGTATGACTACAATATACTAAAATGAGATCTATAAAGGTATCCCCTAGTGGGAATTTCAACCCAGGCCTCTAGTGGTAAAAATGACATTCGTATTTACAGATCCTTCCACTGCATCTCAGATATCTGTTACTGTCCATGTTACACAAAAATACATTTTACATTGCAATTTAAAGTGTTTACAGTTCCTAATTTAAATGGTGGTAATTTCTAACACTTGTATTTTTTATTTTTTCTGTTTCAAAATCAGAGTATGCTTTTCGATGCACTTCATCCCCTTTAAATCTCTGAAATATGGGACATCACTCTCTTCAAAGTGCTGAACAAGTAGCACTTGATGGATGATAATAGTTTCCCCAAAGGGAGTGTCCTTTCTTGATCTTTGGCATGAAATAACATAGGTATATTACACAAAGGTAAATGCTTGCATCAGGATATTGTCTCACAAAAGATTTCCCTTGTCACAGTGGCATTTTCAGCAAACAAGACATCTTCACCCCCCTCCAGTGACCCAATGAAGTTGAATGCCTTTTGGAAGGTTAAGCTCTGTACGCAGGGTCATGGGACTGGGCTGAAGCCGGAGGGTCTGTTATTTTCTACATGTGTTGAACTGCGTTGTTCTCTGGGTGTGAACATAGCTTTCAAGCCTTCACAAGTGATCCCGAGGAAAAGACCTTGCTGACTAAGACTGGGTTTGTTGCTGAGCCATTCCAAAAATTCACATCTTTCCAGATGATGTATAGCAGCCAAAGAGAATACTTATTTAAACACTGAATTGTGTTTTAAACTTCAGCAATCAGAAGAAAGCCTTTACTGGAGTAATGGTGCAATTACTCAGATACTTTTTCAAACATATCTTGGGGGAAAAAGACACCCAGGATATCTCCCTCTACCATCCAGCAAGAACAACAGTACCACAAAGTTTCTCTTAGCTTTTTATAATGCCCTGAATTATATCATGGCAAAACAAGCACTGAGAATGTTTTAAACTTCAGGCTCATGTCATGGACTCCTACATGTTGAGACAGTCACACTTTGCCTAACTGTGTGAAAGTAGAGATTTATGGAGCATTGCTTTTGTAAAAACTGTAGCTATGTCTATTTATTTGTGGTTTAACTATTTCTTAGACCAGTTAGGTTAAAATTATCTGCATGTTTTAAGCAGCAGACAATGTATGTGAATATCTGCACTTTCAAGAGGCAAGGGATGAAGTAACCATATCAGACAGAAGCTCTTACTGAGTTTTTTCTCAGACAGTTTTTGAGGACCTTGACATGTCTGTTTTTATCTCCTTACAACTCCAAGCTATGTCCAGTGATGATTTAAACATCTTTTTTTTAAAAAAATCATCCTAAAATATTCCACTAAACCAAGTGGTTCTAGACAAATAATGAGTATTTGCACTAGGTTAGTGCACCAGGTTAGTGCACCAGGTTAGTGTGCAGCTTACTAGTTTTGTGAGAAGCTCAGAAGTTATCCTATGTCATGTTCATTAATTTCAGCAGTGATTTCATTTGAGATTTTTTTTACTTATTTCCCTAGGGAGAAATCTTCGGTTATATATGACACCAGATATGAACATGTTGTGACCAAGACTAGACTGAGTAACTTCCGGTTTCAGGTCAGAAAACTTCTTCAGGAAGAGTGTACATCATCTCCACAAGTCTTGACAGTGTAATATGTCTATCTTTTATAGTAGTCATAATATTTACAATGTATTATTAATAACGAATTTCATAGTAATTCTGTTGCTGACCAGACAGTGAACTTCAATAACTCATCAAATGCATATTTTGATAGTTGCTGGAAAATGAGACATTATGACACAGTGACCAGCTACATAGCATATTGTCAGTTTTTTTTAGTGTTAGACATTGGATTGTACTGTATGTATTTCATGTGAAGCTAGTCAGGCTCTTGAGTAGTTTATGGCACTAGAGTCCGGTTTTTGAGTACTAATTAAAATATGTCATTAAGAGACCAATTTAATAAAGCAAAGACATCAGACTAACTTTAAAAGATAACTATTAATGCAACCTTTCAGGACAAAAGATTGCACTGGTACAAAACTTAATGTAATACCTTTATATAAGCACCTTATGCTGCTTATACAGACTTCATTCTGATTTTTCCTTTCTAAGATACCAAATTAATAAATCATTGTGCAACAGTGAAGGAGTTTTCAATATAAAACATCAAACCACTTTTGCACCTATATTTCACCTGAACTGCTTACAATTTTTGGTGTGTCTACAAAGCAAATGGCAATGCAAAATATCAACATCAAGTCTAGCAGCTGATACAGTTCTTCTATTAGAAAGTGGGAAAAGACACATAAACTATGCTGGCATTTCTGTTGGTAGACTTTTACCTATAAGATTTGAAAGATCATAGGCATTCTAATGATGATGCCAATTTTTACATAAGATGTCAAACTGATGTTCAGAGTTCATTTCCAGTTATCTGGGGCTTCTTGGGCATTTGGTACTTTTGTAGAGAAAAAAGCATTCAGCATACTGTCTCTGCTCAGTCCAGGTATCTGTAAATCTCATTTGAAAATTTCATTTGCTTGTTCTAGTAATCAGTCATTGTCTTTAAGAATAAGTTGTTTTTCAAGGGTGACCGAGGGTAATATTTTATATAGCTCACATCATTGGAATTATAATATAGCTGTTATAGTGTCCCTTTGGAGCAGAACTGGAACTTAAAATAAGGTAAAATGAGTTCATTTCATTCTGTATCAGTACCTTTGAATCTGCAAATTTTCTCATTATATTTTGGTCCAAATAAATAAATGTAAGATTACATCACCATGAACCCATGGAAGCAAACAAAGTTTCATGTATTTTGGAAAAAATTCATAAACACATGTGCCTTACGTGGCATTCAGCAATGGAGTACACATAGTCTGTCACCAAAATATTGATATTATATCATAACCTCTTGTAACACACCAGGGAGCTCTGAGTCAAAGCAATGCCAATGGATGTGAATTATGTGTGTTTAAACTGACAAAAAAAATGAGACATCCGTAATGTCAGGAGCAGACGATGCATCAGAATACTCACGAACTAGCAATCTTTGTTAAAAACTAGCAACAGTCTGGTGTTTTTAAGATCTATACAGTCAGGTTTGGCAGCATAAATGTTCACTACCTGAATGAAGAGAAATAGCACAGCTGTGAAGCCTTTGGGAAGACATTTGAATGCTAGAGCATGAGAGTGTTTTTTCCTGGTTTACCTATCTGAAACCTGCCATTCCTACAAGATCTGTGAGTTACTACAGACTTTGAGTAAGTTATATTTAATGCAGAACTGACTTTAAAAAGAAATAGGGATTTTTTTTTCCAGCAAATTAAACTATTTACTTTAATGAAATCACCCAAAATGTATGTTCAATTTCGATTTTGCAAGTAGTAATGTTTCTAATGACACTCTACATTTCCTTTTGAAAACTTCCATTTTGCAGGAGGTTTTTTTTTCCATCCAACTATTCTGACAGCAATTCCCAAACTGGTTTTAGATTAAAAGGAGATTATATCTGTACAGATATTTCTCCATGCTATAGCTTCTTCAAACCTCAGGGGTTTTTTTCTCTGTTGTTTGTTTGTTTTATTATTTCTTACTTCTAGCCTTGAAAAATAAACCACTCAGGAAATTATTGCATAAGGAAAAGTATTGATGTTGCCTGTGAAAATGCTCAGAAAGCAAACCTGATCTTGAGCTACTGAACGCTGACAGCAGAGAAAGAAAGGTTCAGCAATGGTTGAATGGCAGTGGTAGGGATAGAAGATTTAACTGGGACAGTTAATACTCTGAGCAACCAGAGAGAAAAGTGGTCACAGTGTAATCCAAATGCAAAACTCACAACTATAACAAGGTTAAGACTTGGGCCAAACAGCAGTCCTGAAACTTTAAAAACAATTGCACAGAACATATTTCTTGAACTATGCCAATCTAGAACTAGCAGATAATTAAGAGAAATAGTGCAAAACAATAAAAATATACCTGCAGAAACAAAAACAAAAAAAAAGGAGAAAAATAAACACTATAGACAAAAATATGCTTTTCCACTGATTAAAATATTTAGACTGCTTTTATTGCAACACAAATATTTGTCCTTTTGATTTCGCATCTATAGAGAACAAACACTTTGTAAATATCAGGAAAAGCTTCACTTAATTCTGATGCATCTACTGTAAAGAGTTAGATATTAGAAAATACTGTATATCACTAAAAGTTATCACAAGCTACTCACTCTTTCCAACCCCTCATATTTCTAATTGCTATGTTATATAAAAGCAATGTGCAAAATTTAAAAAAAAATCCTGATTTCATATCTGAGATACCTTGTGTAAGAATGGTGAACGTTTGGTGCAGAAAAAAACTAGATTCTTCACATTCTGTAAAGCATTGTTTATCTTCACCATTATCCCAATGAAGTAAAGCTAATGTTTGCCTAATTTAACTATTTAAAATGTTACAGACAGAAGCATTCAAGAGTTTGTGGTTGGATGAGCTGCTTCTATTCACATTGTTTGGGAAAGTTCTGCACTAAAATTGCATTTACAGTAGAATTTTAATAGTTTTATTCCAAATTATGACTGAACGTAATAGCATTGCTATAAGTAGCAAACAAACATCACACACCAAAAAAAGAAGCAGGATTAAAAGAGGATTAAAAGTAATCTCCAAATTACAACTATAAACTAAACATAGGAAACTTTGGAGTGGCTGTTTAATTATGATCCACGTATAACTTTTTTTTAGTGAACAGATTTTTCCACTAATGCACAGGGTATGTGAAACATGCCAAAAGGGCACCCTGACCCCTTTAAGTTATGCTATGAGCCTAATAAGGATCTTGTCCTGGACAGCTGATGATTGCATAGTGTAATTATAGAAACAAGGATAATTGCAATATACATAGGCAGTAGGGAATCTGCTATTCAACAATGAGGGCCTGAGCATGATGATCCTGCTGACTTCAGCTCTTAATTGACTTCAAAGAGGGTTAAAAGTGAACAGTAACTTTTAAGATAAACCTTTCAACAAGCACAAATTTGGACAGACAAGATGATCTGATACATTTGACAACCAAATAATTTTGCTTCCACATATCTCTTTCTGCTCTGATTTTTCAACTCATCTTCTACTCCAAGTAAGGCATTTGTTATGATTTTAACAGGCATATAAAATACAAAAAGTTCAATGTTATGCTTGGAACAAAATGTTATATGAACAAATATGTATAAATAAGTTAAGTATCCATGGTCTTGAAAGAGCTTTATCCGTTCTTCTGAGTCTGTGTACCAAGTAATTTAGTCAGCCACATCTGTTCTGTGTTGGAAAAACTGGGCCAAAAAAGAAAGTACTATTTTCTGCCCAAGGTTTCAAAATGTAGGAGAGGTGGTTATACTTTGAGTTAGAGCTTTATTTGATTGTAAGAAAAAGTGCACAAGCATTTAAGATAGCAAAGCGCAAACAACAGAGATGCTGAGGCTCTGCCTTCACTAGCAGCTAGTGTGTCCTGATAGGAGCGGATGTGCAGGGAGACAAACAGCTGCTGCTCCATACTTTGGATTATGTTAGCCCGATCTTGGGGCCAAATCCCTGCTTGCTGCTGAAGGTCAGTCATGGGGACTCCTAGGGCACATTTTCCAGTTTCAGGATGTGGTTCTGTGCACTCCCAGACCACTCCATGGTGTAAACTGAAGTCCTGTTGAGTAGGGATAAATTTGTTCAAAAGTACACTCCTGATCCAAACTAGGTGACATGCACTTTTGAATAAAGTGCCAAAATTGTTAAATCCTGTTAAAAGTTAAGAAAACGTAACTATCCAAGTCTTTTGAGTGGTCTTGCAAGTGCTAGCTTTGTAAATTATATGGATTTACCAATGAATAACTTCTCTGTACAAGAATAGTAAATGTGCCTCAATAGCATTTTAAATGATTTTTTACTATGTGTGTTCAATATTCAGTTTTCCATGCAGTTCTGTGTTTCCATGGGAATGCACTGTATTTGGAAGAAAAGCCTGCCAGGAGTTAATCTGATTAATAATATTAAAATGACTTAAACTGAGAAAAACTTAAATATGTTTTGCTGTTGAAAGTAACTTTTTATCTCACCTGGATGTGGAATAAGTAAGAGAGACTCTGGCACGTGTTTTGGGGAGTTTGAGATACAACTCCGAAAGGCAGCCAGCCTGAGGAAAGTCTAAAGATGGATTCAGCTAATGCTACCATGAGCCTTCTCAGTAAAGCCAGGCCTCAAGAGCAGACGTGTAGTCTTGGAGCCAGAGCAAATTGGGAAGGTCACTGAGGAACAGTTAAGGAATCTAAGCCTGGAAGGGACAGTCCCTCATTTCAACAGATCCTGCTCCAAATAGCTGTAGCAAATGTTGTTCAGCACTAAGAAAGAAGAGAGGCAAGATGGAGCAGAGGAATTATGAGGACCTGTGGGGCACAACCTACCAACTGCTTCTTCAGGGTTTAACTCTGAAAGTAGTGCTGAACATGGGAGCAAGAGCAGAATGACTGAATGGGGAATGAGGGCATGAAAGTAGAAGTAAATATGTAGCAGATGGGAAAAAAAAACTTGTGGAGATGAAGTGCTGTAAACTTCATTTATCAGGAAAAGGCACCCCAGAAGAAGAAATAGTTTGACTGAAGAAATATAATTACAATGATATTTTGTAAATATTAATAATGAATAAATGTGGCTTTCTGCAAAGTGGTTTGTAGCAGAAATGGATTAATATCTAACTAGGATTAGTAGGAGAAAAAACTAAACAGTTTTAAGATCAAGCCTCATTAGTTTATGCAAAAAATATACAGTATGATTACCTGTGATAGCAGAGGCTGAAATTCAATTACAGAAAATTCTGGTCAGTATTTTCATATTCTTAAACCTAACTATTAAAACTGTTTTAACTTCCTTTTAAGAGCAGATCAGAACATGTCTAAACCAAAATCAAAATTTTAAATAAGTTAATTTATTCCTGTGACTATGTTGCGTCTTTTTATAAAAACTTGGTTACTTTTAATTTTAAAATTCAAATTATCTAATTGACCCTTATGGGTGGAGCATAAGTTTTTTTTCACATTCCATTAATTCAAGAAAGTGGAAATCATTTTAGCCCCTTCTCCTTATATATGTGCACTAATTCTCATTATATTTTAATTGAAAAAAAATTGGCATCAAAAGCCCTAATACAATACACAGATATGATTGACTTTGAATTAATTTGTTGTTTTGTATAAGCTATTTTTTCCTCACTGAGAACAGAAAATATTCCATAGTCAAAACCAGTATTTCAACATGATTTTGCTTCAGAAAAGAAACAAAAAGTTGAAATATCACAATTTTTTTTAATGAACTATTCCAAAATAATTCAATCTGGAAATGTCTGTATTTAGTTTGACTTACTAAATCAAAGTGGTTTATTTTCTTGAACTGAACCAAACACTGTGTTTCAAGTCAAGTTCAACATTAATCTGTTTTGGCCTATTGTGCCTCATGGGTTTTTGGGTAGTACCCCCTGGTTCCCGTGATTTCATATAGACTAGGTTTCTTGGCAATCTTTCTCTCATTGCACCACAGCATGTGACTAATGATGATCCATGTGGCAGACAGAGGGGAGCTCAGATGCATTATGGACATAAACTTTTGCAAAAAGAAACTGCATTTTTCCTTAAAAAGTATTGGCACAATTCCAATCTGCTTTCTTCAAAGCAGTATCACTAGAAAGGGTAGAAAAGGAGGAATTTTTTGCAGGTATATTGCTGAAAATTTGTGTACATGAAAAGCCATGGAATTCCAAGAGTTAAGAAACAGGACTGCTTTCATGTCTGTCATAACTCCATTTGGATGGGGAGGAAATTGGCCTCTACATATCTTGACAACATAGTAGAGAGTACTGCAATCTACAGAAGTCAAGGGGAAAATATGTGATAATAGAGCAGATGGGGAATGTGTTCCTATGGTGACTAGATACACGATATTTTCTGCTAAGATATACAAATGAAAAGCAGCATGGATTGCAGTAAGGAAGACCAAACACTAATTCTTCCTAGGTTATAACTATAGTCAGGCTGCTGCTAATAGTGATAGTCAATATTAAAACTTATACATCCATTTCTTGTTATATGTAGTATGCTATGATTACCAGAAAATATAAACTAGACAAAAGAAAAGGTAGAAATTAAAGCATTTTAATTGTTTTAGTATTTGCTTTCAAATGCCCCCCACAAAAAAATTATCAGTAAAGAGCAGAACTGTAGTGCCCTTGGTTACCTACACAAGCAGATGGAACTATCTGGACTTACAGATTTCTCATTCTATTACAGGAAGATACATTGTCAAGGATCAGAGGTGCAGAGACAAGGTTTAAGAGGTTAGGAAATACAGAATTACGGTTGCTTGTGATCTTATTTCTGTCCTTCTGTGACATAAATGAGCGACACATTTTTCCTCCCTTAATGCAAGAACACCTATGGAAACAAAAAGTTACAACTATGTCAAAAGTTTTCTCTGCACTAAACCTCATTAAGTTGTATCTTCCAGGACGCATCTACTTCGACATTGACACATCTAGAAGCATTTGGATGAAAGCCTGCTGATTTTTCAAAAGACTCTCAGATACAATGGTGGTGTCCCTGCTCTCCAGGCTTTATTTCAGAAGAGAGACATTCCTTCTTCTGTCCTGGGCAGGATGTCTGTTTCTGACTTTGGCATGCACATGCAAACTAGTTGCCACAGAAATGGTCAACTAACACTCAAGGCTCTCTGAAAAACTGAGCTGCCTTTTTCATGCATATACACATGACTAGTCTTGGCATTGTCTTAATGGCATTAGTAATGTTTTGATATATGCTATGTGGGCAATATACTTCCTATATAGTAAAATAATAATGATGATATAATAAAGTGGGGGAAAGATCTGTTTGGCAAGTGAAGCTAACTAAAATAATCTTACAATCACTATAACCTCTGCAGGTTATAGTGGAAATAAGAATAAAAATTAAAATACACACAGAGTGGATATTTTCCTGGATGAGTCACTGAGAACGTGTGGGAATAGTAAGGGACTAGGATTATTGGGGGATATCCATTTTGCCATGAGTCTGAGACAGCTCACTTAATACAAATGAAAGGCATGTTTGCCTCTGTGATGGTCTGTTACTGGCTTGATTTGGCAAAAAGAATGGTAAATTACACTGAAGACTGCTAAATGTGTAGTTTTGTGATTTAATGGTACATGAGGAAAGAAAGGTAAAAAAAGCCCCTTATTGTTTTGCTATTGTAAATATAGACACAGTCCACTCTTAGATGTAGTACACTCTTAAATTCTTTCTCCTCAGAAATGCAAATTTTTTTATCTAGCTGACAAATAAGGTTCCAATTATCAAGTCAGATTGAAAAAAAATGTCACATTTTCTCTTCCACAGACCATTTTGCTTGCATTTCTCTAAACCTGCCTCAGCTGCACTTGCTGGATAGTAGTAAAGGAGCTTGTCTGTAATTACAAAGGTGTTAATTCAGCATTGCGTGTACTTTTTCTTTTTACTAGATTGGCATGAACATTTCCACTCTAGTGTGTGTTGTAATTGGAACAAACTGCAACACCTACTGCTAAGAACTGTGTTCTTGTAGCCATGCTTGTCCCTTCCATTTAAAATTCCCTAGCCACACTTTTGCCTCCCAAGCTGCCTTTGAAGGCAGATTTATGTGTTTTAAGTACAATTCAAGCTATTGCAGGCACAGCAGGAGATTGTAACAATCAGAAACTGAACTGGGGGGAGTCCTCAGAATCTCGGTGTGGTAGAACTTGAAAGACCCTGCAGCATAACTGTTTACATGTATGTTATGGATGATTCAGCGTTGCTAGTAAATGTTATTGAGGAACATCAGACAAAACACAGAGAGCAGTGTAACCAGCTTATATGGATGCTCTCTGTATACATGAGTCACCATTGTTGAACACAGGGTTTGACCAACTTCCAGAAGATTCATTCACTTCTTTATCATCATCTTTATTTTATATGGCTCATTTCACAAAGGATATCTCAAGGCAATATGGGAAAACAAACTCTGATTTGATTTAAAATTCAGTGATTACATATCATGTAAGTCTCCCACTTCACTAATTCAATATTAAAAACCTGTTAGAAAAATTTCGGATATGTGTAGAATATAAGACACATCTCTCTTGGTCTGTCAGGTTCAAAGTTATGCACAGTATGTAACCAGAGATAGGAAAACTATCTTTTCTCAACTTTTTCTGTGCAAAAAGACTATTTGTCCTTTTTGCACATGTCTGGGATCGTGCTCCTACTGGAAGAGGAAACACTGATGCAAATTCTGGATATGTCCTCAGTGTTAAGTGTTGACTAAACAACTGTGGACTTTGAACAGCAATAACCTCAGCAGCAAGCAGAACTATTTTACCTTTCAGAAATTTTCTTGGGCAATAACACTGTCTAAAGACAGGGATCACTGTTAGCAGGTAACAGTAGTTCAGTAATATGCCCTAACAGGGGTGTATTTACTCTTGAGTTTGCTTCTAACTCATTGCATCTTTGGCACAATTCTGCACCAGGGGTATGTAATTCTTTTTACACCGTAGGCATGGTTTTCCCTTTCTCCTGAAAGAAGGAAGTCTGGATGTCTTGGGCTGGGTAAAGGAGCTGAAATCAAGCCTCCTGCTTCCTTGGAAAGTGCTTAATTGCTAACTAGCAGTAACTAATCATGCAAACAGTGAAGGGTTACTTTTTTTGAAAATCACTTTATTTAGCGAAAGTGGCTCTGGTGCTCTGCTTTGTGCTAAACTTGTTGCTGCTGACAAAGTGTTTTGGGATTCCTCTGCCAGCGTGTAAGACACCAGGCCTCTCAAGGGACTTCCAGATATCCTAAACTGTTTTAGAGATAGGCTCAATTTGACTAAGGTTATGATCCATGTAGACATGAATAATAGCAAAACATGGATGTTTAATAATTAAGGATGGTCATTTTGGATATGGAAACCTAATCTCTGCCTAAATTTCATGCTAGACCCAATGCTTTTCATGACTCATAAAGCAGTGTTTGGCAAATGACTATAACCACTATTATTTATAGGGAAATGCTGTCAAAGAAAGTCTGGGTTTCACTGGAATAGAAAAGGGTCCTTAATTCAGAACTTCAGGCAGCTGATAAGTCAGGGGTAAAGTTTTAATAAGAAGGTTTCACCCAAGGCAATGTTTCTATCTAAACGCTCTGGCTTTCTTCAACTGTCCATCAGTCTGATCGATAGGCCCTTCAGGCTTAACCTAGCCTCATTTTGTAGAATATGACCCTGACTTTGTCTTTTCCAAATACATGAGCAGCTGCAGTCTTCCTATCTAGAAACTCTGAGTTAGGGAACAGAATCACTTAAACATGACTCCTCTACAGCTGGGTAAATCTGAATAGATGCGCCTTAATCTCATACATCCTGAGGAAATAGAAAGTGTTAAAATCAGCATGACTTTTTTATTATTATTGTCTTAACAATCATACAAGAAATGAGACAGACAGGTGATACTGCTCCTGGAGGCTTCTAAAAGTCAAACTGTGAAACATGACATTTAAGTTTTTTAAACAGGATTTTGCGGAACTGAAATTGTTCTGTTCATCCTTCCAAATGCCTCGTTGCATCCTCTGAAATCCTTCTGGAAAGTCTGTAGAGAAGATCAAGAAATGTTGACTATACCTGAAACCCTTCGAAAGCGTTGTACTATTCCACAAAACAGGACATGTTTATCTGTGGCTGTGAACCTCAGGAAGGATATTGTAAGTGGTTTAAATTTTATAGTTTCCACAGAAGAACTAAACACTAATTTTTCAGTCTATCTGTATCTCAGAACTGAGACATGTAGAAGATGTGACAGCATGGTACTAGTTTTTAAAAATAACAAAATAAATGAAAGGAAAATACATTAATTAAAATATAAATTTAAAGAAAACAAAAACATCTAACAGGAAACAATTTACTTGCCCTGCAAGTAAGGCTTAAAATAGTTTTATATTTCAAGGATGTTAGCAAAAATTCGTGAATTTTCTTCAAACCTCTGACCTCATTTTAACACTTTGGTCTCCAGCAGAATCATTTACAATTTGACCTTTTCTCCTTTATCAAGTGTAATTATAAAAGTTACTGCTGACTTAACTGTATTTTTCTTCAGAGGCTGAAGTCTTGTGTGTCTTAATGGCAGAAAGATTTCTCTCTTGCTCCCCCGTTTTGGTGCTTCAGAAACAGCTTTGACACCAGTATTTACATACATCACGAATGGCAAAGGTTGTGTGCCTTGCAAGTGGAAGTTGCTTTATGGTTATTCATAAAAGACCTATATGGACTGATGTATGTGACAAATCTGGTCATAAGCAATAATTGACAGTATTTTAGTGTTGATATATGGTTACTGGTTTAAATTTGTTTTAATTTTTCCTCATGATTAAAATTAGATTATGCCAAGCTCACATTCACATTTAAGATAAAAAGAACCAACAAGAAAAGGGTTTTGTTTTTCATCCTTAAACCCCCTTAAAACTCATAGGTTAAGTCATGGAAACCTATAAAGTTCCTTTAGTGAAAACATACATACATTGCATGTTGCTGGATTTGTTGAGGTCATTTGTATGATCTATGTTCTGCAATGTGTGACTAGATCTCATACAGAGCTTTGAAACAGTAGGCTAGAAGAACATTTTAAACATTTTAAATGAACACTTTAAAACAAATTAGGCTCCAGAAGCATATATCTATAGCAGTCTTGCCATTCCAGTTGATATAAAGAATGGATATATGAGAAAAAGTTAGTCAAGTACTCTGTTCAGTAAGCTGACCATTTATTCCACCTTATTTTTTACCATTGTGTGGAATTTTGTCATAAAAACACAGGGAAACTCTAGTTTGCAAAATATGTGAGCTAATTAAAGGTAAATAATAGACAAAATTAGGAAGAATATTAGTTACATGGAATTGAAAAATAGGGTGAATGTGAATGCTGTTTGGTATTATATTACCCTCATCGTTTAAAAAACACTGGATGGGTTCAAGAAGTAAAGTAAGGCTGACCAAAATATGAATTAATGAATAACACATTTCTGTGATAGAATGTTTTTGACTACTATATAGACCTATAAATAAAACATGCAATGTGCATAGTTGGCACCCACCATTGGCTAATGTTAATGTAAGTAGACACAGATTTCTAGAGTCTTTTTATATAAAATGTGGCTAGTTTTCTGCTTTCTATGCTAGTTAATGCATGCCAGGGAGACTATCGGCTGCGTTTTAACTTTTTGTTTACTTCATCAGACTCATGCTGAGAGAGTAGAAAGTGGCATTCCCATAGTATAGGGTTTGCCACATGTACTTAAAAAGTCCATACTTACACAATTAATCACATTTTAAAAATTATTTGCTTTCCCACACTTAACACAATAGGCCTTTGTTATATTTAATGCACAAAAGAAATGCACTAGCTGCTAAAACACTATAATCGCATAGCACTGGCTACAATAAATCGCTAATTTTTAATATGTCTGGACTTCTACAAGCTCCTGATTATCTATGATGGTGGAGGATAATTTCCCACTGGAAGACAAGAGTAAGGAATTTAGCAGCTATTTTTGTGGAGAAGTAAATATATTAGAAAGCTCAGCTGAGAGGTTATAGAGAAGGAAACTAGTCACAGGCAGTGGAGGGAACAGAATAATCCCAAATGTTTCAGTATCAGCAGCAAAGAAAAACTCCACCAGAAAACCAATGGCAAAAAATGACAAAGGGCAAGTAGATTGAATTAAGATGTACAACAGGTTATGTATGACAACAATAAATAAATGGTATAGGTAACTCAAATTCTTTTTCTTTTGGACAGCAGTTAATTCATCAACTTAGGAGTGAATATAGGATAGAGAAACTGAAAGGATTTCTGAGTTTAGCTTCCAATAACAGAAGACAAGGAAAAGTCTAGGCTGAATTCTTTCCATATTGGTGAGAAAAAGAATCATCCATACCTCTCTTCTTGAACAGGCAGAGAAGAGACCATAGCACCATTTCAAGTGTAAGCAAAGTGGCATAGAGAGAACTAGCATGGTGGAAGCAGTGGCTGACAGTGCCATATTTTTCACCTGACTGCCTTTGCTTAGAATAGTAATAAGCACAAAGGATATTCTTAGCAAAGCATCATCTCTCTGCTTAGCCAAGCCTAGGGAAAGATTGCATTGGAAAAAGTTTTATTAAAAGAGTGGTAGGCTACTGAGAAACTCTAAGTGAAGTGTTATCAATAATCACAAGAAAGAACTTTATGAACCCTCAGGAAAAAAAATCCAAGTATAGATGGTAACATGGAAATATTTTGATTTGTATTTCAGACAAAACATGATTGTCCTTTTAGATAAAATATGGGACCCCTATTGGAGTATACTGCTTTTAATACTGTCCTGGAGCTCATACTTTAGAAGTGATGCAGGAGGAAAGGCACAACATTCTGCAGCAGCTGCAGTTCCAGCTGATGCTGGAACTTACTTTCACCTTGTCTGTAAGAGCCAAAACAAGCACAGCTTATTAAGTGATCAGTGCAGATAGTAAAAATACTCTTACCCAAAATGTTAAAGTTCTAAAATATTTTAATTAGATTAGATGTGTGCATGGCCAAATGAACTACTGAGCTGTCAGCTTTAGACTGGCTATGGTATTGACTGCTCCTATTTGGAAAAATGCAAGAGAAATCTGGAAAAACACAGGAGGATATCACTGATTACTCAAGTATGTTCTTGTATCACCTTATATTTTTAGTCACAAACTGTGACAACAATGGCCCATGTGATGAATCCTAGATCTTCAAATTAAAAGGATAATATAACTTTCAGGCTAACACATAACTGTATCCATGAGTGAAATCTTAGGCTTGTTCTACTGCTAAATAAATGTATGAAAAGCCAGTCAGATAAAACTGCCAATAGCCAATTTATTATGTTTGCATAATGTCCAGAAAAAATATTAATCTCTATTAATAGCAATAAATGACCTTCCACATTAGATGAGAAGGAGGGAGAATTTGAATTTAGCTGCTGAGAAAAGAAGAAACAGTGAGGTAGTAGAAGGCAGAGGAGACTACATTGACTATCAAGAAATACTGAATCAGACTGAATATAAACTCCTAAGCCATCTTAACAGAGATGTTGTTTTCTTCCTTCTCAAAGCAGCAAGAAATCTACTGCATGTATGTGGAATCCTGTATAAGCAAATGTGGTCAAAATTTGGGTTTGGCTGGTTTTCCGCTCTTTGTAAGTGAGAGGTAAGACTGAACTCCTTTCTTTGAGAGGTTTGCATGAATTTACTACAAAAGCACACTCCACAGAGTTATGTGAACTTTGGGATCCATTGCAGCTCTGTTCAGAGTGACCCTTTCCATTATTTTATGGAACATATGGACCTGGCTGTCAATTTTAATAGGGAAGACAACTTTGTTTAACACAGAAATGTATCTTTACTAGCCAAACCTGTAGCTGTGAGCATTCTGTAAAAGTCTAAGGTAGGGACATTTGTGGAAATGCATTTGAATTGAGTTCAAATCCTGGAAAGTGTTGAATGTCAACCAAATTTTTAGATTTATAAACTATATATGTTCTCATGGATTATAAGATTTCCTGATACCATGGAACAATGGAGTTATACCATAACAAAATGGATTTGGCCAGTACCTATAGAGAGAGGGCTTTTTTCATTTTATTTTACTGATTGAAGGATGGGATTAGGAGGCAGGATTTAGTGAATTCTATTTTCAGCTCTGCTGCTCATTTATTGTGTGACTGCACAAGCCACAACCACATCAGCAAGTCTCAGCTTTCTCTGGCTGTATGCACTGTAGACTTATAGTAGCACTCTGGAAAGCTTGTGCTGCAGGTATAGCCCAGCAATCAAGGGAGCAGATTCAGGTTCTGCAGCCAAGCTGGTGACTGCTCATTCTCCATCCAGTATTCCGTGGTCATCAGGGGAAATATTGCTCTTGGAGTCACAAGGAGCTTCTGTAGCTGCAGGTCCCAAGCGGCTCATGGAGTTTATTTTCTTTTTTAATTTAGTGCGGTCTGGCAGCCATAGAGTCTGCATTCACCTGGGTCAAGCCCTTAATGATGCAGGGAGTAATACTGGATTGATTAGAAGCCATCGCCCAGAATTCACACCCAGTTTATTGGTGGTGGTGAAGTCCTCACAGAGTAGTAAACCCAAAGTCTAGTGCGCTGTTTAGGTTCCCCACCAGCTGCATCAAATAGGCCATCAAATTAGTTTGATTTTTTTCCCCCAATATTTTACTTCCTGGAAGGCATTATCTTCAATCGGACCTACACAAACAATTTTAGATGAGTTACTTATTACTTGTTACTTACTGCTCACAGATCCATTTGCATTTAACAGTGAGACATCAGTAGGATTAATTAACAGTCCAATAACGTAGGATAAGCTTTTTAGTTTACCTTGTTACATGTTTGATTTCTTTATTACACTTTAGTAATGCTGCAATAAAGAAAGCATCCTGGTGTTTTTTCTATTTCTTTTATTAAACCTCTTTGCTGCAGGGTATTTGGCAGTTGTCATGTAGGTTCCCTTTTAATATACCAGCTGTACTTCATGCTTATTCATTTCCTCTATCCTTAAACATACCTCAATAAACTAACAAACTACTTATTAGAAGTAATTTAAAATGTAAAATTTGTATGCTCCCTTCAGTGCATCAGAATCTGCTATACCTTTGTTTTCTTTCTGATAACGAAATCACAAGTTTTATTAACACTGCAAATGACTTTTTCAAAATATCAAAATGTACATTGCTATTTGCAAATGTTGCAGCTACATTTGCTTGTTTGGAGCAGATAGACGAAATATTTGACAGCCCTTCACTGGATGGCTCTTTTCTTATTTTCAGCATTTTTTACA